>NC_092073.1:1358000-2037000 GCF_039877785.1 Chaetodon trifascialis
TGGAACACTAATCTTTTTATGTACAGAAAATTTGTACCTACACAGAAAAAAATATATTATTTTAATATTTGTGGGAAATACTAAAAAAAATAGCCTGTCACTGAAATCAATGTAAGATTTTATTCACATCCAGATATACCAGTGAATCAAGGTAATCTTTCACCGCTGTATCTGATGTACAGTAGATAGAAGCCCTTAATTCGTAATCTTGACTTCATTATTCAGGCCATACAATGACACACAGTCATGAGTACTGCAGCTGAAATGGCCTTTTGTCACGGTCAAATGCAGCCAGAGGGTGACAGCAGACAACGGGAGGTAACCGCACTGGCCAATGATCATTGTGCCATGAACGGGACCGCACGTGAGCCTGCAACAGAAAGTGGTTCTAATAATGTTGTTAATTGCGTTTGGAACGCGTTTGATGTTGGAAGAAGGGAACTGGCATCGCAGGGGGATAGACAACATTTTGAGAGCCACAAGAAACACATTTCGGAGGCGAAGAAGAGCAAGTCCCATGGCAGGTAACTGTAGCATGGTCTTAGATGAACATTAGCATTAACTACAGCTAGGTTTACTTGAGTTAAAGAAAGGTCAGAATCGCCCTTTTCACATAATGATTGTCACTGGGCTTCCACCGGCCTTAACCCCAGTCTGAAACCCGCTCCGGATCCAGCGGCATTAATACCTGAAAAGTCAGGCTAACCTAGGCTAAGCTGGAATTATCCTGGAGCTAATGCAAGTGTGAAAAGGGTTTTCACTGCTAACTTGGAAGTGGCTTCTAAATTCATCCCGTGCTGTTGGCTTTTTCCACGTCATGTTGGACCCAGAACAGTTAGCAGCTAGTGTAACATTAGCGTACATAAAGTAGGCTTAATGTGTCGGGATAAGTAAGAATGTATAATAATTGCATGTATAATTGCGTGTATAATTGCGTGTACACAGTCCTTAAGACATGCTTATCAGCACATGAATATGATAACTTGATCATACGGTGCTTCAAGGGATACCAGCTTCTTGATGTCAGAGAGCTTGTCTGAAAATATTTTAGCGTAGTTATTAAACATGATTTGTCCAAACAAGAGATACCGTACAACTGTCTGTGCTGTAGACAGGGACATAATAGTGGAGAGAATAAAACCATATCATATGAACTGTATCTAATCCAAACATCATATCTATAGGCTACTATGGCTGAGGACACAGCAAGAGAGAAGCCCAAAATCATGTCGTCATTCTTAACCATCCTCTCATAATGGTGGACTGTAGGTGGGGATATAGAGTAAAGAAAGAGAAACCTATCATATTATAAGAACATAGACATTCATAATTTTTTCTCCCTCCTGGCCAAATTGTACTTGGTGAAGTAACAGTGAAATTAAACTTCCCCTTGCTGGAGGTACTGGTCCAGTTGTATAACATGATGTAACAGGCTACATTCTGTTTTAATACAGAGGCACCTGCCAATGGACCAAGTAGAGTTTGGAGAGTGAAGCTCTTCCTGTTGCCATGTGCTGATCAAGCTGTCCTTCCACCTAATGCAGAGTGCCATGCACTAACCAGACTAGGCTTAGGTAATGTACACACTGCATTGGTTCTGAATGTGAGCATGCAATTGAGTTTTGCTTATTTATTTATTTGTTTGTTTGTTTGTTTGTTTGTTTATGCAGACACACAGAAAATGCACACCCATCAACATTACCGTAGATTTGCCAGTGTTGGCCATAAAGCATATTTATATCTGTATGACCAGTGTGCAGTGTTGAAAACATTGTGCTCCACTTAACTGCATCAAAATGCTTAAAGGTCCCATATTATGAAAAACCAACTTTTCCTGGGTTTTGGGGTGTTATTGTGGGTCTCTGGTGCTGCCACACACATACAAAGTGTGAAATAAGACCGTTCGCGCTATTTCGAGTGAGATACGGATTTCTGAAAACACCCTTCCACACGAGCCATTCGCAATCGTCGGTCGCTAATACGCAATAAGGGAACATGTTCCCGCCCACCAGCCAGCGCTCCCTCCCCATCTCCCCGGTGTCTCTCCACCCACCAGATACAGCGCTACCACAGATACGCCATTTCGTTATCGAAAGCACCGTGTAGGTAGGGGAGCTACACGCGTTGTTCTGTTGTTGGCTGTAAAGAGCAGCACAAATCGCTCCATCGGCTCCCAGCCGCAGAGGACAAAAGAGCGGCGTGGATTGAATTCATCTTTGAAGGCAACGTCCCCGCTACAGTTGGCAAAAACCTGCTGGTGTGTGCTAACCACTTCAAGGCTGACTGTTTTTCCAACCTCGGTCAGTACGAGGCAGGATTAGCCGAGAAACTTCATCTAAAGGAGGGCTCACTTCCAACTTCGCGTGGAATACCTGCAGAGGAAGGACATGTAAGTATACAAATAATTAGCTGTGTGTTTCTTTTGTAGATTAGCGCGAACTCTTGCGTGTTGTAGCATGCTTGTTTTGCCGTTGAGAACGATGTAAAGCTAACCGCTAGCTTCGAGACTGCAGCTTCAGCCGTCAAACATTAGCTCACTGCTACCGTAGCTTCTGGTACATCTCACCACGTTTCTGGTCTTGTAAATGATTTAGTGCATGTCTGAGGGAGATGCCAGCATTTACAAATGTTTAGCTGTGTTCATTTTGTCAGTTCTACACAAACTAACAAAGTAGTGTTTTGCCATATAGCACAAGCTAACGCTTGAGGCTAGCCTCTAGTTAGCAATCAGCACGGTCTTCATATGCAAACCCAGCGACCAGGTCGGTCAAGCGATACATAGACGGTTGCTTCACCGGGTCTAAGCTTTGGAATTTGTGAAAATAAGGCATTTGGAAATATCTTCTAAACTGGTGTATGTTAGAAAAGCCCAGGGCAAAGCGAGTGTATGGTTAAGACTGCTACATCCCAGCACAATTTACACTCCAAGCGTTTTTTCCTCTGGATTTTATTTATGAGTGATCCTTTTTTACGCTGCATGCAGCTGTTGGCATAGCTATACACGTAAGATAAAGCTGATGTCACTTCTCTCTTTTTACATAGGCCAGTGCATCATTACAGTTACCTGCTGTTGATCAAGTGTAGCAGTGAGCTGTTGCAGCCTTTAGTGCTTGAATTTACACTGTAACAGTGCTGTCATGTTTTACTCCTAAGTATGGCCTGTTATCATAAAAATATACTTTTGCACTGCATTACAGCGAGAATGCTGTTAGAGGACAAACCAGGGGATCAGGGGATCCTCTTTTCAAATTGAGCTTTCCAAAGTTCATGAGGAGAGAGTGCAGAGCCAAACCAGTGAAGACTGAGGCCACGTTCATGTTAACTTTTTTTTTACTCAAAAAACAAACATTTATATTGTACATGTCATACAATAAATAAACCAAAAACTACACACTTAACCACAGAATTCAAAGTGCAAAATGTCACTATATTAACAGTTGTTGAATAATCCAATAAATGATACTAATGATTCGTGTTTTCTGTGTGTCTGTGTATTGCACAGGGTATATTGATGATTTGATGGACATGCACGTGATGGGATGACTACACAAATCTTCTGGCCAAGGAAGCTCCAGCACCAGCTCACAAAACTCATATAGGCTAGATACCTGTAACAACTGAGAAAATTGAACATTATGTTAGTCAAAAGGTTCTATAATGTCAACATCTGTATTCACATTTTTCTAATATGGATTCAGTGATTCCTTCACTTGTACTGTACTGCACTTTCCATGTACAAATATTCATGTCAATAAATATTTATTGTATATCTATAAAATGTTTCACGTGAATAAATGTGTAATATACAGTATTTGCTAAGAAAAAACTTGGCTATATGTTCAAGAAAAGATATAACTGACTTTATTTAGTTTATTATGGCGTATGAACAATGAAGTTAGTTAAGATGAAACTCACTGCTCTGTTCCCCATAGCTGTAAAGGACCGTAGTCAACCCTGTAAGTGTTGTATGCACATTTAGGCAAACAGGTTCGAAACCTGGATGGTCAATCATGCCTTGAGGCCTTTCATCCAGCTGCTGCAGCCGTCTTGTAACCTGTTATGCATAACATAAGGTCAGTATCTGTAGTGGCATGTTTTCTGCAATCACACACTGCAATCATACTGTAAGTGCAGGTAAAGATACTGTGACCTGTGGCACCTCCTGGCAGTGTATGTTCTCAGGCTCTGACTGCATTGTTGC
The DNA here is from genome assembly GCF_039877785.1 of Chaetodon trifascialis. Classification (NCBI taxonomy): domain Eukaryota; kingdom Metazoa; phylum Chordata; class Actinopteri; order Chaetodontiformes; family Chaetodontidae; genus Chaetodon; species Chaetodon trifascialis. The sequence goes on from NC_092073.1 coordinate 1,362,202, forward strand.
GCAGTTTCCACATGTGTACTGATACAATCAAATAATAAAAAAAGGCAATTCATGCATGTATAAAGCTAAAGAAATAAGAAACGTTGCATACCAGCATTTTCATCCAATAACAGCACCCCCCCCTTTTTTTTTTTTTACATTTGAATATGTGTGCTCTAGCTAGCTACTTTTCCTCAGCCTGAAGTGAATGGTCAGTAGTGCTGCTCAGCAGTGTCGTCTGTGTGCTCTGCCCCTGCACGTGTAAATGAGACGGAGCGCTGAAACTAACAGCGCAGTTAGACTGGTCAATGTCTCAGCAACCCAGTGACTGCTAGAAACCCCCTCCTCTTAATGTAAACAACCAGGACCTTCGGACTCTCGTGTGGTTTGTGTGACGTGGTGAAATCAGCAGACGCGCTAAAGTGGACATAAGCTATTTCCGTGTTTTCGTCACACGCCCATGTGATTTATTGCTGTATGAATTATGTTTCGTTTGGGTGCAAATGCTTGGTAGAGGCTTTTAGCTGAGTTTCTCCCCGTCATTCTGGTAGTTAGGATTGGTGCTTCCTAGCGTTAGCATTGACCGTCTGAACTGTGGGCCTCTCACGCTGCCTCCTGTACAGGCGGTGCTCATACTGAAGAGAAAAAAATAGAAAGATGTTTTTAGACTAACCTTTCAGAAGCGTCCTGCTGAATTCTCTGAGGTTCTGTAGGAGCCTCCCCTCCTTCAGGATCCGATTCAGGTTCGAACACGTACGTTCAACTACTGACGAACTGTTTACTGCCGCCATGTCCGCTACTTTCGTAGTGCAACATGAGCCAACGCTCTCCCCGTTACCACGGTAACATGGGTGGGACAGCAGCAGCTCGTTTGCATTTAAAGCTACAGACACCAGAAACAGCACATTCTGAAAGGGACTGAAACAGAGGCAAATAGAGGGAGGCAAGAATCTTTTCCTGAAAGCTATTTCCAGCAAACAGCTTCAGAAACATTTTTTATGGAAATCATAGACCTATGTAACTTATTGAAAAAGCTTCATAATATGTCACCTTTAATATCATAGTATAACTTTGTCTTCATTTCACATCAGCCTACCTACACTGAATATTATTAATGGCAGTCTGGCATCTTTAAATGGCATTTATTTGGTGTGTCAAATTCATTTCAGTGCAGGGTCATCAATTGGACAACAAGTACAACACCCCCCATCGCCCCACTCCTTTCTGGACACTATTTCAAACTCTCACTTCAGACAGCTGCCATAATTTCAATAACAATAAAATAAATAGAATATAAATATCTGAGGTGGAGGGGTTGGGGGACTAAGTGGCCAACCCTCCCACCACCCACACACACAGGCACGCTTAATTGACTGGGAGGCCAAAAGGGGTCAGCACTACAGATCCCCCAAGAATCCAAAAATCAATGTTTATCATGAAGAAGACCTTGTGCATATAGCACAAATGTTACCATCGTGTGCTCAAAACATAAATACAAGGATGCGCGTCGCCTATAAAGGCACAATAAGGCTTTGAAACTACGTCAATAACCAGTAAGACAAAAGCCGTTATTGAGTCATTGTTATTAACATATTGGAAACAATTTATTTTTTATTTTCCAGGGATCCCGAGTCATGATTTGCCTGGGGCAGTTTCATGTAGAAGACACATACAACTTTCTTGGACTCTCTCAGAGTTTAATAATTACATCTGCCAAAGCTTTCCCAAGGTTAGTAGCTTGCAGAGAAGATGGCGCCTGTGTGTTTGGCTGGCCGTCTGCTGCTCCTGCAATGTTTAGTGTTTTTATTGTTTTTAACCATCGGCACTAAACAAATCGAGTCTCTGTTGGTGTATGATCGCCAGTCCCTTTTGTTTCTCCGGCAGAATGTCAGAGATCTAGGTACTTTTAATCACGGTGGTCAGAATACCTTGCCCCCACTCTCGGCGGGGATTCCGCCTCACCTATACCGGGCCTCGGCCCTACCTTCTCGGCGGAAGCGTCTCCGGCGCCGCGGCAGTCGGGTAGTGAGGCTGAAACTCCGGCTGGCGTGCCCTTCGTCCATTTCCTGGACAGGACATGGATTATTTCCTCCTTTTGCGGTGCCCCGGTGTTTCCTGGATCCCATCGATGCCTGTCTGGTACCTGTCACCAGCTCATCTGAGGGATTCCGGCCCCGCTGCCTCTGCCCTCTTCGGCTTGCTCAGCGCGGGGTAAACCACCGGCTCCTGAGGACGCTGCCCTGGGTTCCCTGAACCACCGGACCACAGGCCCCAGCTCCCACCAGGATTGGCTTGGTGAATGCTAGATCCCTGGCGAACAAAACCTTCATCGTGAGGGATTACTTCAGCTCCCGTGGCCTGGATTTCCTCTGTGTGACAGAGACTTGGATCGGTGCTGGTGAGTGCAGTGCAGTGAGGAACGGCAACGGTTTACAAAAACGACTTTAAATGTAAGCAGCACATCGCCTCGTCCTCTTTTTCCAGCTTTGAGGTGACTTTATTTGAGGTGGGTCGCTCCGACCCGGTGCTGTGCGCCGTCATCTATCGACCCCCCAAATATAATAGTGACTTCGTAAATGACTTCTGTGGTCTTCTGGCTGAATTTATGCCTAAGTATGACCGTGTTCTCCTTCTCGGGGATTTTAATATTCACGTGTGTTGCCCCGATAAGCCTTTGGTGAAAGACTTTTTAAGCCTTATTGACTCTTAATTTGGTGCAGTGTGTATCTGCTCCCACGCATGAACATGGACACACATTAGACCTTGTCCTCTCTCATGGGTTATCTGTGTCTAACTTGGAGATCTGTGACAACGTGATTTCTGATCATATGCCTGTCCTGTTTGAAGTTGCTCTCTCCTACGCTCAGGTTGAATCTAGCGCTCCTGCTCAGAGACGTCGGATTTTTAACTCTTGTACTGCCGGTCAGTTCTCTGTGGCTTTTGATCGGCTCTGTGTCCGTCCTGTCTCTGTTAACACAGAGGAGCTCACCTCCTGGTTTCACTCCTCCTGCCGAACCATACTGGACTCTGTGGCTCCATTAAAAACTGTGCAGCCCAAAGCTAAATCTGAGCCCTGGTTTAACAAAGCAGCTAGACGGGAGTGCCGCAAAGCTGAGCACAAGTGGAAGATGGACAAGCTGCAGGTTTCCTTCCAAATCCTGAAGGACTGTTGGTGCTGCTACCAGAGCACTGTTAAAGATTCCAAAAGAAAATACTTGTCAAACCTCATTGAGTCTAATCATCACAACCCGCGTGTGTTATTTAAAACCATTGACACTGTTCTTAATGCCCCACAGTCTGTCAGCTTGGAGGCATCTACTGAAATGTGCAATAGCTTCCTGCACTTTTTCATTGATAAGGTTGCTACTGTTAGGGCTCTCATCTCAGCTCCTGCATCTGATCCCTCTGACCCTGTCCCATTTTCTGTAGCTCTTGATAAGCTTGAACCTGTGTCTCTGTCGTTTTTAGAAGATCTGGTTGGCCGTATTAAGCCGTCAGGTTCCCCCTGTGACACTGTCTCTCCTCATCTTTTTAAGGAGGTTTTTCCTAGTATAGGGAAAACAGTTTTAGTTATCATTAACAGCAGTCTGTCTTCAGGAGTTGTTCCCGTGAGTTTTAAACATGCAGTGGTGCAGCCCCTACTTAAGAAACCTGGCCTTGATCGCAGCATGTTGGCCAACTTTAGGCCCATTTCCAAGTTGCCTTTTATTTCTAAAATCTTGGAGAAAGTTGTCCATGCTCAGTTAAAGTCTTTCCTGGATAAGCATGGTGTCCTGGAGGTCTTTCAGTCTGGATTTAAAACTCAGCACAGCACTGAGTCAGCTTTATTGAGAGTTTTTAACGATATCTTCCTGGCTACTGACTCTGGTGACCATGTAATCCTGGTTTTGTTGGACCTAACTGCAGCCTTTGACACTGTGGACCACAGCACCCTAGTGGCTCGGTTACGTCACCTAGTGGGCATCTGTGGTACTGCACTGGAGTGGTTCAAATCTTATCTGGCCGACAGGAGTATGAGTGTAAGCCTTGGAAATTCGGAGTCCAGCTCTGCTTCACTACTGTATGGGGTTCCACAGGGGTCTATTTTAGGGCCCCTGCTTTTCTCTCTATATTTACTGCCCCTGGGCTCCATCCTGAGAAAGCATGACATCTCTTTTCATTGTTATGCTGACGACAATCAGATTTACGTGCCACTGAAAAAGAAAAATGCCTTCTACCTCACACCACTTCTGTCATGTCTTGAAGACATCAAAGCCTGGATGGCCTTGATGAAGTTCAGGCAAATACACTGAAGGAGCTGAAGACAGCAGTTGGCAGAAGCAGGGTTTATATTATTCCCCAGATCAATATCACACTGCCATCAGAGGTTAGTTTTTTGTTGCTGTTTTGCACTAACATTCCTTTTGAGTATTGGCACACTGATAACAGGCACTCCTTTTTGTCCATCAAGACCGCAGAAGCTGAAAGGACTCACACCCTACCAGGAACATCCCCACCAGCTGAATCTGAGACAGTTTCACAGTCTGTACCCGCCTCTTCATCATCCACACCACTGGTGGCCACACCCACTGCTTCATCGACAGCCGCCAGACCTGCAGCCTTACCCGCTGCCCCCCAGGTCACATCCCCTGCTCCTACAGTACCTACCAACATTCCAGTGGCCACATCTAACAATAATTCTCATGGAAGTTCCCAGTCCCCTCCCATAAATGCCATGTCCTTCTCTTCACCAAAGGAAATTGAGGAAAGCTCACCAAGGACAGACTTGAACCTGTCACTCGTAAGTTATTGTAAAACAACAATACTTTCTGTATGTACTTTTGATAATGCAGACTGAAGTAAAGATTAATTGTTAATGTTGAATAATCCTACTTATAAAGTGTCTCATGTCTTTTCAAAGACAACCTCAGTGAGTTAGATTTAATTGGTGACTCTTGTCAATCAACAGGAGGCAAGTCTGGATTCTGCACAGTGGGTTAATGCCGGGACCCCAGAGGTAAATCTTTACGTGACAACAGCAGTTCAGTATTTTTGTTATATGCTTTTTCCTCACATATACATGACAAGCCCATGTTTGGTCATCTCTATCCCAGATGCATTTTAACTTATAATGTCTATTAGTAAGGCTGCCTTTACAGTTTGGTTTTGGAAAGAAAACATTGAAACCATTATACGATAAGTTTTGAAAATATTGATATAGTTAGTTATTATCATTTCATGCATCTTTTGTCCTTTCAAGGTCTTTTATAGAAGGGCACGTGTGGAACCACTAAACAGGTATTTTATAGATTTACAAACAGACACCATGTGTGACGCTATATTTTGCACTATAAAAGTTTCAAATCTCATCTATTACATAGAATTTACAGTGATTAATATCAGAATACACCAGTAGAGTAATCCCAGTGGGTTAAAAGAAGTTTGAAATTCGTTTTTGAAAGGCCTGAATATGTAATACTGACACTTAAAAAGAAAGTAATCCTATCAGCGACTTTGTCATTCATGAGGATGAGGAAGAGGAAGAGGAGGACGTTATTGCAGTTCCTTTTGAAAGTGGCAGCCCTCCATCGGTATGTTTTACTTTTTTCACCAGAAACCAGAAAACACCTGGCAGAATTTTTTTTTTTTTTTTTTTCCCCAAGAATTGTTAATTACAATATGCATTTTACATACTTGAGGAAGAAATGGATATTGCCACTTTTTAAATAAATTTCAAAGATCATTGGTCCCACCAAGTGACCAACCCTCTTTGCCAGTCATTTCTGATGTACTTCATACATTTTATATATTTTAGGAAGAAGTGGACCTTTCCTTCATTTTGAGCACTTTTCAAGAAGATCACCTGTCTGAGGACCTGGTGTCCACCATTTGCATCAGGAGGAAAAAGCTTCTGGAAAGTGCCATTAAAGCAATCTCCGGAGTCACTTTTTGTTGGACCCATTCACCACTCATTGAGTTTGCAGGAAAAGAGGCTGATGACGGGGGGGACCACAGCAAGAGTTTTTCAAGTCTGAATACCTTACACTGCATGAAAAGCCACATTTCCGTCAATTTCCGTCACTGTAAATTGCCGTGGAAGTTCTCTCTCAGCCACTGTGACCATGAGGTGTTAAAATGCAAATGTAAATGCTGCAAAGCTATACAAATGCAAATTGGGTTTTTGTGTGTGTGTGTGTGTGTGTGTGTGTGTGTGTGTGTGTGTGTGTGTGTGTGTGTGTGTGTTCTGTGCCTACAGAATACAAAGATTTTTTTTTTTCATGTGGATTTAAAAGTGTGTTTAGATGATTTTATAGGTAAGTGTTAGGATAAGTGTCCTGACTCTCAAAGGTCTTTAATTTTCCACTTAAATTGCTAAATCAAAATTGTGAAAATTAAAGCATCTATAGTTCTTGGACACTGGTCACAATTTTTCGCATTTTGCCACCACAACACCAGATGAACAATGCTTGTGTGATTAGCTTGCAAAATTCCAGCAGGGTAAAAGTTATTTTTCTTTTTTTGTATTTTCGATGATGTCACTTTAAAGAAGTTTACATGTTTTATAAAATATTCAGGTACAAAAATAGAAAAAAAACAAAATCACAGCATGTTTTTCATTCTACACAACAAAAATGGTCTCGCGAGAAATTCGGAGAGCGCGACCTCGCATATGATTGGACGCCTCCTCTGACGCAATGACGTCGGCAGAAAACGACCTCGGCGCGTCTGTGAACGTGAATCGAGCTTGGATTAGAACAGTACGTTTCGGGTCCTGCTAAACTTTAACTCTGTTCATACAATGGTCGGACGTCGTCTTCAGTTCATCCCAGAAGGCACTCCTCTGCCACGAGTAGACGGCCTGGCTGCGGAGCGACCATATCCAGAAAGTCCAAACAATTTAGAGAAGAAACTGCTGAGCGTCTTCAGTGGATTGTCTAGGCTGCTAACGCAGCTGATCGCGCATTTGGCGAGGAAAATGGCCGTGATAAAAGCCAGACTGCTCGCTCTGGAGGAGCAGCCCCGACCGAACTGCAGCTGCGGAGACGAAGGGACGGGTGCGTAAGTTACGTAAGTAACGTTAGCATTTAATACTCCATTGTGCAGTTTTTAGGGCGCCAAACCTTTATTATTCTTATTGCACTACGTTTCGAACGTTTGGTAATCGTTCACGTTACATTTAACATTACAATGTATTTTGTATTTTAAAGGAAAAGGTGTGACGTCTGCACAACAGTGACGGACACGACAGGCGATATGAACCTGAGCAAGGGTAAGTTAATAAAATACAAAGGAAATATTCTGAAGAATATAAGTAAACGTAAACGTTGCATGACCCGTACTTTTTGTGTTTTACAGGCTAAACTTGCCCCACAACGAAATGGTGACATCATATTTGATGGCGACTTTAACTGAGAGTCCAGACATGGATGGTGTGGACAGCAGTCTTTTTATGTAAGTTGTTTTTTGTTGTTGTTGTTGTTTTAAACCCTTTCTGTTGTTTCTTGTTGTTGTTTTTACTGAAGCCTGTCTTAATTATTTCAAACCAATATATATTTTCTTCCAACGGCCTGTAAGACATATTATGAGATGGTGTGGAGGAGCTTCAGGTATGCCCAGCCAGCTCTTTCAGTTCAGGCAGCAACTGTGAAGATTTCAGCTCGCAGCAGCCAAAGACGGAAGCAGGTAAGAGTCCCATGAATGCCGCTTTATTTTCACAACAATGTAAAAATGGGCTGAATTTGATTTATTATCTGCATTGTTTTTGACAAACATGCTCACATATGTTATCATGTGTTATTGTTTCTTAGCAGTACTAATATTATATTAACACCTGTATTTATAGCTGCTGGAAGCAAGAAGGAGTGTCCTAGCTCTCCAAACTCTGCCAGACACTGCAACAGCGGCTGGAGAGCAACCCAAACTATGTGGCGACACACTGCAAGAGGCTTTGCATCGAGTCCCCTTCAAAGTGACATGCACCAAACCAGTATGACCCAGAGGCAGCAAAGAAGCATTTCCAGAGGCCTTAGACTCTTTTTCATGCACCATGGACGAGCGGCATGGCCCAACCGAGAGACTCTTATCAGTGAACCCGTCTGCACATTTCCTTGCTTTTTTTTCCCCAGTAGTCACTGATTTTACTTGGTTGATCCTTGTTAATGTGTGTGTCACGATTTCATTAAAGACTTTTTTTCAAAATGTTTCTGTCAACTGTGTTCTTTGTGTTCTACTGTGTGGTAGTGTAGAAGGTGGATCGCCAAATAAATCAATGAATCATCAATCAAATAAAATATATACATCATTTATATTTTATATATAGATAAATATACCTATATAATAATCATTTTTAATATATTAATTTATTATATAGTATTTAAATTAATATGTATTTATTATTACTATTATTATTATTATTTGTGGCGCACAGATGACCAATAGCAGCAGAGTTGTCATCCAATCACATGATCACTCACTCATGTGATTGGAGTTGCTATCCAATCACATGATGGTTTCCTTTTAAAATGCCTGTGGAATCATCCAATGGTTGTTTGTGAAGTCAGCAGGCCAGCCTGAATAGCATTCATGTGCTAATTAGAGCTATTCACACCTCCGCGAAGGCGCGATTAACCACGCCCCCCGCCGACAGATGGTTCGTTTCCCACGATTTTCAGAGCCGGCGAAGTTCCCCGTAAACTTGCCATAAATCGCCGAAAATCAACGAACTTCGCGGGGATTTACGGGTCGAAAATGTGGTTTTTCATGCAGTGTTAAGTAATTTATTCAATATATGTTTTCTAACAAACATGTGCATGTGTTCATGTAACCAATTTTAGTGATATAAAAGTGAATTACAATGCAATAACAGATTGGACTTGTAATAAGATCCTGGCCAGAATCAGAAGACACCAAATTCGTAAGGAGCCAAAGTGTTGAGCAGCAATAATGAATGAAAGACAGGAATAACTGTTGAGTAGCCACTCTTGTATTGTTACAGTAGATAAAGAAAATATCCAACTTGTACAAAAAAATATTAAATAATGACCCAAATTACCAGAAATGAAAATAAGTAGTGTGCACACTAATAAACACAAATAAAAGTGTCTGTTGGGGCCCTTTAAAACTAAGAGCTGTTGCTGCAGGTGCACTTGATTTTAAAGGTCCAGGGAAGTGTGGTGTGAATGTATGTGTGTGAGCGTGTACGTGGGTTTGTGGTGATTCTTCCTCAAAGTGGTTGGCTCGCCATCTGTCACGACCGGAATTTCGTCCTGGTCCTCGGATTTTCCCGTCCTCTCAAAAACCTGACCTATAAACAAGGTCATATAACTTACTCTCCACTCTCAGATGCATCCCTCAAGGTTTAAATGTCAAAAAAAAAGACATCAAGCCTCAAATATTAATCTTATCAAATCTCAAATCTTCAGTTTTTAGTTGTACAACATTCAATTTTCAAGTGCATCCAATATGAGAACTAAACATTCAAGTGCTCATTTATTTCTCTGTTCACCTTTCTCTGTTCATCTTAACAGTAACTCAGTAATACTCATGGTAAGTAACCATTAACATTCAAAATATCACATATAACCATATTAAAACCATGTGCAACTAAAACAGCAGTAAATACTGAGTTTGTTTTAGAGGTATCAAAGAAGTATGCTTAATCTGCTCTTACACTATAGGCCTATTCATGAGAGAGAGACTGCACCAAAAATTACCCTCTAGTTTACATCAAACTCAATGTTGAAATGAATTAAGTACCTTCAACAATGTGCATTTTACAAAGTAAAATACTATTTGACTCATCATATGATTTATCAAATTATTCATCTTTAAATTGGCAACAGGAAACAAAACAACTTCCCCTTTAACATATACTGTACATCAGCATAAAATAACAGACACCATATACACACATATTCAGAAATACTGCGCCATTATTCACTTCACTTTCATGACCTCTAACACCACTGCTGTCTTCACTACACAGAGAAACAACAGAAAAATAGCATCAGAGCAGCTAAAGAGAAACATTTCTCACCGTTGCTCTGCGTATCTAAGCCGAACACACCGATGTTGGAGTTGTAGCGGCCCTCCGGATGGAAGGTAAGTAGTTAGCCTGTGAGAGACCGAGCTAGCATTAGCATGGATGACGACGGTAACCGTCAGCGAACTCTTTTCCGTCCAATAAATGACTCGTCTTACCGACATTACTCCTCTCCTCCGTTCAGTCACTCGGCTCCAGTCCTTCAGTAAGTAAGTGTGCTGGCTTTCCCTTTTCTCGTCCTCTTTCTGTGTTTCTGTTTTCTTAGCAGCAGCTACCTTCATTCCCCTGGCTGAGATGAGAAAAACGGAGGAACAACGCGCCTGCACACCTCCGAGCCGACAGGCTGAGCGTGCCCTGCATAGACTCTGATTGGCTGCTGAAGTGAGCGGTGCGATGGGACATTCAACACTTTGCTGATGTAAACAAATAAAATGAAGAAAATAAGTATTCTCTTTCTTCTTTTATCACCGGTCTCATCTAATCTGTCTTGTCCCCATCTGGGCTACATTCAGGTGAACTGCACAGTAATACAAGTTGTTGTATTTACTCTTTTCTGTTTTTATCTTTTCTTATTCTAGACTCTTGATGATCAAGGTACAGACCTCTCTTGGTATTTTCGAGGGAAAGGCTGGCCAGGTCTTTCTTAGTTATGACCAAGCGGCATTAGACCAACAGAAATACTTCAAAGGTGGCAATGTTATCGCTTGGTCAATTGCACATGGAGGTCCATGTATCAAAACCCTGGATCCTAGCCTCTTCCAGCTGATGTGTGGCCAGGAACCCCAGCTGGAGCAGTTTGACTGGCATGTGCTGCCTGACCCAGATGTGCAAAGCAAAGTCAGAAGGGTGCTTAATAATTATCATTTTAATATTTATTAGGATTTTAAACAAAAAACAATCAGTTCTGGTCAAATTTGACAAAAGCATGAGATATCATTTCATGTCTACTAAATCTGAACAGGACAAATAATAACTCAATCTGGGACTCCAACTACATTGTTCTCACTCATTTCTCTCTAAGGTCTTACAGTGTAGGACTGCAGGGGACCTAACTGCACTCCAGCGAGACTTGGGGGACTGGATTGCTGACTGCGGTGTCCCCGGCATCTTTAGCGCCACAGTTGAAGACATGCCAAAAATCTATGCATATGTGGTGAAGCACTACATCTTTCTCAGGTAAATACAAATACAAATGAAATAACCTTTACAGCTGTTAACTACTGCAAAACACTGCCAATGTAAAAGCATGAAATTACTGTACACAACTAGATCATTCGCTTTAATATTGTAATGTAAACATGAAATATCTATTTAGTAATTGTTATATTTTGTTTACATATGTAGAATTACCTGTGAGATTTTGTATTGTGTTGATTTTGTACGCTAACATTCAAAAGTTTGGAATCACTGAGAAATTATAATGTATTTGTTTGTTTGAGCCAGAGACTGGCTTTCTATTCTCTTTCCGTCCTGGTCATGGCTGCTGACACTGGGCCTTGGCAAGCACCTGTAAAGATAGAATTAATAAACAGTGATTTCATACAGTAATAGTAAATTGCAGCACTATCATTATCATTTTTTATCAAGTTAGTCAGTCTTTCCCAAAAAAAAAAAAAAAAACAAGGAAGAAAAAACATATCAGTGATTCCAAACTTCTGCACAGTAATGTACATGTTTTATCTCTGTTGGTTTATAGAACTGCCAAGATGATACACCAGTTCACAGATGGACTCAGTGCCTTTGGGAAGCTGTGGGACCTGGTCAAGGACAACTGGATTGCCCTCCTGCCTTTGTTCACCAATATGCAGGAGCCTCTGTCAAAGGCAGCCTTCAAGGCCATCTTCAGTTACAGTTACAGTGGCAGGGGAACCAACTACCGCGAGGCAGAGGAGGACACCATCTATAGTTGGGAGATGGTTCTTAACATGATTGAAGGTTATTACAGAAATGTTTTTATTTCTTTATGACAGTTTTGCAGCACTAATTATTAAATCTTAAATAATATACACACTACACAAAAAGGTCCTAAATGTAGTGTGATAGAAGACCAATATTAAAAGCGTTAGAGTTTATTTGTGGGATGTTTTACCAATTTAGGAAAATGCGAATTATCTTGCTGGCCAAGTTAGCCAAAGCCATTAGAACAAGGGGCACATACAAATTTTTGTACTCGAAAGCCAGTTGTGTTGACATAACTGGCTTTTGGTAAATGGTTGGCTTATAGCCCTTCTTGTAATGCTAGACATTTGTTTTTTGAAATCAATGCAGTATTTGCATGTACTTTTTTTCCCTCATTGGCAGACAAAGTGACTGAACTAACATTCGAAGACCTTCTGATTTTCATCACTGGGGCAGATGAAGTTCCTGCACTGGGCTTTCCCAGGAAGCCCTGCATTGACTTCTACCATCAGGAGGCAGGCCAGCGTCATTTGCCCTATGCCTCAACCTGCATGATGTGCTTGTACCTGCCAAGAGGCATCACACAGGAAGAGGAACTGCATCAGATGCTTTTCCAGGCCATAAGAGACTCTTTGGGATTTGGAAAAGTGTAGTCTATGTCAGGCAGGACCACAGTAGCAGTACCATGAGAAGATTTGATTAGCAAAAACTCCCAGTTAGTTTGCACTGTCTGAACTGAGGAAACCATGTTTACAATAAGAGTTTTTCCCCTTGGTAATGTTAATGTTACTGTGTGTGTTTGTTCATACTTGTTTGTTCACACATGCTTGCTGCATTGGTGTATGCATATTAAGTATATTATGTTCTTTGAAGAATGTTTTGAATCTCTCTAACACACACCAGATACCTGTCCTTTAACTCTGTTATTCCATCCATTGCATTTTGAAGATGCTGCTGCTGTTCATAGCTCAGGTTAATGAGTGGTTGTGACACAATCACTGCTCGTTCAAGGTCTTCATTGTTTGCTTGCAACTGGTTGAGCTGTATGCCTTGTCTTGCTAAGCCAGCTTCCAGATTTTCTTGGCTGTAAGGGTCATCTCCAAGTACGTTGGCGACAGCTGTTGAATCCTGCTCACTGTTGGCTAGCATGCCCTCCATCCAGATTTGTGTTGGTGTGCGGTTGTTAGCAGATCTGACTCTGTGGTTATTCCAAGCACATCTGAATAAATTGAGTAGTTTTTGGATTTCTGATTTATAAACTATGTGCGGTGCCATTTTCTGAGCCTCATCTTCAGGGTTCAGGATTTGTTCATCTTCAAACGAATACTACTACTGTCTCTACATTTAAGAGTAGGCTTAAAACTTTCCTTTTTGATAAAGCTTATAGTTAGGGCTGGCTCAGGCTTGTCCTGGACCAGCCCCTAGTTATGCTGCTATAGGATTAGACTGTCGGGGGACATCCAAAGATACAGCGAGCTCCTCTGTCCTTCTGTCCCTCTCCATCCGCACGCTCTCATGTCCTACCATGGCGTGTTACTAACTTAGCTCCTTCCCCGGAGTCTCTATGCTTTGTCGTCTTGCAGGTTCCCATGGACAGTGGCTGAATCTGGATTGTGGATTTCAGCTGCATCTCCGGCCTTGGCCCTGCCTGACATCCACTGCAACTGCTACTGCTGTTATTACATCCACTGTCACTGTTACTGTGACTGCATGTCTGTCTCTCTGTCTCTGTCTCTGTCTCTCTCTCTGACTGCATTTCTGTCTGTCTGTCTGTCTGTCTGTCTGTCTGTCTGTCTGTCTGTCTGTCTGTCTGTCTGTCTGTCTGTCTCACTCTCCCTCTCTTGCTCTTCCTCTCTCACCCAACCGGTCGAGGCAGATGGCCGCCCACCCAGAGTCTGGTTCTGCTCGAAGTTTCTGCCTGTTAAAAGGAAGTTTTTCCTCGCCACTGTCGCCAAGTGCTTGCTCATGGGGGAATTGTTGGTTTCTTTGTAGATAAAAGAGCTTGGTCTGTACCAGCCCTATATGGAAAGTGTCCTGAGACAACTTCTGTTGTGATTTGGCGCTATACAAATAAAATTGAATTGAACTGAATTGAAAATTGAATTGAATTGAATTGAATTGAACTGAACTGAATTGAATTGAATTGAATTGAATAGAAAAGCATGTAGAAGTAGTGCACAACCTGCTGGAAAACTCTCTCCAATCTCTCCAAAGGCGTTCAACACGTTGGTTGTGTACAGACGGGCCTGTAATGTGCCTTGCGTGTCCTTGTCCCTGCAGAAGGTTCATCAAAAGAGCAACCAGAGTGTTCTCCCCGCCGTGGTCAGATCGTACTCTGGAGGGTAACCCATACCGACAGGTGGCTCCAACAAAATGAGTCAACACTGTCAAAGCTGTGTTGTCGGTGCCGCAGTTGATGTAAGTGATTAGTCTGGAGTTCCCATCGATACCAGCATGCGTCACAAACCCCCACCTGTAAAATATTTAAATGAAATAGAATAATGGATTACTTCATTACATGTAAACCATTGTAGATTATTCCGTTACATTTGCACCAATAGATTAATAACTAATATATTTTGGATAAGATAAAGACTGAGATTAAAAAGGTGTAAAATTAAGATAATGAAAGACGAAGGATGGAGGCTGGATTTGGAAGAGGTCATCACTGCCATATTCTGTAAAAAACCTGGATTTTAACACGTGCACAGAGTCTGTACTACCCATTCAGTATAACGCCACAACTCTCCACCAGTACATAGAAACAGAAGAGCCGGCCCCAGGTTACCTAATGAGACGCATATGGCTGTCTATGTGCCACAAACTATTAGGAAATGGCACATAATAGGTTCTCCTAGTAGTAGTTGCAACTATTAACTAGTTGCACAAATTGCTAATTGGCAGTGGACATTTTGTTGTCTTGGCCTTCACTAATAAAATCACTCCTCTTTTTGACATACATTATGTAGGTTGTTGTGATATACATTGTGACAGTAAATAAAGAGGAGCCCATCAAAAACAGAGGCTGATCTAATAATGTTTGATCCCATACAAAAGTTGGTTGAAGAGTAGCTGTTGGTTGAATCTGCAAATTCCAGTAATGAGGTACAAACATAGAAATAACAGCATGATAGACAGTGTTTCTGTTAAGACTGCTGTTCCCACCTTCCCCACTGATGTAAATATCACAACAATAAAGAATAAATAAATACAGTTTTGATTACAAGGCTTTCTCATAATTACAGCATTTTGAAGTAGATTTCTGGTAAGAGAACACAGTATGTCCATGTTTAATATTACTGACTTAGCTGTTGCCTAATTTGTTTTCGATCTGACAAGTCTTCAATTAAAACAAAAAGAAAAGAAAAGCTACTTATGTCATTTTGTGTCATTTTGCACTGCCACCTACTGGCAATAATAAATATGGCAGTAGCTTACATGCAGTGACCTCCAAACATACTGTATGTCAGTATAGTTCAGCCAGAGGTGGAAATTAACAGTTTACTCAAGTACTATACTTAAGTACAGTTTTGAGGTACTTGTACTTTACTTGAGTATTTCCATGTTATTGTACTTTGTACTTATACACCACTACATGTTAGAGGGAAATATTGTACTTTTTACTCTGTTACATTTATTTCTCAGCTATAGTTACGAGTTACTCTTCAGATCAATATTTTATATTTTAAAACATTTGATCATCGTTATAACATTCCCATAAAATAGCATTGTTACAGATCACAAGAGTGGGAATATCACCACATAAGAGAAGGAATCTTGTAATATCAGCAGAATAATACTGAAATATACCACTGATGTGGGATGATCAGAGCGGAGAGTTTTGACCTCTGATCTCCCGAGTCCCGGGACTATGAAAAACTTGTAACGTCGTAAGCCATGGAATTTAACGTCTTGGGCTGACTGACTTTTCCCATCGGGCTGTTGTGATGTCCAGTTTTACTGTGGACAACAATTATTTAAAGTTCGACAATTTAACATTTCATTTTATTTCACAGCCATGCTGAAAGGAAAGAAAGAAAAAACAATGAAGCAATGGAGCTACTTTTCTGTTTTACCTGCTCGCGATAAAAAGCTATTGCATAGCTTTGTATTTAACTGCAAAAAGGAAAAATAAACCAAACAATGAAAACAAAACTATAAAAGCCTTTTGTTTCATTGTTGTTATAGTAATCACAGTTTAACCAGAGGTGGAAATTTATTAAAACTTGTAACAGCTTAAGTCATGGAATTTAACGTCTTGGGCTGACTGACTTTTCCCATCGGGCTGTTCATCAAGTCCAGTTTTACTGTGGACAACAATTATTTAAAGTTCAGTAATATAACATTTCATTGTAGGTACTGCTAGTATTTTCATAATTAATCAAGTAAACTGGTCCTATTAATTTTGTTATGTGTCAACAGAATGGACAAAAGTCACAGGTTTAGTTAGATAACCTTTATTAAAAGGCTACAAGACCTATAATGTTGATATAATGTAATATATGGTGTATTTTCTGTTGGCGGAGGACAGAGCTGGCGGCTCCCAGACATGAAGCATTTTTTATTTGTCAACAAATGCTGCAACAATAACTGCAAAAAGGAAAAATAAATCAAGCAGTGAAAAAAAGTCTTTTGTTTCATGGTTGTTCATGAATCATCCAAAGGTGCATGCTTTATTTTGCATGATTAAATGGTGGATTTGCCACAAACAACAGTAAAAAGTGCACTGGAAAGTCCCTTTAAAGGGTTACATTGTGACTGGCTGGAATTCTTGCTGGAGAGCCAATAGGAAGCTTCAATGCCCGCCCCTTTCCCACCTCAATATTAGCATTTGTGCAACTAGTATAATTAGTGCACATTTTGGACCTCACTAGTAATACTAGTGCGCATTTTGGCCGTTACTAGTATTACTAATGCGCATTTTGGCCAGCACTAGTAGTACTAGTGCGCATTTTGGCCGTCACTAGTAACACTAGTGCGCATTTTGGCGTCACGAGTATAACTAGTCAGGACAAAAAGAGGCTCACTAGTATTACTAGTGCGACAAAATGGCGAACTAGTGAAGACAAGATGTCGAACTAGTGAAGCGCAGCAATGTTTGACATCAAGAATTAGGAATAAATGCTCAAAAGGCTTGCCATACGTCCCTGCTCCGACTCCTCGTCTCCCCGACTGCTCCTCTTTGCCTCCTGCTCCCGCTCCTCGTCACTGCTCCGACTTCTCTTCTCCCCGACAGCTCCTCTTTGCCTCCTGCTCCCGCTCCTCGTCACTGCTTCGACTTCTCTTCTCCCCAACTGCTCCTTTTTTTTCCCCAACTGCTCCTCTTTGCCTCCTGCTCCCGCTCCCCATCGTCACTGCTCCGACTCTTCGTCTCCTGCTCTCACTCCACGTTGCTACTCCTCACTCTCCTTGCATCTGTTCCGGTCTGTTCCCACATGTCCAGGTGTGTCTGCTCCGCGCCAAGTGCTCCCGCAATAACGTAGCAATGACAGAAGAGTACACAAACGGTGCTGCTCTATGATTGGTCCCTGCAGTTTTAAATTCCAACGCGGCGTTTGTGTCTTCCCGTAATTTTTTCCCTATGTGCTCGACTAGCAGGCTGCGTATTAAACCATAGAAACATAATCTAAAATTAAAAAAAATAATAATAAAAAAAAAATAGTGAACTGATTAAAGCAACACACAGAGCTTTTTTTCTTTTACATAAAGAGCTGTCAATCTGGATTATAGTGTCAAAAAGAGTTCTACTAGCCAATGCTGTCTCAATTCTAAACATGTTTATATTGATTCTCAACTAATCATGATATCATAGTTACAGTATTTATCTGGAAATCACAACATATTAATTTGTAAAATGTTATACAGTTTATTTCAGTTCTATAAACCAAGCTGTAATGCAATTTTAACTGTATTGTGTCGGTTCAAGTATTACATTTTTTCTATGTTTATAATACAGCAACGTATAAATTCTACAAGGAAATATCATCCTTGTAACATTTACTAACTGTAAAATCAACAATTATTAATTGTTCTGTTTTTCACAATATATTGCTTTAAATTATACATTGATTCATTGTTTTTCTTGTTACAGTTTTTTTATGTCATGATTTTACAGCATATTAATGTTAATTTCACAGACATTTTTTACAGTGCATGGTGTAATGTGTGAAAGTCATGTAAATTCCTATGTGAAACCCATGTGATCACATGTGAAACTCATGTTATTACATGTCTAACCCATATAGACTCCCATGTGAAACCCAAGCAAATTCCTGTGAAACCCATGTGATTACATGTGAAACCCATATTATTACATGTAAAACTCATGTTTTTACATGTAACCCATGTTATTACATGTGTAACCCATAAACTCCCATGTGAAACCCATTCAAATACCCATGTGAAACCCATGTGATCACATGTAAAACCCATGTTATTACATGTGTAACCCTTAACCCTTACATGTGTAACCAATATAGACTCCCATGTGAAACCCATGTTAATTCCTATGTGAAACCAATGTGATTACATGTGAAACCCATATTATTACATGTGAAACTCATGTTTTTACATGTGTAACCCATAGAAACTCCCTTGTGAAACCGATTCAAATACCCATGTGAAACCAAGTGGGTTTTCGAAACTTACATTTTCTATATAAAATTTAAATCAACAAAACACAAATCTAAACTAGGAATGCAAGCAGTCTTGGATGTGCCTGGCAGATGTCATCTAAGAGGAAAATGAGGGTGCACGATATGATCTGTCCATCCATACAAAGGCAGACTTCAAACCAGTGTTTAATATTCAGTTTAATAATTTTACAAGAAATAAAGGAGTTAAGACAAATAATAAGTGATACAAATACTGTTTATTTGCAAACATGCAATGAAAAGTGAGAACAGAACTGTCCATAAAAAGGATCAAAATGCCCCTAAAATTGTCTTCTGGGGAAAGAGTGTGTGTGTATTGTGTGTTTGTGTTGTCTCAGTCCTCTGGGTATCCTCCAGAAGGCTCCCTGTTTTGGTATTGAAAGACAAAATCAAAGATTAGGGCAGTACAAACACCAGTCTATTCTATCAAAGTAAAGGTTAAATTCTTTTCTATCTGGATTACAGGATTGTTTCACTTTGCCTTTGTCAAGGCTCTGTCTTTTCTCGCCTATAATCCCCTTTTTTCCTGTGATGGAGCACATTGCAATCTCTTCCACAGTGAAGATGGAGTCCATCACAGTCCTGCTTCTTGTAGCCATCACACCCTTGAGGATAATCCAAGGCGGTTCAATTCATTAAATACATTACAGACTTGTTCTGCAAAGATGAAGAAATATTAGAATACATCCATGTACTCCCAGAATGCAAAAAAGTCCAGTTCTCAAAGGTGTGGCATTGGCATGGGTGCTGGTGAGAAAAAAAAGATTTGACTGAACTTTTTTTTTTTACTGGGGTTCAGGTTGTGTGGCGAAGCTTATGTTTGCATCCCACATGTGCAATGTGTGGGTGTAAGGCCTAAATTAGCAGCTAGCTGGTGCTGAGTTTCTAATAAGCAGTCTTAAAAATATAGGAATTATTTGAAATCATCATTTTGGCACAAATAATCTATGTAGTATTACTGCGTGGTGATGAATGAGTGTGTGCTCAGTCTATTCAAATTTCTATCTATTTATAATATAACTAAATGTTGTTTCTAGAGCAGCAACAGTAACGTTTACAAGTTAAAAGTTAAAACAGCATATTTAGATAACTCAAAGCCTCAATGTAAACATGTAATATGTAAATGTGTGGATTGAAGGGCATTGTATATTTCACTATGAACTCTGCTGTCGCCGGGGTCATCTCAAGGTGTCGTTTTGAATCTCATTCAAAAGGAGTTCTGCTCTGTAACAGGTTTTTAGCAATGCAATCGTCACACATGGCCTTGTGATACTTTTTAAAGCTACAGTAGAAAGGGTCGTTCTACACAATATGTGACTGTCAAAACAGGTCCAGACAACCGCCATACTGTTCCTTTGACACTAAAGTCACCTCTGGCTCTTTGGTGTTCAGTTCTGGGGGGGGAGGGGAGCTGGCAACTAGCGTGCCATCACCAAACATTAATCAGAAGAAATGAAAAGACAGCAGAATTTAAGTATAGATGATCAATTCATTGCTTACAAGAGGATTTGGGCAGGCCAAATATATTGAATGTATGGGAAACACTGCATGGTCCACAGATGAAATCACTTCTCCTGACTATGTAAGTGATACCTTTGTGGCTGCTAGAAGGCACAGGGTGGCTAGGGGCAGGCTGAGCTGCCTGTATAGTGTCTTTCACAGTTTTTGTGATTGCATCTCCTAGCCCTACAATTAAATCAAAGAGGGAACACTTACCTATTCAAAATGACTAATTGAGTTGTCACTTATTATAGTTGTAGCATTAGTATTATAATACTGTCATAGAAACAGGTTCAAGGTTACTGCAAGGGCTCCCCTCCATACTTACGCTCTTGCAGTTGAAGGTTCAACCTTCGCAACCGCCTGATCTCCTTATCCTTGTCATTTATCCTCTCCTCAAGCTCCTTTAGGTCATTTTTGTAGTCCCTCTATCAGGTGAGAAAGAGAAGATAAAGAAAGAAGAGGCTTAAATGGATGGAGAACTTTGGTAGTATCTCGTGATATACTGTAAGCCCAAAATCTGTGATTCTCTGTTATCTGTTGCTCTGGTTGGTACAAGTGGAGAAGGTGTGCTATAATCCTGCAGAAATGTTTTCAAGCGAAGTGCTTTCTCTATGTCATTAAACAAACAAGTGCAACACCAAAATCAGGTCTGAAAAATTGCACACTTGTTCATTCAAACTGAATGGAAACCTGAACTTTGGCAAACATTACTGATGACAGGAAGATCATTGAGTGAATATACTAATATTTTTGGAATCTACAGACTTCAGAGGATGTGCAACATGTTTTGTGTTGGGCCGGGACCACTTATGGCACTACCAATTAATTTAATAAGTACTGATGATAACAGGCAGAAAATCAGTGAGTAAACATTTTTTCGTTTTCCCTTAATTGCTGATTCTGCCTTTATTTGCTGCCTAGTTTTCTGCCTTTATTTGCTGCCTAGTTTGCTGCCTAGCCACAGCATGACTGAGATCTCTGACAACAATCAGTTGGGTGCTGCGGCCTATTTTACACACTGTTTCTACTGTCTTAAAAAATAAATGAATAAACAACTACACACAAAACAAAACCTTAGTTGTACTTTTAATAAGATGAACTGTTACATTTACCTTTTTCATTTGGTCGAGTCCTGTATGGGTCCTCCTGAAAAGTCTGAAAAACAAGTGTGGGGGAAGGGTGTAAAAGGTCAGCAGTTATGGTGATGAGTATAAGACTGAATAGTAACATGTGTACTGCCCAAAAGTTGTATACATACTCAGGTTTGTAAAAGCATAATGATAAATGTGTGACATAGACAACAAATCATCAGTAAATTATGTCACAACTGAAGCAATCCAAATAATTTAAATAAAAGGTAACTGAAAAAAAAAGTAACAAGAACATGAACATATGTTTGGACAGCATTTCTGTACCTTCTGGCATTGAGGTGTGTCATCCTCATCATCAGAGTGACCACTTTCCTCTGGCAACTGTAGTCTGACAAAACAGCAAGCGAATTGCAAGGGAAAGGAGAGGACAGGAGGGAGTATAAATGAGCTTGAACATCCTGCAATAACACCTTCATTATTGAGTAAGTTGTTTTTCTTGTTTTACAATAAAGCACAAGAACAGTAATTGCAGCGGGGATTGACCATCTCAACCCTCTTCTGAGCTCCTCTCAACTATCGAGTACCAAACTTTCAAATGGACTAAATAGACTCACCTAACCATTGCTGAAGAAGTGGGAGATGTTTCTTGTGTCTACACTTTAACGGTAGGCTTGCTCAAACTATTTACAAGACTCTAAGAAGAGGAAAAAAAGACTGTCACGTTGCTAGCTAGCTTAACCAGCAACACGTGTTTATGGCTAACAAACGAGATGCAAGAAATCTGAGAAAAGGAACACTAATAATGGACGATATCACAGACCATGCTTACGCTGGGCTGTGCACTCCGCTACCAGCCTCTCCTCTCCATAGCCCCAACCCCAAAAAGCTCTGCTCAGTTATGGAAGAAGACCAAGTCTCCAACGCGGACATACTGAAACCAATCAACAGTTTGAATGACCGCTTCTCCAACTTCAAAAAAATGGTGCTGAAGAACACGGCAGAGATTACCACGGTAAAAGAAAACATAAGAAGCCTGGAAATACAGAGCAAAGAAACGAGTGACTCTGTGTTGTCACTCAAAGAGCAGCTCTCCACCATGCAAGAGAAGCAAGATGAAGCTGAAAGATACAGCAGGAGATGGAACCTCCGTCTTCTGAATCTCCTGGAGAAACCAAACGAAGACGTGAGAAAAGAAGTGCTGGAGGTCATCAACCAGATCATCCCGGAGGAAAGAAGCAAGCTTGGATTTATGGTGGACACAGTGCACAGAATCGGACGACTACGAGATAATCAGAGCACATGCCCCATCATCATACAGTTCACTATGCGTACCTTCAGGTACAAAGTCTGGAGAGCATCCATCAATGTAGAGTTCATGAAGGAAAAAAAGCTTCGGATGGCGGAAGATCTCACCTTCCAGGAGAAGCAAAGCAGAAACAAGCTCTGGCCTCTCGTCCAGAAAGTGTGCGCTGAGGGAAAAAAGACTAAATGGCAGGGACCTGTTGCCATTATTGATGGTGTGAGATTCACTGCTTAAGTTAAGTCATTATTGATGTTCATGTTTCAGTGAACTCTAAATCTTACCCATGTTTTAAGTGTTCCTCTTAACACATTTATCTGAAAAGGGCTTTGCACTCACTTCTGTATTATGTTTATATGGCGGACGCTGAGCAGCCACGCAGGCAGGCAGGTCCTGCGTTTAGGCCACAGACGACTACAAACTCCGTGAAAACGCTGCAATTTCTGCCATCAACGTCTCTATGTATGTTCGTAGTGTTTTTGTTCCTTATCCTGTGTCCTTTGCACCTGCATATTCTAAAAATAACCAGACCTGCGACCCAGCTAAATGTAGTCAACATGTACTGTTTTCAAGACTCATGGACTCTGGCCGTGTTACAATGCCGTCAGGCAGACATGGATCCATGAAAGTTTCTTGCAGTTTCCTTGGGCTCGCACACCTCACAGTCATCCTCCTCCTGGCAGGGGACGTTGAAACAAATCCTGGCCCCATACAGCAGCCCTACCTAGCACCACAACTAGCCACGATACAGCAGGAGCTTAGCTGGACTCTGCAGCAGCTACCACAACAACCAGGTCTGGTTGCGCTGCTGCCAGCTGTGCTCATACAGCAGCTACCTCAACAGTTAGCCTGGCCGCCGCTGTTTCCCAGACCATTGGGGGCTGTCCCGCCAGCTGGTATGGGCTCCGCTGCTGCTGGCCTGGCCGTTGGAGCAGCTACCACTGCAGCTGGCCTGGGCTGCGCCGCTGCAAATTTCACAGTCCCGGCAGCCTCTACTACAGCTGACGGCAGCCGGGTCCCCGCTACTCGCTGAACCAACACCATTTTCAACAGACAGCCTGGCCGTCACGGCAGCTACCCCAGACTACACCGCTGCATGATAACTCAGCTCCAGCGGCCTCTGCGGGCCTGAGTCCACCAGCTCCAGCAGCCTCTCCGGCGTGTGGGCGCCTACAGCGGGAAGCTCAGCAGTCGGATGCCCTCTCCACCACAACTCCCCCGGGCCCGAGTCCACCAGCTCCAGCAGCCTCTCCAGCGGGTGGGCGCCTACAGCGGAAAGCTCAGCAGCCGGATGCCCTCTCCACCGCGACTCCTCTGGGCCCGAGTTCACCAGCTCCAGTGGCCTCCCCGGCGGGTGGGCGCCTACAGCGGAAAGCTCAGCAGCCGGATGCCCTCTCCACCGCGACCCCCCCGGGCCTGAGTCCACCAGCTCCAGCGGCCTCTCCGGTGGGTGGGCGCCTACAGCGGAAAGCTCAGCAGCCGGATGCCCTTTCCATCGCAACCCCCCCCGGACCCGAGTCCGCTAACTCCAGCGGCCTCTGCGGGCCTGAGTCCACCAGCTCCAGCGGCCTCGCTGGCGGGTGGACGCATACAGGGGAAAGCTCAGCTGGATGCCCTTTCCACCGTGACAGTCCCGGGTAACACATGTAAATTAAATAGAGCGACCACGAAACATCGTAAGTACAAGCTCATCAAGATTAAATTAAATCATGCTCGTGTTATTTGGGACTCAAAAGCCAAACCAAGGGGCCTTCTCGGTGGCCATCTGAACATACGCAGTATAACATCTAAATGTGAACAAGTGCAACATCTGTTATATGAGTCAAATTTAGACTTTCTTTGTATCTCTGAAACATGGCTTCATTCTAACTCCCCGACAGCTGGGCTAAATGTGATGGGATATAACATCTTCAGAAAAGACAGGTCTGAGGGTAGAGGTGGAGGGGTGATGTTTTACGTCAGAGAACACCCAAAGTGTGCACAAGTAAAATGTCAATGTGTGAATAATCTTGAATGTATTGGGCTCAACATCACTCTCTCCCCACAAATGTTTGTCACATTAATTGGGATATACAGACTGCCATCAGCCTCTAGTGGGTTCTATGATGGACTGCAAGACCTTCTTAAAGAATGTAATTTTAAAAACGATTAAGTAATTTTAGAAATTATTCTAATGGGAGACTTTAATGTAAATTGGAATGATAAAACAAATCGGAAACGTCTTAAAGCGTTAACAAACAGCTTTGATCTGGTACAAATAATCAAAGAACCCACTAGAATAACAACCTCGTCAGAAACGTGTATAGATTAGGTCTTCAGTAACAAACATGAAAGAATCCAAAAAATCTTCAATATGGTAACAGGACTGTCTGACCATTAGAACAGTTGAGAATACCAAAATGTGAATGCAGGGCCTCAGACTTGAGAATTTAGAAACTGCTCTGAGTGAAATAAACTGGTCAGAGTACCTCACCGGTGAACAGGTTGATGACAACTGCAACGCTTTCATGACAGTAATACAAACAACCATGTCTGGCTTTATGAAAAATATAACACATAAGCCGAGAAAAAAAAATCACCTTCCCTGGTTGAACAGTACAATATGGTCACTGATGAAACAACGGGACCATGCACTCAAGATAGCTCTCAAGACAAAATCAACACATAATAGACACTTGTTTACTTCACTCAGGAACAAAGTAACTAAGGAAATCAGAACTGCAAAGGCAAATTTCTTTGTTAATATTATAAGCAATGCAAGAGGCAATGCCAAGGAGATTTGGTCGAACATAAGGAAATTAACAGGAAATAATACCTCTAATAAGAACATCAGGGAGTTGCAAATAAATGGAAATTTAACACATGACCCAAAAGAGATGGCAACAGCCCTGAACTCTTATTTTATTGATTCGGTAAAAAACCTTGTCACTGACTCCTGTATACAAATCCATCCTGCAATGCCTTTGAGCACCTCTACTCCAGTTTTTAATTTAAATGAAGTCTCTCAGCCGGATGTAGATCAAGTGGTCTGTAGTTTGAGAAACTCTAAAGCCAAGGATGCATTTTATATGGACACAATGTTTCTTAAAATGCATAAACAATCGCTCATTGCCCCGATGACCAGCATAATCAATAAATCTATAACCGAGAGTATGTTCCCAAGTTCATGGAAATCTGCAGTCATCACTCCAATTTTTAAATCAGGAGACCCTGCAACAATCAGCAACTATAGACCAATAAGCATTCTCCCTGCAGTTTCCAAAGTAGCGGAAAAGCTGGTGGCAGAGCAGCTTATTAAACATTTGAATGACAGTCCTTACAACCTGAATCCAATGCAGTTTGGCTTTAGAAAATACTACTCGACAGAGACCGCCATTTGTTTTTTCTGGAAAACCTAAAGTCTAAAATTGACACTGGGGGTGTCATAGGAGCTGTTTTTCTTGACTTAAAAAAGGCATTCAACACTGTGAATCACCAGATCTTATTAACTAAGTTGTCATATTTTAACTTTTCTGTAGAAGCACTGAAATGGATCGAATCATATATTGGGCAGAGAAAACAGTGTGTTAGAGTTTACAATACAACATCCACAACTTCTGAAAATAATCTTGGTGTACCTCAGGGCTCAGTCCTTGGACCACTTTTATTCAGTCTGTACATCAACGACCTGCCCAACTGCTGTCCATCAAATGTAGCCGTCCAGATGTATGCTGACGATGCAGTCGTGTATGTGCACGCTAAAACAAAATGCCAAGCTGCACAAGACTTGTCAGCAGTTATGTCTAATGTGTCCAACTGGCTGAAACATTCCCAGTTACATCTCAATGTATCAAAAACTGTTGTCGATGGAACAAGTCGTACAAGAATTCAAATATCTAGGAATTACTATCGATTCACAGCTCTGCTTCAAACAGCAAGTAAAAAACACCGTGAATAGAATAGGATTCAACCTGTCAAATTTTAGATATATTCGAAATAACTTGACTACTGATTCTGCAAAACTATACCTAAGTGCGATGATCATGCCATATATGACCTACTGTGTAACAACTTGGGCGCTGGCATGCAAATCCACACTGAGGCCTGTAGAAATTGCATATAAGCAGGCTCTAAAAGTCTTAGACAGAAAGCCCAACTCACACCACCATTATATAACATCTTGAAGAAGTATGAATTGTTGAGTTGGGAAAATATAATAACATATGCAGATTCTACCCTAGTCTACAAGGTTCTCCATGGACTAGCACCACCGCCATTAAAAGCATTCATAAAAATAAATACAAACAGGTCAACCAGAGCAGGTTCCAGAGGTGACTGTCTGGTCCCTTTCAGGAAAAGTGCATTTGGGCAGTCAGTTTTTTCATATAGAGCGTCTCACGCATGGAACATGATACCAAGTGACATACGTGACTTACCAACCCTTACTTCTTTCACAAAGCATCTAAAAATGTGGCTATTAGAAAATCAAAACTGCACCCACAGTGAATCCTGAATCTTAAGTCATTGGATATTCTGTATTGTTATGTGTACTTAATGTCTTTGAAATTTGTACTCGTATTATTCCTGTGTATTTGTCTAGCTGTTAGGAATGTTGCTGGTGACGGGCCAGTCTGGTGACCTTGTATGCCTGCATACATTTACTATGTATGCAAATTTTGTAAAGGCGTACATAAATATATCTATGTATGCTAACCTGTGCAATAACACCTGCACACACACGTCTGTGTGTGCAAAATATGTGCAATTGGGCAATGTGCAATATCCATTCAGCACTTTAAAACTTTAGCACTTTAGCACCTAAGCACTTTAGCACTTATATCACTTTAGTATTCCAGCACTTTAACATTTAATGGTCTTTCTTGTTCTTGTTTTTTTTTTTTCTTTTTTTGTTTGTTTGTCATGAGTAACAAGGTTTTATGTCTGTCTATGCGAAGTACTGTACCTGTCATTCCTATTGTTATTGTACCTTACACCTTTTACTGATAATGTATCTTTTTTTTTATTTACTCCATGTTAACACCAACCTGCCAAGGGACAAAGGATTGAAATTAGCTGCTTGCTATAATCCTATGTATTTACACGAAAGTGTCTATTAATATGTATTGTCCCTGATGTTTTTCATTAAATAAGTAAATCAAATATATATGTATATATGATACAACTTCTTTTTCAAGGTACTCGACCCTCAGCGGTCAATACTCGTTCAGCAACTTTTCACAAAGTTTAATTCTCTGATAGTTTCAGCTCAGAGCTTCATTTGTTAGTTCTATTCACAGACATCTAATTCATTTCATTGATTTCTTTCCTTTCTCATGGCAGACTACTTTAATTCTTTGAAAATAATATCTTTTAATGTCAATGGCATTCATGATATGACCAAAAGAAAATCAATCTTTATTTTTTGTAAGCGGAAAAATGCTGATTTAATATTTTTACAAGAGACCCATTCAGTTGACAGTGATATTGTTTTGGAAATCTCAATGGGGAGACCAGGGATACTTTTGTCACTCCTCTCAACAGTCAGCAGGTGTTGCCATCCTTCTTAACCAATTTAATGGTGACATAATTGAATCCTTTCAGTCAGATGAGGGCAGATAGTTAATTTTGATACTCAAATTGAATAACTCCTACTTCATAGTATGTAATCTATACAGCCACAATTATCCAGCTCTGGCTAAGATAATGTTTACACAACTATGTAATAAATTGGAAGTCCTCAAACACAAATATAAAGATGCACACATTATAATCAGTGGTGATTTTAATGATGCCCCGAATGATCTCATTGATAGAATACCCCCAAGAACAACTCAAACCTCAAGATTTAAATGCACAAACTTTATTTCTCAACGGCTGTCTCTTATTGACATTTGGCGTTTTTTAAATCCTGACAAAAAATAATTCACTTGGAGCAATGGTAACAGATCTTTGCAGTCAATTATTGATCTATGGTTTATATCTCCCTCTAGTGTTCATTGGAACTAAGCAAAAAAACAATCATCTTCAAGGTTATTGGAAATTAAATGTTAATTTACTCAAAGATGATGTATTTTGCAGTTCTGTAAACATAATCGCAAAACAGATCTTTGGTACCGGTAACTCTAGTCCCACTCAAAAATGGGAGTACTTTCAATTCAAAATCAGAGAACTAGCAGTACGTCGGGCCAAAGATATAAAAAGAAATAATTTGGCTAAAGAACTTAATATCATGAATGAACTTCATTCTTTGTTACAAAAAACATCCTTATCAGAGGAAGAACAAATTAAAATGAAAGGACTGAGAGAAAATATAGACAAATTATATGTTGATAGACTTAGACTTAGACTTAGACTTCCTTTATTGTCATTGCACAAAAAAACACAGCAGCGAGATTTTGGCAACGAAATGTCGTTGCTTGGCTTCCGGATTACAGCAGAGATGGAAATTAAAAATATAGTCTATATAACTAAAGAAAACAACAAGAGCTAAATAATAATGAGTGCAATAGAGAGTGAATAGATAAACAGAATGTAAACAGCAGAATAAATAAATAGTGCAAAACAGAATAACCAGTATATAAACAGTGTAAACCGTGTAGTGCAAAAACAGAATAACCAGTATGTAAACTGTGGAAACAAAAACAGAATAAAACAATGAAGCAAATGAAGCAAAACCAGAATAACCAGAAAAACAGAATAACCAGTATGTAAACTGTGGAAACAGAAACATTATAGTAGCTGGGAGGGTTATTGCACAAATAAGAGGTGATTAAAAAACCATCCCTCCATAATTATATTGGCTGTTCTGCAGGAACCTTCTGCCAGACGCCAGGCGGGAGAACAGTCCATGCTGGGGGGTAGGTGGAGTCAGAGAGGATCCGGTGGGCTCTGGATAGGCAGCGGCTATCTGCTATATCCTGGATGGTGGGGAGCGGGGTCCCTATGATCTTCTCCGCTGTCCTCACCACTCTCTGCAGAGACTTCCAGTCTGAGGCCCTGCAGCTCCCAGACCAGATGGAGATGCAGCTGGTCAGCAGGCTCTCGATGGTCCCTCTGTAGAAGGTGGTCAGGATGGGAGGGGGGAGGGAGGCTTCTCATCCGCCGCAGGAAGTGCAGGCGCTGCTGTGCCTTCTTCGCCAGGGAGGAGGTGTGGAGTGACCAGTCGAGGTTGTCGGTGATATGTACCCCCAGGTACTTGGTTGTGGAAAAACAACCAAAGCTTAAAAAGAGGTCTTAATGAGATCATAGGAGAAACCCAAACTGGGTTCATGACCAACCGTCACATAAGCTCTAGCATTAGACTTGTTCTTGACCTTTTGGATTACTCCAACTATGTTGAATCTGATGCTCTTGTTGTTTTTCTTGATTTCTATAAGGCATTCGATACTGTAGAACACAACTTCTTATACAAAGCGCTCCAACTGTTTGGTTGTGGTCCAAATTTTATTTCAACAGTTGTAATGTTTTATAAGAATATTGACAGTGGGGTTTTGATATATCCATATACTACACAAAGATTCCCTGTCATGAGATCTGTTCGTCAAGGGTGCCCTATTTCTCCTTTTTTGTTTTTGATTGTCGTTGAGTTGTTATCTTTACACATTATTCATGATCCTGTTCTTAAAGGCTTGTCTATTTTTGGTAAAGAGTTAAAAATAACTCAAGTAGCAGATGATACAGCTTTATTTTTACGGGATAAACAACAGATTGAACATGCTATAACTTTAGTTGACTTATTTTCAGCTGCATCTGGCCTAAGACTAAACAAATCTAAGTGTGAGATTATGTGTTTATTCCAATCGAATGATAAAATCTTGCATAACATACCTGTTAAGAACTGTGTTAAATACCTTGGAATTCATGTTTGTAAAGACTCAACAGAACGGCAGCTTCTCAACTTTTCTTCGAAACTACAAAAAACCTAGTCAATATTAAACATGTGGCTACAAAGAGACCTTTCTATCATAGGAAGAATTCTGTTGACTAAAGCTGAAGGAGTTTCATGTTTCGTCTATCCTGCTCTCTCCCTCACTGTCCTGGACTCAACCTGCAAAGACATAAATAACATTTTCATCAACTTTGTTTGGAAGAACAAACACCATTTTCTGAGGAAGGATGTCATGTCTGGATCTAAGGAAGAAGGTGGCTTTGAACTGTTGCACTTTAAAGACTTAAATTATACATTTAAACTGAAGTGGCTAAAAGAGTGTTTGAGAGCTCCTGACTCAATATAGTACTTTATCCCTCACAACATATTTAAACAAGTAGGAGGTCTTCATTTTCTGTTAAGATGTAATTACAATGTATCCAAACTTCCCCTTAGTCTGTCAAAATTCTATCAACAGGCTTTATTAGCATGGAAACTATGTTATTCACATAATTTTTCTCCACACAAAACAATTATCTGGAATAATGAATGTATCACTAAAGGAAACAAATCCCTTTATTGCCAGAACTGGGTGGAAAAAAACTTGGTACTTTTAAAAGATCTTTTTGACAATGAGGGTCATATACAGTACTGTCATATGAGATGTTCTTACAGAAGAGAGGAGTTCCTATCAAACCTAAGGAATACAAATTTATAGTGAGCTCTATCCCTCATGGTTTAAAAGAGCTAATGAAAGGCTATAGTGATCTACATGAGGTTATTAACCCTCAACAAACACTTTATATAGATGGAATTCAATTTAGTAGTTACAAATGTACTAATAAACATATTAGAAGATGCTTTTATAGCAAAAGGAAAACCACCCCTCATGGGAAGTCTCATTGGTACTCCCTCTTCAATGATATAAACTGGTGTAAAGCTTGGCTTGTTCCATTTAAATTTTTAATTTCTAACAAAATTAGAGAATTACACCTCAAACTGTTACATAATATCTATCCCACTAATGTATATGTTTCCAAGTTCTCAGACATTGATGACAGATGTACCTTTTGTAAAAATGAGAAAGACAATATCATCCATTAATTTTATAAATGTTCATTTTGTACCACCTTTTGGAAAGATTTAGAAAATTATCTGTTTGCCAAAACTACTGTTCGACATCACTTTGATAAGAAAGATATTATTTTTGGATCCTTCTCTCACAGTAATAAATGTAACATAATTAATCTCTTCATATTACTAGGTAAATTCCATATACACAAAGTCAGAATGGCCAAAACAACCCCTTCGTTCCTATTATTCTTAATTGAATTAAAAATATATTTTGAGTCTCTGTTGTATGTCGATTCTAACTAAAAATGTGTATCAGCTATTGAATTTTATTCAAAGTATATTAAGTGAACTTGTCTGCCAATTATTATTTCCTAATTAGTTCCTTTATTATTATTTATTTATTTATTTATTTTCTACCTTTTTTGTACCCTTTATATTATTTTCTAATGTAAGTTTATGTTAATGATTTTGATTTGTCTTAGAATGTCTGTCACTTGTTTCTCTGCACTATTTGTCTATTGTTTCTGATATTGTTAAATAAAGTTTCATTTAAAAAAAAAACTGCACATCTTCCGCAAAAAAAAAAAAGAGTAACGTTACTAGTAACACCAACGTTACTATTGCTAACTAGCTAATCGACTTAATTTCTCTAAATTCTCTCACATCAACTCACAGCACCACTCGACTGACAGCTCAATCTAGACAGCTCAGCCCACAGCTATCAACGCGATAACAGCTAGGCTGTGGTTGGCGCCTTGAGCTTCGCATTGCATGCAGGGAGTAGTAGGTTTTTTTTGCATGCCTGAAAGCCATGAAATAAAACGATACAGTTTTCTTAAAGAACGAAGAATATTGATATAACATTGTGGTAGCATCACCTGCAATCTGAGCGATCACCTGTGCGAGGAGGTTTTTTTTCCCCCACTTCACATACATTTATAATCGCCTTCAACATGCTCGTTCCCCGTCCTGGACAAGTCCTGTTGATGTATTTTTTGATCGAGAGGAACTTCTCCATATTAGGAAACTGACTTCAACTTCAACTATCCCAGTCTGGATTTCTATAACATATGAAAGGTAAGGAATCACTTTTTTATATATCAGAAGAGTTCACTCAAAAAAAACCAAAAAAAAAACAAAACAAACCCGACCACTTCGCCTCTCTTAAACCAGGAGGTGCGTAGAAATTCGAGCTGTTTGAAAGATTATATATATGTGTGTGTGTGTGTGTGTGTGTGTGTGTGTGTGTGTGTGTGTGTGTGTGTGTGTGTATGTGTGTGTGTGTGTGTGTATATATAGATGTATGTGTGTGTGTGTGTGTGTGCTATATACACACACACACACACACACATACATCTATATATACACACACACACACAGGTGCGTAGAAATTCGAGCTGTTTGAAAGATTATATATATATGTGTGTGTGTGTGTGTGTGTGTGTGTGTGTGTGTGTGTGTATGTGTGTGTGTGTGTGTGTATATATAGATGTATGTGTGTGTGTGTGTGTGTGTATATAGCACACACACACACACACACACACACACACACACACACACACACACACACGGCGTTAACCATAATAAAGGATTAAGTACTTTACCCCAAACATTGCAATTTTCTGATTCATTATTTTGTTATTGTGTTCAACGTTGAACGCAATAACAAAATATGGAATCAGAAAATGTTGTTCAACGTTGAACACAATAACAAAATAATGAATCAGAAAATTGCAATGTGAGGGGTTATTTTATTGCGAAATTAGCTAACATTCAATAATGCCTAACTAGCTGTTACTAATATGATAGTATAAGGTTATGCTGTGATCTCTAAGTTGTAGCTAGGTTAGCGGTCACAGTATCTTGCTAGCTAAGTTTGTTAGCCAACCTAATGGAGATTAACGTTAACATTAACAAGTTCCCTACAGACCACTACTTTATGTTAGCATTTTGTTGCTTGACTTAACAGTAAGTAATAATAAGATGGGTGCAATTGATCATAAATACTTATAGCACTAACGTTGAATTATTCATAATTGATTCACTTACCTTTTTCACTAAGTATCTGGGCCGGAAAAGCTTTCCAGCCGCCTTTAGGTGGCTTTACTCCAACCGCCCCCACCAGGCCAATCCTCTTTGGGTCACTTAACATTTTTTTGTCTTTCACATTTCTCTCCAATCCCACACTTACTTTGTTTTCTTCTATCCACTTTATTAGCGCATACATAGCTTTCTTGTCCCTTTGCTAACGTAGCTTATACCTCTGGTCTACTTAGCTTTGCCTCAGCAACCGACAGTAAAAGCAAAGCCAATCAGATTTTTCGGCGGGCTTGCAAAGTCTCCACGTGCGTCATCTATAGCTTCTAGCAAGATGGCCATGTGGGGATTTAACAGAATTGTTTCCCCTATTTTTCAGCAGTCCTTTGATGACAACACTGACAGCGATGGGACAGGCGCAAGTTTGGACTCTGACTTCGAGGTGAATTTGCATTTTAAACAGCTTAACAGCTCAGAAATCACTTTGGCCTCTTAAGCACACCTCATGCCTTCTGCCATTGCTCTGAGAGGTCAGCCTAGTCATGTTATCTAACATGAGACA
Organism: Chaetodon trifascialis; assembly: GCF_039877785.1. NCBI lineage: Eukaryota > Metazoa > Chordata > Actinopteri > Chaetodontiformes > Chaetodontidae > Chaetodon > Chaetodon trifascialis. Next base: position 1,396,167 of record NC_092073.1, read on the forward strand.
TGAGGGGTGCTTATGAAGCCAAGTAGTTAGTTATCTATTATAAAATGTTTATTTTTCTTTTTTTTTTAAGCAACCCATAATGACAGCGATGAGGAACAGGGGAGGATGAACAATGAACCTGAAAAAGTAGGTTCACTCATTCTTTATTTCATGTGTATTCTCATAATGATTGAGACTTAGTCCAACTTTGAAATAATTGTCTCCTCCTAGTAGTTCCTTGATGACCACACAGACAGAAACAGCAATGGCACAGGCACAAGTTTGGACTCTGACTTCGAGGTGAGTCTGCATTTTAAGTTTTCACTTTCAAAGTGGAGTAATCAAACATGATGTTCTGGGGGACCTCTCAGAACCAAGGACAGAAAACATGACTAGTAGTTGTGCTTACGAGGCTAGAAATTGATTTACAGTATTTATTCATCATCATCATCATCATCATGAGTATCAATATGATGATTTTGTATAAATACTGTATATCAACTTCTAAATCCTTTCCCTTTCACAGAAACTGATTCAACACAACAATTTAAATCTAGCACTTCTCTTAACTAATAATAGCTATAGGCGTCTCTCCTCTCTGTGGCACCTCCTCGACAGTCTGGATGACAATGATCGTGGTGATGGTGATGATGGTGGTGATAACGGCTCAACTTCTGGTTCTGAACACATGGTAGGATCATTTTTGATACAAACCAGTCCGATTAGAGATATGAATCAAATCCTTGTTGAAGTTCAATCACTTACTTTAAAATATGAGCCGTTGTGGTTCACACTACATGCAGTTGGATGATCTTTATTATAATATATCCCAAATTTGCACAGTAGAGCCATCCATCCATCCATCCATTGTCTTCCGCTTATCCGGGGCCGGGTTGCGGGGGGAGCAGTCTGAGCAGGGACGCCCAGACTTCCCTCTCCCCGGACACTTCCTCCAGCTCTTCCGGGGGGATCCCGAGGCGTTCCCAGGCCAGCCGAGTGACATAGTCACCCCAGCGTGTCCTGGGTCTTCCCACGGGGCCTCCTCCCGGTGGGACATGCCTGGAACACCTCCCTAGGGAGGCCTGCGAGCCCCAACCCCAGGCCTGGCTCCAGGGCGGGGCCCCGGTGACGCCAATCCGGGCGACGTACGCTTCCTTGATTTGATGTCTTTCATAGGGGCTTTTTGAACTGCTCTTAGTCTGACCCATCACCTAGAACCTGTTTGCCTTGGGAGACCCTACCAGGGGCATTAAGCCCTGGACAACATAGCCTCTAGGATCATTCGGGTACTCAAACTCCTCCACCACGATAAAGTGGCAGTTCAAGGAGGAGCACAGTAGAGCCATCAAACATTTTGTCTTTGTACCATAGTTAGTTTGGAATGGGCACTGGGAATGGCTGAGCAGGATTCCAAATAATGACAATTTCTGATAATGCACTAATAACTCATAACACTCATAACAACCACTGGTTCTGAATATCGTGCCATCATAGAGCCAATGGTCAATATTTAGTCAATATTTTACAGCAGCCCCCTGACACTTCACAGCTGGAATCCAGATTCTTGATTCTTCTGCCAATAGCAAGCAGTTTAATTTATGATGTCACAACATTTCATACTGCCTCTGAAAGAGGGTGGGAGTGCCTCTGCTGCCAAGAGGCCAAATGGTTCGATCACATCTCCTACTTTAACCACATTACAGGAGCTATAACTAATAGAGATCCTGTTTTTTATTCCAGGTTAATGATGACATGATGAGGTCCCCACTGTACAGAGGAGCATCTGTTACTCTTGGACAAACCATCCCACTTTTGATGGCTTTTGCTGAAGCAGTGGGATTGACACAAGATGGTCTGCAAACACTTCTCCAAATTGTGATACTTCTTCTACCACAAACTTTCCTCTTGCCATCCACCAAATATCTGCTCAAAAAACTTTTCAAAACAGGGAAATATGATTTTCATGTATATTGGCCCAACTGGTTTTGTGCTTTGGAAAACAATGCATGCAAGACTTGCCATTAGGTATTTGACAAAAATGAACTAATGAAAAATGGTAACTTTGTCTTTACCTTATCCCTTGTTGGCCAACTGAAACATGTCCTAGAGACTCTAAATCTTGGAGAGTTCTTTGAATACATACAGTACTGCATTACTTTCAAGACTACATCTGGTGTCATTATGTCATACTTTAGTCCAGCTTCACTTACTCATTCAGTCAATAAAATACTTTTAAATGCCAACCATCTTTGTAGTGTATGTATTGCCGTTATACAGATTCTATATGTATTTATCATTTATCAGTATTGCTTTGTGTTTGTCAGTACTCAAATTACTGCACTTGTTTAAAATGTTATGGTGAAACCTTGAAAATGTGCAGTATTTCTCACATATGTGACCTGCCACGAGAAAAACCAGCAACAAGTCGACCTGGTGCAAGTTGTGTAAACAAAGAAAAATCGATTTTTTTAAACAATTAGTGATTTTCGTGTAAGTTGAAATCATGAAGAAGCCACTCCATGTTTCAAGTAACAGCCTTGGGGGCCTTAAAACCATAAACTTTTTATTCGAATTTGGGTTGTTTTAGAGGAAATTGTTGGTCCTAGTTGGGGGTGTGGCGATGGTATGGTATGGTAACATTTCCATTTCCACATGTGCTCCATATGTTGCAACATGGTAAAATGTTTGCTACATGCACTCCACATTACCACATATTAACAACATGTGGAAACACATTTTCTAAATGTGCTCTATATGGTACCACATGTTACCATGTGCCTCTGTGGGAAAAACACATTTAAGGTATTAGTCAGCATCTCATCAAGATAACGTCTGCATTTTGCGCGCGCGCGCACACACACACGCACACGCACACGTTTCACATGTGTCCACATGTAGTAACATGTTGTACCACACGTTACTGTATGTGATAACACGTGGTATCATATGTGATAACATGGTACCCATGTGGTACCACGTGATCACATGTGGACACAAGTGGACACATGTGTCCACACGTGGTACCACATGTTATCACATGTGGACACAAGTGGACACATGTGGTAACACGTGGGAAAATTGTGTGGTTTTTCTGTAAGGGGGGCCTTTGAAGTATCTAAAATGTGGATTAACAAATACTAATATCATCAAATTGAAAGTGCACTGAAAGCAATAATCAGAAATTTGGATACATACCACCCAGCAGGGAACAGTTTTCAGACAGCATAATGGAAAGACGAGGACTCACGCCCGTTGCACACTCTGCCAACTGCTGACAAAAACTCAAGAGGTAATTAAAGTAGAGAGGAGACCAGGCAGAGATCGGCTCCAATTTAAAATAACTCCAGTGAGCCTACCTCACAGCACCAAGTCATGTAAAGCCAGAGCTCAGAGACGGAACTCAGTCTGCCACACCAAGTTAATCACCTGAACTCAGTCCGATCGAGCATGCATTTCACTTGCTTGGGACAAAACTTAAGGCAGAAAGACCTGCAAACAAACAACAACTGAAGACAACTGCAGTCAAGGTCTGGCAAAGCATCACAAAGGAGGAAAACCAGTGTTTGGTGATGTCGATCCATTTCCTTGGCAGTGCATTCCTTCCTTGACGTGTGCTTTTTGATGCACCATGTCCAGGTCCATGTTTAGCCTCCACTCAGCTATCTAAGTCCACCATCTTGCCTTTGGCTCCCTCAAATGCATTTCTTCTGAAATAGTGAGGCCTTCTTTGAGAGCTTGAGAACAATAATAAATGTCTGTTATTATCCTCGCTCTGCTGATCTTTCGTTTTGTCAGTTCTGGCAGTCCCTCTAACACTGCTGCCACTTCTCCTGCTTGTGCACTGTCAGGGGCTCTGCCTTTCGGTCTGAAGTGTTCTGCTTGAGAATGAACTAAGAAATGAGGCTACTTCTTTTTTTTTCCACAAGCCTCTACCTCTTTTGAGATCGTCATGGCTGTAGATTTTTCTAGGTCCTCCTTTGCGATGTCAGGCTCCTCACATTCTCTTTCTCTTGAGCTGGCTTGAGGTCATTAGAGATGTCGGTAGAAGAACCCCATTCTCCCCTCTTCTGGATATTTTATACCCTTCTCATTTAGGTGTGTGTGACCTCCTCATGTGGGTGTTGATTCCACACCCAAGACCATAAGTTTTTTTAATTAATTTAGCTCACACTGCATGAAAAGGAACATTTCCGTCAATTATCTTCACTGTAAATTGCCGAGGAAGTTCTCTCTCAGCCCCTGTGACCATGAGGTGTTAAAATGCAAATGTAAATGCTGCAAGCTATACAAATGCAAATTGGAATTGTGTGTGTGTGTGTGTGTGTGTGTGTGTGTGTGTGTGTGTGTGTGTGTGTTCTGTGCCTACAGAATACAAAGATTTTTTTTTTCATGAGGATTTAAAAGTGTGTTTAAATAATTTTATAGGGTACATACAGAATAAGTGTCCTGACTCTCAAAAGCCTTTAATTTTCCACTTAAATTGCTAAATCAAATTGTGAAAATTTGCGATCGGCTGGCGACCAGTCCAAGGTGTACCCCGCCTCTCGCCCATTGACAGCCGAGATAGGCTCCGGCCCCCCCGCGACCCCGAAAGGGATAAGCGGCATAGAAAACGGATGGATGGATGGAAATTGTGAAAATTAAAGCATCTACAGTTCTTGGACACTGGTCGCAATTTTTCGCATTTTGCCACCACAACACCAGATGAACAATGCTTGCGTGATTAGCTTGCAAAATTCCAGCAGGGTAAGTCCACTGATGATTCTTTAAGTAGGAATAAAAAGGGAACACACCAAAGTAACTTTTCTTTTTTTTATTTTCAATGATGTGGGTTTAAAGAAGTTTACATGTTTTATAAAATATTCAGGTACAAAAATAGAAAATCAAAGTACCTAACAAAATCACAGCATGTTTTTCTTTCTACGCAACAAAAATGGTCTCGTGAGAAATTCCGAGCGCGACCTCGAGTATGATTGGACGCCTCCTCTGATGCAATGACGTCGGCAGAAACGTCTGTGAACGCGAATCGAGTTTGGATCAGAACAGTTACGTTTCGGGTCCTGCTAAACTCTAACTCTGTTCATACAATGGCCGGACGTCGTCTTCAGTTCATCCCAGAAGGCACTCCTCTGCGACAAGTGGACGGGCTGGCTGCGGAGCGACCATATCCAGAAAGTCCAAACAATTTAGAGAGGAAACTGCTGAGCGCCTTCAGTGGATTGTCTCAGCTGCTAACGCAGCTGATCGCACAATTGTCGAGGAGAATTCAAGTTACATCTGCAATCGGCTGGCGACCGGTTCAGGGTGTACCCCGCCTCTCGCCCATTGTAGCTGGGATAGGCTCCAGCCCCCCGCAACCCCGAAAGGGATAGGCGGTATAGATAATGGATGGATGGAATTCAAGTTACATTTCACATTACAATGTATTTTGTATTTTGGGATAGTGGGAAACGTAATTTCGATTCCTTTGTATATCTGTTACATGTGAAGAAATTCTATCACTTTTATTCGTGTAACTTCACTACATTAAATCAAGATTAGATTAGATACAATCAAGTTATAATATGACAGAGAGAGGGAGAGAAAGAGAGAGAAAGAGAGACAGCCTGTGTGCGTGCATGCATGCCTGCGTGTGTGTTGGGCGGGGGGGTGGGGGGGTGGACAAGGAGGCTGTGAAGGAGGAGGCGGAGACTAAGCTGGCTTCAGCAGAGATGTGAGGATGGCCATTTAACAGACCACAAAGAAGAAAGGGATGCTTATCTGATTAATTGTGGTGTGAATGATGAAAATAAGAGGGAGGAAGAGACAGTGAGAGAGAACTGCTATTGTGACTGCTTGTCCTACAGGATCACAGTGGCCTTGAGGGATGAAAGGCAGGGAGGGGAAGAGGGGAGGATGGCAGCAGTCCACCTGAAAATGACTGCTGGAAGCTCAGCAGCACCTCCAGTCTCAAGTGGGACTAAAACCACTGCCAGGGTTACAGCCACTCAAGGGGGAATAGCCTCTTGGCTCATTCCTCTCCTGGGAAACAGTGTTATGCTCTCCACACTCATCCACTGACTGACAGAGAGCAGAGGAGTGTGCATCAAAAAACCAAAATGACAGAACCGACATCTAAACAACAGGGATTTAAAACGTGTCGGAGTGCCACTTTCAGCATAGATGGTTTCAGCTTTACCATCGGTAAGAGATTCTTTGTTACAGGATGTGCATGCTTGTGTGTGTGGGAGAGGTTTTATCCATGGCGCTATTGTGAGACTGAACAGATGGTGTTTGTTATTTCAGGTTATTATATAATTATAGTGTGGTGTACAGGGCCCATGCATTCCAACTAGATTTAAAAAATTGCTCCATAAAAAAATACATCAATAAAAACACACTTAATTTGGAAAAGTACATTTGGAAACACTGGTGTGAACTGAAATACCTAAAGGGCCTAGTCATAAAAATACACTCACTGTTAAAATTTGAAGAATTCTTAAACAGACATCCAGAAGATATATACACAAACAAATACATGGAGGCAGTGATAGATGGAAGTACAGAAACATTTGCAACCTGAGTGTGCCAGCTAAGATCACTGTCAATTTGGACTCCTTAATATTTGTAAGAGATGACTTGTTTTATTTCATGACTGTATATGGTAACAGGGCAATGATCTCCAGTTGTCCTGGGATCCAATAGTTTTTCAGACTGATTGATGTCCAAATGATGGTCATCAATGAATAAAAAGGCTGAGGTTATTGCTGTTGTGAATGTCTGATAAAAAACAATCTTAAAATAGATTGACCTTCCCCTCACATAGGCAACTGTTTAAGCAATATGTGTGGGTACAAGTATGGCAACAGAACAGATCTTTATGAGTGCTTCATTACAAAGGCAATATGGTCAAAATGGCGTCATCAGTGCTGCATTTCTTTCTTGACAGTATTCATCTAGGTATGACTCACCTCACAGTTTGACAACTGTGATCCATTCTAAGGATTTCATGATGTCAGAATTTAGTGTCACCCATCTACATCAAGAAACAGTGAGGCATATCAGAATCAGAAATACTTTATTGATCCCCGAGGGGAAATTGTTTTTGTTACAGGTGCTCCTTAGAAGAATAGAAGAGATAGAAGAGATTTACATGTATTTACAAAAATAAGTTATATAACAGTGTAAAAAATAAATAAATAAAAAGGTACATATTGACAGCGGTCACCGGTCACTGGTGCCTTGGTTCTCCTCAGGTCCACTACCAGTTCTTTAGTCTTTTTTTTTTCATGAACTGAACTCAAAGATCTAAAACATTTTCTATATACACAAAAGATCAATTTATCTCAAATATTCAAATATTGTTCACAAATCTGTCTAAATCTGTGTTAGTGAGCACTTCTCCTCCTAATCCATTCCACCTCACAGGTGTGGCATATCAAGATTAGACAGCATGATTATTGCACAGGTGTGCCTTAGGCTGGCCACAATGAAATGTGCAGGTTCACATAAGGTCATAGTCAGATGATTTGCAGGTTACATGAGGACAGAAAAATACATGAATGAAAAGAAAAAGGAAATAATTCACAGTGAGTAAAATGAATGGCTTGTGCGCATTTTTATTACATCGTCAGTTTAACAAGTATCGCCATTCACTGTCAGATGTGTAAAACAAAACACGTACGTCCGACTTGATGCCCCTCCCTCCCGCTTCCTCTTTGATGAATGTTTGCAGCAAGTCACAGCCTCATATTGAAGATACCTCCGTTCAGGTAAAGTATAACCATGAGATAATTGTTTGACAACTGTATTGTAGTTTGTACTGGTTGACATTAATTCACATTTGTAATGCATGGTTTACCAACGTTATTGCAAATTATTTAATACTTGTGCAAACACGTAGCTCTCGTAGCTAGTGAGTTAGGGCAGGCTAATAAACACAGTCAATTTGTATTGTGGTTAAGTTGACACTGAATTATTAGTTTCCATCAAACATTGAGTTCGCCTTTGTTAACTTCAGCTAATATTACCTATATATCAGATTATTTTCCATGTCTTTATTATCGCAGTTTTAACTGGCAGTCTTATTAGTCATCAGTCATATTACAGCATCTAAGATTATTTCTCCAGTCGAGTACACTAAGTTGTATTGACTGTTGCACTGTGACATGGATATGTCAGCATTATATTCGGTGTATTTAACGTGTTCCTTTCTTTCTTTTCAAGATTCATTTGAAAGTGTCCCATATGAATCTAAAAATGAAGGTAGGTATTAATATCATTATATTTACCATGTTTGTATCAAACCTTTGATACAAGAATACAACTGAATGTGCTTCACACATCTAAATTTAGTTTGTCAAATAAAAACTGTTTAAAACATAAAACTGTTTTTATTGATACCGTATTGCACAAAGTGTTGTCGATTCTGTGGGTGTCTTTGAAAACTCAGAGTTTAAGAAAACACCTTGGCGATACTTACAGCTCGAGTAAACTAGGATTACGTTAGCGTGAGCAAAGGATGCAGTCTCTAAACTAAATGTGTTCTTTATCTTATCAAGATTCTCTTGAGAGTGACACCTTCAAGAACTGAAGAAGGTTTTGCCAAAGGACTTCCAAGCCTTCTATGATGGGCTTGACTATGAGTGATGCCCATTACCAACTGAAATCACACAGAAACACACACAGAAACACACAAACACACACACACACACAAATGTACATAGACGGATTGCTTACAGTATTGTTTATTTAGTGTAACTGCATTTTTAACTTAATTTTGTGATGGGTTTACTGATTTTACATATTCATAAATTTGTGATTTTTAGAATTAAATCAGTTATTAAGCTCTAATAAAGAGTATTGACAATTATCTCTGTCTTTCCTGGTGGTTTGTAACAATATTAAAAATAAATACAAAGATATTTGTGAGGTCCCAATATTTTAATTTTGATTTATTTTTTTTTTTTTACACGAAAATATGGAATTTTGCCAATATTGAGTGTTGAATAAGCCAGTTTTATATTATTTGGTCATCATTGTCTGGCAACATTCACAACAGTAAAGAAAGCCTGTTGTTAGATTACTAAAATTGTTTCTAAAACCTGGATTAACTCAGATAGCATTAGTTCTGCTGTTGACTAGAGACTACAGGTAAATTTGATAAAATGTAGCCAAAAATCTGTTTTGGAGGAAAGCACTGCACTTACTTTCATCTCAGTAACCTGTGGTAGGTAGGTTCTTGTAGTAATTACAGTAATACAGACCAGTTTTCTGAAAAAGAAACAAACAAACAAAAAAAAAAACGATCATATAAGGAGTCCAAAATGAGCGTTTTGTTTAAATAATATTAAGCTTTGAGCTCAGCATAGACAATAAACTCTAAATTAATGGACGCATGTCAGTGTTGGGTAATTATATTAGTTTTTAGCCTATGGATTCTGCTAATTTACCTGCAAAATAATAGACAAATCTTTGATTAGGCCAACATGATATGAGGAACACATAGGACAGCTTGTTATCGATCGTTTAGTTGGACATGAACAAGTGATTCAAGGCTCTTAACTAACCGCATGTTGTGGGAAGCCGACATCCGTTTTTTTTTTTGTTTTGTTTTGTTTTTTAATGGCAATCCATGAAAGTCCACTTAAAGTAGTAAACAGTTCAGTAATGACTGTTTAAAGACAGATTTTTCAATTACGGTGTGTGTATTGTGTGTATAGCATTTTTATAGCATTTTCTGTATATTTTGTAAGTTACTTTCTGAGAAAACCCGTTTTCTCGTTCTCCTGGGGAAAAAAAAAATGGACATGCATGTTTTTCATCAGACAGCAACAATATATGTGTGTGTGTGTGTGTGTGTGTGTGTGTGTACATGTATACACACATATACACACACACACACACACACACACACACACACACACACACACACACACACACACACATGCATATATATGCATATTGTATATATTTATACCATATTACTATTCTATACTATATATAGTGGCCCTGTGTGAAGTAACACATGACACCCTGACGGCAGAACCCAAGCATGCCCAGCTCCTAAGCACTAAGACCTTGTTTCAAGTTAAATACACACAAGTTAAATATGCATCATAAATAATATATGCATCACCATTACAGACAAATATGGCATGTGTACTCAGAGGATCAAAAGGCCAGATCTTTGTAATGAGTACAGTTGTTTAAATTTGTCTTAAAAGAAAAATTAAAACTAAAAACAGTCCACCCCTGGACTTGACTGCCATCCATAGACAGGATGGAACTCCCAGATCTGCAAAAAGTGAAGCCAATGTGTGAGAGCCTTGAACCTGCATTATCTCTAACTGTGATTCCACTGATTGCAAAAAGAAGCCTGTATGTAAAACCCATTAGAAAATGACCCTACTTTTTGATTTAAACAATTTCCTAATGACTTAAATTAGCCTGTCACCAATGACACCAATCACAAATCATTTCAATGTTTATGATGCAAGTTACAGGAAAGTATTTTCCAAACTCTATTTATTATCAAAAGATTGCAAATCCAGTTAAAAACAGATCATCTTTAATGATAGTGACAGAGAGTAATTTCAGCTGCAGACATAAGGGAACCATTGAGACAGGGGTCTTTCACCAGTTTTTAGTTGGTATTATTTGCTGAAATAATGTGTGAAGTTTGCATGTTCTTCCCGTGCATGTATGGGTTCTCTCCGGGCACTCCGGCTTCCTCCCACAGACCAAAAACATGCTCATTAGGTTGATTGGTGACTCTAAATTGCCCCTAGGTTGTGGTTGTGTGTATGTGCCCTGCGATCGGCTGGTGGCCGGTCCAGGGTGTACCCCGCCTCCCGCCCATTGACAGCCGAGATAGGCTCCGGCCCCCGGCCGCGAAAGGGATAAGCGGCATAGAAAATGGATGAATGGATGTTCTCTTGAGCTTGTTATAGCCAGAGCATTTTGTCATTTTGTCAATAACAGGCTGTAGCGGGTTGGCTATCAGATTTGTAGGTATCTGGCAGCTCTGGTATGGCTGTCACCAATGGTGATTCCACAGGGCACAGGTTTCCTCAGCTGTCTAATCATTTAAAGAACAGAGGATAGCCTGACTGGCCAGGAGGGCACAGCAGGAGGGAGGATCTGTAGGTTCTTTTGTTAGCCAATGTCAGTTCTGGTATGATTCTAATGACATCAACTGCTGAGTTCCACATGGAATCTACATATAGCCAGGATGGGAGGTCCTGGTGCCAACCGAGACCTTGGACCAACATGACTCTGACAGCAGCGAGTTAAAGATAGCCATGGAGTCAGTCCAGAACACAGTCTACCTGATCTGTAGGTAGGTAATCTTCTATCTGTTACTGTGACTGCATGTCTGTCTCTCTGTCTCTGTCTCTCTCTCTCTCTCTCTCTCTCTCTCTGACTGCTTTTCTTTCTGTCTGTCTGTCTGTCTGTCTGTCTGTCTGTCTGTCTGTCTGTCTGTCTGTCTGTCTGTCTGTCTCACTCTCTCTCTCTTGCTCTTCCTCTCTCACCCAACCGGTCGAGGCAGATGGCCGCCCACCCAGAGTCTGGTTCTGCTCGAGGTTTCTGCCTGTTAAAAGGAAGTTTTTCCTCGCCACTGTTGCCAAGTGCTTGCTCATGGGGGAATTGTTGGTTTCTTTGTAGATAAAAGAGCTTGGTCTGTACCAGCTCTATATGGAAAGTGTCCTGAGACAACTTCTGTTGTGATTTGGCGCTATACAAATAAAATTGAATTGAATTATCTTCAACCCCAAAAAATTCTTGTCTATACATGTTGTGAACTCAGATATATGTATTTGCATATTTCAGCAGTGGTGATGTTATGCAGCTCCCCTAAGTGTCTGAAGTAGCAGAAAGTGAAAAGAGCTACAGAGGAAAGCCTCCTCAATATATTTTCCATCAGTGAATAGCTTTCCACATTTGGTCATTCAGTATACAATGCTCTATCTTTCTTCAGTAGCATGATTTTCAGCAGTGGCAAAGACTAACAGGGTGTTTGCTTGTTCCCATACCCGGACATTGCACGTTTGATGGATTCATCCTTGTCTGCCTTATCTTTGAATGTTTTGAATTTAAGACTCAAGTTTAACACTCAACGTCAGGCTGGCAACATTTTCAAGACATAAAGTACACACAGCACAGTGCCAATGTCTGAATCTTCACTTTAGCTTCCTTCGGTAGCGGACCTGCCATTGTCTACTGAGCCTGCAGTGTTATGTTTTTGGTTCTGTTATTCACTCAACATAGCTTTTCCTCCACAGCTATGTTGATGACACTCAGCAATTTTTTGTCTTTTGCATGGTGTGAACCCCAGGTGGTAGCATGAATATCTGCATACTTGGCTAGCATCTGTCAGTAGTTGTCTGTGTATGACCTGAAACCCAATCTCAACATCACTGAACTGCTCCTCCCTCCAGGGAAGGCTTCTCCCATCCATGACCTCTCCATTACCATTGATAACTCTGTAGTGGCTCGGGCTGCTGATCAGCTTGCTACAAGCTCACTATAAGGGGGGCAGAGCTAATTTTGTTCTTTTTTGTTCTGCATCTTACACTTTGCTGAGACTGGTAGAGAGGATTGCCATTGGTATAACAGGCTTGTTTAGTAGATGCTCGTCAACACATTAATGACACTCTTGCGCTGGTGACTTCATCATTCAAAAGAAAATACACACACAAATATGATGGTGACTTGCCTTTCTTTTCTGCTCTCACGGAGCTGCACATGCACTGTCCTTGATTGCAAATTTATTGCAGGTTTCTGTAAAAAACAAAAAGCTCCTCAATATTTGTAGCTTGCTTCAACGTGTACACAGCACAGTCTGTTGGCTCTCTGAATATATTTACTGAAGGCACACATCCGTGCCAGCAAGTGATTTGTCCGAATTATGGCCTGAGCCTACAGAGAGCCCTGGTGCTGTGGAAGATATCCTGCATGGTTCTGGTTCCAAAGATGAAATCTCCACCTGGCTCCAAAGACTACCGACCCATTGCCCTTATACTGCTCATGATGAAGGTGCTGGAGAGGCTGGTCCTTGCCCACCTCCAACACAGGTGAAATCATCACTGGACCCTCTACAGTTTGCCAGTTTGCCTACCAACCTCATCTGGGTGTGGACGACGCCATCATACACCTGCTGCAGCATGCTCACTCCCACCTGGATTGTAGCGGCAGCACTGTGGATCACTTTCTTTGATTTCTCCAGTGCATTTAATACCATTCAGCCGCTGCTCCTTGGTGAGAAGCTGCGAGTGCTGGGAGTCAGTGTGCCCACAATCATCTAGATTACTGACTACCTGACAGACAGACCGCAGTTTGTCCAACTGGGCAATGTTCTGTCTGAGACAATGGAAAGTTGTACAGGAGCACCACAGGGGACTGTTCTGTCTCCTTTTCTTTTCACCTTGTCAGACTTTCAGTGCAACTCTGCATCGTGCCACCTCCAGATGTTTTCGGACGACTTAACAGGGGTGGGTGTATAAAGGATGGATGAGAGGAGGAATACAGGGCAGTGGTAGATGATTTTTTGGAATGGTCTAGTAGAAATCACCTGCTGCTTAACATGGCCAAGACCAAAGAGATGGTTAATGATTTCAGAAGGAACAGGACGACCACACAACCACTGTGTATTCTGGAGGAGAATGTCGCAGGGGTTGAGGATTACAAATACCTCGACAATACCTCGAGTGCACCTCGACAACAGACTGAAATGGAAAACTAATATCAACGCTGTTTACAAGATGGGGATGACCAGACTCTATTTCCTGAGGAGGCTCAGATCATTCAACGTGTGCAGCAAAATGTTGGAGATCTTTTACCAGTCTGTTGTTGCCAGTACACTCTTCTTTGCTGTAGTGTGCTGGAGGAGCAGCATTGGAGCCGGTAACATCAACAGACTGAACAAACTGATCATGATGTTATCCATCATGGATAACCCTGAACATTCTCTTCACCACCTCGTGAACAGACAGAGGAGCTCCTTTTCCAATAAGCTCCGCTGTCACATTTTCCATTCTATTATTATAATAATACATAATATGTATTAAATGTTATAATACATATTACATAACTATATATTTTGTTGAATTCACTCAGTGGCAGCTGGTGAAAAAAATTCTTGGTGGGGCTGGTGTGCCAACAGATTTCCCTGCCTAATCTAGTATAGGCATTCAAATGAACAGTTGGAAAATGACTACAGTTACACAATAATTTAATTTCACAGTTTCAAAGAAAAAGTAACAATTTACAGCTATATTAGACTTTATGCTATCAAATACTATACAATGCAATCAAGGGATAAATTCACAACATGATATGATGGTATGATTTCAGCTGAATCTATACAAATCAACAGTGAGTGAGTGAGTGAGTGAGTGAGTGAGTGAGTGAGTGGGTGAGTGGAGGGGGGAAGTGTCTAAGGTGAGTGTGGGTTGAGTTATTATATGAAGAGAGAATGAAACAGAACATTTCCTATTAAAATGTAACATATACAAAGAATTGAGAACCAAGTTCAAAAATTAAACATAAATAGATTATTTTAATACCCTCTCTAATCAAGAAAAAATGCCATATTTACTTGGAGAAAACAGCATCGGTGCCATAGAAGCAGCAAAGTTTGTCATTGCATGTCACACCCTGAGAGAAACAACAAAGCAGTCTCCACAACTATTATTATTACTTACGGTTTTTATCTATCTACCTCTTCATTGTGCCTTCTTACAGCAATCCGGCGCCCATTATCTAGCTGCCAGCCACGTCTTACAGTTGAACCAGCTCCGACAAAAAATCCATTTGTACAATTTATCTTTCTCCTTGTTTTGCTGGGAAATGTCGATTTCAGGCTTGTTGGGTCCCAGCTCCTTAACGAGAAGTTTTTGCTCTGTCGTCTTGCAAAACGGTACATTAATAATGACTTCACCGAATTTGGTGGAGGCTACGGAGCCCTGGACCTGACATGGAGAAAAAAAAAAAAAAGTCTTTCGCACGAATTACTAATTCGTGCAAACAAAATACTAATTCGTGGGAACGAAATAATTAATTTGTGGGAACGAAATAATTAATTCGTGTGAACGAAATACTAATTCGTTCCCACGAATTAATCACAGGGTTATGCTGCTGCCGATCGCACGTGGCACAATGCTTATTGTCGACAAAGCGGTGACACACAGCCACATACGCAAGCACAGTCTTTGATATGTCATCAGATACGATGGGACAATCAATAAAGATAATTTAATGTAGTAAATAGTGTTTGTTGTGGTTACTTTGCACAGAAATGCGCCTGACATCTTCTTTGAAGTCTGTGTGTGTGGGCGTGTTTACACATGGCTGCTGACGCTGCTGACAGACAGGAGCGAGGGATCAGACGAGAGTCACAGAGTTGCACAGCTGATCATAGCTTTTATATAACTGTATCTCTGGTGAAATTCATAACTTAAACTACAGCATTGGATCTCACGATAGTGCGTTTTGGTGCCATGTGTTTTATACCACATTGTAGAGGAGATCGTCCTGTTTACTTTGATATGCATATTGCCGACCTCCGCTGTACAGAGACCTATTTAACACGACCTCAACCATGAACATAATTTTAACCACACTTAGCGTGTTTCGGTCCCATTGGGTTAAAAATGATGTTATGGTCAGTGCAGCGTGCATCCACTTGTTCCAAAACTACACACACAGCTGTTCATCGCCGGATCTGCAGACCATTTCCATACGGACTGGTGGAGTCTAACGATCTGTTTGGAGCGGAGTCCCATCTTGTCACCTTCGGGTTGATTGGTGATGAGACACCGGTGTGCCGCTGCGCTCTTGGAGAGCACGGTGAAGCGGGTGGGTGCGTGGAGCGCACAGCGGATAGCCTACTTCAGATATCCAAATCTGCCTGGGAGGTTTTGCAGACTTGTAGGCCTATGCACAGCGCGCAGGTCAGCCAAATTACCACTTCACTGACTATATTGTGAGAAGCACGTCTCAAGGGAGAGCCCAGTAGCCTATCCCATGAATTAGTATTTCATTCGTACGAATTAGTATTTCATGGGAACAAATTAGTATTTCGTTCGCACAAATTTTTTTTTCTCCATGTCAGGTCCAGGGCTCCGTAGGAAGCTGCTCTTGAACTCCAGTTGTTACCACCATCACCATCGCCGTCATCTCTCTTCCTTGACGCCGTATTTTTTTTTCCCCTGTAGGACTACGAAAAAACCTAGCGCTGGCTCCTCACGTAGCTCTTGCAATCCTAAACCTTCATGCATTTTACGCAGCAGTTGGGGCTACATTTCCAGCGCCCCACAGGCGTTAAATTTGGCGACGTTGATAGGCTAATTATTCATAATTTTCCCCTAGCAACCATAACCGGATTGGCTATTTAGCTGCAAGTCAGGGGCGCTTTGCCGAGCGCCCGTGAGACAATGATACACTGTGAAGTCTATTAGTTGACCATTTTTGGTGTTCGTGAAGCACTATAAACTAGGCTATATAACATTAGCCACATGAAAAGAAAAGTTGTGCTCTTTTGCATTTCATTCTACATATGCATATATGACTTGCAATCCAAAACTAATGATCAAACTTGCTGAATGGGTAGACAGGCTGAACAGAAATACCATAAGCAAACAAAGAATATAAAAATAAATAAATAAGATCCCATTTTGATTTTGGACAGAATAGGAAATGTGTTGGTCTGATCCAGTCAGAGTGGGGGGGATCAAAATGATGAGCTTAGTAATACCACCCTTATTAACACCAGGTGTAAAAGCAAAGACACATGATCAGATATAATTACGCTGGTAACATATTGAGATTGCATGTTATTTATAGATGTAAACTGGGTGTATCTCTCTTATTTTCCATGGATAGTCTCTTACCTTCTTTGTTTATGCAGCAGAACAGTTTTGCACCTGCTTTCCCCAAAATCTTTTGTGGCGAGAAACATGATTCACATTCAACAGAACGCCCTGCACTTTCCAGTGTGTGTATGTTTACTAACTGCTGTCTCTATGGGAACCAGAAGAGATGGGAAACGATCATGAAATAATTTTGACTGGAGCAAATGAACGTTTGTGTGTTGTCAGTTGTTAGGGTGCTGAGCTCAGGGAGTCATTATCACTAATGAAGTGGCCTCTGTCACAGCGTAAGCTGGCTTTATCTCCTCCTTATCTGCATGATTCAAGCCGTACTCCGCGTCCCCCAATCACTTTCTGACACGCACGGACGCATCCCACACAGGCATTTTCAGGATGATTTGACCTCTGTATCAGGGGCAGAGCTTCCAGGGGGGCTGGGAGGGTGACACGTCCTCGGCCCAAGGGGGGCCCGGGGTGGGGCGGAAAAGAGAGATCTCTGTTCCAAGCAGAGGGCACCGAGCCTTTTCCCTATGATACTTTTTAAGGTGTAATATGTGTGGGCTTATATATGTTGACCCAGTCAGGATGAGTCATGGTTGGTAAAAACTTTCCAAGACTGACTTTAGTGATGTAGTTAAGTGTAAAATATGAATAAAATGACATGCTGCATGACTGGCTTTTTTTTCACACTCACATTTAACTTCATTACATACAAATATTGTCTCCAAGTGTATTTTGGGTAAAATCGTCATCAACCGTCCACCACGTCATCATCAGTCATTTGTCAACAGAGTGCAAGCTAGGTGGAGCATTTTTACAGACTGAGCTAAACATGAGTGGCAGTTCATACACAGCACGCCTAGAGCTTGTGAATGGCATTGCTCAGCTGCTGCGTCTCTCGCACGTGTTCCTGTTCACATATCCTGTGTCTCATCTACGTGTCTGCAGCGACGCAGCAACTGCCGGCTCCATCTGTTTACATGGAGTTTGCGTTTGATAATTATCGACAACAAAAATGATGACATAATTTTAATTTACATGCGCTGGAACAGGGACTGAGCTACAGGAGTGGGAGAGAGGGAAAGGAGTAGAGCTGATGGAGAACTTCTGTCCCTCTCATACTGTGTATTTTCTCGTCATGTGTGTCACATATGCAGATACAGACAGTGAAGTGCAGGAAGTGAAAACACCTGTGGGACTAAACCATAACTGCTGGATGCATTTAAATGGTGGCACGGTGGTAACGCTGTCGCCTCATAGCTAAATCTCTTGGTTCGAATCTCACTGTGGGCGCCGGGGGGCGTGTCCTCCACAATGCCTTCGGTGCCTGTTGTTTGAGAAAAAAGGAGCCTTTCTGTGTGGAGTTTGCATGTTCTCACCGTGTTCACCTGGGGTATCCTCCTCAAATACCCCCACTAAAAACATGCAAGAAGATCACCACCTGACCAGTGGTGACAAAAGAGATTGGGTCCCCGGGTGCCGGTCGAATGGCAGCCCACCGCTCCTGGTCTGCTGTGGAGGAAGGTGACCAGGATGGGATAAAGGCGGAGGACAAAGTTCACCAAATCTGCATGGCGTGTGTGTGATGTAGTTGTTGTGTGACTAATAAAGGGGATTGTCCCTCCATTCTTCTTCTTCTTCTTCTTAAATACCTGTTTTCTATTACAAATTAGAACGTAAAACAAAAGAAATCCTAATTCTTCTCTTTGCAGTTGCCAATGAGGCGGGGGAAAGCAGCCGCCATCCAAAGGCCGGCTTTGCACGTGAGTTCACCAAAGTTGACAGTTTTCACCAAGTTCAACAATTCAGAAGTTATTATCATGAGGTGTGTAACAGAGGTAGATATGGTGTGGCTGATGATACATGTAAAAATAAGTAAAGAATTTTGTATGAAATTTTTCCAGGCTCACAGTCCCAGAATGCACTCTGTACCGCTGTCACAGCCTGCGTTGGCATCACTGACCATAAAGAAATTCTGATCGATCCACGCAGCGCAGAGGAAATTCTGGCTGATGAGCTGCCAATCCCCGATGAACCTGATGCCATGGAGAAGGCTGCTATCAGGTCAGATGAAGACAGAAACAACACACATGCACAGACACTCCAAAAGAAACACGAAGTACAAACATAAACTGCCCTTTGTTTCTCCTCACCATTATTTATACCTACTTTGTAAATGTATCATCCACAATTGCAGTAATGGAGATGTCTTTGTTAGATGTGTGTTGAATGAAAACAGCAGATGACTGAACATTTCTTTAACTTGTTCGATGTCATCCTCACTCTCAATAATCACTGATGGCATCAAACACTTGTGGGAGAAAAAACAAGAAGTCCAAGCTGACCAATCACAGTTCTTTTTGTCTCTATAATCTTTCAATGTTGTAGCCTTGCTGTGCAGCCTAATTTTTAAGAAGGACCATGTCAGCTACAGTGCTGGCACAGTATTGTGTTGGATAACATTACATGCATATGTCAAATGTCATAAGTCATTAAATAAAGAATTACAGTATGATAGTTTTGAGTGGTGCCAGGGTAAAGGCCAAGGTCATCACTTGGGGAGCAAAAAAGTGCTCCGCAAATTCCACATAAATCTACTGGCTAGAGCATGAGATATTGCATCTTTCTGCAACATTTAGCTTTGATGGTGGGGAAAGAGAATTCAGTATTATGGCTGTTTCCCTCCAGCACCTGTTGTTCTCTTTTGCCTGAGTGCTCTCCCGTTAACGGTGTTTTGTGTTCTCCTTATCAGAAGCTGTCGAGGGTCCTCCAGCTGAGACTGCCACCTCCGTTCAGATTATCGCCATTGGGCTGATTATTATTTTGCTCTCTGGGTTCTAATAAACTGTTATTCCGGCTCTCTGCATCTGAGTCCTGTTTTTCAGCACTGGCCGTAACATTCAGTACCCTAATGAAAAGAGAGGATGTGCTCAGTGAGTGAATGAGCTCATCCTCCAAGTAATGTGGCACTACAGGAAAGTTCAGGAGGTCACCAAAACATGATTCATCCTCTGGAAGAAATGTCCACAGCAAATTTCATGTAAACCTGGCTTGTAGCTGTGGAGATATCTTTGCTAGATCAAAGTGTTAGATGGAGAGATGGGCTGATGTGGCAATGTGGCTGGGATACAGATGAAATGCATTATCCAGAGCAATTAGTTTAATTTTAATGCATTATAAAAACTTAACAACTATGGCTCCATGCTCAAAATTAATATACCTCTGTCACACAGTTACTATAGTTTCTTATAATGTCCATATATATTGCTTTTATCATGTATTATTAAAACTATTTGTATTATTGTAACTATCATCCTGGATTTATGGACATACGTATGCACATATTTAGCAATATCTGTAATGGTAAAAAATAGATGATAGGCACTCAATATATTTCAGTTACATATGAAAGATGAAAGGTTGAGGCCATTATGTCAATGTAAGGGGCATTTGCAATGCGTGTTACAAGCTGTGTATTTCCTTCTCTCCCTGACTTATGATTCTACAACCCAAAGCAAGCATGCACCATTGTTTAGATGAAGTGAAGGTGCTGATGTTGGTGTGGTGTCTATGTGTTGCAGGTTGCGATGTCTTGTAAAGCAGCTGGAGATAGGGGAGGCATCTGTGGTGGACCTGAAGAAAAACCTGGAGTATGCCGCCTCAGTCCTTGAATCTTTATACACTGAGGAAACCAGGCAAGGAATTTTCAGCTTATCCCTGCTCTAGTCAAACTGTATTATAGTTAAACATGTAGGGTGTGATACCAAACGTTTATGTTTGTTTCACAAAGATTGGGGAATTTTAAAAAATATGTTCTTGAATGCTGCTCAGTCTTATCATTTTTGATCATTACATTGACAGATTCTTTACTAGCAAGTAAAAGGCTTTCATTCCAAATCCTTGCTTGGTAGAAAAGTAGAAGTGCGATGGTGCATAAAACTGGACTTAAATAAGTTGCTTAACTATGTGCTCTTCCGCCACTGGTTTTGAATAAAACCTTCACTGATGCAGGCTTCATGGAATAGTGGTAGCAGTCAGGACACCATAACCATGCTTGTGTATGTGGACATTTGGGACAAAAGAGTACAAGTAAGACTGGAAGAAGAACTATGTTAATTAACTTCCAAATTGCGATCAACTTATGGACAAAAAACAGGGCTTCTGAAGACTTGCTTTACAGCTATATTATTTTAGTGTTGCTGTGTCACACTGTGTGACAGGACAACAGTCTGTATCACTGTATGGATTGAACTGACATTGAACTGTTGGCTGTTGGGCTCAGGCCATATTATTTGCCCACAGAGTTTTCACATGCCATTATCATTGCTGTTTACCCCCCCCCCCCCCCCCCCCCCCCCCCCTTGTGCCAACCCGATGTCGGCATATGACGTCATTCACTCTGGCATAGCCCGTCTGCAAACTCAACACCCAAGTGCATTCATCGCTATCTCGGGTGACTTCAACCATGTCACCATGGCAACAACACTGCCCAATTTCACTCAGTATGTGAGCTGTCCTACAAGAGAGGAGAGAATCGACTTGCTGTATGCTAATGCCAAGGATGCATACAGCTGCTCCCCCCTCTGGGCAGGTCAGACCACAACCTTGTGCACCTCACTCCCTGTTATGTGCCTCTGGTGAAGAGTCAGCCTACGACCACAAGGACAGTGAGGAGATGGTCAGAGGAGACAAACAAGACACTGCAGGGCTGTTTTGAGGTGACAGACTGGCAGGCACTCTGTGAGCCGCATGGGGAGGACATTGATGGGCTCACAGAGTGCATCACGGACTATATCACTTTCTGTGTGGACTCCACTGTCCCATCCAGGACTATCCATTGTTATCCAAATAACAAGCCGTGGGTGACAAAGGACATCAAAGTCATCTTCAATGAGAAGAAGAGAGGAGAGAGAGGAGATGAGAACAATACAGAGGGAACTGAAGGTGAAAATCAAGGAGGCTATGGACGACTGGCAGCACAGATGAATCAGCTGCTAAGATTGGCTACCCACCCAGAGTGGCTGACCCAAGGCCGTACAGTCCTCATCATGAAGGACCCACAGAAGGGCCCGATACCATCCAACTACCGGCCTATAACCTGCCTCTTCACCGTCTACACCACGGACTTCAACTATTGCACAGAGACCTGCCATCTTCAGAAATTTTCTGATGACTCTGTGATAGTTGGGTGTATCAGTAAGGGTGATGAGGATGAGTACAGGATTGCTGTGGACAACTTTGTCACATGGTGTGAGCAGAACCATCTGCAACTCAACGTGGCAAGAACTAAGTCTAAGGCATGACATGAGTAGAGCACCGAAAGGAATTGGCAACAACACCAGAGGAGCCAAACACCAACTACTGGTTGACAGGGCAGTCACCCAGGACTGTAAAACCACAAGTACCAACCTATGCACTGCCTGGATTGACTACAAGAAGGCCTATGACTCAATGCCACACACATGGATACTAGAGTACCTGGACCTGTATAAGATCAACAGGACACTTAGAGCCTTCATCAAGACCTCGGTGAGGTTGTGGAAGACAACTCCGGAAGCCAACTCACAGCCAACTGCAGAAGTGAGCATCAAATGTGGTATATACCAAGGAGATGCAAGGAGATCCCTGCATAGGCCTAAACCCCTTAGCCAGATCATCACCAAGAGTGGCTTTGGATACTGATTCCAAAGTGGGACAAGGTTGCCCAGGTTATTGCACAGATTGTTTTCCAAAAAAATTGTTCAGTTCAGTTATTGCACAGAATGTTATGCAGATTATTGTACCGCCTACTTGGAGCAGTTTCTATTGTAAAGTCTGATGGCTGCAGGAAGGAAAGACCTGCGATACCGCTCATTCACACACTTTGGATGTAGCATCCTGTCACTGATGGAGCTCAGTGCAGTGAGTGTGTGTTGGAGGGGCTGGGAGTCATTGTCTGTCATGGAGGACAGCTTGGCTGTCATCCTCCTTTCCCCCACCTCCTCCACCTGTTCCAGAGGGCATCCCAGGACAGAGCTGGCCTTTCTGATGAGTTTGTCCAGCCTCTTCCTGTCAGCTGCTGTGATGCTGCTCCCCCAGCAGACTACACCATAGAACAAGGCAGAGGCCACAACAGAGTCATAGAAGGTCTTCAGGAGTGCCCCCTGCACCCCAAAAGACCTCAGCCTCCTGAGCAGGTAGAGTCTGCTCTGTCCTTTTTTATAAAGTGCAGTGTTATGAGTCCAGTCCAGTTTGTTGTTCAGATGAACACCCAGGTACTTATAAGATGTGACCATCTCAATGTCCCTTCCCTGGATGTTCACTGGTGATGGGGGAGAGTGCGGGCGGCGGCGGCAGAAGTCCACAACCAACTCCTTGGTTTTATCCGCATTGATCAGCAGGTGGTTCTGCTGACACCAGTCCACAAAATCCTGAATAAGTCCTCTGTATGACCTATCGTCCCCATCTGTGATGAGGCCAACAATGGCAGAGTCATCAGAGAACTTCTGCAGGTGGCAAGTGGGTGACAGGTGGGAAAAGTCCGCTGTATAAATGGTGAAGAGGAACGGTGCCAGTGTGGGGGGCCCCCACACTGCAGAGGACAGTCCCTGACACACAGTCCCGTGTCCTCACATACTGAGGGCGGTTGGAGAGGTAATCCACTATCCAGCATGTGAGGTGTTGGTCCACTCCTGAAAGCTCCAGCTTGTTTCTCAGGATGGCTGGCCTGATGATGTTGAAAGCACTGCTGAGGTCCAGGAAAAGGACCCGAACAGAGCTCCCTGGCAGCTCCAGGTGAGACAGGGCTTGATGGAGGAGGAAGATGAGGGCATCGTCCACTCCGATGCCAGGCTGGTACGTGAACTGCAGCAGGTCCATGGACGAGCTCACCAGGGGGCGCAGGTGGGCAAGGACCAGCCGCTCCAAGGCCTTCATGAGGTGTGATGTTAGTGCCACCGGCCTGTAGCAGCTAGGGTCCTTAGGACGTGGGGTCTTTGGCACAGGTACCACGCAGGACATCTTCCAGAGTCGCGGCACCCTTCCCAGCCTCAGACTCAGGTTGAACAAATGTCCAATGATCCCGCTCAGCTGATCAGAGCAGGATCTGAGGAGTCTGGGACTGAGGCCATCTGGTCCTGCAGCCTCCCTGGTCTTTAACCTCCTTAGCTGATTTCTCACCTGGAGAGGTGTGAGAGACAAGTTGGAGCAGGGGGGCTGAGTGTCTTATGAAGTGGCTGGGGGGCTGGGAGGAACAGTGGGGGTGGCGTTGGAGGTGGTGAGCTGAATGCTGCGGGGGGGGGGGGGGGGTACTTGGGCAGAGTGCTGGCAGAACAAAGGAGGGCTGCTGCAGGGCTGGTACAGCTGGGGGAGGAGCAGATGCTTCCTCAAACCTGCAGAAGTAGCTGTTCAGCTCATCTGTCCACTTTGAATCCCCGGCTGCCTGGGAGCTTGGCTTCTGGTGGCCTGAAATGGTTTTCAGGCCTCTCCAGACTTCTCTGGTGTTGTTCTCCTGCAGCTGTTCCTCCATTCTCCTCCTGTATTTATCCTTCCCCTCCATGATTTTCCCTCTGAGCTCCCTCTGAACAGTTTTCAGCTCCTCTTTGCTTCCTGACTTGAAGGCCCTCTTCTTCTCCTTTAGAAGAGCCTTAATGTCAGGATTAATCCAGGGTTTGTTGTTGGAGTGACACCGTACAGTCCTGGTGGGTACAGTGTTCTCCACACAAAAGTTTATGTAGTCTGTGATGCTGTCTGTCAAACTGTCGATGTCCTCCTCATGAGAGTCATTGAATATATCCCACACGGTTGTCTTTGGCTATCTTCAGAGCCTCTTCAGCCTCGTCAGACCACCTCT
Source organism: Chaetodon trifascialis (assembly GCF_039877785.1). NCBI lineage: Eukaryota > Metazoa > Chordata > Actinopteri > Chaetodontiformes > Chaetodontidae > Chaetodon > Chaetodon trifascialis. The sequence goes on from NC_092073.1 coordinate 1,420,827, forward strand.
TCACTGTGCGGGACACAGCTGGTAGCCTGTTGACAAGGGGCTTGTAGACAGGCAGGAGATGAACCAGGTTGTGATCAGCTCTTCCCAGAGGAGGGAGGGGTGATGATTCGTATGCCTCCTTGGTGTTGGCATAGAATAAGTCCAATGTTTTATTGTCTCTGGTGGCACATGTGACATACTGGATGAATTTGGGCAGAGTGGAGGACAGAGAGGCATGATTAAAATCCCCAGAGATCAGTAAGAGGGCCTGTGGTTTCTGGGTCTGCAGCCTGCTGATCACGGTGTTGATGACGTCACAGGCTGCGTCGGCGTTAGCAGAGGGGGGAATATACACAGCCACCACTATGGCGTGTGAGAACTCCCGTGGCAGATAATATGGCCTCAGACAGTCAACAGTTCAATGTGTGGGCAGCAGTGCTGCTCCTTGATAGTGATGTGCCTGGAGTTACATCATCTATCGTTCACAAACACTGCCAGCCCTCCTCCTTTCCTCTTACCGCTCTTCTCTGTCCGGTCCGCTCGAACGAGTGAAAATCCATCCAGCGCCACAGTCGCGTCCGTGTGCTGCATTCCCAGCCAAGTCTCCGTGAAAAGTAACAAACTGCACCGCTGGTAGTCCTGCTGATGTTGCGTCAGCGCTGCCAGCTCGTCCATCTTACGTTCCCCATGATGACGGACGGGAGAGTCGGTCTGTAAGCTCTCCTCCTGTCGTGACGTTTAATCCCTGCGCGGCACCCCCGCATCCTCCTCCTTAACTCGCGGGGGACATCAGGTCGCTCCTCCGGCCACACAGCTGTGTTACGCAGGGCCAGCAGCTGATCCCTACTGTAAACAATGGGAGCCATTGTCTCTCACGGACCCACAGACGTGGAGAAAGTGTACGGGTTGTAAAAAGTGATTACGAAGAGTCACTGTGTTTAATGTCTCTGATGCGCCAGATTTTAACAAACACGTAGATTAAAAAGAATAAAAGAAGACGCACAAGAAAGCAGAAAAAGATAAGAAAAAACTCTTAAAGTCTAGCGAGCTGCTGTAAAGGGCTGCCGCTCGTACGGTGCCGGAAGTTATCTGTTATCTGAAGACCTACTGTTTTGTAGGTCTGTGTGCCTTGTTTTCTAGTATAGTAGGATAACTGAATCTCTATATTTGATTTAACTTTGGATGTTTTCACATTACTAAGCTCATAATATGTATAATATCAATGCTTTTCCCTTGTTTGTAGCTTATAAAATGACAAAGCTGTGATTTTAACTTTCCTACAAAGTTTGTCTGAGATTCTACCATGGAACCATACTGCCATCTAGAGGTTTGTAGCAGTTACTTGACGTGAGATGGTTATTAATGGTAACCATAATAGTGATAATCATTTTTGGGCAACATCAAATTGTTAATTCCCCCTACAACAGTAATGACATCAGGATGTCATTCGAACTGGATAAGTGTGGACGGATGGTGTGCAGAAGAGGGAAGATGATCACCACTGAAGGGGTTGATCTACCGGAAGGCAACATAGCAGATGTTCAGGACGGCTACAAATACCTCGGGATCCCACAGGCAAATGGCATGAGGAGGCAACACGGAGATCAGCCACAGCCAAATACCTTCAGAGGGTGAGGCAGGTCCTCAAGAGTCAGCAGAATGGCAAGAACAAGATCCAGGCAATAAACACCTACGCCCTGCCAGTAATCAGATACCCGGCCGGTATAATATCCTGGCCACTGGATAAATCAAATAAATGTATTAATGCATTGGATGCATTATCAAAATGTGATTTGTATCCACAAATTGTAGTGTCTGAACTACATACTGGTTAAAAAATGCAATTCAGCAACCTATTTTTATTTTTTTTTAAATTGCTTATTAAAGATTTCACAGATCAAGTCAGACACCATCTACTTTTCTGATAAAGTCAAATCATCAACTACCTAGAGACCATCTTGCAATGAGATCACACAACACCCATCAACATGTTAATGTTCTGATACATGAATATTCAGTCATTACTACATTATTGCATGAGTATCCAGCACTCATGGGCTCGACTACACCCATCTTCTATCTCTAACTTCATTATGATCTCAGCTACACACCTGTACATTTTCCGGATCGCATCTTGCATGACTGTGACACTGTGGGACAAAATATGTTCACAGACATATAAAACAAAGTGCTCAGGATCATTTCTGTAGTTTTTCTTACGACAATAGGTGTTTCCACATGTCCGCATCTCCGGGAGCAATTGCACATTGCATGAGTTTTTGTTTTTTGTGAATACGCCTCTCCCTGTAGACGGCTGGTGGATCCGGAGGATGAGTTGAATGACATCCAGTCAGACTCAGTGCCATCAGAGGTTCGTGACTGGCTGGCCTCTACTTTTACCCGGCAGAGGGGCCTGATGCTCCACCGTAATGAAGACAAGCCACGCTTCCGCAGTATCGTCCATGCAGTGCAGGCTGGCATCTTTGTGGAGAGGTTTGGTTTGTTTGGTTTACTTTAATTTGGCTTGCTGGGTCTTGGGTTGTCTGTCCAGTTTACTTGATGTGTCCAGTTTACTTGACAGTCCTGTGGGATTGTTGGTCACTGATATTGATTTAATCATGACTCATCATAAATAATAATGAGATCTGACAAAGTATTTCAATACAACTAAGAGCATGGTTTGCATATATGACAGGGTTCCATCTACATGCAGTATTTTAAGATCAAATTCAGTTTGCCATCCATACATGCAGTGACCATTTACATTATTTGTCCTTCATTGTACTCATATTAGCAATCAACAAAACTGTGAATTATTGTCGCGAACCAGTAAGAAGAATGGTTGGACGTTTTACTGTTTATGAGCTGCTCATGCAATATAGGTGTTGTCACTGGTATTTCCTTATGATCAGATGACTGTACAAAAAGAAAAACAGTTATCAAAACAAATATGTTTCAATATGCGTATATATGTTTTAAGATGGTATTGACACATACAGTACTTGCAACTAATCACTGATACACACAGTTTCCCTCTTCCTTCCTTTCCATTGTCCAATAAGTCCTCCTTAGTTGTATAAATAAATAAATAAATAGCTTGGCATTGCCTTTGAAATTACCCATTTTACTGTTTCCTAATTTAACACTACAATTTGCAGGAACTGATATGATCCAGTTTATTTGGTTATTTCCTGTTTTATGTTGAAGGTTCACATCAGTGTCAGCTTTTTGCATTACTTCCAACCTTGTTTGATCTGTTTCACCTTTGCCTCATTGGTTCTCCTCCCCTGTGTATTTAAGTCTGTGTGTTCCCCTCAGTCTTTCAGTCATTCATCCCTTAGATTCCTGTCAGTATGTGATTGTTTCCCTGGATTACCTCTTTGTTGGACTTGTGCCTCCCTTTGTACCTTTTTGTCAAATGCTCTTGTATTGGTGAGTGTTTCCCCAGTTACCCTGTGATTTTTGACTTGTTTTCTGTGGGCTTGCTTTTGTTCCCGTTGGACTATAGCTCCCTTTGTTTTGGATTTAGTTACTGCATTGGACTTTTACTTTGTTTTGACCCCATCAGCCTCTCCCCTCTTGTAAGTCTTTGCTTGATTAGTTTTTTGTTAAATTAAATTAATGAACTGCACCAGCTCCACCTTTTTGTTTGGTCTGCATATGTGTTTGAATTCTGTCTTTTCCTGGACACCATTACAACAGGAACTCTGTCACAGACAAATCTATGGTCTCAGTAGCATCACATAGTAATGATGAGCCTCACTGCAAGATTTTTTTCATCTGCCCTATTCACAGTGAGATGTGCACACAATCAGGCAAACATGCTTGCACAGACATGAACGCACGCACACACAACAAATTAATTGATAGTACAAACTCCACAAGAACATGATATTATTTCTCCTTGGTTTGGTTTCCAAGTCACTTGCTATTATAACAGACTGGCACAACAGATGCCCAGACCATGTCCTCTACTGAAACAAACAGTCTATAGCCTGCTGACTTAATTTTGTTGTGTGGCATCTGACAAGCATTGCTATATGCATAGCATTTAAAGGACATTGTTTAAAAATGTCCTTTAAATCAAACTACCTGGCTCTAATCTGATAGAATTAAGAGTTCATTCAGTCTCTCCTCTGTCTTAACTATGAAAAGGATCTTTCTGCTGCGACACTGACTGGTAATTTAATGAACAGTAACGACAGCCACTGGTGGCATCAGCTAGTAATGATGGGCCTCAGTGCATTTTTTCATGGGTCCTATGCTATGGTGGCCATCAAGGGCAAATGTACCGCAACAACCCAAAACATTTCTGTTAGTAGAAATGTGAGGCAGACCAAAAACATATGCAAAAGTCCAAAATAAATAAAGCAAAAATGTGCTGCAAATGAAAAAAAAATTGCCACAGAAAGCTGAAAGATGCTGCAAATATAGAAGCAATACAAAGTCTAAAATGCATAAACCCTGAAATTAAACCTAGAGGTAGTTCTACATGGAACAGCCTGATTTTCAACACGAGAGAGAGACCAGACGAGATAGTGTTCGGTTTTGAGGTAGGAAGTCCTCAGGCCAAATGTAAAAGATAATACCTGCCTTTTTATGTCATGTCACCTCTTTAAATCATTTCTCTTGTTTTCGTGTATTCAGGTCTCTTAGGATTAATCCGCCATATCTAGTGATACTTCACTGCCATCAGCTCTGAGAATTCTTGGATATGCAGTGATGAATGTCTTGGTGCTCGATACAATACAATGATGAGCACTGATAATTCTGCTTTGAGCTCCAGAATAAAGATATTCAAATGATTGAATTGTGAATTCACTCAGGTCAATGCCACCCCCAACCTCCCACCCTCCTTTTGTCTGACTGATTAAAAAAATATAATTTTGAAGACAAGGCTATATTAGTGTTGCTACACCAGTAGTACTGTTTAGCTAGGTCTCAACGAAAAACATAAAACACAAATTCATCATAAACCAACAAGGATTTGTAGGCAATGATCTGACATTAAAAAGAGCTACTATAGATTCTGTGACAGATACCACAGAACACTGACAAATTCACGATTACTGAGACAGATACAATTCAATTCAATTCAATTTTATTTGTATAACGCCAAATCACAACAGAAGTTGTCTCAGGACACTTTCCATATAGAGCTGGTACAGACCAAGCTCTTTTATCTACAAAGAAACCAACAATTCCCCCATGAGCAAGCACTTGGCGACAGTGGCGAGGAAAAACTTCCTTTTAACAGGCAGAAACCTCGAGCAGAACCGGACTCTGGGTGGGCGGCCATCTGCCTCGACCGGTTGGGTGAGAGAGGAAGAGCAAGAGAGGGAGAGTGAGACAGACAGACAGAAATGCAGTCAGAGAGAGAGAGACAGAGACAGAGACAGAGACAGAGAGACAGACATGCAGTCACAGTAACAGTGACAGTGGATGTAATAACAGCAGTAGCAGTTCAGATTCAGCCACTGTCCATGGGAACCTGCAAGACGACAAAGCACAGAGACTCCGGGGAAGGAGCTAAGTTAGTAATATGCCGTGGTAGGACATGAGAGCATGCGGATGGAGAGGGACAGAAGGACAGAGGAGCTCGGTGTATCTTTGGATGTCCCCCGACAGTCTAATCCTATAGCAGCATAACTAGGGGCTGGTCCAGGACAAGCCTGAGCCAGCCCTAACTATAAGCTTTATCAAAAAGGAAAGTTTTAAGCCTACTCTTAAATGTAGAGACAGTGTCTGCCTCACGGACAAAGACTGGAAGATGGTTCCACAGGAGAGGAGCTTGATAGCTAAATGCTCTGACTCCTGTTCTGCTTTTTGAGACTTTAGGAACCATAAGTAGACCTGCATTCTGGGAACGCAGTGTTCGAGTAGGGCAATAAGGTACTATGAGCTCTTTAAGATAGGAAGGTGCCTGGCCATTTATGGCTTTGTAAGTAAGGAGGAGAATTTTAAACTCTATTCTAAACTTTACAGGGAGCCAGTGCAAAGTGGCGAGTATTGGAGAAATATGATCTCGCTTCCTGGTTTTTGTCAGAACACGTGCTGCAGCGTTCTGGAGCAACTGGAGAATATTCAGCAACGAATTTGGGCAGCCTGATAGTAAAGAATTGCAATAATCCAGCCTGGAAGTTACGAATGCATGGACTAGTTTTTCTGCATCATTTTGAGACAAAATATGCCTGATTTTTGCGATATTATGTAGGTGAAAAAAGGCAGTCCTTGAAATTTGTTTTACATGGGAGTGAAAGGACATGTCTTGGTCAAAGATGACTCCCAGATTCTTTACAGTGGTGCTGGAGGTCAGCGCAATGCCATCCATAGCTGCTATGTCATCAGAAAGTGACTTTCTAAGATGTTTAGGGCCTACTACTATAACTTCAGTTTGGTCCGAGTTTAGCATCAGAAAATTGCAGGTCATCCAGGTCTTTATGTCCTGAAGACATGCTTGTAGTCTAGTTAACTGACTGGTTTCTTCCGGTTTCATTGATAAATATAGCTGGGTATCATAGCATAGCAATGAAAATTTATTGAGTGCTTCCTGATAATCTTACCTAAAGGAAGCATATATAAGGTGAATAGAATTGGTCCAAGCACAGAACCCTGCGGAACTCCATAGCTGACTTTAGTGAGCACAGAGGAGTCGTCATTAACGCGTACAAACTGAGAGCGATCTGACAAGTAGGATTTAAACCAGCTTAGCGCAGTTCCCTTAATGCCAATGAAATGTTCCAGTGTCTGCAATAGGATGCCATGGTCAATGGTGTCAAATGCAGCACTAAGATCCAGTAAGACTAGTCCAGAGACAAATCCTTTATCAGATGCAATTAGAAGGTCATTTGTAACTTTAACCAGTGCTGTCTCTGTGCTATGATGCACTCTAAATCCTGACTGGAAATCCTCGAATAAACTATTATTGTTTAGAAAGTCGCACAGCTGATTGGCAACTGCTTTCTCAAGAGTTTTTGAGAGAAAGGGAAGGTTGGATATCGGTCTATAGTTGGCTAAAACCCCTGGATCAAGAGTAGGCTTTTTCAGTAGCGGTTTTATCACAGCTACTTTAAAGGACTGTGGTACGTAGCCTGTTGATAAAGAGAGATTGATCATGTCTAAAACTGAAGAGTCAATTAGAGGTAATACTTCTTTAAACAGCTTAGTCGGGATAGGATCTAAAATACAGGTAGATGATTTTGATGATGAAATTATTGAAATTAGTTGGTGAAGGTGTAAAACAGTCTAAAACTGTGACAGACTGAGTAACAGTTTCTACGATTTCTGCGTTTGAAGACAAAACAGTACCTGTTAACGGCAGGAGTCGATGAATTCTGTCTCTAATAGTTAGAATTTTATCATTAAAGAAGCTCATGAAGTCATTACTGTTCAGAGCTAAAGGAATACATGGTTCAACAGAATTATGGCTCTCTGTCAGCCTGGCTACAGTGCTGAAGAGAAACCTGGGATAGTTCTTATTTTCCTCTATTAGTGCAGAGTAATAGGCTGCCCTGGCACTGCGGAGGGCTTTCCTGTATATTTTAAGACTGTCTTGCCAGGCGGACCGAAATTCTTCCAAATTGGTAAAACGCCATTTCCTTTCTATTTTCCGTGAAGTTTGCTTTAATTTGCGGGTTTGAGGAGTATACCATGGAGCTAACCTCCTCTGTTTAATTTTCTTCTTTTTTAGGGGAGCAACAGAGTCAAGTGTCATACGCAACGATCCTGTAGCACTATCAACCAGGAAGTCAATCTGGGAGGGACTAACGTTAGCATAAGACTCCTCTGTTGTATTGAGACATGGCATTGAATTAAATACTGATGGGATCATATCCTTAAATTTAGCTACAGCACTATCAGACAGGAGTCTGGTATAAGAATTTTTGCCTACTGGCTGTCTGGTAATATGAATTCGAAAGTTATTAAATGATGGTCTGATAAAAGAGGATTCTGTGAGGAGACTATTAAGTCTTCGATTTCAATGCCATATGTCAGAACAAGGTCGAGGGTGTGGTTAAAACAGTGAGTCGGTTCATGTACATTCTGGTGGAAGCCAACTGAGTCTAATACTGAGATAAACACAGTGCTAAGGCTGTCATTATCAACGTCGACATGTACATTAAAGTCACCTACAATAATTACTTTATCTGCTTCAAGAACTAAACTTGATAGAAACTCCGAGAACTCAACAAATAAAAGTGGCTGCACTGTTTTCCATTTCTCATGAGAAAGAGTGAGAACAAGGCTTTCAAATGAGTTATAGTCGAGTACAGATGGTTTGTGATTGCTATGATGTGTTTGACCATGCCACTGTCTGTTTAAATCATTGATATGTTTAAAGCAGCATGGGTTATGTCTAATAACCTAGGTAGGTAGGGAAGGCAGGTCTTGGGTCCATGGAGAATGTGATCAAGAGGGGTGTGACTAACATTCTTGTTCTAGAACAGCATGCCAAGAGCATGTCGCAGGTTGGTGCCAAACAACTGCTACCAGTTATGTTTGGATGTATCCCATCAGGCTTAAAGCAGACTTTACAGTTCCGAAAGATGTTGAAATAAAGTAATAATAACTAATAAATGTTATCCCATGCATGATGCATGTTATTGTAGCCATGGGGTTAGCCATTCAGGGAGAGAAGTTTAGTGACAGTTTTGATTCCCAAGGTTGAGATGGGGCTTGATATGAATACATGTTGTGACTGACAGCCACTTACTTCTCCAGTAGCAAGCAAAAGTCTTTTTTCTGAACCGAGAATGAGTGAGTCAGTCAGTCTGAGTCAGTTTTTTCGATCATAGAAAAGTTAAAAGAATCCACTGTGATGTCACTTGGATGCGGCCAATAGCTGTGTTAGATCCCTGACAGACGTGTCATTCAAAGTTAAGTTTTCAGTCTTTTAATTTCTTGCTGGATTTGCCTTTGCGGTGGACAACATCAACACAAAACTTGGTCGGAGTAGAAGTTGTCTCTCTGGCGCCGTTGATGTGCCAGAGAGAAGAACCTTCAGGGAAGGCTGGTTTGGGAGCCTTAACAGCTGATCCAGTGGTGTTAGGACACATCCAGAGCAGCATGTCAAATCTGTGCAAGGATGCTTTACAGCTGAAGTAATCCTGAGTAGAAATTTTCAGCACCTTGTACAGAGGCTGCTGACAAAGTCAATGATTTATGCAATGCAATGCAATGCAATGCAATTCTCAGTCAGTTGTTCACGCTCAGAGCAGCTTACAGATTTGCCATGTTGTCCATGTTTGCCATCCTGATCCCAGGTTTCCAATCACAGACAGCAAAAACACTCACACAATAGTGACAAACAATAAAAGTGATAAAAAAATATGGTGGTAGCCTTCTGCTTCTTTCATTAATTTGAGTCCATGTAATCTCTAGGTATAAAAAACACAAGGATATCAAGCAACAACACATCTGGTCTATAAGAGAGCAGGAATTGGAAGCCAAGTGAAAGTGTCAGCATAAGTTTCCTTGTCAACTTCTGGTGACCCTTGCTAAACTCAAACGTATTGTTACTGTAGAAATGGGAGAGAGGAGATTATGGTTTGAATTTGCAGGATGGAATTTTTTTTGTCTTTTCTTATTTTGGAAATATGTCCAATTCCAAACCCCTTGACATGTTTGAGAGAAAACACGACATAAATCAATTCTAATTCTTACCATACTAGCCGAAGTAGCATTATTGTGTGTTGGTTTGTTTTGACCTTGTGTTGTGGCATATATCTCTCTGACAGGATGTACAGACGAACTTCCAACATGGCTGGTCTCAGTTATCCTCCAGATGTCATCACTGTCCTCAAGGTATTTATGTGTGTGTATGTTTGTTTGTTACGGAAGCTTATTGCTGCCACATCAGGGAAAAAAAAAGGATCAGTATTACGTTATAACGTGAAAAGTTTATTGTTCTAACAATAAGTTTTTCACGTTATAACAATATATTTTCACGTTATAATGTGATAACATATTGTAAAAACGTGAAAAATTTCACGTTATAACGTGATCATTTATATTGTAAAAACGTGAAAAGTGAAAAGAAGTGAAGTTATTGAATATTATTCCCTTGAAAAATTCCCAAAATTATGTAAAAGCATGTTTCTCCAAACTAAGTGTTGTAGGAAAACTAGGAGGAGGCCATGGATGTATGAGGGGATTTTGGTTGCACAACACGTTATTAATGTGAAGTTATTGAATATTATTCCCTCTAAAAATTCTCCAAAATTATGTAAAAGCATGTTTCTCCAAAGCAAATGATGTAGTATAACCAGCAGGATGCAATTAATGTGTGAGGTGAGTTTGGTGGCACTACATTCAACAGAAGTGAAGCTATTGAATAATCTTTCATTGTTTCTTATCGGTATAGACATTTGTAGACGGTCCCTGCGCTCCAGTCTCGCTGCCGGCTGCTCGTAGAGACCAATTTAATTCATACTGCACGGAGGACGGCTTATTTTGATTAAAAAAAAGTAGGTTGTAGCTCGTTGTCTGTGTTACCACGGTTGGAAAGAGGTATCGTTTGCTGTCTAACAAATTTTCGCGTGTGACTTATTGATCTCGGAAGTTCGAATCTGTGAATGTATTTCTAACTTTACTGCAGTTCACACATCAATGGCCTCCTCCTGTTTATACTATAACACTTAGTTTGGGACAAGTTGCTTTTACATATTTTTTGGGATTTTTTATTGGGAATAATATTCAATAACTTCACTTCTATGAAGTGTAGTGCCACCAAAATCCCCCCACACATCAATGGCCTCCTCCTGGTTATACTACAACACTTAGTTTGGGACAAGTTTCTTTTACATATTTTTGGGGAATTTTTCAAGGGAATAATATTCAATAACTTCACTTCTATGTCACCAAAATCCACTCACACATCAATGGCCTCCTCCTGTTTATACTACAACACTTAGTTTGGGAAAAGGTGCTTTTACAGAATTTTGGGGAATTTTTCAAGGGAACAATACTCAATAACTTCAGATTAATAACATGCAGTGCCACCAAAATCCCCTCAGACATTAATGGCCTCCTCCTCTTTATACTACAACACTTAGTTTGGGAATAGGTGCTTTTGCATAGTTTGGGGGAATTTCTATTGGGAATAATATTCAATAACGCTACTTCTGTAGTGTAGTCCTGTAACGATTTGTTCCTTTCAAGTCATTTTATGTGTTCTCATCCTGTGATATATTATTGCATTTGTCTAACCCAACGAATGTCCTTGTACCGTTCAGCGTAGTAAGATAACATGACTGGTGGAAGCCAGTTTGGATAACAGGAGGCAGATGACACTTTCTCTTCTCTACTGTCAGCGATGTCTGTTGCATTAGATCCATGCCCAAACAACACTCACGCACAGGTTGCTTATCACATTCCAAGGACAAGATGTGGACAATAGTTGTGCTGTCCACGTCCTGGTAACACATCTTTGTGATCATCAGACTCTCTGCTTTCTGCTTTCTTGGTGGCACTACACATTATTTACATAATCTACATCATAGAAGTGAAATTATTGAATATTATTCCCTTGAAAAATTCCCCAAAATTCTATAAAAGCACCTTTTCCCAAACTAAGTGCTGTAGTATAACCAGGCAGAGGTCATTGATGTGTGGGGGGATTTTGGTGGCACTAGACTTCATAGAAGTGAAGTTATTGAATATTATTCCCTTGAAAAATTCTCAAAAAATATGTAAAAGCACTGATTCCCAAACTAAGTGTTGTAGTATAACCAGGAGGAGGCCATTGATGTTTGAGGGGATTTTGGTGGCACTACACATTATTAACATGAAGTCATTGAATATTGTTCCCTTGAAAAATTCCCCAAAATTCTGTAAAATAACCTTTTCCCAAACTAAGTGCTGTAGTATAAAGAGAAGGAGGCCATTAATGTCTGAGGGGATTTTGGTGGCACTCCATGTTATTAATCTGAAGTTATTGAATATTATTCCCTTGAAAAATTCCCAAAAAATATGTAAAAGCACTTATTCCCAAACTAAGTGTTGTAGTATAAACAGGAGGAGGTCATTGATGTGTGAGGGGATTTTGGTGGCACTACAGGTCATAGAAGTGAAATTATTGAATATTATTCCCAATAAAAATTCCCCAAAATTATGCAAAAGCACAATTCTCCAAACTAAGTGTTGTAGTATAAACAGGAGGAGGCTATTGATGTGTGGGGGGATTTTGGTGACACTACACTTCATAGAAGTGAAGATACTGAATGTTATTCCCAATAAAAATTCCCAAAAATTATGTAAAAGCACATTTCTCCAAACTAAGTGTTGTAGAAAAACTAGGAGGAGGCCATGAATGTATGAGGGGATTTTGGTTGCACAACACGTTATTAATGTGAAGTTATTAAATATTATTCCCTCTAAAAATTCCCCAAAATTATGTAAAAGCATGTTTAACAGTTCTAACTTTACCGCAGTTCTCTGCTCACCGTTTCATCATCTCTTCATCACATTATAACGTGAAACTTTTCACGTTCTTACAATAAAAATTATCACGTTATAACATGAAACTTTTCACATTTTTACAATTTAAATCATCACGTTATAACGTGAAACTTTTCATGTTTTTACAATATAAATTATCATAACGTGAAGTTTTTACAATATGTTATCACGTTATAACGTGAAAACATATTGTTATAACGTGAAAAACGTATTGTTAGAACAATAAACTTTTCACGTTATAACGTAATACTGATCCTTTTTTTTTTCCTGATGTGGCAGCAATACGCTTCTGTAGTTTGTGTATTGTGAACAGCTTGTATTAAAATGTCGTACAAATGGCATTGAACATTCATGGTATTTTATACAAAGGTTTTAATGACAAGAACATGGTGAGTTTCAAAAATCTTCATCCATCCATTACTGAACTGGTCTAGAATGGAGGGATGAAAAGAAATTAAGGTTGAAGGGTGAGATCAAACGACAGTTTGATAATAAACAGATAAACCAAGTGTTTGGAGATTGTGGATGGCTAAAGGTGTGGTGACACTGATCCCATGGAAGCTAGACCACAATAACTGCATTTTATTAAAAAGGCCATAGCACTTATGCATGTAAGTAACACCTCAAAGAAGCATCATAGCTTGATCTTTTTCCCCTGTGGGTGAGAAAATACAGAAGGGGTGCATGAAGTGGTGTGAAAGAACAAAACAGTAATGACTGATGCTGCAGCAGGATGGGAGGATGCTCAATTGACATATGAATACAAAGAAAGAGAAAAGGTGAATTCCACCAGAGTGAGTTCCCTGCTATGTGTCTGTATGTAACGGGCTAATGGAGGACCCAATTACAGTGCCAGCCAATTTATGGGGAATACGGGGAAATGGACAACCGGGGCAATACTGTGCCATACTGAGCAGAGAGCCAGCTCAGATGGAGTTAGTGTGAGGAAAGCGGATCAAACGCGGAAATCACTGACAGATTTCGCCGTGCTCAAAACCACTCGAAGGAGGAATATGTTCTTTGAAACCACGGAGGCGGTAAGGTCCGCACACCCCGCAGACACAGGGCTTGGACAGAAGGAGTAGTCAGTAACAGGCGAGGTCGGACACCGGAGATCAGTCTAGTAAAGAATACTGGAGAGTCTGGCATGACGCAAAGACAATCTGGCAAGCGGGAAGAATGACAGCATGGCTTAAATACCCTCCTGATGAGCCTAATAGGCTAGGTGTGCAGATGGGCAGGAATGGGGCGTGGCTGAAAAGCTGCAGCATAGGTAAGTGCTATGCTGGACTGTGACACTGTAAGCTTTAGTTGGGCTGACAACGGGGATACACTGTGGGTATTACAGACGGGCAGTAGGAGCTAAGTGATACTGATGAATTAAGATGAAATTATTGTGGCCTGGTAAAGGGTGAATGAGGAGAAGGCAGTGTATCTAATGGAGGCTGGGGAATGGCAGAGTTTAGCAGTGGTTTTCTATGGGAAAGGCTGGGAGGCATGCAGCAGGAGGTGCGATATTGCATGAAAGTATGCCGTGGTGATGGGGAAGTGTTGGTCAGGGAGGTGTAAGGGAAATTCTCCTTGTTGCTTGTTGAGAGTTGCTAATTCTCTGAAGAATTATAGACTCGGTGGGATGAATCAGGTCTCTTTAATACATGCAGCATGGAGGGAAGACTGTATGACTGTATGGAGGGAAGATGCAGAGTGTTCTCATGAGGCAGTAGGTGGAGGTGTCAGCATAATCAACCGGTGGATTTGGATTTTCAGTCCATTTCGGTCCACGCCGGTGGTGTAAAAGTGCGCTGAAAGCTCGCCACCCCAGACCTGGTCAACTCTGTGCGGCAGCGGCGCACCACTGGGCAAGTGGATTTTCGTAAACCGGCGGAGTCGTGCGCCCACGTCACCGACACCTCACAGTCACAGGTTTCCACAGTGTTTGGCATTTCACTGCGATCAATTATTAGCAACAGCCACAATTCAATGCAACTATCTGAGTCAACACATAAAGTCAGACCTAAATTTATATATTTTGATCAGTATCTCATCTGACCACATTGCAAGTGCATTCGGCACGTGTAACGCCTGACCAAATGTACAGAGGTGAAACAGGGATGTCTGATGATCTGTGACTCAAATTGCCGGGTGACAAACGTGTATGCCAATGTCCCTGGGTTGGCACATGACTCGTTCATCCTGGCGAATTCTAGCATCCCTACAGCTTTTGGACTTCAGGGTGTCTATAATACCTTCAACAAGACGGTAGTGTGGTTTTAACGGTGTTTTCAGCAGTGCTCGGTCAGTTATCGAACGTACATTTGGGGTTCTCAAAATGCGTTTTAGATGTCTGGACCGGACAGATGGTTCATTAACGTACAGCCCTCAGAGTGTCGGTGCATTCTTCGTGGCATGTTGCGTTTTACACAACATGGCTGTACGACGTGGATGTCACTATGAACTCACGGAGGACACATTAAGGGACTTAATGGAGAGAGGCCGAACTGCATGTGTCGTGTCAACTGGGAGAGCAGCAGAGCGCACGGGAGAGGAGGAAGCGCCTTGCCACCCAGCTTTGTCATTAAGTGAGTATTTGCGGCTACATCAGTTCAAAAAACATCTGACAATCAATAACTTTCCACACTGAACAGATAGACAGTATTGAAATAAATTTTGTGAGACCGTAGATACGGCCACTGCGAGCCTGGACCTCCCGGACCAGAACGTCATTCTTCTCTAGGGAGAAGTTTGGGCGTCAGACAGTTTCCTGCACGGGCTCAGTTATCCTTGAAACTTGCCATGCATCTCGCCAGCGGCGTTTTTAAAGGTGAGGCGAGGAGCTGTTGTGATTGATGAAGATTGGACTTGGCTGTGTCAAATCCACTCCATGCCATTTCCCCTCCCTCTTCCCTCAGTCTCAGTGCTGCTGGGTGTGACTGAGATGAGAAGGGGGAAGAGTTGCGCTGGTGGCGCAGTGCACGAAAATACTAAAGTCTGCGCCACCACGTCCCATCGGCGAAGCAGACCTGACTTTGCGCCACGCCTCCGCCGCACTGGGGGCGGAATCGAAAATAGAGCCCAGTGTCTTTCCACAACAGTCTTATGAAGAGGCACTGACAGATGTTCAAAAAAGACCTTTACATCCTTAAATTTTGGATGAAACCTTTTTTTTTATGAAGCCATTCACGTCATGATTGCACCACTCCGGGCTCCAACACACACATCTCCATACAGAGGTAGCAGCCATTGCTCCACAAAAAAACATAATTAATAATTTGTCTCGCTTTGTCCCGATCCTCATGATCATCTCCACACAAATTCATTGACTTCCACCTTATGTCAACTTACAGATCAAATCATGAATGCAGACTTCTGTAGCCTCCATGTTTACTTTCATATGACAGCATCCTGTCTATTATGTCATATGACAGTGTTATTCTTCCTTTGCGGATCAGTTCAAGACCATGACCAGTTCACAGTGGATTCTGATATTAATTTGATTAATTTTGCATGGCTATAAGAACATTTCGACTGAAATACTACCTGTATTTTTAAGTTTTCTTATCATAATACCTTTAAAAAATAAGGTACCATGGCAATAAACAGATGAATGGGTATGTTGATATCCATGTGCTAACAAAACTTCTTTGTATGTATATGTTCTAGCATGCAGACATGTGGTCCTTTGATGTGTTTGCACTAAATGATGCTAGTGGAGACCACGCTCTGAAATTTGTCTTCTATGAGCTGCTCACCAGATATGACTTGATCAATCATTTCAAGGTATGCCAACAAACTTCCATTGTCTTCATCATCCACTTAATATCCATCCAGATAATATGTGATTGTGTGCCATCATTATTCCATTTCCAAACACACTGTCTAATACCTGGTTCATATGTGTCACGGGAGAAACTCGACGGTTATGAATATCATTGATGAATGTAATTAAACTCTTTCTCAATGTTATATAAGGGGGAGTTTGAAGAGGTCACAGAGGAATGTTTGGTATTTTGCACTATATATGTACAAAACATGAGGCCAAACAACAAGATCATTCTTCAAGCAGATGTTGCAAACATCCTCTGAAGGAGTATGCTACTGTATATTTCAAGTAATAAATATAAAGGCTTTTGTGTGTCTGGAGGAGATGTGTGAAGTTTGCTAAATTTTGTCATAATGTCACTTCTGAGTGAGCAACCTGAGGCTAAATTACCCACTCACAGGCAAGAATCTCAGACCAAACTGCCAGGGGTTGTGTTGCATTGTTGGCAATGTCGATGCTGAAGTTGTTGACAAGGAAAAATAATGCATTATTGACGTAGTGAAATAATCTCAAATAATTTCAAGACCAGTTGCTGTATTACACATTTTGTGAATTTCTGAAGAAAAATCCTGATGGGAAATTTAAATGGATTCATATGTTGTGCTTACAAAACCACAAAAATATTGTCCAAATTGGAATAATCTGGACTTGTCCATTCTTTTTTTTTTTTTTTTTTTTTAACTTCCATTAATGCTGCAGTATTTGTCATTGTGCTTCTTTATGTTGCCACTGTTTCAGGTTCCTATTTCTGCTCTCATATCATTTGTGGATTCATTGGAGCTGGGTTACAGCAAACACAAGAACCCATACCACAACCTGATGCATGCTGCTGATGTCACACAGACCATCCATTACCTGCTCCTCAAGACTGGCATGGTGGTAAGTCTTGTGTTGGCCTAATGGAAAATTAAAACAAAAAAGCATTTTACAGAAGGAAAAGACTGCATATTTTCTCAATCAAGCAAGCCTTAAAATGATTTAAGAGGGTTTTAACAGACATGAAAGGACTATCAGGTTGCCTTAAAGGAAGTGTACAAGCTCGTTCCATATTAGGGATTAGAAATCAGGATAGCTCTGCCTGCTGCATGGTGGCGCAGCAGGTAGTGCGCGTGCCTCACTGCAAGACGGTTGCCGGTTCGATCCCCGGGTCAGGCGGGGCCTTTCTGTGTGAAGTTTGCATGTTCTTCCCGTGCATGCGTGGGTTCTCTCCGGGCACTTCAGCTTCCTCCCACAGACCAAAAACATGCTTATTAGGTTGATTGATGACTCTAAATTGTCCGTAGGTGTGAGTGTGAATGTTTGTTTGTCCTTGTATGTGGCCCTGCAATCGGGTGGCAACCGGTTCAGGGTGTACCCCGCCTCTTGCCCATTGTAGCTGGGATAGGCTCCAGCCCCCCGCAACCCCGAAAGGGATAGGCGGTATAGATAATGGATGGATAGCTCTGCCTCTGCTGTGCAGATTTTCAGCATTCTTTTAATGAATGAGTTAGTGACTTTTGAAACTTTTATTTTTACACTGTGGGGTTCAGGCAAGAGTTTAGTAAAGTAAGACAAAATTATGGATATAAAGAGTTGTTGATGAAACCTCCCAGCCAGCACATGACTGACATTCAGTGTTAAAATGTGGTTGTCGTTGTTTCAACAATGATAAAATGTTGAAACCATTTATAAAGCAAATTGTTTAAAACTATAAATTAATATTGAAATTTGAGCAAGATGTGTAAAATGCTGAAGCTCTATATGTTGAATCAACATGTCTTCAAGAAATTTCTGACTTTTTTTATGATCATTAATATTTTTTGTTGGTATTTTGATATATTTTTATCATAAACCACTTCCAAAATCTAAGTTTTTATGTTAGAAATAGAAAATAAAAACAGCAACACTAATAATAATGATAACATATGTTATAATTGACTATAATTGTATTGAAAGTTATGATCTTATCTACATAAGAATATGTAATTTAACATTGTCAAGACCATTTTTATTTTTCTATTCCATCCACATCCAGACAAACTGGAATGTTTAGGTAATCTTGCAAGATTACACAAGACTAGACAGTGTAATGGCACAGCACATGGCTCTACATAACTTCACAAGCACCTTTTTCTTATTTGATCATGGATCCATGGTAGAAACACAACAAGAGAATGCAGTAGTGTGATAAGATTACATTTCATCCCGCACCCTTCTGAGGTAAGGTAAGTTAAATCATTATTTGAAAGGTATAACGGTATTTCATTTGTATATAAAGATTGATATATCTAAAATGCATGGTGCCAATGCTAGGGAAGTTAAGGCTAACACCATATTTTAGTGGCTAAATTAGGTAGTTGTAGTGACCATGAAAACAAAAGTTTTGACATTCCTGTCACATACTTTTAGGCACTTTAATGTCAACTTGTACTTCTGCAGTTACTAGTGCAATTTCCAGGGAGTCAAAATATATCATGTGTCATGTTGCGCTGTTAATTTAGCTGCTAATTTGCCAGTTTTCTTTTAAAGATTATCAGTGTATAGACTGATAATTTAACCGCTAATGTTAATTAGTAGTGCAAGTTTCCATAGACAGCGAAAGCGTATGTGTAACTGTAGCTTGGCTGCTATGTTACCTTAGTTGCATTATTTATTTGTTTTTTTGTTTTGTTTTGTTTTGTTTTGTTTTTTTGTTTTTTGTCTTTGCATATTAGTTACTAGGGTAATTTCCCCCTAGGAATCCAAAGTTGGCTACAAGTAGTTACAACAAGTTGCACAATAACTATGGGTACTTCACAGACAGTTCCTCAAGTTGGACTACTTTTTCAGTTTCAGCATGTAAAAATGGCTTTGGGCAGCTGGTTATCATTTGGGCATCTTTTTGGGCATCTTCCCCCAATAAAACACAAAGGGATACATTATTATGAATTAGCTCCTCTTCTCCTCTAAGCAAAATAATGCTGCCTGTGAGCTACCAAATAGGTAGGTAATGTTAAGTCCCATTCAAGGCATTGATTAAATCTTTAAAATTTCATCTCTATCCAGCTGTTACCAACTGGCTCAAGGCCGGCAACAAAGGGGAGGCCACACACAGATGTATCAGTGGAAAGTTAATTTATTTAACTCAAACAAATAAGCAAAAGTAAATAACTGATGCCATGTGTAAGTAGGAAGGCTATCAGTGTTAGGAGTGTATGGATGGGTGAAACATGGTGTAAAGTGTGTTGTAAGTTTCAGCAAACCAAACAAAGGGAAACAGGCTGAAGGGGCTGTAGCAGGCCCAGCTGGGAGAGAGTGTGTGACCAAGGATGCTTTTCGTTACGTTGAATTGTGCCTCCTCGTCTCCTCTCTCCTTTGTCGACCCAGAAATCGTTTCCCCTCAACCATGATAAAGGATCTTCCAATTGCTTAAATGCACCTGAAGGAGACGAGGAGTGAGGAGGCTTCAGGGGTGCTTTTCATTCCATAAATTGGTCTCCTCGTCTCCTCCACTCGCTTCCTCTCCTCGCGTCTTAGCTCCGCCCAGCGAGGACATGAAAGAGGGATGCGAGGAAGGGACGTGAGGACGGAGGAAACGAAACTCCGAAATGAAAAATCCTCGCTGCACAGCGTCAGTCCAAAGCGACGTCAATTACTGATGACGTTTGCACAGCTGTAAAAGCTGTAAAATGTGATAATATGGTCAGATCTGCAGTCAGACTGTTCTACTCCTGATTGCTATTGATGAGGTTTCAATTATATGCCGTTAGAGGCATAACAGAGGACGGGTGTGTTGTAGATTAAACCAACAGCCTTGTAGCCTTGCTTTAAAAAAACGTAATATACCAAGAATTTTCCTTAATTTTTTGGTGACAGATACAATTGTTAAAAGGACACAGTTGAAACAAGAATCAAGATTACATTTGTGAAGACCTGCTCCCGCCATGATTCAAACGTGTGCCACATACGACACACCCCTTAAATAATAAAAGACTTCCACGTAGGATACACCGGTGTATCCTCACTCTGATGCCCTTCAGAAGCCTCCTCTCTCCTCGCTCCTCGTCTCCTTCAGGTGCATTTAAGCAATTGGAAGATCCTTCATCATGGCAGAGGGGAAACGACTTCCGGGTCAACGAAGGAGAGAGGAGACGAGGGGGCACAATTCAACATAATGAAAAGCACCCATAGTCAACTCTGTGTGCCGGCGGCGCAAGTGGATTTTCGTAAACCGGCGGAGTTGTGCGCGCACGTCACCAACACCTCACAGTCAGGTTTCCACAGTGTCTGGCATTTCACTGCGATCAATTATTAACAACAGCCGCAATTCAATGCAACTATCTGTCAGCACATACAGTCAGACCTAAATTTGTATATTTTGATCAGTATCTCACCTGACCACATCGAAAGCGCGTTCGGCACGCGTAATGATCACTCAACCTAACTGAATGTACACAGGTGACACAAGGATGTCTGGTGATCTGTGACTCAAATTGCCTGGTGACAAACGTATATGCCACTTTCCCCGGGTCGGCACATGACTCGTTCATCCTGGCGAATTCTAGCATCCCTACAGTCTTTCAGGGGGACACCCCTCTGGATGGGTGGCTGCTACGGCTATCCACTGAAAACGTGATGACGCCATATATCACACCGTCAACAAGGCGGCAGCGTGGTTTTAACTGTGTTTTCAGCAGTGCTCGGTCAGTCATCAAACGCACACTGCGATCAATAATTAGCAACAGCGACGATTCAGTGCAACTATCTGAGTCAGCACATACAGTCAGACCTAAATTTATATATTTTGATCAGTATCTCATCTGACGACATTGCAAGCGCGTTCGCACGCGTAATGGTCACTCACCCTGACCGAATGTGCACAGGTGAAACAGGGATGCAAACTATCGGTTAACGTCGCTGTGCAAACCAGAAACAGCCGTGACATCCTACAGAGCATATATACTGCATCTATCTCAGAGCACTCGAGAGACAGAGAGAGACAGACACATGAAAAAACGTAAGTGATGATTGTTGTCCTCTATTACCCACGTCATTTCATTCCAAATACAAATGTTATCATTGTAACGCTTAACGTTATCTACAAAGATGGAGTACATCATTGCTTTGAGGAGGATGAGGAGGAGGAGGAGGAGGATTTACCATCTAAGGACCTCATACTTAGACATCAGAGTCAGAATCAGAAATCCTTTATTTATCCTCGAGGGTTTTTGTTGCAGTGCTCCTTACAAGAATAGAATTAGAAAAAAAATAGAAAAGAAAGAAAATAGAGAGAACTATATACATAAAAAGCAAATACATAAAAAAAATATATATAAACAAAATATACCACAAAATATAGAACATCATATAAAACAATATATATATACTGAGAAAAAATAAACAGCATATACAAACGGGTGTGCAAAGTAATACAAACGGATGTCAGGAGACATGAGTGACGTCAGTCTCCTGGAAACTTGCCATGCGCCTCGCCAGCGGTGTTCTTAAAGGTGAGGCGAGGAGCTGCTGTGATTGGTGAAGATTTGACTCGGCTGTGCCAAACCCACTCCACGCCTTCTCCCCTCCCTCTTTCCGGGCTGCGCCGCTGGGTGGGACTGAAATGAGAAGGAGGTGGAGATGCACCGGCGGCGCAGCTCACAAAAATACCAAAGTCTGCGCCGCCACGCCCCATCAGCGCAACGGACCTGACTTTGCGCCACGCCTGCGCCACGCCGGCGGCGGAGTCGAAAATAGAGCCCCATGTCCTCGCTGGGCAGAGCTAAGACGGGAGGAGAGCAAGCGAGTGGAGGAGACGAGGAGACCAATTTACCGAATGAAAAGCACCCCCAAAGGGCAGTCCTTTATAACCTCTGCAAGCCCAACCCAGAACGGCGGGTTCCAGCAGGCACTCCCTCCCAGCTCCGCCTACCAGCCAACCCCCAGTAACTGCAAGAGAGAGAGAGCAGAGTGAGACACAGGCAGGCAGACTCAACATGGTCGTCACACCAACCAATTGACTTATTAAGACTGCATGAAAAAGTTAAGATGGCTTATATGTGACTCTGCATCGTCCCTCATTTACTATGCATCAATCTATGAATGTGCAAGAAGTCACGGATGGTATAGTAGTGGCTGAGCTGGCAAAACACATTAAATACAGCAAAAAACAAAATAATTTTTCAGGCTTGTAGAGGACTAACCATACAGATCTGCACACCTTTTTATGCGGGTAAAAAATTATTGCATTAGCTGACGAGTAATAAAATATCACTGAAAAACTGCTGCACAAAGTGTGAAATTGACACTGGTGACTTTTTTTGGAATAAAAATTTATTTTATTTTTCAGGACTGGGACTGAAACATTTTCAATATCTTTAATTAAATTATCGAATGTAACTTCTTGGAGATGACCTTCCTGTCTGTTATTTGGAAGAGTGGTAACAGTGGCTGTTGCTGATCTCCAAATTAGCAATTAGCAGTCGTTATGCCAACAAACTTGACATGAATATGAACAGAATGAGATGGATATAAGTGGATATAAAGATGGTTATGTAGCCACGTCTTTCTAATAATGACAAGCCATGCCACATAGCAGGTTTACAGTGTTGTGAAAAATTAAAGATGGCAGTGCCATCAATGTAATGCCATCCACATGTTGATAGTTATGACAGATGAAATGTGCTGGGAGCAACAGCTTAATAACACTGTAAACTGTCGACCCATTAAAGTTGTTAAAAAAACCTATTTCATGTGTTTATTTCTTTCATTATTGAAGTAAAACCTGTTTCACAACTTGACTGTGCAGCCCATTTTGGTTCTGCCACAATAAGTCAATTTAATTCAATTTTCAATTCAATTGATTCAATTCAATTGGGCTAGATGGACCAAACTGTCTACACTATTTCTTGTGAAGTCAACTACAGTATTTATTGCGATGGACCCAAAAGCAAAACAACAATAACCCATAGCTAGAATTAAAACAAAATCCATGTAATAGTGCCTCAATTTCAGACCCTTCCTACCAGAGTCAATTCAATTCAATTCAATTCAATTCAATTCAGTTCAATTCAATTCAATTCAATTCAATTCAATTCAATTCAATTCAATTCAATTCAATTCAATTTTTCAATTCAGTTTTATTTATATAGCGCCAAATCACAACAAAAGTTGTCTCAGGACACTTTCCATACATAGCTGGTACAGACCAAGCTCTTTTATCTACAGAGACCCAACAAATCCCTCATGAGCAAACACTTGGCGACAGTGGTGAGGAAAAACTTCCTTTTAACAGGCAGAACCAGGCTCTGGGTGGGCGGCCATTTGCCTCGACCGGTTGGGTTAGAGAGGGAGAGCAAGAGAGAGAGAGTGTGACAGACAGAGAGAGACAGACAGAAATGCAGTCAGAGAGAGACAGAGACAGAGACAGAGAGACAGACAGACATGCAGTCACAGTAACAGTGACAGTGGATGTAATAACAGTAGTAGCAGTTGCAGTGGATGTCAGGCAGGGCCAAGGCAGTACCTCCTTATTGTGCATCTTGAAGCAGCCACACCACTTTTTTTTAATTTTTTACAGAGAAGTTGGGGAGATCTGCAGTCTCCTCCTTTTCCCCATTGTGTCCCTGTGTTTTCCTATCCATTTGTCCCCTGTCTGTCACTCCCTGTATGTCATGTCTGAGTCTGTGGGTGCTTTTCATTACATAAATTGGTCTCCTCGTCTCCTCCACTCGCTTCCTCTCCTCGCGTCTTAGCTCCGCCCAGCGAGGACATGAAAGAGGGATGCGAGGAAGGGACGTGAGGACGGAGGAAACGAAACTCCGAAATGAAAAATCCTCGCTCCACAGCCAGTCCGAAGCGACGTCAATTACTGATGACGTTTGCACAGCTGTAAAAGCTGTAAAATGTGATATTATGGTCAGATCTGCAGTCAGACTGTTCTACTCCTGATTGCTATTGATGAGGTTTCAATTATATGCCGTTAGAGGCGTAACAGAGGAAGGAAGGAGAGAGGAGACAAGGAGACACAATTAAATGTAATGAAAAGCACCCACTGTCACTGCGGGGCATGGCCAACAGTTTGGGTCCGGCCTCCTCTCCTCCTGAGCACAGCTGCACTCAATCAAGCAATCAAGACTCACCTGCCGTCACAGTATGTCAGCACTAGTGTTTCATCCAGTATTCATCAAATCACCTGTGTGTCTACCTGTGTTGTTACAACCTGAAGATCCTGAAGATTGCTATTTACCTTTTCCCATGTTTTAGCTGTTGTCTGGTTCCTGCCTTCCTGCCTTGATTCTTGTTATTTGTTTGTGCTCAGATGCCTTATCCTCACCTGTCGTCGTCTGCACCATAGTTGTCTCTAAAGGAAATGGAGTGGACACTGTCATGGACTCAATCTGCTCTGGATTCTCTGTTTCATCTGGATTTGTCTGTTTGCACATTCTCTGCGCATTCATTAAAACTGTTGTTGTGTCTTTCATTTGCCTCCTGTCTTCTCTGTTTGAGAGTGGCATTTTGTGTCCTTTAAACTTGCAAAACGTAATAAAAGCCTGCATGTTTGCTCAAGTTGGTTGTGGGTTTTACTTGACCTTACTTTTTTCCTGACCAATTTTTCTGGCAGTTGTGGCTGAAATCTTGGTTTGCTTTTCCCTATTTATACCAACTACCTTTCCTCGCAGGCCCTTTGACAATGTTTGTGTTTCCCCCATGTTTCAGTATTCAGCAAAGTCAGTGCAGCTCTGAATGAAATGTGCTGGCGCACACAAATGGCTTCATCTGATCCCTAAATGTTTCCAGCATTATCAGGCATATTTTACAAAAAATGGCTAATATTCCACAAATTTACCAGTGTATGTAAATGAATGAGTACAACTGTATATAAAGTTAATGGTGTATGGTTATATGAAACTATGGTTTTCTTGTCAGTTGCCATGGTGAATCTGTTTATCTGCACTCTTGGTGCTGTTTTCAAGTTCAGCATGATAAACCTCTACAAACTCAGAGCTAATTGAACACATTAAGGATATGGCATGTAAAATTTGTACTCCTCAGAGTACAAGCTTGCATTCAGGGTTTGATAAGCCACACAGCAGAAATTATTTAATTCACAGAGGTCAGTGTCAACCAGGAAACTTTATATGGTATGGCTATTCAGAGATGTTTTTTTTTTTTTTTTGTTTTGTTTTTTTTTGTCAGTGGTATGGTGTTCCATTCCTCCAGTAGAGTCCAGGAGACATGACAAATCATGCTATGATATGGCACATTAAAGCTGTCCTGGCCACTTGTGGTAGCCCAGTGTCTCACTGAAAAGCACTTCATCATTTGAAAAAGAAGTAGCTATTACATTTATTTTTATCATTGTTAACGTAACAATATGAATAGTAATCATGACTATTGCCTGTTCCATCATAAATTATCCCTATCTTCTTTCATGTGTACACAAAACGTTTCAGAAGAATGCATCATCTGGTAGTGAATCCCTCTCACACACAGACTTAGGATCTAGAATGGCCAGAGAGAGAGAGAGAGAGAGAGAGAGAGAGAGCTATAAACTATGTCCCAGAAAAAATGTAAAAATATTTGTAAGTTGCAAGTGATAAATAAATGTAAACAATAAACAGTACTGTGCAATATTGCAGAAGTGCAAATAATATGGAAAGATTGAAATATTGACTGGTAGAAGATCTCCAACTTCTTGCTGCACATTTAAATTGATCTCAGCTTCCCCAGGAAAAAGAGTCTGCTCATTCCCTTCTTCTAGACAGCGTTGATGTTAGTTTTCCAGTTTAGTCTGTTATCGAGGTGCACTCTGAGGTATTTGTAATCCTCCATCACTGTGACATTCTTCCCCAGAATAAACAGTGGTTGTGTGATCATCCTGTTTCTTTTGAAATCAATCATCATCTCCTTGGTCTAGGCCACATTAAGCAGCAGGTGTTTGGGCTGTTGCACTATATGTATCCTTGCATTAGCATACAGTCTCTGCTGGGGCAGCAAATAAATTGGTGGAATGTTGGCAGAGTTTTGTCCAAAGTTTTGTGATTAAAGTCCCCAGTAATGACTACAAACGTGTTTGGTTGCTTAGTTTGTAGGTCCGCTATAGTGGAGTGGTCACGTACTGCCTCTTGAGTCCAACCCGTCTTCACAGGAGTGTGAACAGTAATCACAATGGTGGACGTGAACTTCCGAGGCAAATAACAAGGCTGCATCCCCACAGCTAGCAGCTCTATGTCCAGGCTACAGAAACGTTCCTTAATGGTAACATGTCCGGGATGACACCACCTCCCGTTCACAAATAAATCAATTTCTCCTCCCTTCTTCTTACTGCTCTGAGCCACATCTCTGACTGCCTGCACACAGCTGAAGCTGGATACCTCCACACTCTGGTCTGGGAAATCTGAGTGACGCCACGATTTGGTAAAGGCCACTAGGCTGCACTGTTGGTATTCCCACTGAGTCCTGACCATCGTGACGAGCTTGTCCATTTTATTTGCCAAAGACCTCGAAGACGAAGAGTGCAGATTCATCATTGACCCAATTTTACTGGAAAAGCAAAAAACCCAGAATCTAACTTTCAACATTACAACAGGGGCTAGATGGACCAAACTGTCTACACTATTTCTTGTGAAGTCAACTACAGTATTTATTGCGATGGACCCAAAAGCAAAACAACAATAACCCATAGCTAGAATTAAAACAAAATCCATGTAATAGTGCCTCAATTTCAGACCCTTCCTACCAGAGTCAATTCAATTCAATTCAATTCAATTCAATTCAATTCAATTCAATTCAATTCAATTCAATTCAATTCAATTTTTCAATTCAGTTTTATTTGTATAGCGCCAAATCACAACAGAAGTTGTCTCAGGACACTTTCCATATAGAGCTGGTACAGACCAAGCTCTTTTATCTACAAAGAAACCAACAATTCCCCCATGAGCAAGCACTTGGCGACAGTGGCGAGGAAAAACTTCCTTTTAACAGGCAGAAACCTCGAGCAGAACCAGACTCTGGGTGGGCGGCCATCTGCCTCGACCGGTTGGGTGAGAGAGGAAGAGCAAGAGGGAGAGTGAGACAGACAGACAGACAGACAGACAGACAGACAGACAGACAGACAGACAGACAGACAGACAGACAGACAGAAATGCAGTCAGAGAGAGAGAGAGAAAGAGACAGAGACAGAGACAGAGAGACAGACAAGTCACATTAACAGTGACAGTGGATTATACAACTGACAGTCAGTCAGTTGTATAATCAAACATCATTATTGCAAGAACAACTCAATCTCTGTGCACTCCAATTTTGCACAACCCAAAATTCCAGTTGCATAACAACACTGTCTGCTGTCTATCATGGCAATTGGAATCTCTTGCCTCTCACCTATTCCAAAACAGCCAATTCATGAGGATGAGTACAGGGCTGCTGTGGACAACTTTGTCACATGGTGTGAACAGAACCATCTGCAACTAACGGCCAGAGTCATCTCTATTTTCTGAGGTGACTGAGGGCCTTCAACATCTGCTGGACTATGCTCCGGATTTTCTATGAGTCTGTGGTGGCAAGTGCTATTCTCTATGCTGTTGATGACTAGGGCAGCAGGCTGAGGACAGCAGACACCAACAGACTCAACAAACTGATCCGCAAGGCCAGTGACGTTGTGGGGATGGAGTGTGACTCTCTGACGGTGGTGTCAGAGAGGAGGATGCTGACTAAGCTACGGACTATCTTGGACATCTCACACCCACTTTGTGATGTGCTGGCCAGGCACAGGAGTACATTCAGTGAGAGACTCATCCCACCAAAACTCAAGACTGAACGCCACAGGAAATCATTCCTGCCTGTGGTCATCAACCTGTTCAACTCCTCCCTCTGAATGGCCCTTGGACTTTTCACTTATACTGATACATGTCTGACCAATTCAACTTTGCACATCCTTTTGTATATACTGTTTATTTTTTTCTCAGTACAACAAAACACAACAAAAACAATTTCCCCTCGGGGATCAATAAAGGAATTCTGATTCTGATTCATGTCATTCAGTACACTAATTGAGAAGTTTGTTGTTGGGAGAGACCAGTTCCTCCACTATCAACAAGTAAAATCCATAATTAACACACATCACAACCCTCTAGGCTAAGTGATGAGATGAACCCCCAACCCTGATTTCTGGATACAAATTAGTAAAAACATTTTCTCTATGACCACTAAGACAGTCTTGCAACTTACACACACACGCAAACACACCTAGAACCTAGAATAGTTTCTTAACTCATCTTAACTCAAAACATACCCAAAAACCAAAGCCACGCACCTGACCACAGGTATCAGCCATGATAAACATCCATAAAGATACCCTAAATTCTTAATTACCACATCAACTCCATCTCTCATTACCTTCTTTTACTAGTCCACCATCCACAATAAAGATGCAGTCCATCATCCACACACAGATTTGCCATTACCCAAGTTTTGAAGAAAAGAAAGAAAGAAAGAAAGAAAGAAAGAAAGAAAGAAAGAAAGAAAGAAAGAAAGAAAGAAAGAAATATAAATATAAATAAAAACATTTAAAAAAGGTAAAAACAAATATGATATATTCAAAATTAATAAACAAAGAAAACAAAGCATCTCATTCAGCAAAGTCACTCAGTCTGGATGTGGTCCAAGGCAGTCTGTCTGTCACCCATTGGGGCTTCCATTTGTGTTTGTGCTTCCATGTGGGAGGCCTCTCACTTGCCTTTTCAGTGACCGTCCAGCCTCATTCTTCATTGTTATACAAATATCATGTAACACAGTGTAATTCCACATAGAACTACTTTACCTTGTAGAATTTCACAGTTGGATCAGACTCATCTAGGTTTGACTCTAAGGGCAAATGTGACAAAACCTTTATTTACTGAATTTTTAGTCCAGTCAAAATTAAACAAATAAAAGAAAATGACAGCAAGATGCTTTCTCTGGTACGTATTTTTGTCCAAAGTTCTATCAGTCAAAATATCCTCCAAGGTAAGTTTTGTTCATGTGTTCGTCTGTTTGTGTGTGCTACCCAGGTAGTATGTGTACACTGCTCACAAAAATTTAGGGATATTCGGCTTTCGGGTGAAATTTAAGGATGAACCTAAGATGCGCTACAACCTTTACAGGTGAACGTAATTTGACCTTCTCTAAACTTTTGAATGCACATGTCCAACTGTTCAGTGTTTCAGGAATTCTTCCACAACTTGCTGTTCTCTAACAAGGAGCTCAATGGCAAAATTCACCACAGGGGTTTGATCCATGAATTGACCAATTAATTTACTGGTTCAATTTGTTTAATTTCAAAAGGCTCAACCATGCATGTAAGATAAAAGAAGAAGTAGTCTTCCAGTTTTGACTGCTAGCTTGACAGATACCGACAGATAACATGCAATGCTAATACTGTAAATAACTGGAGTCACCACAGATTTTCCAAATAAAAAAAAGAAATGAAAAACATCTACATGATCTTTGGAATGTGTGTAATCTCTTCAAAAACACAACCTTTAACTATATACTTCACTCAGAGATCTCTTCCTGTCACTCCCTCTCTGACTTTTCCCAAATAGAAATCAAACATAATCTGACTTTTTCAAAGATACTTCCTGCATTCAGTAACAGGCAAAGATATTATTACTGTGCCCTATGATGAGCTCATAGTGTAACTTCACCAGCTTGTGAGTTGCAACCATATTACCAGTAATAATGGTTATTTTCACATGCCTCTTCAGTCTTCCCCTATTCCAGTGGATCAGTGACCCATCTCAGGGGCTATACATTGCTTATCCAGACTGTTCTACATGTGCAAAAGAACAATAACATGTAATATGATGTCATCCACTCTTATTGAAGTAAAAATTGAGGAATTAAAATTGAGAGTTAATTTTTAGTTTTTGTGGAGAAATGGTGGCTATTTCTGCCTGGAGGTGTGTGTGAGTCAGAGCCAGGAGAGGTGGGACTGTGATGTGTATGACGTCACAGAAACATGTTTGTATTCACAGAGGAACTCAAAACAGTGCAGAATTGAGATGAATGTCAATCTAAAGTGACAATGTGGCAGGAATTCTGATGTGACTGCTCATACTGTGGTCACATAGCATAAACTCAGAACTGCATCTGATATGTTATGAAAAAACACACATATAACTATGAAAAAAATCTGCTTTGGACCTGCAGTCTGAACCAAGTGTAAACTCACTGTGACAATACCCATTGCTTTGTGCACTGCCGTTTGAAGACTTTAGTTTGGTATTTTGGTCACCGGCATCTTAGTTTTTGAAGCCATAAATGACCATTTGATAACACACACCTTTTCGGTCTTTTCGGTCTCCTGAATACCAACCTTGCAGCTCTTTAAAACCACCTATCTTAAGCCATGCAATGAGTTAACGGGAATCAGTGAGAGTGGACACATTAAATACTTCCAAAAAGTGTAATTTATTAACACTACAAAAAGTACACTCCACCACTCCATCACAGTAATGGCTCTTCAAGCAGAATTCATTCTATTGAGTGTACCTATGTGTTTCAGGGAGTAAGAAAAGAGAAAGAGAAAGACTAGAGATGATAAATGATGGATCAGATGCTAACTCTTCCAAGAGTAGTACTCAATAAATTGTGAACTGACCCAGTCCAAAAGGATGAATGTAGCTGAACTCCTGAATGAACTTTGAACTCTGTGTGTGTATGTTTGAGAGAGAAAGAGAGAGAGAGATTTAATTATTGGTAAATCTTCAAGATAAAAATAGCAGTGTAGAAACTGAAAACTTAAGAGGGATGATGACATGAATGAGGGAGAGGGCTACATACACAACGTCTTAAAAATGTCTGTGTATACAGGTATTACAAACTAACTAGAATACAAACTAACCTGGCCATAGAACATTAGCCAAAAATATGTTATTGACGTTTTATCATTGTCAGATTTACCAAGGGATTGGGCTGCTTTCCTCATTAAAAGTGTTCTGAAAACAGTCCAGCTTACGCAGGTTTTACTGCATGTCGCTGTTCAATGTCTCCACCACCACCACTGTCATCGGCCACGGGAGCTGATGAAAGCCCTGCTGTGGCAAACATATCAGAAATTTTTGTGCATTTTGCAGCGCTGGCTTAAAGAGCCAACTTCTTTTACTCTCGCAGTTTCTCTGCACCTCCTTTTCGTTTTCTCTCCATTCTCGCAGGTCCTAACAGATTACGTTACCGATGTAAAAGAGGGGAAGTGTTTCAAGGTATGATTGGGCGAGATGAGCCCCGTCAAGTGTCAGTGAAGAAAATAACCTATTGGCCGCAGAACTGCATGTGTCAAGGGCCAGTCGGTGTTTACGAACAAACTCTTGCACTGACTTTTTTTTTTTTTTTTTTGCCAAATGCATTACGCTGCAGGGCCAAAGCGAAAGGGTGTTTAACGATGTGATTGGGCCAGCCAAGTGTCAATTGGGCCGCTGATCAACTGTCTGTGTGGGCCGGTCAGACCAATATTTAAAAAAAAAAAAAAGTGGCCGACTGTTGGCCCAAATAGCACGTCGGCCCACCAGGAAAATGCCAGATGGTCAGTTCGTCCCTGGCAGTGACTTCTCAATGACGAGATAGTCACGCCCTAAAGTACAGGTGGGGAACCTTTTTCCTGTGAGGCCTCTTTCATTTTTTCCTAAACTTCAACGGTCATACTAAATAATTAAACACATATATCACACTTACCCCTGCAATGGCTGGAACTGCCACTTCATCAGTTGCTTTCTGTTCATCATTTTTATGGACAAAATTTCTAGGCGCAGACAGGGGCTTCGGTTCGGTTCGGGAGCCGCCAGATTTCGTCTCTGCTTTTTGCAGATGATGTTGTCTTGTTGGCTCCCTTGAGCCAGCACCTTCAGCATGCACTGGGGCGGTTCGCAGCCGAGTGTGAAGCAGCTGGGATGAGAGTCAGCACCTCCAAGTCCGAGGCCATGGTTCTCGACCGGAAAAAGGTGGCTTGCTCCCTTCAGGTTGGGGGAGAGTTCCTACCTCAAGTGGAGGAGTTTAAGTATCTTGGGATCATGTTCACGAGTGAGGGAAGGATGGAGCATGAGATTGACAGGCGGATCGGTGCAGCGGCTTCAGTAATGCGGTCGCTGTACCGGTTTGTCGTGGTGAAGAAGGAGCTGAGCCGAAAGGCGAAGCTCTCGATTTACCGGTCAATCTACGTTCCTACCCTCACCTATGGTCATGAACTTTGGGTCATGACCGAAAAAACGAGGTCCCGGATACAAGCGGCTGAAATGAGTTTCCTCCGCAGGGTGGCGGGGCGCTCCCTTAGAGATAGGGTGAGGAGCTCTGTCACCCGGGAGGAGCTCAGAGTAGAGTCGCTGCTCCTCCACATCGAGAGGAGTCAGCTGGGGTGGCTCGGGCATCTTTATCGGATGCCCCCTGGACACCTCGCTAGGGAGGTGTTCCAGGCATGTCCCACCGGGAGGAGACCCCGGGGAAGACCCAGGACACGCTGGGGTGACTATGTCACTCGGCTGGCCTGGGAACGCCTCGGGATCCCCCTGGAAGAGCTGGCGGAAGTGTCTGGGGAGAGGGAAGTCTGGGCGTCCCTGCTCAGACTGCTCCCCCCGCGACCCGGCCCCGGATAAGCGGGAGAAAATGGATGGATAGATGAATGGATGGATATTTCACATTTGAAAGTAGAGAACTGTGTAGCTGGCTGGGACCTTGGAGACTGAGGTACAGCTCTGATAGGTACTTAGTAATGCCCACAACAAAGTCCAAATCACACAGCCACTTGCTGTCACTGAGTGCCACAACAGGTTTTCCTGTAATCTCCATTAACCCTTCAAGACAAACTGCACTAGAGGATACTCTGCTTTATTGCCTATTTTATTCTAAATGGGACCATGGGACCATGGGACCATCATTTACAGAATTAACATTGTGCTGTATTAAAGAAGACTTGAACTGAACATAGCCTTATACAGTGCTTCCCACTACTGCACTTTAAATACATACCATACCAAATAGTTTGGAAATCTGACCATGTCTGTAAAAGAATGTCTTTGCATTTCTGAAAAATAAATAGTAACAACCTAACTTAATAGGTATTCAGGGAGGGCCCACAATCTATTTTTCCAGGGTTGCCATTTGATTACATTCAAGCATGCAAGCTGCATACACACACACACACACACACACACACACACATATATATTAAAAAAAACAAAACTTTTTTTTTTTTTTTAATCCCATTGCAAATTAGGTTATACTTGAATGCATGTATACGGGGTAGAATGAAAAATTATCTACAGTTCATTTAGTGTCGAAAAGCAAAACTTCAATTTGCAGGATTTTAAAATCAAACCTTAATACAACATTAGTTCAATGTAGATGGAAGACCTAAATTCATTCAAAGGTAATATGTGGAAACAATACTGCAATACCAATGTTGATTCCCTTTGCAAGATCAAAACAAAATTCAACAGCGATTCAACCTTGATTAACAATGTTGATTCAGGCAACGTTGAAATGCTGATTGGACATTTAGCATAGACTCCATCTCATGCAACCCCCTATGTTTGTCTTTTGTGTTTCTATTCCAAAATGTCACCTTTCTCTCTCTCTTTCAGCACTGGCTAACTGAGTTGGAGATCTTTGCTATAATTTTTGCAGCTGCCATTCATGACTATGAACATACAGGGACAACCAATAACTTCCATATTCAGACAAGGTAATTCCCACCCAGCATTATTTATGTCAGTTTAATCACTGCAGTTTCTCAGAAAATGATGAAACTGGAGGCTTTTTGATATGTTTATAATCATCTTTTTGCATTATTAGTCATTGTTCATTTTGTTATTGTTATTTCCATTGGAAATTGAAATTGTTATTTCCATTTAAAACCTAGTGCCCCATGCACCCCAAAAGACCTCAGCCTCCTAAGCAGATAGAGTCTGCTCTGTCCTTTTTTATAAAGTGCAGTGGTGTTATGAGTCCATTCCAGTTTGTTGTTCAGATGAACACCCAGGTACTTATAAGATGTCACCATCTCAATGTCCCTTCCCTAGATGTTCACTGGTGATGGGGGAGAGTGCGGGCACTGACAGAAGTCCACAACCACCTCCTTGGTTTTATCTGCATTAATCAGGAGGTGGTTCTGCTGACACCAGTCCACAAAATCCTGGATAAGTCCTCTGTATGACCTATCGTCCCCATCTGTGATGAGGCCGACAATGGCAGAGTCATCAGAGAACTTCTGCAGGTGGCAGCTGGGTGACAGGTGGTAAAAGTCAGCTGTATAGAGGGTGAAGAGAAACGGTGCCAGCACCATTCCCTGGGGGGCCCCCACACTGTAGAGGACAGTCCCCGACACACAGTCCCATGTCCTCACATACTGTGGATGGTTGGAGAGGTAGTCCACTATCCATCATGTGAGGTGTTGGTCCACTCCTGAAAGCTCCAGCTTGTTTCTCAGGATGGCTGGCCTGATGGTGTTGAAAGCACTGCTGAGGTCCAGGAAAAGGACCCGAACAGAGCTCCCAGGTAACACCAGGTGAGACAAGGCTCGATGGAGGAGGAAGATGAGGGCATCGTCCACTCCGATGCCAGGCTGGTACGCGAACTGCAGCAGGTCCATGGACGAGCTCACTAGGGGGCGCAGGCGGGCAAGGACCAGCCGCTCCAGGGCCTTCATGAGGTGTAATGTTAGTGCCACCGGCCTGTAGCAGCTAGGGTCCTTGGGATGTGGGGTCTTTGGCACAGGTACCACGCAGAACGTCTTCCAAAGGTGTGGCACCCTTCCCAGCCTCAGACTCAGGTTGAACAGATGTCCAGTGATCCCGCTCAGCTGATCAGAGCAGGATCTGAGGAGCCTGGGACTGAAGCCATCTGGTCCTGCAGCCTCCCTGGTCTTTAACCTCCTGAGCTGATTTCTCACCTGGCGAGGTGTGAGGGACAAGTCGGAGCAGGGGGGCTCAGTGTCCTGTGAAGTGGATCGGGGGCTGGGAGGAACAGTGTGGGGTGGCCGGAGGGGGGCGGGTCAGTGGGGTACTTGGGCAGAGTACTGGCAGATCAACGGAAGGCTGCTGCAGTGCTGGTGCAGCTGGGGGAGGGGCAGATTCACCCTCAAACCTGCAGAAGTAGGTGTTCAGCTCATCTGCCCACTTTGAGTCCCCAGCTGCCTGAGAGTTTGGCTTCTGGTGGCCTGAAAATGCTTTTCAGGCCTCTCCAGACTCCCCTGGTGTTGTTCTCCTGCAGCTGTTCCTCCATTCTCCTCCTGTATCTGTCCTTCCCCTCCCTGATTTTCCTTCCTTCC
Source organism: Chaetodon trifascialis (assembly GCF_039877785.1). Taxonomy (NCBI): domain Eukaryota; kingdom Metazoa; phylum Chordata; class Actinopteri; order Chaetodontiformes; family Chaetodontidae; genus Chaetodon; species Chaetodon trifascialis. Next base: position 1,456,337 of record NC_092073.1, read on the forward strand.
ATTTGCAGGTCAGACACAGCAATGTTGTACAATGACCGGGCTGTTCTGGAGAACCACCATGTCAGTGCTGCCTATCGTCTTCTACAGGATGATGATGAAGCGAACATCCTCTCTAATCTTTCCAAAGATGACTGGAGGTGAGAGGACACAGTCTCCATATTTTGGCTTTTTTTACTGGCTATGTATCAACAAGAGTCACAGTGGCAGCTCTGTGAGGCTACCACACTCAACTGATGGAACAAATCAAACAAAGGTCTTCTCTCGGCTGTACAGCAGTGTTTTGAGCTAAATACTAACATCAGTATGCTCACAGTTACAATTTTAACATACAGATAATTATCGAGTGATGTTTACATTGTTCATCATTTTAGTTTAATGTGCCAAATAACACAAAGCATGAGGTTGAGGATGATGTGTCATTATTTTCACATTTCTTTAGCAATAAACCTATGGAGCCCAGGGAGAAAAAACTTATTAAATTGTTGTTGGGTGATATGACTGCTTCCAGTTCAATTCAATTCAATTCAATTCAATTCAATTCAATTCAATTCAATTCAATTCAATTCAATTCAATTCAATTCAATTCAATTCATATATTGCCAAATCACAACAGAAATTGCTTCAGAACACTTTCTGTATAGAGACACAGTCTCACTGTCTATGGAGAGACAGAGAGAGTGACAGAGTGAGAAACACAATCATAGTAACAGTGGCAGATCCAATAATAGACTCTTAACTATATGTAGTATATATAGCATAGTATATCATATGTGATATATTTATGTATGTGATATATGTACATATTGGTTACAGATTGTGTATGTAATACATATTCATAGTGCGCGTGCTTCACAGCAACAAGGTTGCCGGTTTGATTCCTGGGTCGGGCCTTTCTGTGCAAAGTTTGCATGTTCTTCCCGTGGGTTCTCTCCGGGCACTCTGGCTTCCTCCCACTGGCCAAAAACATGCTCATTAGGTTAATTGGTGACTGCAAAATTGCCCCTAGGTGTGAGTGTGTGTGTGAATGGTTGTTTGTTTGTGCCTTGCGATCGACTGGCGACCGGTCCAGGGTGTTACCCCGCCTCTCGCCCGTTGATGGCTGGGATAGGCTTCAGCACCCCCTGCAACCCCGAAAGGGATATGTGGTATAGAAAATGGATGGATGGATGGATGCACATTCATAGTGCTGTACGTAATACAGCACTATGTGTGGTGACACTGTCGTGGAATGTGAAGGCCAAATGAACGATCCACAACAGGCCAGAAATAGTCGAATTCAGCTGTCTGAGATAAGTGCTCAAAGAGGATCTGCAGGAGTCAGAGTCCGAGAAGCAAACACTTTATTGCCACGACAACAAAGGGAGAAATATCCAGAAACACACAGGGTGTAAATCTGAAGAAGTCTCTAACTTACAATGGTCAGTGCTCCTTCTTTATACAGTTCTGCTCAAGGTATTCCCCGCCCTTGGGGCATCTTTTCTTTTTTCTAGGCTCTTCTATTTTTTTTACACCATTAGGTACTTTTTGGCTGCTGTCTCCTCTCTTCTCCTCTCTATTCCTCTAATTTTACACCATTAGTTTTGACTTTTTATGGGCTCTGTTTTTTAAAAACAACATCAAATTACAGTTTATCATCATAATTGCATGCAAACATAAGAACATATCACATAGAGAGTGTATTAAAAATATAGTAAAGTATATTGAATCATCCCAAATCATCATTCGTTAAAGCACAGTAAATCATAGTTGTGATTATAAGACCGTTCAGTTCTTTTATGATTATAACAAATATTCAAACATGGATTAAATACAGTAAGGTTATGTAAGGACACGTAGGGTTATATCAGGTCACAACAATCCTGGTATGAGACTAGTCAGAACTGGCTAAGACAGCTGCAGGGACACCTGCAAGGCCATGGAAAGCCCCAAAGATTCATGATACAGGTGCCCTGCCCTCATAATTTTAGCTGCACAGTGTCACTGTTGCACATCACCATTGCTGCACAGCAACCTCTCTGCTTATCTTTGCACCGTGTCATCTTGACCTTTTATGTGCTCCTTCTTTACTCAAGCAATCAAGCAATCAATTTCTACTATCATATCAATCTCCACAGAGCTGCTACTATTGTCTATCATTAGTTACAGTGTTATACTTGATTCTTCACATATCTGTTCGAAAAAATTATACTACAACACAAGGGTGGAAGAAAGTGAAAGTGAGTTGTTGAATATAATATTGACACTAATCAGGACAAGCCGGACAATGCCACCTTGGGAGTTTCACCCAGGGAACTAGAGCAACAAATCCCAAATTAAGGGACTCAGGTTTGCTCTACAATGAGGCAGGAGACGTGCTTCCAAATAAGGTCAAAAATCAATACTTTATGATAAAATACTAAAAAAACAATTGACACAACATGCACATGGGGTGTAAGGATAAAGGGGGCCTTCAAGTGCTGCGGCTTACCAGCAGGGAGATGGGTCCGCAAGGGTGTGATGGATCCAGCAGAAAATTAAGGTTACCCCAGTCACACATGACAGCCACATGCACACTTTAGTGAGGGGAAAACCAGGCCAGGGGACGCACAGCACACCAAAAAAGAAGGGAAATCACCACCCAGGACACCAGGACCACCACTGTCAGCTCTCAGCAACTGCAGGGGGAAAGGGGAAATAAAATTACCGGGGTTATGCTCACAAAACTCACAAATGGAATCCTTCGATCAAATAAACCAAAGCAAGTTCCATCCATCCATCCATCCATTATCTATACCGCCTATCCCTTTCGGGGTTGCGGGGGGCTGGAGCCTATCCCAGCTACAATGGGCGAGAGGCGGGGTACACCCTGAACCGGTCGCCAGCCGATTGCAGGGCCACATGCAAGGACAAACAAACATTCACACTCACACTCGCACCTACGGACAATTTAGAGTCATCAATTAACCTAATGAGCATGTTTTTGGTCTGTGGGAGGAAGCCAGAGTACCCGGAGAGAACCCACGCATGCATGGGAAGAACATGCAAACTTCACACAGAAAGGCCCCGGGGATTGAACCGGCAACCTTCTTGCTGTGAGGCATGCGCACTACCTGCTGCGCTACCGTGCAGCCCCAAAGCAAGTTGATTAACGAAATAAATCAAAATACGACAAATCAAATTCATATCCGAAAACCCAAAGTTTCACAGAAATCAGGAATGAAATAATATAGCCAGCCACAAAACAAAAATAAATTAACACTATACAACTAAACCAAAACAATCTATAGCTGTCATTAACTCAAAAGAATGTAACAAAGCAAAATCAGCAATACAAACAAAATAAAGTGAGGGCGAACCCCACCGTAAGGCAAAACAGCTTCAGGCAAAACCTCGTCAGGCAAAATGGCAGCGGTCCCCAGCGCTGCTTTCATTCCACAGCACCTGTTCCAAATAAACCAGAATAAAACCACATTGACGGCTAAAGTGCACATGACCACAACTGCCATCCAGCTAACTTACTGATCGGGTGGTGTTTGACCACCTGAGCAGGAGTGGAAAGCTTGCATTGTGCAGCAGTGGGAAGAGAACAGCCAGACAGCTTGGGAGAATGGTGCATGAGCGGCTAAGTCAGCCCAGGGTGGCCATACGGGATGCTACAACCAAACACACTTATGAGGCAAACAGCCCGATTCCCACAACAGTGCAGGCAGCTATTGCTACATTGCCTGCGCAGGTGGCAGCGGAGAAAGGAAGCGAGGCGACCAGGAAGTGGGCAGACTCGTGGCGAAAGAGCAAGAGGAAGTCAGGATGGACCCAGTCCCCAAAAACTCCAGGGAAGAAGCTAAGTTAGCAACATGCCTTGGTAGGACATGAAAGCGTGCAGGGAGAGAAGAACAGAGGAACTTAGTGTACAGTTGGAAGTCCCATGACAGTCTAATCCTATAGCAGTGTAACTAAGGGCTCGTCCAAGGCAAGTCTGAGCCAGCCCATAAGTATAATCTTTATCAAAAAGGAAAGTGTCAAGCCCACTCTTAAATGTCATTCTAGTCTTTGTCCGAGAGGAACAGAAAGACTGGAAGATGGTTCCACAAGGGAGGAACTCAATAGCTAAAGGCTCTGACTCCCATTCTGCTTTTGGAGACTTTAGGAACCATAGGTAAGTCTGCATTTTGGGAGCAGTGTTCTAGTGGGGCAATAAGGTACTATGAGCTCTTTAAGATAAGATGGTGTCTGATCATTTATGGCTTTGAAAGTAAGAAGTATTTTAAATTCTATTCTAGATTGGAGCTAATATTGGAGAAAGAAGTTCTCTTTTTTTTTTTTTTTCATTTTTGTCAGAATACATGCTGCAGCGTTCTGGAGCAACTGAAGAGTATTTAACAACAAATTTAGGCAGCCTGATAGTAAGGAATTGCAATAATCCAACCCGGAAGTAATGAATGCATGAACTAGTTTTTCTGCATCGTTTTGAGACAGGATGTGCCTGATTTTTGCAATGTTACATAGGTGAAAAAAGGCAGTCCTTGAAATTTGTTTTACATGGAAGTTAAAGGACATAGGACATATGTTGATATATTAATATAGCTGGGTATCGTCTCCACATCAAAACTGCTGCCTCTGCACACAGGACAAAGTCTGAAGCTAGCCCTACACGCTTCTCTGCATACCCACCCAAGAGACTGCCCCCAACCATGTAAACTAACTAAACCAAAACTAAACAGAGGAGGAATTAAACAAAAGCCGAATAAAAATTGAAACAACCACTGAAATAGTACAACATATCTGACATATGGCATTAAAATTGAACACTTCATAATCTCCTCACAGAATCCTCTTTTGTCCATTTCAACCATTTGATAATTTAAGAATTCATATTACCAGACTACCCGCCAGTACGCAAAAATTCCTACACCAGATTCCTTTTTGATAGTGCTCTAGAATCCGTGTATCATTCGTTCATCCGTTTTTCAAAATAAAACCAAAACCAGAAAAACGAAATAACGACTCGTTTTTTCAATATTTGTTTCCAGACCCAAAACGAAAAAACGGATAACGAATCGTTTTCCCGATTTCCGATTTTGTCGTTATTTATTTTTTCTGGTTTTGGTTTTATTTTGAAAAACGGATGAACGAATGATACACGGATTCTCTAGCTAAATTTAAGGATATGATCCCATCAGCATTTAATTCAATGCCATGTCTCAGTACAACAGAGGACTCCTATACCAACTTTAGTCCCTCCCAAATTGACTACGTGGTTGATGGTGCAAATGAAAGCAAACTTCACAAAGTAAAGTAGAAAGGAAATGACATTCCACTAGAGCAGCCTATTACTCTTCACCAGGTTCCTGTTCTGCACTGTAGCCAGGCTGACAAAGAGTCAATAATTCCGTTGAACCACGTATTAAGCCCTCAGTAGTAATGACTTAATGAGCTTGTTTAATGATAAAATTCTTACTATTAGAGAGAAAATTCATCACCTCCTGCCCTCAACAGGTACTGATTTATTTTCAAACAGAAACCATTGAAATAGTTATTAAACCTGTCGTAGATTTAGAGTATTTCTCACCTGTCGACCTTCACCAACTAATTTCAATAATTTCATAATCAAAATCGGCAACCTGATGCAAGATGGCGCTGTGTTAGGTGGCCGCCTGTTGAAGTAGCTCTGTCATTTTCCTTTGTTTTTTGTTCATTTAGTGTGTTTTTTTCATGCTTTTTATCCCTTAACTGTGCTTTTGGTAACTTTTTGCGTGCAGTTTAACAACTTTTTTGGTGGCCCTCCTGTTACTTGTTGCATTCTTTGTAAAAGAGGGCTGTACTAAGAGGGGTGGGGGCATTGTCTACACACACGAGCAGCTGATTGCATTGTGGAAACTCACGCTCCCGCCCAGAGAGAGGATTGTGGTCCCAGATGAGCTGAAGAGGCGAGATCGGGGCTACAGAGCCGGAGCTAAACGGAGGGCCAAGGCACAGCCAGTCTGTGATCATCACAGGGAACATGAGGTCCTTGACAAATAAGACGGATGAGCTTGTTGCGCTGGTCAGGACTCAGTGGGGATACAATGCAGCCTAATGGCCTTTACTGAGTATGCAGGAGTATGCAGGTACCGGGCTTCAGCTGTGGACATTGAGCTGTTAGCTGTGGGGATGCGGCCATATTATTTGCCTTGGGAGTTCACGTCTGCCATCGTGATCGTTGTTTATGTCCCTCCTAAGGCTGACGGGAAAGCAGCGCATGATGTCATCCACTCCACCATAACCGCGTTACAAATGCAGCAACAAAGCGCGTTTGTAGTCATTACTGGGGGCTTTAATCACAATACTTTTGACAAAACTCTGCCAAAATTCCAGAGACAACACCACACTGGACCTACTGTATGCTAATGCAAAGGATGCATATAGTGCCACACCCCCCCAACAACTACCGACCCATTGCCCTAACATCACTCATTATGAAGGTGCTGGAGAGGCTGGTCCTGGCTGCATATGATGGGAGTAGACACGGCCACAATCTCTTGGATTACCTGATTACCTGACTGACAGACCACAGCTTGTTCGACTGGGCATGTTCTGAATGAGACCGTGGAAAGTAGTACAGGAACACCACAGGGGACTGTTTTGTCTCTTTTTCTCTTCACCTTGTACACCTCAGACTTCCAGTACAACTCCTCATTGTGCAACCTAGTTCTCGGATGACTCAACGCTGGTGGGGTGTATAAAGGATGGACAAGAGGAGGAATATTGATTTTCTATTTACAGATGTAGCGGCCTCGAATTTCCCCTAATCTCGTGCTAAGGCTCTGGCGGGTCCGTGACCAGTCCCTGCTCTGCAGTAGGCGGGTTCGTGACTGTAATGAGATCCCCCGCGATGACGTAATTGGCGCGGGGCCAACTCGTAATGCCCCTAAGCTCCATTTGTGGAAACTATCTGCACTCACTCGATCAGTCCACCAAGAGGAGCAGTCATTATAATTGGTTACCGTGTCAGCTTTGCTGAGTCTTCTTTGTTGTTCATTAGATCTGCACATAGCCTCCACTGCTGTAAGAAAAACTGCTTGTCTAGTAGGGCACCCTGTGCAGTTTTTTAAATATAATTATGCTTAATCATCCACATTATTGTAGTGCTCGTTCACAAACTTCTTGGATCTGCTCATCTGCCCATCCTGCCTTTTCCTCCACATCTCTCTCCACCTTTGGAGAGACTCCCAGCGCATCTCCGCGTGCCGAGTGATTTGTGCCCAGAAAATTAATCATGAATAACAGAAGTTGTGCGTCGTGTTTTTCTAGCATTTTGAACTGCTAAACAGTTAAATGTTTAATACTCTGCCTGATTTGCGGAGCCACTCTGCTTTTCAGTTGGTGGGTTTCAATTCAATTCAATTCAATTCAATATACCTTTATTAGTCCCACAAGGGGAAATTCCAAATTACAGCAGCATCAGTAAGAAAAAATAGACGAGGTAGACAATCAGTAAGTATATACAAGGATAAATAAAAAAGTGTGATAGAAATAAGTGTCTCCAAATTAGAAATTGTGTTTGCAGACTGTTATGTACAGATACAGATAAATTATCAAGATGTACAGATACAGATAAATTATCAAGATGAAAATTATAAATTGTGTTTGCAGACTGTTATATACAGGATGTATTGTACAGATTATTGCCCCAGTAAAATTTTGCTCAGGTTCTTGAACAGATAATTTACAGATAAATTTCAGATAAATGCACAGATTACTTCACCAGTTGTTGCCCAGATTATTGCACATGTTATTCACAGATGATTTACAGATGAATTGTCAGATTACTTTGAGCAGTTCTTATTGTACAGTCTGACGGCTGCAGGAAGGACTTCTCTGTCTGCTGCGAGCTGAAATCTTCACAGCTGCTGTCTGAACTGAAAGAGCTGGCTGGGCATACCTGAAGCTCCTCCGCACCGTATCATAATATGTCTTACAGGCCACTGGAAGAAAATATATATTTGTTTGAAATAATTAAGACAGGCTTCAGGAAAGTAAAAACAACAACAAGAAACAACAGAAAGGGGTTAAATTAAAAAAAAAAAACAACAACTTACATCAAAGGACTCCTCTGTCCACACCATCCATGTCTGGACTCCCAGTTAAAGTGGCCATCAAATGTGACGTCACCGCTTCGATGTGGGACGAGTTGCAAAATTCACGGCAACTGTGGTTTTGATTGTTTTTTGATTTATCAGCAGTTGCCTCAGGTTTTTTGTTTGCAAATATCATTTTTCCTTACCTTTAAAATAAATAACTTTACTTTAACCAATTACAACTGGTTTTTGTTGCTTCCCTTTTTCCACCATGAGCTAGGGGTCGTAACAATATCCTGTGTATTTTTTAATTAACTTACCCCTGCTCAGGTTCATATAGCCTATCTTTTCCATCACTGATGTGCAGACGCCGCATCTTTTCCTTTGAAATACAAAAATACATTATAATATTAAATGTAAGGTGAATGGTTACTAAATGTTCGGAACATGGTGCAATAAGAATAATAAAGGTTTGGCAGCCTAAAAACTGCACAATGTAGTATAATGGTGTTGCATGAAAAGTTATTTCAAATCATTCTGAATGGAATATGAATGTTGATGGCAATCCATCTAATGGTTGTTGAAATATTTCACTTTTTCAGAGAACTACGGGCTCTCGTAGTCGAGATGGTGTTGGCCACTGACATGTCTTCCCACTTCCAGCAGATCAAAGTCATGAAAAGCCTCCTGCAGCAGCCTGAGACGTGAGTAGTGATTTTAATTCTGGGTCAGAGTCGGTTTTGTTGATATCCACCCAAGTTGTACACTGAAAAAAAAATATAAATGCTTTTGTTTTTGCTCCCATTTTTAAAGTGCTGAACTCAAAGATCTAAAACATTTTCTATATACAAAAGGATACATTTCTCTCAAATATTTTTCACAAATCTGTCTAAATCTGTGTTAGTGGGCAATTCTCCTTTGCCGAGATAATCCATCCCACCTCACAGGTATATGGCATATCAAGATGCTGATTAGACCATGAATATTGTACAGGCGTGCCTTTGGCTGGCCACAATAAAAGGCCACTCTGAAATGTTCAGTTTTATCACACAGCACAATGCCACAGATGTCACAAGTTTTGAGGGAGCGTGCAATTGACATGCTGACTGCAGGAATGTCCACCAGAGCTGTTGCCCGTGAATTGAACGTTCATTTCTCTACCATAAGCCATCTCCAAAAGCGTTTCAGACAATTTGGCAGTACACCCAACCGGCCTCACAACCGCAGACCACGTGTAACCACACCAGCCCAGGACCTCCACATCCAGTATGTTCACCTCCAAGATTGTGCCACCCGGACAGCTGCTGCAACATTCGGTTTGCATAACCAAATAATTTCCGCACAAACTGTCAGAAACCGTCTCAGGGAAGCTCATCTGCATGCTCGTTGTCCTCATCAGGGTCTCGACCTGACTGCAGTTCATCGTCATAACCGACTTGAGTGGGCAAATGCTCACATTCAATAGCGTCTGGCATGTTGAAGATGTGTTCTCTTCACAGATGAATCCTCATTTTCACTGTTCAGGGCAGATGGCAGACAGCTAGTGTGGCGTTGTGTGGGTGAGTGGTTTGCTGATGTCAACATTGTGGATCAAGTGGCCCATGGTGGCGTAGGGATTATGGTATGGGCAGGTGTATGTTATGGACAATAAACACAGTTGCATTTTATTGATGGCATTTTGAATGCACAGAGATACCGTGATGACATCCAGCTGCGCATTTCAGAGTGGCCTTTTATTGTGGCCAGCCTGAGGCACACCTGTGCAATATTCATGCTGTCTAATCAGCATCTTGATATGCCACACCTGTGAGGTGGGATGGATTATCTCTGCAAAGGAGAAGTGCTCACTAACACAGATTTAGACAGATTTATGAACAATATTTGAGAGAAATGTATCTTTTGTGTACATAGAAAATGTTTTAGATCTTTGAGATTAGCTCATGAAAAATGGGAGCAAAAACAAAAGTGTTTATATTTTTGTAATCAGTCTGCTGAAATGGCCTCTCTGATCACCAATTACATACATACAATAAAAACAGTACTTAATGCTGGAGTGCCAGTGCAGCAGGCTCGTCCAACGCAGGTCCGGTCACCACCACCACCTGGCCCAGAGTGGACACTCCAGACACACTGCAGTGTGAAGCATTCTGTGGAGAGTCAATCCACCCCAGCTGGGACCATCCAAATGTCCTCCATGCGGCACAGGTTCCTGCAGGAGCCAGCAAAGAGAGTCAGACTGCTCCTGCCTCTGCTTCCTCATTAGAGACCACACTGTAAAAACACTTCTGTAGAAGGCTGGGAGAGATGAGGTGTTCAGTTTTCTGGAGTCCATCCGAAACAGAGGCAGGCCCAGTCCCAGACCACCACACCGCTTCAGGATGCAGCAGGATGCTGCTCTCCACACCAGGTTTGTAGGACCAGTGAGCAGTCTCTGGATGAATTGGAGTCAGAAAGCAGCTCCCCTACTGGCCAGATGGACTAGACCCTGTCCACCCTCCTCCTTAGGAAGGAACAGGACACTCTGAGGGATCCAGTGCAACCTGTCCCAAAAGAAATCTACTAAAATTCTCTGAATTTGTGATAAAGAGAAACTGGGGGATCAACACAGGTCAACCTATGCCACAGAGCAGAAGAAACCACATTGTTAATTATCAGAACACGGCCTCTGGAAGATGTTTTGGGTAAAATCCACTTTATGAGCCGGCCTTTGACTTCTTCTAAAACACCATCCCAGTTTTTCTGCAAAAACATGTTGCTTCCCAGAAAGACTCCCAGGTATTTTAGCCTCCCCTTCTTCCAGACTAATTCTCCAGGTAGCCTGAGCCGAACTCCCAGCCTGTCCCCCACCATGACAGCCTCACTCTTCCCCCAGTTTACTGTGGCTGATGATACGGAAGTGAACAGGCTGACTGTATTCACCAACGTATCAATGTCTTTCTGTGTGTTGACCAGGACTATGACATCGTCTGCGTATACTGACAATTTAAAAGAGACGTCACAGTCAGCCAAAGGAACACCACTCAGATCACGTCTCAGCTTCTGAAGCAGAGGCTCGATGGCTAACGAGTAGAGCATGCCGGACAAAGAGCAGCCCTGTCTGACCCTCCTTTGGACACTAAAAGGGGCACTCAGACCTCCATTAATTTTCAGAACACTCACAATGTCACTGTACAGGACCTGGATCTTGGCTATGAAACCTGGGTTAAACCCAAAAGCAGCCAGAGTTTGCCAGAGATACTGGTGCTCAACCTGATCAAAAGCCTTTCCTGGTCTATTGTAATCAGACCAGTGTCTGCCGCCAATCAGCCAGAGACCTCCAAAACGTCCCAAATTAAAGTGACATTGTCACTTATGAGCCTGCCGGGCACGCAGTAAGTCTGGTCAGTATGGATGACAGACGCCATCACCTCTTGAAGTCTGATGACCAGGACCTTGGACAGTATTTTGTCGAGGTCGACAGGAAGACCGTCTAGGCCAGGAGCTCTGCCACTTTGTAGGCTCATCAGAGCTGTATGCATTTCATTTTTTATTTTTTATATAATTGAAATTTTATTGGATTTTAACATATCCAGAAAAAAGACAAACAACACAAAACAGTAATAACAAAATAAAACCAATAAACAAGCATCTCAATATAACATGCCAATGCCATATTCCTGCCATAATAACAGTAAAAATAAAAACTGAACCTACATCTTCAAACAGAACATTTAAATCAACAATCAAAATTAACAGTAACTCAAAAGACGCCGCCTTTAAAACGAACATGACTGTGTAATAAGCCTCTCTGGCTTGGTCTGATTTCGGTCCGTATAATTCCTATGAACGGCTACCTTCACTCACTTCACTGACCGTCCGGAGTGGCAGCATCAGTAGATCCCCTTTCCTGCTGTATTTTCTAAATAAAGTCCCAGTCTCTATAATCTGCATGTCAAACAGTCAGTCAGGAGTTTGGATATTCTCTCGAACAAAATCCTCGGCTCTCTTTGGGTCGGTAAAGAAGAAGAAAGAAGATATACTTTATTAATCACCACACACACATGCTACAGGGGGGAGACTGCACACACGCCATGCTCGGTGAAATTATTTTTCTCCGCATTTGACCCATCCTGGAAAGTCCTTCCTCCGCAGCAGAGCAGGGGCCTCATGTACAAAGGGTGCGTACGCACAAAAACGTGGCTCTTTTTCACGGCAAAGTTCAGATGTATCAAGAGTGAAATGGCCGTGGAAATGTGCGGTGCATCACACCAACTTCATGGCTGGTGTACGCACGTTTCTACAGCTGTTGATCCTTTGGTGACATTAGAGGTGATGCTGGGATGTGCACATCAGAGACACATGAGCAATTAAGACTGATGAACAATTAACACACCCACATGTCTGCAAATACGAGTGGATATAAAAGTATGCGCAAAGCGGTGCAAAAAATACTGTTAAAAACAATGGCTGCTTTAGCAGTATTTGAAGATATTGCAAATGGTGCAATGCGAAGAAAGCGTGTGTTCAGAGACAGAGAGGATTTACTGGCACTTATTTCACATTTTTTGCCCTGCGATCGACTGGCGACTGGTCCAGGGTGTACCCTGCCTCGACTGCTGGGATAGGCTCCAGCCCCCCGCAACCCTGAAAGGGATAGGCAGTATAGAAAATGAATGGATGGATGGATGGATGGATTTCACATTTTATTTATTTAGTTATTTATTTATTTATTTGTTTGTTTTATTTAACGGCAAGACAGTGGACAATGTGAGGGATTTTATATTTTCATTTAACCTATTTGGTGAATTTGATAATTTTGAAGACACACACAAGCGGTCAGAGGTGCACTTGCCCTCTGAAATGATACTTTGTATCACGTAACATAACGTTAAGCGTAAACATAAATTTATTCGTGTAATTGTTCTAATATTAATCCCCGTGATGCGCATTCAACAATTTCTATCCCACCTTCACAGCATCATTACTAGTCAGTGGTTAAAGTTAGTGACTTGCTGTTTTTTGCTGGTTAAACTACAGCTTAAGATTTTTCTAACAAGCCCCTGATTGTCTCTGTGTGCAAGGTACTCATGTTAATAACCCCGTGCGTAAGGTGTGAAATGTCTTAATCAGCCTTACCTTTTCCCCGGTGCACCTCTGCACTAATTTGCAACAACAATGTGTGATCCATGTATGTAGTGTATAAAATTAACAAATGGAAACTGTAAATCCAGCTTACTTTGTACTTTGACTTTCAATTGACCTCAGGCGACCATGGCTACTCACTTAAGAGCTGGCTGATGACCCCTCTCCCCAACCCTCAGACTGACCAAGAGCGGAGGTACAATGACCTCCATTCCCGCACTCAGTCAGTTGTTGATAGGACAATCGGTCTGCTGAAGGGACGGTGGCGCTGCCTATACAGGACTGAGGGTATGCTGCTGTATAGTCCCGAAAAGGTGTGCCGCATTGTGAAGGTGTGCGGCGTCCTATGTGGCACACCGGCACGCCATACCACTGCCAGACAGCATATCCCCCCACCAGATGCTTCACATCCACCTTGATGTCGGACCACTTCTTGTTCACTTCTGCTTGTGTCCGCTTCTCTAATCCCACAGCATTGACAGTCTCTCACACACACTCACGATTTTCTGATCGTGCAGAGAGGGGAATCCTAGGTGCAGGGCTCATTTAAATATGATTTGCATATTTAAATAGGGGCATGGACAAGGAGGGGTCGGGTACTCCAACATGTGCGCTCAATTCCACGTTGATTGGGATGTACAAAGGAAATGTGCTTGGATTTGTGCATGCGCACAGATTCATACATCTGGATATTTTTGTGCGTACGACGTTTTCTGGATTTGAGCATACAGCATGTCTCAGTAGGAAATCCATGCAAGTCTTTGTACATGAGGCCCCAGGAGCGGTGGGCTTCCAGCTGACAGCAGCGCCCGGGGACCCAGTTCCTTTCGTCTCTATTGGTGGTGATCTTCTTGCATGTTTTTAGTGGGTTTTTTTTATGGAGGATATCCCAGGTGAACACGGGGAGAACATGTAAACTCCAGAAAGGCCCCTTTCCTCGAGCAGGCACCGAAGGCATGTTGGAGGACACGCACCCCTGGCGCCCACAGTGGGAATCAAACCCGGGACCGTCTAGCTGTGAGGCGACAGGGTTACCACCATTCCACTGTGCCACCTAAACTGTAAAGCTCCATCTCTTCCCCTTCCATGTGAACCTCAGGTTAGCTGGTTGTGCTAATGTGTGCTTCACCTGATGCTGCCACAGTGTTTTCATGATGGGGAAAACTGTCTCCTCTGGTCGGACCGCTCCTTCGTCATGTCTTCATAGATAGAAAGAGTGCAATCCTCCCACCTCAATCCCCAAAAGTTGTGACGGGAACCAGGAGTGTGTCTAAGATGCTGCCATTTCCCAGGTGCTCCCCATGTGACTCCTGTATTCAGTTCATTGAGGGATAGAGGGGCCCCCAGTTTATCATTGGCACAATGCACACATCAAGGTTTTCATTTCTCAGTTCACTCCTGAACAGGTCTTTATAAAAACTGGCTGCAAACTGCGAACAAAGCTCCTGTTGGATCTCAGGAAGTGAATGATCTTTCTCTGGCCATTTTTCCTCTCCAAACCAATGAAGAACTGAGGGGGGGCATCCATCTGCGAGATGTTATGATACTGCGACCTGACCAGAGCTCCCTGTGCTGCAACAGGTTGGCTAGGGCCGAATTTTTAGATTTGAGGGAATCTAAAACCGCTCGATCTCCTGTAGAATCAGCTAAACATTGCAGTTCTACCACCTGAGTGTCCAGGTCCTTCTTAGATCTGATTATGTCTCTAATGACATCATGAGTGAACTGCTGGCACAGCTGCTTGATCTGTACTTTGCCAAAATCCCACCACTGCTGGAGACAGGCATAGTCAGATTTCCAGGATCTGTGGGTGACAGGGGCGGCTGGCCCTCCTTAAGCCACATGTAAAAAAGAGAGAGAAAAGAGTTTATTTTGCTGGTCTGAATATTGCTGTGACATTCAGCAGCCTGAATATCACTTTCCAAACAGAAGCCCCGCCCCCTTGGGGTGATTTCAGTCAGATTGAAAATCGCTGCAGGCGCTCTCATAGACTTGCCCCAACATAATTTCGTCATGCGCACTGATGCGTGCTCGGACGATATGCACAGTGCGCAAAAAAAAAATAAAAGAAAAATGAAAAGAAAAAAGATACTAGTTAGTTAGTAAATAGTTGTATTGATTCCATATTGCCAGCCAAATACTGTACTGAATATGTTCTGGAAAGATTTGATTAATTACAGTTTTGATGATAGTATAATTTGATTTGATTTGATTTGATTATTGCTATGGCATCCATGGTGCCTATAAATTGTAGATTGTGCTAACAGTGATTTCATGGGAGAACTAGTAGATGACAATGTATCTGTTGATGGCCACAGTGGAAGTGGAATTAGTAGAACCTAATTTATTGTATTTGAGACAATATATAGCTATACAAATAGCTATATAGCTATACAAAAATACTGTACATTATGTACAATTCATGTCTGGTGTTGCCATCTAGTGGTTGAACAGGAAAACCAAATTAAACAATACGCCACTGGTGGGTGAACCAAAAACACTCAAAAGCTGATCTAAAAGCCTAGTCCTGAAGCACGGCAGTGCTAAAATGCCAGTATGCACTCAAAAATTTTTTATAAAAACAGGACAAGAAAGGAGCGCATGATCTGAGAAGTCTACTGGGTCGATGTGACATCTTTTAAAAATGTTGACATGGTGTTCAAAAGAGTACAACCTGGTCAGAGATAAAACACTATCTTTGCAGTGACTCCAGATGTATTGTCTGTGGTTGTTGTGAAACAACCCTCCACACGTCTGACAGCTCATGAGCTGCAGTCAGCTGTCTGAAGCTGCGTGATGAAGCAGGTTGGGGTTCCTGGTGGTTTCTGTCCAGCTCTGGATACTCAAGTACAGTTAAAATCGCCCCCTAAAAACAAATATTCCTCACCGCTGCAGGGTCTAATGGTGTCACATAAGACATCCAGTAAAGTAAGTCTGTCCAGCCTGTTGGTTGGTGCATAAACATTAAGAAAGACCATGACAACATTTCCAAAGTATGCTTTGATCTTCAATAAAAAACCCTGAATGATTTCCTCTACTTCACAGGAGGAAGGCAGGAAACTCCTGGAGAAAACGATGCCCACACCACTACAGCTGTACTTATGGCTCAGAAACACCTGTCAATCACACCTCCCCCTCCACTCAGTCTCATTGTGTTTGTCACTGTGTGTTTCCTGAACCAATATCACGTCCATCTTCTTCAGTTCCATCAGTCAAAAAAAGCAGCTCTTTTAACATCATCTCTGCCTCCATTAAGGTTAAGAGTGCCTAATTTAAACTCACACATAGAGAGGTTACAGAGACACAGAACAATGCAAGAGGGAGGAACAAAACCTTCCCTTCAATCATCACCATCATCATCGGCAGCAGTTTGTGTTTTAACTTTCAGAATCAGCTTCTTTAGGCGATCGATGTCCTGCTCTGTCAGACTGTCTTCTCCACTGTTTCCTGATTTTTTTTCAAGGGTCTGGCTGACTCAATAAAAGCCTTTGGGTCTGAGAAGTGATCTTCAACTGTCACCAACCTAAGCCCCTTTGTTCACTGTAGGAACTTTTTTATGTCAACAGGAGGGTACCGGCTCTGCTGGTCCACCTGGGTCAAGGGGGTCAGGGACAGATCGCTGTCTGACTGTAATGGTTTTCTTGCTTTCGTTCCCTTATTCATTTTACACACAGACAGATTCTCATGGACTTCTCTCTGCGGAGGATTAACTCATCAGTAGTCTCATCAGTACACTTGCTTTCATTCTGTTCGTTTTATTCTCAGCCTGTCCCTGTCCATCATTGTCTATCCCATCTCCGAAGGAGAGATGTAAATTCTGGATACAGGGATCGTAGATATTCAGTTCAAAAGGACACCGTCTAACCAGGACTTAAATCAAAATATCATTTATTAAGCAGAATTATGGATAATGGGTGATGTATCATGAATAATACGACAGAAGATGTGAAGTGATATGACAGAACACACAAGAAACTTATGGCAACACAATAGTAAATAAATTGGCGATAGTGAGAAGTAGTTGACAGGGAATAATGGGGACGCGAACGAAGAGTGAATAAACGATTAATGGAGATAATTTGGACGAATTGACCGTCTCTTAACCTCACGGACCAACTCTTATTCAAACCCGCTTAGCATGCCTACTTGATTGCTGGCGTGCCGTTGTGCTCTGCTCCGAACTGACTCAAAGATGTTCCGGATGTTCGTCCGTGGCTCGATCTGCTTGGTGGTCTGGTGGAAGGCCCAGGCACCAAGGTGAAGAGCTGATGTTGAACGGGGGTGTCTCTGGAACTGGTTCTGCGGTGTCAGTTACAGATGCGGGACGGTTCCGGATGGTTGTTAGCCGGACCAAGGATCAACAGCTGGCTGCAGGGTTTGGTTCGGTTGAGTCTGTGACGGATTATTTTAGACTGATAGTACAAATTAAGAGTCTCTTCGATGGCCGGTCGAAGAAGGCTACAAAATTAGTATTACTTGCCTAAATTTACTGATGTTAAAACAAAACGTTTGGCTAAATAGAAAGTTAACTTGAAAGCTTACGGCAAATTATAATACGTCTTCTGAAGATAACTTACACTACTCGGAATGGCTTTGAGTAGCTCGAAGACGAAAAACTTAAAGAGCAAAACGACTGTGCAAAACTTAAGACAAAGAAGTAAGAAAAAGAAATCAGCTGAGAGTAACTAGACGTAGAAAGAAGAAAAATAAAAACAGAACTTAAGACAAGACAGAGTAACACGCACTAAACTAGAACATAACTTGACAAGACAGAGTAACGCGCACTAAACTAGAACATAACTTGACAAGACAGAGTAACGTGCACTGAATTCATGCTGCGGCTGCAGACATTTAAATCTCGCTCCGGGGCGTGTCTAATGGGCAGGCCATCACACACGTGAGACGGTTTGTGACGCACAATGTAATCTCGCCTCATGGAGCTGGAATTAATCAATGATTCATACGAGGGGCTCATCTGCTTCTCACTATGGTCAATCATATATATTTTGAACGGACGATTTTCAATGACATTTCAACATTGTTCACAACATGCATTAGGCAATTCCTATGATTGTATGACAACATTAAAGATAATCATGGTAACAATTTCATCTCAACATGTATAATGACTCAATGTATAACTAATATAAAAATAAAGATCAAGGAATAAAGAAAGGCAGACTATATTTGCCAAAAATGATTATCACGATTACGGTTACTTATCGATAAATGTGTCAAGTCAAGCATATTCAATCTGACGATTAGGAACCTCTGGATGGCAGTATGGTTTTGTGGTGGCAATTCAGACAAACTTTTATAAAACAGTTAAAATCACAACTTTGTCATATTTCAGGTTAGAGAGAAAAACACCAATATTATGCATACAATGAGTCCTGTAGGGTGAAAACATCAAAAGTTAAGTTTAACATAGAAGTTTGCTTATCCCGGAGTATTGAGAAAAAGCACACAAGCATAAAAAAGCTGCTTCAATGGATGTCCGGTTTACGACCCATCAGCATTTGCTGATGTTTGTGGATGTTCCTCTGGAGCCTGGCATTTGTCTCTCCAGACGGTTTTATTGTCTTGATCTTCCATTGGCTATCAGGAGAGAATTAGCATTGCCATGAGAAACATAGAAGGAGGAGAAGGTGAGGAGAAGGCCACCTTTGATGTTGAGGTGTCTGTGTCTCTGGCTTCCCTGAAAAGAAAACATGGAGGAGATGTCTCTTGTCCAGACATCTTGTCTCTGAAATTAACACCTTCCCTGTAAACAGTTCAAATGGTCAATAGCTCTTGAAAGTTGGGATGCTTTACAACTCCATTTCTCCTGAAGGAATGCAGAGAGGGTAAGAGAAGGTCAGTTAGAGGCCAGTTCTGCTACAACAGGAAACATGCCTGGAGATACAGATTCTCAGCCAGGAAGGGTACAGCTGCCGCCAGATAGCCAGGAAGTGCAGATGCAGTCCTTCAGCAGTTGGATACACTCTAACTCAGCTAACAAGATCTGGGCGCCCAAGGGTTTCTTCAGCAAGAAATGATCGCATCCTGATCCGCATGTGCAGGGAAAGCTGCCAAATGACGTCACAGGAGTTTCAGCAGCAGTGGTCAAACCAAACTGGCCGACTTTTAGATCATGGCTCAAGGTCCTACAAGACTGTCAAGAAGCCCCTGATCAATGAGAGACAGAGGTTAGCCCGGCGTCGTTGGGCCCAAGCACACAAGAAGTGGACAGCCAGGAACTGGAAGATGATTCTGTGGTCAGATGAGTCCAGTTTTCAGATTTATCTTCCTCCTGCTAATGTGAGGATATGCAGAAGGCCAGGCGAAGCATTATCTCCAGCATGTACAGTGCCTACTGTCAAGCATGGTGGAGGCAGTAACATGGTTTGGGGATGCATGAGTGCTGCTGGTGTTGGTCATCTCACTGTCTGTGATGGCACACTAAACTCTGCCAAGTATTGTGCCATTCTCGAAACTCACATGATCCCCTCTGCACGTGCACTGTTCCGTCAAGGTCAAAACTGGATGTTTCAACAAGATCCAGGGCCAGTAGAACTTGGCTGCAGGAGCACAGTGTCCAGGTCTTAGAGTGGCCGGCTCAATCCCCAGTTCAGTTCAGTTCACTTCAGTTCTTTTATTGTCCCCTCAGGGAAATTTGTTTGCAGCAAGAATTCACATGAAAAACATACAACCATACAAGAAGACAGGATGGGGCGGGGGGGCACATCACCCCCAACAACAACGATAATGCCAACCATGAGATAAAAACAACATACTGGTTCAAGGGAAT
Source organism: Chaetodon trifascialis (assembly GCF_039877785.1). Lineage (NCBI taxonomy): Eukaryota > Metazoa > Chordata > Actinopteri > Chaetodontiformes > Chaetodontidae > Chaetodon > Chaetodon trifascialis. Next base: position 1,476,284 of record NC_092073.1, read on the forward strand.
GGAAATTTCATGTCTATCATATATAAAATATATAAAAAAAAATGCAAGAGTGCCTAAGTGCAGATGTGCAACATGAGCCCCATGGAAAATCTGTGGTGGATTATCAAAAGGTCTGTTTCAAAGCGTAAACCAAAGAATTTAGAAGAATTAAAAGCAGTAATTCAAGAAGAATGGGACAAGATTACCCCTCAACAGTGTGAAAGGCTCGTGGGGAACATGCCAGCCAGGATTAGAGCTCTACTGCGTGCTAATGGCAAGACTGCTAAATATTAATTTGATGATCTGATGGTTTATTTATTTTTTGTTCAGTTTTGAACACATTCTCTGTTATTTGTTGACTTTGATACCGACAATGTTGAGAACTGACATATTGAAATTGTCAAGAATTTAGTTTTGTTAGTTTTCTTGTAAACAATAAACAGAAAAAAAATATAATTTGTATTTGTTTGTGTCTGTCTAATGCAGCCACACCTTTTGAAACACAAAAAAGATTTTTCCACAAATATTTCATGATAATATTTGAGATGTGTAAAATTTTAAGGGTCTCCGAAAACTTTTTTCCACCACTGTAGTTTCATCATCTCCAAGCCATTTGTCCCCATTTATCATAATTGAACAAAACTAGATGTCTATGTTTAGGAGCTAGCATAAGATGTCTCCAATGAGTTTAATCAGGATTGCTCTAAAGTATGTTGACTATGCTGAGCTGAGATGTAATAGACCACATCAGAATCAGAAATTAGAATCAGAAAGCCTTTGTTAGTCCCCCGGAGGGGAAATTTCATTTCAGTTACATCCCGTCCAAGAAACATGAAAAGAACAATGACACATAACATGGGGAGTACAGGAACAGGAGAACTGTGGGTCTGCACAATCCAGTGATCAGCGCCCCGTTTACTTAGATAAGAAAAAAGAGAACAAGAGGGAGGAAGAGGCAAAAAAAGCAAATCCCAACTCAAACTAGACTCCTGTTTTTGTGTGTGTGTGTATGTGTGTGTGTGTGTGGGGGGGGGGGGGGGGGGGGGGGGGCACAGTGTGGGATTAGGAAAAAACACCTCAGCACACAAGCAACAAATAAGACATTACAACAACACTCAAAGGCTTGCACATGTGGGAGCAGGTGAGGGTTTTGGGGGGGGGGGGGGGTTCGCAGCACAGACACAGAGGGGGCATGCACGCAGCCACATTACGGCGCCTCGCAGCAACCCTCCGTGCTACATTGCGACAAGGAAAGGAGGGGGGAGGGAGCCACGAAGGCATTGAGTTTGAGGGGGGTGTGTGTGTTATATGTGTCTTCGTGTGTGTGTATGTCTAAGCCCATGTACATCATCTCCGCTCAGTCCCAACCCATTGTCTCTTCCGTCTGATGACTGATGACGAAGACACAGCCGTAGCCATGGAGACGACCTTGGAGTGTTCTGATCCAGACACAAAGTTCACGGGAGTAGAGGATGTTTGGGGGAGGAGATAGGGCCAGAGCATCCTGTCTGCATAACATCCAGGAGAGTGGAGAGATACCGACCTTGAGAAGGCCGGTTATGAATGAAGATAACAATTTGTTTAGGTTAGGCCAATACTGCAATTTTCGTCTGCCTTGAGTCTTTCTGAGTCTCCCGGTGGCTGAAATTCAAATATATCCAAATTCGGTGGTCAATTTGATCCGAGCCGAGCTGACAACTTCTCCAAGTTGGAATCCACCCTGTGAAGGAGTTCAGAATTCACATCCAGCCTGCGATTTTGATCAAGAATTGCATCCAGTTTGCGACCGATCTCACTTATTGCTTGAGTCTGAGTGTTGACAGCCCAGCACATTCCCTCAACCATGATGGGCAGCCTCTCAGTAGCCAAGTGTCCTGCCATCAACTTCCGAACTTTGCGATAAATCAGGAAGCTGCTAACTCCAGACAGCAGAAAGCCTGTTATCATAAATCCAAATGTGTAGACATCTTCAACATCCTCAACGGAAAGGATCGACAGGCACACGATCCTCCACCTCTCCCAGGAGTCCATCGTGTATCCGACTGCAAACGTTCCGTCAGGGCAGGAGGGCTCACCTTGACCCAGTCTCTTTGTCAAGAAAATTTGGTCGATTGCATTGAGAGACCAGCTAATCAAATCCATGATTTTGGGTTCTCGGAGAGAATGCAGAGAGAGGATCCAATAGATCAGACACAGACAGCACAAGACAAAGAGCAGCAGCAGCAGCAGGGCAGATAAGGGCAGGGAGGGAGCAAGAGAAAAAGCGTCCACCTTTGTTGAGAGCCAGAAGAGAACCATGGATATGGCACTTTTAAGCACTTTTATATGGCATTTTTAAGCAACATGTATACCAAAATTGGTGAACTTCTGTGCACTGTGTTTTGAAGCACATGTTTTTTGGGTGTTTGTGGTACCCAATGCATTTGGCTTAAAATGCTTGGGTAAGTCTATTCCCAACCACAGCCTGAAGATATGTACTCAGATTCACGATGAATGGACAAACTGTTAATAAGTTTAGGCCATTTTCCTGCTAAGCTCAAAATTTTGGTTGATGGCTGTCATGTTTTCCAATCTTGCTAGTTTCTAATAAGAAATGTGTCTCAGTCCTTCAATGCTGTATACCCATTTTGGTTTTAATTAATTTTGCTGTTTTTCAAGACATTCAAAATATTTGAAAATCCATCATGATGTACTTTTATGGCTGAAGAAGCTGTTTGGACTTTCTGTGTGACAGCCATGGCTTTTCCAAAATTGAATCTTTAAGCCTTAATTACAGCACAACCATGTGGCTGATTGGGCTCATCTTTCTTGGCAGGCCCACACCAATTTGTGTGTAGCACAGTAAGAAAATCTACGAGTGAAATCTCAAACTTAAAACCCCAAATACACTCAGTGAGTATCTGAAACACGTGCATATGTCAGATTATTTCAAGATAGATTAAAAAAAACACAAATGCATCAAGTATTAAAATGAAACTAATGCAAATAAAAGCAAATGCAATAATAATAATAAAAAAAACTTCAGGAAGGAAATGTAATGAATTATCTAAAAGAAAGTAAACTTAAGCATTACTCCGAGTATAACTCATAATCCTCAAAGAATTGGATAGACACAACACAATAATATGATGAAACATAATAATACTTATTGTAAGAATCCGAAGGAAAAAAAATACTTAAGAAATTGTATCAGAATTATCATAACCTTAATGCAAATAATAACCCAAAGCCAGTAGTATCTGTGTTTGTGGCATAAGAAAAACAAACAAACAAAAAAGAGTGACAGGTAAAGGTATAAATCAGAGGGTGTTCGCAGTGATCTCATAGTTTCTTAAACTGTAAGTATTAGTATTAAACTGAAAACAGAAATAATAGTTAATCAAGGGTAAATCACCCTATCCCTCAGTAAAAACAACAACAAAAAACGATGATAAAAACAAATGCAAAACAAATGCAGTAAACAAAACTTCAGGAAGGAAATGTAATGAAGTTTTTAATAGAAAAAAAAACTTTAGCATTACTCAAAGTATAACTTGTCAAAGAATAAAGTGAATACACAATATGATAAAACTAGTGCTGTCAGGCGATTAAAAAAATTAATCTAATTAATTACAGGATTTGTAATTAATTAATCTAATTAATCGCATTTTAATCTCATATCTGCTAAAGGTCCCCAAATAAAGAATTTGAATTCTAGGACATTACAATTCACGGACATTCACATTACAGCTGGTGAATTCTTTTCATCACTGTAGTTCTCGACGGTAGCTGGAAATTAGAGTCAGATGACGCTATCTGAAACGCCTCTTAGGCCCTCGTCTTCCACGATTGAAATTGGCCTGCAATCAGCAGCAACCCACTTTGCGATTGAGTTGGTCAGTTTTTCTGTCGTGGCTTTGCTCATTTGTTTTCCTAACTCAGCAAGTGTGGGTTGGCGGAGTGAGCTCACGGTAGCATTAGCCGCACTAGCAGCAACTACATGTTTAGCATTTAAATGATAATTCAGGCTGGAGCTGCTACGGTGATAGGAAAATTCTTTTTTACACAAGGTACAAATCACTGCGTTCTTGCTAATAGTCCCGTCTTTGTTCTTTTTATAAATAAACTTGCCGTTCAAAGGTCCAAGTAGGCTTGCCTCGCTCTCCGGTGTCACATCCACGTCTGTTGTCACCCTGCTTTTGACTAGTGGCGCAGGTAGGATGCAGCCTACAGGTCACTCAAAGGGCCAAATTTAAAATGCTTGCGCATTGACTTGCCACTCATGATTAATTGCGTTAACTCAGAGGAATCACAGAATTTCAGTAGCTCGTGACATTATCTGAGCACCATGAGAAAAGCACAATAATGTCCATTACACAAAATCCTCATCCAAGTAAACTTGCAACTTTTGAAGGCAATTTTCATCTGCAGTGTCACCACATTTATCATCATTCAGTAAATATGCATCCAGAAGTGTATTTAGTAAGGAAATTTTCATGGTTGACTGTACTGCTACAGCAGCCAATGAGGTAAGATATAAGGTAATGAGAAATGAACTGTAGCGTCTGGGATCAAAGTCATACAAGCACCACCAGTCAAATTTAAAACATGAACCCCCAGTTCTAGCAAACAGAATACAGGTGTGCTGATGTTTCGGCAAGACTTTTCAAGTGTCCTTAATGAATAACAACCCTTTCATGGTTGCATATGCAAAACCCACATATTATAAAATAAACTATCTATATGCAAGGATAAAAGAGTTACTCCTTTTCGTGGATACAAAAAAAAATCATCTTCTCAAATAAGGGGGTTTCATGACTAAAACTTGCTGGAGTTGTGAGATCTACACCTGATAGAGAAGTGTTTTCCCAATTTGCTCAAGAAGGGCTGCTTTCACCTGGGCAGAAATAGAATTTATAATTTGGGTTAACTGCCTGCAGTGGACCACTATAGCCTCAGGTCTTCACCCATAAGCACAATTCTCAAATCAATACCTTTTTTCTACTAAATGAGATTGTACTGTTAACAAAATGAGAGCCAGAATGCACACTCTTGTTAGATCAAAGGGTTCAGCAGATGGGCAGGAAGTCTTGTCGATTTCACCACTTTGTGATCACTAACAATAGCATAGCCAACAGCTCCAACCCCATCAGATTCAGTTGTACCTGTGTCAGCCAACATTTCTTAGATGGTGCCATTGTTACAGCCCTGGCCATATTGCTTCTGCTCTGTTCGATTGTTCCTTTGTGGTCCTGTGGTGTCCTTTTGTCTGGTCCGTGTTTCTGTGTCTGAGTGTGTGCTTTCCCTTTTTTTTTTTGCTTGCCCTCCTCCATACAGCAAGTGGTGTCACTATCCCATTGGTCCCTGCTGCTGCGTCCAGTGTGCTGTAAACCAGGGATTTTTCATTCACCGGGGGGACTCAGCTTGACAGCAGTGGTTTGTGTGTTTCTGGTGTTTAACTTGAGAACTTTGCCCCCAGATCTTCTGTGTATTTGTGGTAGTGTTAATAGTGTGGTTTTTGGTGGTGGTTTTTGATCTTCTCCAGGTATTTGTTTGTAGTTGATAACACTGTATATATTTAGCACTATTTTGTTTTGTTTTGGCATTGGTCCCTTTTACATGTACGTCAGGCCTCTTTTTGTTAGAACAATAAATTTGTGGTTTGCTTTTGTACCTGGTTTCATTTTTCCCACACGGATAGAACCTTTATAAACATATAGGATTTAATATAGGTTTTGAATAATTTGAAAAATTGGCCGTTTTCATATATGTACATATAGGTGCAAATATGTACCTATATGTTCACTTATAGATGCACCTATATGTTCACCTATATATTAGTAAAATTTTTAAAATCCATTGGCGTGTAACATTACATACTTGCCACGAGAAGAATTTTGGCACGATACACTGGCCAAGATTTGCGGCCTTTCCATCATTCCACTAAGTGCACCTCGGCTTTTTCAGTCCCTTCCAAAAAAAATTGTGTATTCTTGAATAAACTCAAGAATACACAATGCTGTGGGGAAGTACTACCAAAAAGTGAAACAGGACATCTGCGGTCAATTTAAGAATCCTTGTTATTTCATTCCTGTAGGGAAAAGTCTCGGGCCTTAGTTGCTATACAAGCATGTAAGATAAAAGACAAGTGTCTCTTCATTAAAACTGTGAACAGAAATGTAGACTTTGTCTTCAGATTCATTAACCACAGTGAAATGCTCAGATAGATGTGGATGATGATGATGATGATGATGATGATGATGATGATGATGATGATGATGATGATGATGATGGATGTTGGTGTTTACTTGAATGTATGTTCTGTCTACTTTTTTTTTTGTACTACTTTTTCACTACTTTCTTAAACTTGGAAAAAAAAGGCTTAATTGGCAAAATAAACAACATCAAACCATTTTGCTATACATTTCCTTCTCTTCCACAATCTTCATACAAGAAAGAATTGACCTTGTTAATGTTTCAGGAAAAAAATGGAGCAAATAGATACGTGTTGACATCATAGCTTTTCATTTCCTCTCACTTGCCATAGTTAATAATGAATAATAAATGATCAAATGTAATGACAGTTTTACGTGTTCACACATTAATAAGTTATTGCATGATTTTTTTTTGTATGACAAACAGAACCTGCCACTGGGTATATGAGCTATATAGGAGACATATCTTGTATGTATATATAGGTCTTATATGTGGATATAAAGAAGCAATATAGGAGACCTATATGCCCTGTATATGTACATATATGCACCTGAATTTGGCCTATATGTGACCTAAATGCGGCATATATGTGGCATATATACACATATATGCTATATAATTGCGGCATATATATTATTATATATGTGCATATATGCTGTATATATGCAGCATATATGCGCAGATAAACTGCATATAGGTTTCATATATGCACATATATCCTCATATAGGTTCTTTCCGTGTGGGTTGATTTGCTTTTTCACTTTTGGATCCCTGCTCCCCTAGACCGGAGCATAACAGCCATGAACTGTAATATTAAAAAGTAGCTCCTTGGACTCAGAGTGGAGAGTCAGGTAAAATAGGAAAATAGAAATCCTACCTCTCCCTCATCTACATCCTCTCATTTGGCCTGTGTGGCCAGCCTTTGGGCCAATGGCATCCCAAACCCCAAGGTAATCTACCATATACTCATATCCCCAATCATGAGGACCTGAAGAGTTTGGAGAATCTATGCACTCTTGCAGCATTACCATCTGGGAATCTTCAAAAGAGCTCATGGCCAGCTTAAGTAAAATTCTACTACCTAATCACAAAATGGCACTGTACAATAGGTTCAGCATGTCATCTCATTTTAACTTTACTGTCATCGTCAGAGTGCAACAAGACAATGAAATGCAGTTTGCAGAAGTGCAAATAGTTGTAGTATCTAAAAAATATAAATACATGGAAGTAGTGCAAGTGGCATGAAGTATAAACAGTATAAACAGTATGAGGTAGGTGCAGATAGTGCAGTAATTTCTGTGAAACCATAAAAACATGTGCAACACGGTATGTAAATACGTGACAAACAAGACAGCATGCAACAGGTGACATATGCAAGAGGTAGTAAGTAGCAGTGCAGTAAAAAGTAAAACGGATGAGACTTGTGTACATATACTTATATTGTTATATTTTTTACTCTTTTTATTAGCTTCTTTTTAATAGATGTGTCATGCACCAACCTCACCAAAGCAAATTCCTTGTATGTGTAAAAAGTAAAACAGATGAGACTTGTGTACATATACTTATATTGTTATATTTTTTACTTTTTTATTAGCTTCTTTTGAATAGATGTGTCATGCACCAACCTCACCAAAGCAAATTCCTCGTATGTGTAAAATCATACCTGGCAATAAAGCTTTTTCTGATTCTTTTGATTCCAGGTACACAGTGCATATAAAACATAGTGATACAAGTATTAAGTGCATTATGTAGTATGCGCAGTATGACATGGGCTGACTTGAATAATAATAATAACAATAATAATAATAATAAAAACTATGGATTGGTGGGTGGTGACACTGTAAGTCAAAACAAGTCAGATATCTGACTCATCAGGTATTAGTGAGTCTATGATGGAAAGCAAGGGGTTCGAAATTTTATCAAATTTCCTCAAGGAGACTCTGACAGAAAAACTTAGCCTCTCTAGCTTTAGATGACATAGACCTTCTTTAATCCACCTGTCATAGGACGGAGGCAAGACCTGCTTCCAGTTCAGCAAAATCAAGTGCCTGGCCAGCAAGGTGGCCATAGAATGTTATGCTTCAGCTGATAGAATGTTGCCATGTGGGATGCCAAAAAGGGCAGAAAGAGGATGTGGGTCTGCCACACAGCTGTAAGACATCCAAAAAGTGTCAAATATTTTAGACCAAAAGTCTGCTAATTTTGGACATGACCAAAACATGTGAATGAGGTCTGCAGGAGACTAATTGCATCCATTACAGGCATCAACCACATTGAGATAGATATTAGACAATCTATAATTAGTGTAGTAAATCCTGTGTATGAGTTTACATTGAATCAGTCCGTCCTGGGCAGAAATGGAGGAATTTGACATGTTTACGGTCGTATGGCAGTCACTGACGATCGTCTCTACTTCCTGAGGAGACAGAAGAAAGTTAACCTGGCTGCACAGCCTCCGAGCTGAAGGCGCTGCAATTGGTGGTGAAAACCACCCAGTACATCACTGGTGCCCAGCTAACTGCCATCAAGGGCCTCTAGTGCAAGCGGTATCTAAGAAGGGTACGCAGCATCAGCAGTGACAGCTCCCACCCCAACCATGGACTGTTTGGTTCAGGAGGGATATGCAGCAAAACCTCCTCTGATACCCCTCGTTTCATTGCAGCGTCACTCCACAAGCTGATGGATGAAACCTTGACTCTCATTGGTCCACTGCAGTTCCAAGGTGGAGATGTCCAGCCATGGTGCTGACTGCTTATTTTGCTCATGATATGCCTAGTACTATATAGAAAACTCCATTTTAGCAAAGTTTAAAAGCAGATTTTTATTAGAGGGGTCTTTAAAAGTGTGGGGTTTCCTGCCTTCAGCCCCTATTCAGTGTCCACAACAGGCCAAATCAAAATTGACAACTTGTTGAACTAAGGGGGGCGCTACTCTGTCGGAGCGACTCCTGACAAGGCTTGGTGTGTACGAGTGGACTAGTGTGTATGTTTTTTATGTTTTTTATGCTTGTTTTCCTTCCGAAATGTTCCAAGAAACAGTGTTATACCTGGCCTGTGCCCTGCTCCTGATCACCTGTTTATGGCATGTAAATGGACTCCACTCACGACCGGCGCAGCCGTTCACCACCAACCCAGGTAGGCTCGCCTACTCACGGGACTACCTGCTGGAGCTGAGCTGCTCTCTGTCAGAGCCAGCGGTGACATCTCTTCACGCTGACAACATACATCCGGAGTTACTTCGCGGACACAAGTGGAAGCAAATACGAAGGAAAAGAGGGTCGAGAGGGGGGATAAGGAACAGACTGAGGAAGAGAGGAAGCTGCCTACCTTTACCTGCCATAACCCTGTCAAACGTACGATCGCTCCGGAATAAAAGCAAGGAGCTTTCCACCCTGATCCAGTACGATCTGGACTATCGACAAACCAGTCTTTTTTGTTTTACAGAGACATGACTGTCTGAAGACGCTAACTTTGATCTAGAGGGTTTTAATATCATTTGCTTTGACATGGATGCGGCTAAAACGCGGAAGTCAATTGGGGGCGGACTCTGCATGGCTGTCAACAGCAAGTGGGCAACAAACTTTACTGTTAGAGAGACTGAGTATTGCAAACACTATGAACTGATGACCGTGTCCTTCAGACCACACTACCTACCCCAAGAATTTTCACAAATAACTGTGATTTTAGTTTATGTACCAGGCCCTGACTTTAGTCAAGCTGCCGAACATATATCAGACTGTTACAACAGAGTTGTCAGTCAGACTGGAGAGCAGCCAGTGTTTGTACTGGGGGATTTTAACAGATGTCACATCGCCACACATCTGCCCGATCTGGAACAATATGTCACAACTCCCACCAGACTGCAGAAAATACTGGACTTATGTTATGGCAATATCCCTGGTGCATATATTTCAAAGTCTCGACCACCCCTTGGACGCTCTGACCACAATGTCATCCTTCTGTTGCCAAAATACAGATCACAACTGAAAACAGGGAAACCCATAAAAAAAACAATCAGAGTCTGGAATAATGAGGCAACAGAAACGCTTAAAGGTTGTTTTGAACTGACAGATTGGAATTTGTTTTTTAATGACTGTGATGATGATTTTAACATGCTGACAGATGTGCTGACTTCCTATAGTTTATTCTGTGAGGATACTGTCACTCCTACCAAACAAATAACAATACATCCAAAAAACAAGAAATGGGTGACAAAGGACATGAAAATCTGCCTGGTCCAAAAGAAAAAGGCCTTCTTACAAGGAGACAAGCTGAGGGTGAGGGAGCTGGAGAAGGAGTTCCGGAAGATGGCGAAGCTGGCTAAAATCCACTACAAAAACAAAGTGGAGCAGAAACTAACATCAGGAAATGCAAGGGAGGCATGGCAGGGGTTAAACACCATGATGGGCAGAGCCCCAAAACCTGCAGCGGTTAACTGCCCAGACCCCACCTCCTTTGCAGAACAGCTAAACACCTTCTTCACCCGGTTTGACAGCAGCAGCACACCAATCACCTGGACCTGCCCACCTTCCATCTCTCCCCAAGAAGAAGCCCTCACCATCGATGAGCAGCTGGTGACCTCCATCCTGCGCAGAGTAAATCCACACAAGGCCTCTGGCCCTGACAGGCTCAAAGGCAGGGTGCTCAGAGACTGCTCCACCCAGCTAAGTGGAGTCCTCACCAGACTTTTCCAGCTCCTTTTGGACTACAGGTGTGTCCCCAATCTGTGGAAAGAATCCACCATCATCTCTATTCCCAAAAAAACCCACACTAAAAAACTGAAGAACTACAGACCAGTGGCCCTGACCTCCGTGCTATGTAAATGCATGGAGCAAGTGGTAGGTGATTGCCTGTCAGACATGCTCTCACACAAGCTGGACCCCTTTCAGTTTGCCTACAGGGCAAAACGTGGAGTAGAGGATGCATGTCTCACACTTTTAGATACTGTCACCAAACAACTGTACTCTGCACACCCCCATACCAGGATTTTATTCATGGACTTCTCCTCTGCTTTTAATACTGTACACACAGACACCCTACTGCACCACCTCTCAAACCTTCAGGTTCACCCCACACTGATTTTATAAATTCAGAGTTTTTTACATGACAGACCACATCAGGTGTTCTTAAATGGTTTTAAATCCAGTAAGTTGATTTTAAACACAGGCGTTCCTTAAGGCTGTGTTTTATCCCCCATTCTCTTCTCTGTGTACACCAACAACATCTCTTGTAACAGTGAAGGAATGACTCTTTTAAAATATGCAGATGACATGGCTCTGGTGGCTCACCTACTGGACAGCAATGCACTGACCCGTTACCAGCTGACGGTCAACAACCTTGCCCAAGCTTTTGATGAAAACTCAAGCTAAAGCTAAACATCTTGAAAACAAAGGAGTTGTGCTGTGGGGGCAGAGGTAAATCCCTGACACCCCTTTTTACACCCCTCAGTATCCAGGGTCAGTCTGTCGAGCAGGTAGACGTTTTTAAATACCTGGGAACCAAGATCGACACCGACTTGACGTTTGCAAAACATGGAGACTCTGTGTACAAGAAAGCACAACAGCGCCTCCACCTGCTGAGGAAACTGAGGACTTTTAATGTCAGCAGAAGCATTTTAACCCTGGTTTACATCTCACTCATTGAATCCATCCTCACTTTCAATATTGCATCCTGGTACAGCTCCCTCTCCACAAAACACAAAACAAAACTCTCCCGTATTGTTAATCAGGCCAGCAAAATCATTGGTTCACCACAAACTCATATCTCCGAGCTGTATAACCGCTCTGTGATCAGGAAAGCCACCCTGATCACAGAGGACCCCTCTCACCCCCTCCATCACTCCTTCCAGCTACTTCCATCAGGCAGACGCTACAAAGTCCCACTGGCCCGCAAAAACATCTATAAAAAAATCCTTTATTCCCTTTGCAATAACCACCCTGAACAACATGAAATAAGACATTGAACAGTATATATCTAATTGTATATATCTAATTATATCTAATAATATAATCTAATTGTGGACTAACTCCAGAATATTGTCCCATTGGTCATCTTCAATATGCCCCAAGTCCTGTTCCCATAAATTCCTTGTTTGTTGGGGGGAATCTGAAATAATGGAGTCCAGGGCAGTATAGATGTGAGAAATATTCCCTCTCTGATTGGGGTCTACTATGAGAAGAGTGTCAAATGGTGTCTGTGGCGCGAGATTTGGAAAGTCATGATAGTTTTTCTTAACAAAATGCCTCATTTGAAAGAAACGAAAAAGGTGGGAAGGTGGAATCTGAAATTAAGCCGACAGGTTGGTGAAAGTACCATTGTCATAGAGGTTATTTATAGATAAGATACCTCTGTCACTCCAGAGTTGAAGGGCTGAATCCTTAATCGATGGTTTGAAACTATGATTGTGGGATACTGGGGCATGGATAGAGGAACGCTGCAGGCTAAAATGCTTTCTGAATTGCAATCATATTTTAAACAACTGAGTGACTACTGGGTTAATGCTAAAATCAGTGGCTGACACTGTAGGCTGAGAACATAGCCATGACAGTAACGAGGTCTGAGAGGAAGAGAGTTTGGACCCAAGCAGGCTGGTTAGTAGTAGCTTCGTCAGTCCAGTATAAAAGCTGTTGAATGTTAGCTGCCCAGTAGTAATGTAAAACATTGGGGAGGGCAAGCCCCCAAACTCCAATTCCACCCTGTCAAAAGCTTTCTCAGTATCCAGCGACACCACTACCTCAGGGTTGCTGGAGCTGGTCATATTCAGAATGTTTATGAGTCTCCTGGTGTTATGGAATGAGTGCCTCCCTAACGTGAAGCCTGTTTGATCTGATGAAATGATCTCTGGCAGAACCTGCTGAAGACAAAGGGCTAAAATCTTGGCAAGAATTTTATAATCTACATTTAATAATGATATGGGTCTGAAGCTATTACAACGTAAGGTGTCCCTGTCCTTTTTTAGGAGGAAAGTAATTGTAGCATTAGTCAAGGTTGGGGGAAGTCGGCCTAGCGACAAAGCCTCGTTATACACGTTGCATAGAACGATGGAGGGAAGCGAGCCAAATTTCTTATAAAATTTTGCTGTGAATCCATCTGGACTCTCCACTCTGCAATGTAGTTATCACCTTCATGATCTCAGTTGCTGAGATTGTTTTGGCTAAATTTTCTACTAGCTCCTGATCCACTTTAAGCCGGGCATACACTGTGCGATTATCGGCTCAATTTGAGCCGATTTGCCACTCGTGCGACTATTTTTTGGATCAGGCCGAAATTTGGCTCAACCGTGTGTCGTGCCTGATACAGTGTATGTGGGGTAACGAGGAGAGATTAACACCTAACGACGAGCTCCCGATCACAAATCGTGTGCTCGCAAGAAAATCAAACTTGTTTGAAATCCTGGTCGCTCCTCGTGAAGATATTGCACAGTAGAAGCATTGTCACGACCCACTTTGCCGTAACCTCTCACACAGAGCATGCGCGATCTCTGAAGTGACGTCAGGTCAAAACAAGTAGACGAAGAAACATGTATTGCCCACGTCTGCCCAGCCAATTCCTTGCCCATACACGCCGTTTTCGCTTTTTTTTTTTTTTTGAGTTTCTCCACACAGAATGGCACAAATTGCCAAGGCAACGCGTTTGTTTTTCGTTGGCATTTTTGTTGACGTCTCCCACTTCCGGGTTCCTCTTCTTCTTCTACTTCTTTTTGACGTTGCCGTTCCACATACAAGAGTCCGACGTGTAGTTTAAGGACATATAGTGTGAGCAGTCAAGTCGCATCAGAGCATCGGGCCGTATAGTGTGAGAACAAGATTCGTGGGCTGTGAACTTTTGAACTCAGCGATCTAGTCGTTCAGTTTGAGATGGAGCAGAATCACAATAAAATATCGCACAGTGTATGCCTGGCATTAGGAAACTCAATGGTGCTTAATACATTGGCAGCACTGCTGTCTGGGTGGAAGAAAGCATATAGATCAGAGCCAAATTTAGAGAATGTTTCATTTAAAAGTTTTGGGTCAGTGATGGTAGTGCCTGATGGAGAAAATTAAATACTCGGGATAAGCCTAGATGCTGCTGCAGCTCTGGTTTGCTGGGCAAGCCAAGTTTGCCAGCATTGTCCGCTGATTCAAAAACTCTTTGTCTAGACTTGAGCAATTGCAATTCTGCTTCATTTGTAGTTAAGAGGTTGAACTGAGTTTGATGTTGTAGACGCTTTTTATAAAGTGAAGGATCTGGGTTATTTGCATAGCTATCATCATCTCCAGAATCTTTTGTGGTATCTCTGTTTAGACATGGGCATTTTTCTGAGGTGAGATGAGTATGAAATTATATGGCCTCTTGGATATGCCTTTAAGGCCTCCCACAAAGTTCCTCTCAACACGTCTGGTGTGTCATTTATTTAAAAAAAGAATTGAATATTTAATCGTAAAAAGTCTACACAAGGGTCATCTGCAAGAAAATTTGAACCATCTTCATGGTTCTAAGAAACGACTGTGGTTGGGGAAGTGTATGTCTAGTGATGTAGGAGCATGGTCTGAAATCACAATACTATGATAATCGCATGAGTGTACATTTGAAAGCATTCTCTTATCTACAAGAAAAAAAACCTATTCGAGAGTGGTAGATGTGAAAAAAATGAAAAAGATTTTTTTATCAGGGAATTTACACCTCCATGGGTCAGACAAGCCCAGTTCCCTTGCAAAAAATACTAGTAACTTAGCAGAATTAGTTAGGGAATGCGGTGTATTGGAAGATCTGTCCAAATCTGCATTTTGTATGAAATTAAAATCTGGCTCAATTATATTGTGGTATGTGGAAGTAAAAAGCCTTGAGATAAATTGTTCATCATCCCAATTAAGCGCATAGATGCTGGCTAAAAGGACTCTGATGTTGCGGAGTGTCCCTGACACAATAACAAACTGACCAGTCGAGTCAGCTATGACATTTTCTTTTTCAAATGGAATATTATTTTGAATCAAAATGCAGCACCCCTGGCTTTGGCACTGAACTTTGAGTGTTATAATTGACTGAACCTACTCCTTTTAATGCACAGAATCTCATTACTGCGTAACTGTGTCTCCTGCGGGAACACAACATCTTTCAGATCTTGAAGATGAGACATAATCTTACTTATTTTAATAGATTGCTCCCATGACATTCCATGATATGAAACAAATATTTTTCACTGTACTTTTACTTTCTATTAAGGTAGTGGTGGGACATGACTGTATAGTGTAATATCCGAGTAAAAAAAAAAATATATATATATATGTGTGTGTGTGTGTGTGTGTGTGTGTGTGTGTGTGTGTGTGTGTGTGTGTGTGTGTGTGTGTGAGATAAAAAAAACAACCAAGGGGGGATGAGGATGGATTCAGTGAGGGGCTACCAACCTCACCCCTTTTACACCTACCGCCCTACCACATGGTCATGGTCATGAAACAATAGACTCAACATTTAACAAAAGCACAGATGAACAGCAGTTTCACTTTTAAACTGTGTGTGCCTTTAACCTAAGGGCTCTGCGGGATAGGCTACACCTGTATAATGTGAACGCAGTAGGCTAAGAAGCTCATACAGTCCAATGAAGGGAAAAAAACTCACACAGGAAAGCTTCTGAAACACCACATCTCACACCAGAACATGCAATGACCTGCCCACCTGCACAGCTCACCATTACACATAAAGCCCACTGTCTACTTCAAACAAGGGCATGTAAAAAATTAAGATCCAGGCTAAATTAATATTAGGCAAGAATATAGACTACCACCAGGGTATCATGCCAAACAAGAACCTTGTAATCCCATCAGACTGTCAACTCACAAGTTTATCTCAAGCTTAGCCTGCTCAAATTTGCCAATTAGCATGTAAAAAAAAAAAAAAAAAAAGTAGTCTGCAATCAGTCCTTCTCCCCACAAGGTCTGGATTTCTGGTACGATGCCAAAAACTGCTGGTCTTCCTTCACTGAAAAGAAGTGTTGTCTCGTTCCGTCGTCAGCCTTGATGAACAGCCGCGCTGGATACAGCAGAGAGGGCTTGAGCTTGACAGTGTACAGTTGACGCATGACCATCACCTCGGGACAGTAATCGTATATGTACACCGACTTGCCATCATGTTTTAGATCATCTCGCTTCTTGCGGGCAGCACATATTACCATGTCTTTGGTCTGAAATTTGTGAAAGCAAATAATTACAGGTCTATGTTAACCCCCTCTGTCTGAGTGCATGATGAGCCTGATCAAGTTCTGGGGGAGTAGGCAGCACATCTTTTCCCAGTATATCCACCAGAAGAGTAGAGAAAAATGATGTTGGTTGTGTTTCCTTGATTGCTTTGGGTACTCCAACGCACGTTGCACCGTTTACTTCTCCCCTCCAGGTCGGTGATCTTGGCTTTTCTTTTGTCATTGTGTTAGTGTCAATCAATGGGAGAGTGATGGGGGTTAGAGGGAGGCCATGAGGTGGTAGAGGGGTGTCAGTGTCAATGGGAGGGTGGTGGGGATTGGAGGAGGGGTGGCTGGTGGACAGAGTTCAGCAGGATAACAGTTCTGGGGGAGAAGCTGTTCTTGTGCCTGCTGGTACGGGAACAGAGGCTCCTGAACTTCCTACCAGATGGCAGGGCGGAAAACAGTCCATGGTTGGGGTGGGAGCTGCCACTGCTGATGCTGCGGGCCCTTCTTAGACACCGCTTGCACTGGAGGTCCTCAATGGCAATTAGCTGGGAACCGGTGATGTACTGGGTCTTCACTACCCGTCGCAGGGCCTTCAATGAGCTCCTTGATCCTCTTGGTATTTAGGGTCAGGTTGTTGTCGATGCACCACATCACCAGCTGCTGAACCTCATCCCTGTAGGCTGACTCGTTGTTGTTGGTCAGGCCTATCACCATGGTGTTGTCTGCAAACTTGAGTGAACAGTTAACCATTTATTGCACAACAGTGGTTTCCAGATACTCAGATGAATGATTGGAGTGAGTGTTGTGTGAGCAGCGAGGAAGGCACGGGATCCAGAGGTGATGAGTGGATCCGGAGAGCAATCAGTGTACAGGTGAATGAATATTGGCTGGACGGGATGGCTTATGGTGGTGAGACACTGGTGAGGCGGCAGGCACGCTGGTGCTGGAAGCTGCAAGCTGCAAGCTGCAAGCTGGAACAGGTGGACCCTCTGCGGAGGCAAGGAACAAAAGAAGACGTGAGATTTCACAAGGACGACAAAATCTATCTTATACAAAGTAGACAGTATCTCTAGAGAACACGTAAGGTAGCAGACTATACCACTGAGTCTTGGAAATAATCTGGCAACGAGTCCTTCGCTGTTCGCCATCTTTATCCCATCCGGGAATGTGATTGGGATCAGCTGTGTCAGGGCCAGCTCCCAAGCCCTGCCCAATGTCTGCCGCAAGAGGAAAAACGAAAAACCCCTCCCCACACAACTACACAGAAAACCAAAAACACATATGTATCACAAAACACCATAGGAGTAGAGAAGAGACGCCGGTATTCAGGGTCAGGTTGGCGGAAGTGTGGTTGTCTAACCTAACAGACTGGGGTCTGTTTGTCAGGAGGTCCAGGATCAGTTGCAGAGGGAGGTGCTGATGTTGAGGTCACTGAGCTTGTTGACCAGCTTGGAGAAGATGACTGTGTTGAATGCTGAGCTGAAGTCGATGAACAGCATCCTCACATAGGTGTTAGTTGTTGTCCAGGTGCGTCAGGGTAGAGTGCAGTGCCATGGAGATGGCATCCTCTGTCGTCATGTTTGATTAGTAGGCAAACTGATGGGGGTCCAGTGTGGGGGGAAGACAGCATTTGAGGTGGGCCAAGACCAGCCTCTCGAAGCACTTGGTGATGATGGGGGTGAGTGCGACGTGTCGGAGTTCATTAAGGCCCTGTTAGGATCCTGCCTTCTTGTCTCTCCTTGTGTGTCTCCTTGCCCTTTTTCCCTGTGTTTGTTGACTGTCTGTTCACCCCTGTTGGCGTGGCTGGACATCCCCTTACCTCAGCCAGCTCCACCTCCCGCTGGACTCACCTGTGAGCACTCTTCCTGATTTGGCAGAGTATTTAAGCATTGTGCCTTCTCCTACCTGTTGCCAGATTATTCCTCATCCTCCCATGACGGTGTCTGGTCTATTGGTTTCCATGCGTGCCTTGTTTGCTATACCCGCCTCGTCGGAACTCCTTTTGTTTATCCACTCCTTTTGAGTGCGTCTTTAGTTGTTTTCTGTCCACTCGTTGAGTGTGCTTTTGGTTTGTCTTTTGTTAATAAACTGCGTTTTTATTTTCATAAGTCCTGTCTTATGATGGTTTTTTAAATCTACGCTCTACTTCTTAATAAGTGTGTCTCTTAATCGGGCGTCACTTTTAATGATCGCACCATCCAATCACTGTATTTTTACTGAGTTTGTGTGGACCACTGCAGCACACCGCTATCAGCCGAAAGCTCCATTCGTGCGGCGCAGGGTTTTTTACTAAACCTCTTTTTTCTGGGTTCCCTTATTGCTGTTTGGCATTTCTACTCACTATATTCTGGAAAAAATTTCCCTGTGGAAAACTCGGCCCATGGCTGACAGCATTCTGACCTTTTATTTTTAATTTAACTTAAAGAGCCGGCTCGTTGTCAACACCTGAAGCCAACCTCACCCGCCGCAGTTGTTCTCTGTCTTTCCAGCTACCGTCATGGCTTCAGCCCCGTCTCCTGCGGCTAACCTGCAGCTCCCCAGCCACCACCTATGTCCTACACTGGCTACCCCAACCTCACCTGAGGACAACCTTCTGCTCACCAGAGCTAACAATAGGATCACTTACCTGACGGAAGAAAATCACTGACTGGCTGCAAAACTCAAAGACAGTGAGCTTCTGCTGTCTCGGTCTATGGATCTGGCCCACAAGCAGTTCAGGAAGATCTCTTCACTCTCGGCCACACTCCACGACACGATCTACTGGAATCCCTCCGGCTGTCCGCGGCCATCTGACCTCATCACCTGCGGCTCACCGCCCTCTCCATCGGTGGCCACTCATGCTCATGCTCATCTCCCCAAGGCTGAGTGGATCAGGGTTGGAGCTAAATCGAAGATTCCGCCGATCCACTGTTCCACTCCAAACCAACCAGCATCATCTCGTCTCTGGACTGACGTGGTTCGGGGTGCCAAAACAAAATCTTCCGCTCCCAGATCAAAGTCATGCCTGGAACTGGAGCTCTCAAATCGCTTCGCAGTGCACACGGCGGCTGCTGTCACTCTGCCCGAGGCGAGTTCCAATCGGTCTGCTGTCCGGTCCGCTGTCGCTCACCCAGCAACAGCGCCTGCTGAGACTGCTGTCCTTCCGTCCGCGGTGGGTGCTGACAGGATGGCTGTTCAGTCCTCCGTGGGACAGCGGACGAGGTCACTCTCCCTCCAGGCCCCCGACTCACTCCACCTCCGTCTCCTCCCGGCGCAGGATTGTAAAGGAAGTGGCCCGCAGGGCAATTCACTCCGGTGGTTCGCGCCGCCCTCGGCCCTCAGCCGCTGCCAATACCCCTCCAACTCCTCCTCTGGCACTGGCCTCCCATCTGCCTGCAGCTGACCATCCTGCGTGTGTGGACAGGGCTACCAATGCGAACTATTCTCCACAGCTCTCTTCCTCTTCATCCACTCGCCCCCTCTTCTCTCCTACCACTCTATAATAGATTCTATAATAAGGAATGTCCGTTTTTTTAACACCACCACACACTGCCTCCTCGCAGCAACCGTCCCGGTCACATGAAGCCCTCTGGTTCCCCTGCAGGTGCTATTGGACCAAGTGTCCAATCACAGTGCCTGTGATTTTTAAACATGCAGTAGTACGGGCCCTACTCAAAAAAACAGGCCTCGACCCCTCTCTCTGTTCCAACTTCAGACCTATCTCTAACCTTCCGTATACCTCCAAGATTTTAGAGAAAGTGGTCTACAACCAGTTGTTGCCCTTTTTAAAAGATAATTGTATCACTGAGCTGTTCCAGTCTGGGTTCAAAGCCCTCCACAGCACTTCTGAAGATGTCAAATGATATGATCTTGTCAACAGACTCTGGCAAGTCTGTTGTCCTTGTGCTTTTAGATTTGTCTGCTGCTTTTGACACTGTTGACCACAGCAATTTAATCTCTCGCCTTGAACACTGTGTGGGCATTAAGGGTGTTGCCCTCAACTGGTTCCGATCGTACCTGACTGACAGAAGCTTCTGTGTTAAACTTGACAACACTGTGTCCTCAACAGCTCCTCTTCCATATGGGGTCCCCCAAGGCTCAATCCTTGGCCCTCTTTTATTTGCACTATACCTTCTCCCCCTCGGTTCTGTTTTCTGTGTCACAAATATGGGGGTCAAATTCGATCCTGATTTTAAATTTGAAAAACAGATCAGCAGTGTCGTACAAAAAAGTTTTTATCAACTACGACAGATTGCTAGGGTGAAACCCATTTTATCAAGACATGACCATGCTTTTATCACGACTCGTCTAGATTACTGTAATTCCTTGTACATAGGAATTAGCCAGGCTTCTCTTGCCCGTCTGCAGCTTGTGCAGAACACTGCTGCACGCCTGCTTACCCAGACCCATAGGCGTGAGCACATCACGCCCATCCTGGCTTCCCTACACTGGCTCCCTGTGTACTACAGAATCAATTTTAAACTTCTGCTATTTGTTTTTAAGTGCCTGAACAACCTCGCTCCTCCATATCTTTCCAATCTGCTTCAGCCTTACTGCCCACCTCGACCCCTGAGATCAGCAGATCAATTATTGCTCACTGTCCCCAAAACAAGCCTTAAGCTCAGAGGAGATAGATCGTTTGCTGCCGTGGCTCCCAAGCTTTGGAACGAGTTACCACTGAATATCAGACAGGCCCCCTGGCTTCCAGTTTTTAAATCTCTTCTAAAAACACATTTTTATTCCTTGGCTTTTAACACTTCTTAATTTATTTTGACTGGCATCCCCCCGAAACAGCACCTGCCGTGAGCCCATCTGTCTTTTTTCTGTTTTCTGTTTTAAGTGTTTTGTATTTGTCTGACTTTTATTTATTCTTTTTATTCTTCTCATTTTTTATTTTATTTTTTGAATAATTTTATGTACAGCACTTTGGCTGCCTTTGTGGTTTTAAATGTGCTATACAAATAAAGTTGTTGTTGTTGCTGTCTCCGGGTCTGCATCATTGGGTCTAACAATTTGGTGGCAGACTGCCTAACAGGCCCACTGCAGCTGGCTGTTTGGGTACCGGCACAATGGTGGTAGTCTTGAGGCACTTGGGAACTGCTGCCTTGGCCAGAGACAGGTTGAAGATGTCAGTGAAGACGCCAGCCAGCTGCTCTGCAAAGTCCTTCAGCACTTGGCAGGTTATGCCGTCAGGGCCAGCAGCCTTATGGACATTCACCCTGCTGAGTGCAGAACGCACGTCATAGGTGGAAAGCGTAAGGCGTTGTTCATCTGGGTGGGGAGCAGTTTTGATGGCTGGTTGTTTGTCGTCCCTGTTGAAGCCAGCATAGAAGTTGTTGTGCTCATCAGGGAGGGAGGTATTGCTGGTTGCATGAGCTCATCTGCACTATTTTGACATGTGCATTGTCCACACACAAAGAAACAAATGCTTTAATGCTTTTACACATTTTTTCAGTCCTTTTTCAATTATCTGCTTCTTTCTCCCACAGCCTCTGACTTTCAACTTGCTTTGGCCACTTGCAATGGACCTTCTTTCAGGCACGAAATTTAGCATGTGTGATTTTACCCTCGAATCAATTTGCCATTCTTTTCAAGGACTTCTGCAATGGGACATTTAACTATGCCATTTACCTCCATATGAAGGAGTTATTGCTTACACTGAATCATACTAGTAAAGATACACAATGTACCTACACCCAGGTATTTGTACTTACCCATGATCCCAATATCCTGTTGAGTGATGTGGGGAGAGGGCTATGTAGTCCCTGATGTGGAGTGGAGTAGGGTTAAGTGGTGTGAGGAGGGTGCTGCTGGTGTCAAGGATGCTCCTGGGGAGAAGGAGGAGGTGTGGAGAAGTAATGCCGCCAGCTCTGTTGGGTAGGGAAGGAATAGGAGTGGAATCAAATCTCTTGAAAAACAGATTCAGTTCATTTGCCAACCCCTGGTCTCCAGATTCTGGGCCCCTCCTACTGTCACTGGTGTGGTCATAGATGCTGTTCAGGCTTCTCCAGACATCCCTGTTGTTGTTCCCCTGAAGGTGCTCCTCCAGCTGCCTCCTGAGATGTCCTTGCCCTGTCCCAGCTCCCTCTGCACCCTCCTTAGCTAAGTTTTGTCCCCTGATCTAAAAGCCCTCTTCTTCTCATTCAGTGGGGCTTTTAGTTTTAGAGACACCCAGAGTTTGTTATTGTGGAAACTCTGTGATGCAGGTTGTTAAACTGTCAGTGTCTTCCCCTTGTGGACTGCATAACACTTCCCAGTCAGTGGTATCAACGTAGTTCCTCAGTGCCATACTGGTCTCCTCAGACCACCTACTCACATGTATGGTTGACTTGAATTGTTTACTCACCAAAGGTATGTAGACAGGAAGCACATGAACCAGGTTGTGATCAGAGCAGCCCAGCAGGGGGAGAGGTGAAGAACTGTAAGCATCCTTTCCGTTTGCATCCAGTAAGTAAGGTTCTTTTGTCTCTGGTGTGATATTTAACATACATGGGTGAAAGTGGCTGCGATCGGCTGGCGACCGGTTCGCGGTGTACCCCGCCTCTCACCCGTTGACAGCTGTGATAGGCTCCAGCCCCCCTGCAACCCCGAAAAAGGGATAGTCGGGTATAGACAATGGATGGATGGATGGGTGAAAGTGGGGAAAGAGGGCCTACAGCAGTGTTTCTCTTTTCCTGTCCCCGGGCCCCACTGCCCTGCATGTTTTAGATGTTTCCTGCTCCAACACACCTGATTCAAATGATCGGCTCGTTATAAGGCCACTGCAGAGCTTGATTGAAACACTGGCCTATGGGTATGATGTCGGCAGCTGTAAAATCACAGTTTGTAGGAGCTCGCAGGCTGCTGCAGCATCTGCTGATGAAGGGATGTACAGCGTTATCGCAATGACATGCAAGAACTTCCTGTTAAGATAATATGGCGAACAACTCGCAGCTCTGTGTCTATTTTGCTGACCTAGCCCTGGGTTACACCATCTGTTGTTCACAATTTTGTCTTACTGTTCTCTGTTGCTCTCCTGTCCACTCTCAGCAGTTGAAAGTCATCCAAAGTAACATTCAAGTCCTGAGTGAACTCATTCAGCCGGGTAGCACATCATGCTACACTCCCAGTACTCCCTCTGTAGTGGTTAGTGCTTAGTCCGTAACAAGAGACAGTATGGATGGGTTATACCTTCTTTTTTTCTCACAGTACTTCACTTCAGCTTTGCATCCCCTCTTCCTTCTCCTTATTTTTGCAGGGATCTCTGGTCTTTCCAATGTGACTACTTTCATGTTGTACAATGCTAACAGCTGTCCTCATGTATAAACAATGGTAAATGGTAAATGGACTCTATTTATATAGTACTTTCTAGTCTGATGAACACTCAAAGTGCTTTCACTTACCCACACACACATCCGAAGGGCAGTTAAGCCACCTGGTCCTTACAAGCATTATCCATTCTCACACACTAATGGCAGAGCATCGGAAGCAATTTGGGGTTCAGTTTTTTGCCCAAGGCTATTTCGACATGCAGACTGCCAGAGCCAGGGATCAAACCACCAACCGATGTGGTTTTAAATTGTCCAGAAAAGAGTAAGAAGAATCACTTCTCTCACCAGTTGTACACCTGTTGGTGAACATGTTCGATCACGACCAGCAATCGAAGAAACACAAAAAAAGCACAATAACAAAGTAAAACAAAGAAACAAAGACTAGCAGTATGGCTTACCGAGCTAACAAGCTTACAACAGCTAGTAGCTATGGCCAGAGATAATGAAAGCAAAAAGCAGCAGTTTGTGGTTACTCTAATGATGTGCCACCCCCTATTTGTATGAGGCAACCTTTGACAGGTGGCCAAATTTTACACATTATACATTATACTTATACGTGTATGGCTCAATGACAATCCATGTCTGCTCCAACAGCTCAACTTCATCGCACACATCACAATATGCAGAAATAGTGGTAATCCTCACTGCTCAACAGACCTCAGCCAAAAAGACTTCATCACCTGCACTGACTGCAGTTACACCTAGAGACCCCCTTCTCTCTTGATGAATGTCCTCTTTCTTTTCCTCCCAGACATTGATTGCAATGCTATTACTTTATCACTTTTCTGACTGTTTGATTGGGTACTTTGGTATTATTTCCATGTTTGCTATCATTTAAAACTAAAGGCTGCAAGCTAAATGTATGATAAACCATACATGGATACCTGTTCAAGATAAATATGGAATGTTTAGCGTCATTGTATTCCTCTGAGCATTAAAACCCAATATCTTTATTCATTGTCATTGTTTAGTATTATGATACAGTTTTTTACGGAAACTGTCTCAAAAGTAAAACGATGAATCCAACTGGTTATCACCTCCACCTCCAAAAGGATTAATTTGTTAACTGGTAGCATTTTACCCATAAGATCCCCTGTCTCCACTCTAACTTCAACTTTACTCTCTGAATCTTCACCTCACCCTCCTTCAGCAGTAACACCATTTCATTGCTTCTGACACTGCCAAGCCAACTCAGCCACTGAACTCAGGTTTACACAAGTAGTACATTTCTGTTAACTGTGTAATTTCTAATCATAATTGGCTTCATCACTACTTTTACCAGCTGTGCCAGTGACAGCCACTGCAAATTTTGTTTAATTCATACTTTCATACGTTTCCTGCCAATTCTTCACCTTCATTTATTTGTTCACTGTCCCGTCAGTATACGCTTAGTGTGTTTGTTACTGTGTCATTGTTTGGTCATTCTTTGTTAATAGTTTTAATAACAAATGTTGTGGAGACCATGTAGTAACATCACATTGACTGACTTAACCTGCTCATAGTAGTGCCAACTACTACTATCAGCATGGCACCATTATCAGTTTCTTCTCAAAATTGAAATTGCACACTTTCCTGCAAGAGTATTTGGATTTCTCTTGAGAGAATTAGTCCTTACGGGCTTTAAACGCTTTCAGTACTTTAAAGACTCCAGAATATGAAATGAGCTACCAAATTCTGGCCAAAGAAAATACTTTCCTGTAGCAGTTGATGAGCAGTATGTTATGGTATGTCATTGACAGCAGCTCAGCAATGACTGACTGGACTCTATTTTCAGGATTGACAAACCAAAAGCCTTATCCCTGCTGCTGCACACTGCTGACATCAGCCACCCTGCCAAACACTGGGACCTTCACCATCGCTGGACTACATCTCTATTGGAGGAGTTCTTCAGACAGGTAGTCACCAAGATGTTTGTCACCTACTTCCTGTTTTACTGGCCTGGGGCCTTTAAAGACAAGGAAATTTTAGAAGAAGAATGGGTCATTTTGTTTCAATATTAATAATCATAATCATTATTAGTAAGTATTGTAAGCAATCTCTGCCATGATAAAATGAACAACTGGCCTACAATGCATGCCAGGTGCGCTGTTTTGGCTAATCTAACTCCTATTTATGCCTGATCACCATATGTGTGCGTTACACAATGTTGAATAATGAGTTAGGGTATTATCACAGTTCAGCTAACTTAGTAACATTACTTTGTCACTAAACTCAATCATATAGGGATAAGAAACTCCATTGTAAATCTTACATAACATTAATGTAACTTGTACACAGAAAATTACTGCATTCAAATGCAAACAAAATCTACTTTGAAAATACATGAAACATTAGCTAAATGACAACACACCAAAATACCAGTGCCTCTATCACCCAGATTGACAACCTGTGAAACTGACATGGAAAAGATGCAGTGGTTTGCCCATTCACCACCATACTAACTGCACAAAGAGCAAGTGTGGCACCAATATGTGGTCACGTGCTACACAGTGATACAATGACACTTGCTTCTTTTATAGTTTCCTTGTTTTAATACAGGAAAATTAATGGATTGACAAATTTTTGCATGAC
This sequence comes from Chaetodon trifascialis, assembly GCF_039877785.1. Taxonomy (NCBI): domain Eukaryota; kingdom Metazoa; phylum Chordata; class Actinopteri; order Chaetodontiformes; family Chaetodontidae; genus Chaetodon; species Chaetodon trifascialis. Next base: position 1,502,476 of record NC_092073.1, read on the forward strand.
AACGAGATGTCTAATCTGGTTGTAAAAGCAAGGCTTATGTCATCAGCAAGAGTTAAGAGTATGCATAATAGCATTTACAGTTGCATGGCCTGAAAACTGCCCTGATTTGCAATCTTGCTCGCTGTTTTGTTGTTCAAAAGAGTTACATTTGTTTGGCTGTAAGCTTATTGTATTCAAAAAGCACAGGCCACTATAATCGTACATATAGTTTGATATTAAAAAAGAAGGAAATGATACTATGTGTAAGTGAAACTGCCCAGGTGTGCCTATGCTGGCAGTACCTTGTGATATTGAATTTGTTTTCAGGGTGATAAAGAAGCAGAGCTGGGTCTACCTTTCTCCCCTCTCTGTGATCGCAAATCCACCATGGTCGCCCAGTCCCAGATTGGTAAGGTACAGAAATACAACTAATGCTGCTGACAGCATGAAGTTCTCGCAGATTTCTCTTCAGTGTGTTCAATACCAGACATCTAGTTAACTTATATGTAGTCCTGATAGTGTTTTTTATCCAGTAAATGTATCAAAGCATCGAGTTTTACATGCTTAAGTGTAAGATATTCTGCCGTTAAGACATATACAGTTCTGTGCAGAATCCACTATTTTATGGAGTCTCTTGGGAATCAATCCTGTATTTTTTTTTTTCCTTTTTGTGGATTCAGTGATGTGACCTTAACATATATGCAACTTAAACCTATGGTGTATATTCATTCATTGATTCATTGACGAAGTTATCGTGTTCATGGGATGGCCAAACGTTCTGTTGAAAATGAGGATTTGACAAGTCTGTCACCTGAAATGAGGTGGAGTGGAAGAACCTGCTCAGGGCTTTGAAATTAATCCAGGGATTAAACCAGATCACCTTTGAGTAGTAGTATTAGACTTGAATATATTCAGCCCCTGAGAAAAACCTTAGTGAAAGACAAGATGTCATGTAAGCGTTTGCTTCAATCTTAGCTGCCTGTGGTAATGTCAATGTCACAACAGATTGTCATCAGAGAGACCAAGTTCAAGTTCCTTTATTGTGATGTACGCTGCAATACAGTGGAGCAGCCGTTGACAATACAGTTCTTAGATCTTAGGCTCTTTCCATCTGTGGTCTTACAGAACACGGTAATAAAGTAAAGTAAAGTATTAAGCAAAGCATAATGTAGTAGCCTCATGAGTAATAGTCAGATGTAATAAACTCATAAAAAGACGCTAGGTCAGCTACTCATTGATGGAAACCATGAGGTACCTAAAGCTGCTAACTCTCTCCAGAGAGTGAGATTGATTGCATTGCCAATGGCTCTCTGGAGACACTGATTTTTTCATTGAGATTGCAGGGAGAACATTGTGAATGCTGAAAGCTTCAAGATTCCCTGAAATGTAAACACAAAAATTGGAATGATGGTGAAAATTTGTGGGATGAATGAGAAACACTCAAGACCATACAGTTTTGTTCTCATCTCATACTACCAATGTAGCCTGAGAACATCTAATGATTTCCAGGTCTTTACGAAACAAGCAGAGGGTACAAAGTGAATGACAATTTTTGCATGGTTCCTGTTTCCTGCAGGATTTATTGACTTCATTGTGGAGCCAACATTCACCGTGTTGACAGAAATGATCGAGAAGATTGTGACACCGCTGATTGAGGAGGCTTCTCACTGTAGACTGGCTGGCTTTGGGTGCTCTAAGTGACACACATAAGATTCTCATGTCCTGACATGCCTGACACTTATTTTGTTAGATAAAACTGACTGTCTTCAAATATGACACAATTCCCACTTGATACATCTGTTTTCTGTGTTTCTATGACGATGTTGCCTATGATTCAATCACAAAGTCATTTTACTATATTGTTGCTATATTACGGAACTGTATTATTGGTCGAAACACAGTGGCATACCTGCAGAATCTGCAATGTCACATTGTCATCCTCTGCCACTCTACACCTTGACTCTAACATATCAAAAACAGCAGATTGCTTTACCATTTTTAACATGATCCTGACACGTATTAGAGTTGAAAATCAGAAAGGCGTCTATGCCATTTCTGTAACACGAAAAAAACATAAAATATCTGTTTATAATTTTCAGAATCAGAAAGCCTTTATTAGACCCCGGAGGGGAAATTTCATTTCAGTTACATCCCGTCCAAGAAACATGAAAGAACAATGACACATAACATGGGGAGTACAGGAGCAGGAGAACTGTGGGTCTGCACAATCCAGCGATCAGCGCCCCGTTTACTTAGATAAGAAAAAGGAGAACAAGAGGGAGGAAGGGGCAAAAAAACTAGACTCCTGTGTGTGTGTGTGTGTGTGTGTGTGTGTGTGTGTGTGTGTGTGTGTGTGTGTGTGTGTGTGTGTGTGTCGGGTGGGGGGGCAAAGTGTGGGATTAGGAAAAAAACACCTCAGCACACAAGCAGCATAATGAGACATTACAACAAAACTCAAAGACTTGCACATGTGGGAGCAAGTGAGGGTTTTCGGGGGGTGGGAGGTTTCGCAGCACAGACACAGAGGGGGCATGCATGCAGCCACATTACGGCGCCTCGCAGCAACCCTCCATGATATACTACGACAGGAAACACTAGAAACACTAGATGTCAGTGTAGTGTCATGAGATGAGGAGTGAATGACACCATTGACTTTTTACAAAGAAGCAGCTGTCATAACTTTGCTAAATTTGTGAATTAGAAATTACGATTACATAGACAATTTATTCTTTAAGTTTAAACAAGTTACAGTTGTAAATGTATGTACAGTAGACTATTTGCATTTGAACAAGTAAAGAAATACCGCTACCATTGTTGATGAAACAATATTGTTCTTCAGAGCCCTTTAAATAATACAAAACTACAAACAACAGGACATAACCCCTTCTCCATTTGATGTATGAAATTTCATATTGTAAACAACTTCGCAGTGATAACTGAAGCCAGAGGATCATCACAGGACCAACTTACTTATTTAAAACAAAGACTGACACATCTTTGCCCATCACACAGTTTCACAAATTAAACAGTTAATTTACACATACATTTGTATGACTGCATGAATTTATGTGTATATGTTTGTGATGCGCACATACATGTCTACACTGTCCACAGTGTCAACAGTATTGGTGGCAGTGATGGAAAGCATTCCAGTACGAAGAGTACAGGCTCAAATAGCAGCTGCTGTTTGGCCACAGTGGACTTCAAGAGCTTCAAGGTCACATGGAACCAAGAGATTTGTCACAACAAGGAGACATGGAGGGCTCAGGCAGCCAAAGGTAGCTACACTGATACCACAGTATGTCTTCACAAGGTTAAAATATTGATCAACTTATTGCATTACATACATACATTCAAATAGACGTATTTGAATGGGTTTATTTGAATAGACCCATGACGAGAAGCCGTGATAAAGGGAAAACAAATCCGCCCTGAAACACAGAAATTAAGACATATTTGAGGGTTATCCAAGACATTTTTATAAGCTGTCTCATTTTGGCCTTTTGCCTGATAAAGACCTGACCGACTTCAAACATTGAACACCTCAATAATATACTGCATATTTCCTTCTACAGAATATGTAAACCTAGAATTTTGATGAAATGTGTAACTGGCAGACTTAGAGAGAGGGAGTGGATATGTACATTACAAGCTATTTAAACAAATGACAAAGTAATTCTCTCTGAGCTGACACCTTATTGTGGTGGAGAAGTTTGAGAGCCCTAATGACCTTAGGAGCTATTTTGCCAAAAAATGTGCCTTTGGTATTTTTCCCATGGTAGGGTCTCCCAAGGCAAATTGGTCTTAGGTGAAGAGCCAGACGGAGAGCAGCTCAGAGGACGCTTATGAACAAAACCCGCAAGGACCAAGGTACCCTTGGTGCACTTGGCCCCAGGACACCCTAGGTCATAGGTGATATATATAGTTGTAGGCTTTATAGTCATATCATTTGACTTGTGGCCACATGTTTTGGACACTTGGAAGAGAGCAGCAGAGCTGTCAACTGATCACCACCTAGTGGTGAGTTGGATCAGATGACAGGGGAGGATGCCGCACAGACCTGGTAGGCCCAAATGAGTAGTGAGGGTCTGATGAAAACACCTGGTGGAAGAACCTGTTAAGTTGCTTCAACTCCCACCTCCGGCAGACCATGTTCCGAGGGTGGTAGGGGACATTGAGCCCGAAAGGTCTTGTTCCTGCTCTGCCATTGTTGAGGTGGCTGTGAGCTGTGGCTGCAAGGTTGCTGGGGCTAGTTGGGGCGGAGCCATCAGGCTGAAGAAAGAAGCCTACAGGGCATGGTTGACCTGTGGGTCCCCAGAGGCAGCCAACTGCTACCTGAATGCCAAGCAGTGTGCGGCTCTTGCGGTCACAGAGGGTGGCGAACTGCTGACATCAACACGTATTCCTCAGAGGAGGCAGAGTCGAGGGGCTTGGGGAAGGGTCATCTAATCTCTGGGGCAGAAGTCACCGAGATAGTTGAGTAACTCTGGTGGTGGAGCCTTGGGGGTAGATGAGATTGGCCCTGAGTATTTCAAGGCTCTGGATGTTGTAGGGCTGTCTGGCTGGAGTGCCACTAGAGTGGCTGACCAGGGTGGTGGGCCCCATCTTTAAGATAGATATAATATAATAAATATAATAAAGTGCTTAACGATATCCAGAATGACATGAAAAGATGGAGCAAACTCTCCACGTCTTTTCAGTCCAGACTTTCCATCGTAAAGATGAATATATTACCCTGTATTAATTTCATTAGTTCAATGTTACCTCTTGACCCTCCAGCTGGGTTCTGAAGTAGGTTAAAATCCTACACTAGCATTTATTTATGGAATAAAAAGAAGCCCAGAATCAAGGCCTCCACTTTGCAACGACATAAATCAGAGGGTGGGGTTAACCTACCTAACTTTGAATGGTACGCGTGGTGCTTTGCTTTGCGTCCACTCACTGTTTGGGTGAATTCAGCATCTCAAGTGTCTTGGTGCCCCATTGAGGAGAGACTAACACATCCATACAACCTAACAAATCTCATTTATTCTAGCATACCACAGAAGATAGTCAAATGTGACTTTGGTCCAGTTATTACATACATGTTTACTGCATGGCGCAAAGTCCAGAACCTCGCAAAAACGGACAAGTTCTTTTGCCAGTCTCCTATTTTTCGCAATTATTCCCTCCTAATAGATGGCAAACCAATAATTTTCCCACAATGGTCTGATAAAGGTGTTCATACCATTCAAGACATCATGGGACAACAAGGCCTCCGTGAGTTTCAGGACTTACAAAAATCTTACAACCTATCGGGCACTTTCTTTTTTTATTTTGCGCCCATGCGTGCTCATGGTGTACCATGGGGCACACTTCTGGAAAAACACCCTCTTCATGAGTTACTGGTTAAGAATATAAATAACAATGGGATTATCTCTGCTCTTTACAAATATATAACCAAGGCTTCTTACAAGCCTCTCTCACTTGATGATAGGTGGAGAAAGGACATCAATTGTTCTCAAGAAATTGATTGGCATACTATCTGGCTAAATATAATATTGTCATTCAGAAATCCAAACCATCAGATGATAAACTATAATTTTATTCACAGATCCTATCTCACTCCTCAAAGACTGTATCAAATGAAGTTCAGAGATGATCCATTTTGTGGCTTTTGCTCAGACAACAAAATTGGTACCTTTATCCACATGGTGTAGCAGTGCTCAGAGGTTGACCAATTTTGGGTAAATATCTCAAGCATTCTGTCTAATTTTTTTTGATAGAGCTGTCCCTCACTCTCAGCACCTGCTTTTGCTTAATGACACTTCATCACTGAAATTTACTGTAAATGAAAAACGACTTCAGCTATCCGGTATTACTGCTGCAAAAAAATAATAGCCTGTCGCTGGAAAACACCACATGTACTCTTGGTGAGGGAATGGCTCTCGGTCTACAAAGAGATTGTTCAGACAGAGTTGTCTATAGCACGATGTCGCCACACCAAGGCACAGAATGTCTCCTGCTGGTCAAGCCTGTTACAAAAGACATATGCCCTACAGTAGCATCTTGCAATGGGGGGGGGGGGGGGTGAGTGAGTGAGTGACATGAGTGATTTGTTCTGCAGGTATTTGTTTCCATGGTTTTTTTTTTACCTTCTTTTTCTTTTATTTTTATTTATTTATTTTTTGTTTGTTTGTTTGTTTTTGTTTTTTGCTTCCCTTCTCTTTCTCTGTTTGTACTATTATTATTACTGTTGATGTTGCATTCTCTGTAATCATCTGTGGGATATTTATGGAGGCTTGAATGTTTTACCCTGTCTGGGGCACACTATTTGGGCTGGGGGGAGGTTTGGAGGCAGATATTGATGCCATTGTAATTTGAATGCGTCTTTCTTGAACATTCAACGACTGTATGATTGCCTCTGTTAATAGAAAAGCACAATAAACAATTGATCACAAAAAAAGAAAGGGGACCAGAGCGTGTGTTCCAACTAGAGAGGGTTCACACTCCTCAGCCTCCTCGGCAAGGTCTGTGCCAGGGTATTGAAGAGGAGAGTCTGATTGACAGTTGAACTGCAGATCAAGGAGGAGCAATGCGGTTTTCACCCTGGCCATGGGACTGTGGACCAGCTCTATATCCTTGCTAGGGTGCTGGAGGGAGCGCAGGAGTTTGCCAAACCACTTCACTTGTGTTTTGTGGATCTGGAGAAGGCCCACAACTGTGTTCCCAGGGGCATCCTGTTGGGGGCCATCCACCCCATACTACCCAACGTGTCGGTTGAGTTGGTCTGCGTAGCTGGTAGTAAGTCAGATCTGTTCTGGTGAGGGTTGGGATCCGCCATGGCTACCCTTTTTATGGACAGAATTTCTAGGCACAGCCGAGCGGTGGAAGGTGTCGGGCTTGGTGACCTGAGGATCTCAACTCTGCTTTTTGCAGATGACGTGGTCATCTTGGTGTCACCTCCAGCTCTTGCTTTTGGTGGTTCAATGACACAGCCCATGCACATGAGACACATTGTTGGCAAGTAGGGCTTGATCACCTGTTATTCCAAATTATTATTTTATGAACTGCCTGAACATTTGACAATGACCGCAGAAAATAGCCAGGCCAAGAAAAGGCAAAAAATACATTTTTTTCAAGGGAAATGGGAAACCAAATTTGTTTTCACGAATGTGAATGACAAGTACATGTGTCTCATTTGTGGTGAGAATGTGTCAGTCAGCAAAAGATCTAACATCAACTGGCACTTCAACAAAGTCTCCAACAACTTTTCATGGGACTTTTTGGCTGGTTCTAGTCTTTAAACAGAGAAGGTAAAGGAACTGACAACAACACTTTAAAGACAACAGAAGGCCAAGCAAGACAGAAATTATGTCTGCTATCTGTACAACTGGCAAGGAGAGTGTCTGCAGTGTCTGTGGATGCTAATGGTCTTCCCTCAGGTGTGATGAGTTGGTTGACTCCAGTGATAGCTAGCTGTCTTCATTCATATAGTGTTTGATGACTATTTGCAATGCTGTGAAGGACTGCTTTGTTAAGAAAAAGATTCCAGTTGAAAAGCTGGTGTCTGTGACAACTGATAGAGCACTGGCTATGACAGAGCATCACTGCCATCACTGCCATATTTCCCACTTCAAAGTGGACCCAGACTTTCCTAAATTTCTGAACTACCATGGTGTCATTCACCAACAGGCTGTATGCATGAAGGTTATGGGATTTGATCATGTCCTGACACTTGTTGCGAATATTATCAACTCCATTTGAGCAAAGGCCAAGCACCACAGGAGCTTCAAGCTGTCAATTTCTGAACTACCATGGTGTCATTCACCAACAGGCTGTATGCATGAAGGTTATGGGATTTGATCATGTCCTGACACTTGTTGCGAATATTATCAACTCCATTTGAGCAAAGGCCAAGCACCACAGGAGCTTCAAGCTGTCCCTAGAGGAATGTTCTGCTGAGAACAGGGATCTCCTTCTCCACACAGAAATCAGGTGGTTAAGCAGGGGGGGTAAGATACTACAGCACTATTTTCATTACTGAGTGAAATAAAAGCTCCCAGGTGAAGATAAAAACATAATTGATATGATCAGTGCTGTTAAGTCAAAGCAAAACTGTTATTTTAGTTTCAGCAAAAACTAAACAAAAGCTTTCAGCTCAGTCTCAAAGATGGTGGAAAGCCATGCAGGAGGAGCCGATGTTTTGCTCAAGCTACCATCCAAGCTTGGGCAGTTGGCAAGTGAGAATTCAGGACAGATGACTGAACTGCTCTATGTAAATCCTGTGGAGAAGGAGATGGAGGTTATAATCCTCCAAAATAATGTCCAGCTGAAATCTCAACAGCATTCACAACATTTTTCTTGTTAAATCTGTCTACACAGTCATATTGTGGGGACTTGCCTTCCTTATGGAGACAAAAGTCCTCATAATATAAATCACTAACTTGTAGGGTGAAAACTTGGGTAAGGTTAGGTTTAGGTTTAGGTTTAGGTTAAGGTTTAGGTTAGGGTAAGGGTTGGTGTTAGTAAAGTAGTGATTATGGTTATGGTGAGGGTAAGTCTTCATCATGAATGTAAGTATATGTAATGTCCCCAAAAATGATGGAAACACATCTCTCTCTCTCTCTCTCTCTCTCTCTGTGTGTGTGTGTGTGTGTGTGTGTGTGTGTGTGTGTGTGTGTGTGTGCGTGCATGCGCACGCACGCTTGTAGACCTGGAGGAAAATGCCAAGAAGGAGGCAAAGGAGGGTGGCCAGGAAGGCAGTGAGTCAGAGGAGGAGAAAGAGTCGAAGAGAACTGTTGACAGACCCAACACAGGAGAGAAGGAGATGAAAAATGTGGAGGGACAGGAGGAGGTGGTGAACAGCAGGCAGCAGGAGGAGCGACATGTTAAAGAGGAAGACGGAGACAACAATCCGGGAGGGGCTGCAGGCTCCCTGCTGGGATCACATCCAAAATACACGGACAAGAAGAACCGTGATGGCTACATAGGGATGCAACAGTGGTACTGTCAGAAAGGTATACAACTTTTTCACGGGGAGACCTGCTGTGGGAATAATTACACCACAGCTAGCAAAATTTATTGAATGTTCCTATACAATGCTCCTTATATCTCTCATTTATGATGTGAAACCAATGGTATTGTTACGTTCCCAGAACATTCTGGGTTAATTTAAATGTTTCAGAAAAGTTACTTGTACGTTTCCCATTAATGTTCTTTAGATGTTAAAAAGACAAGTTTTTATTAAATAAGTCAACATTAGACAACATTCTTTGATTTACAGAAAATTTCAAGTGTGCGGTCAGCAGAGCTGTAGCAGCATGATCTTCATGGCAAGTTATCTGAGCCTTTAGGTCCATCATGTTATGCTAAGATAACTGGCTGTTGGCTGTAGCCTCTTATTTACAGATATGAGAATTGTATTGATCATCTTATCTAACTTTTGGCAAAAAAGCATAATAGTATATTTTCCAAAGTGTAAAGTTTTTTCTTATAAGAATGTCAGCTGACATGCAAATGATGTCATTGGATCCTGATATACCATTTGAATAATCACTGAAGGTACCCATTGTCTAACAGATGCTAGTAATAGATGCTAACTGCCGTAAAACTCAACAGAAGATGGCAGCAACTGCCATTGGTCATCAATACACATTTCTTGCCTACGCATGTTTCTTGACAACACATTCGACCCAATGAAGTCACCTATTGTGAGAGATTTCCAAAAACAACAGACATCAAGCTGCTACTTTCACATTCGGCCACCTACAAAGAAATGTCAAACAGAACAGGAGCAGAAGAAAATACTTTACCCTGACAAGTGGCTCTAGACTGCGCGGTGGCTTGAAGCTGACAATGAGCACACTGAAATGTAGCACAAGATATTTTATTCACATCCACATCTAGCAGATGAAAGAAGTGCATTTTATACAGGCTCATCCCCTATTGAACTGCTCACTTGCTGTGGGCAGCTGTGGCTTAGGAGGTATAGTGGGTAGTCCATCAATCAGAAGGTAGGTGGATCAATACCCAGCTCCTCTTGTCCACATATTGAAGTGTCCTTGGGCATGATACTGACACCCAAATTGCTCACATTGCTCATTTGTCATCAGTGCATGGATAGGTGAATGTGGCATGTGTGTGGTTTGAGTTTGAGTGGTTAAAGAAGTCTAGTAAAGCCCTATATAAATGCAGTCAATTTTCCATTTGCTAAATGGCGAAACAATTTGAATGAAGAACAGCTGCAAGCTCTCTGTATGTTTTTCTCCCAGCATTTCATAAGGCTAAACACACACATTCTATGTCCTTTTATGCTGACAATTTTGCTTTATTGACACTGTTAGGTGTGAATGTTGGGTGCGCAGATAATGCAGAGCAATAGACAATCTGTGAGAAAGGAATTAATGGCAAAGTTGCAGTCAGTCATAGATACACAAAGCAAGCAGGAAAACACAATGTCCTCTGAGTATGGCTTGTCACATCTCAACATAAAAAAAGTACAGTACTGATCTGTCACATACTTGTCTCTCAGCCCTGATGCACATTCACCTGTCAAAAATGACCACAGAGACATTTGACCCAAAGCCAGCTGTTGACCTGTGTGGATGGAGCCAATTAATCTGAAACTCAACCAGGAAATTGTAGGTGCATCTTCATCATTTGCCTTGCAGGAAGCTGAACCTAGGGGCTGCAAGAGAGATGGTGTTTATTAAGACCATGCTATCTATGCTATCTATATTTTATTTATATAGTGCCAAATCACAACAGACGTTGTCTCAGGACTCTTTCCAAATAGAGCTAGTACAGAGCATACGTTTTATCTACAGATACTCAAAAATTCTCTTGTGAGCAAGCACTTGGCGACAGTGACAAGGAAAAACCTCAGGCAGAACCAGGCCCTAGGTGGGCGGCCATCTGCCTCAACTGGTTGGGTTATATCAGTTGTACTAATGTGATATTTCCAATTGTTCTCACTGCAATTACAGATATAAAGCTTTTCTACCTGCAACATTGCTTTTTAGGAATGATATATACCTCCATCTCAAAGCTATACAAGTTGCAAGAAGTTGTCACAATTAAAATAAGACTTGATAATACACACATACACACACAGCTCAAAGCTCAAAGACTAGAATATGATTTTACTTAAACATTGGTGTCCCTGCAGACCCTCAGCCTGACTGCCTTCCTATCCAGTACTACAAGAAACCCAGCTACTGTGCAAGCTCCTACCAGCTGATCAGGTCAAAGGTCACTGAGATACGGCCCATTGATGCCAGGGGAAAAGCGAGGAGACTGCAGTGCATCTCCCTGCGCCGTCGAAAGTGACCGTCAGTCATGATGCAATCACATGAAATTAAGTTTCTGTTTATATTTGCATATTGAACCCTCTATTCGATCTGATCTTTTGCTTGATTTTAATAAGGTATAGGTTACTGTTAATGCCTCACTGTTGCCCTCCATTGGTGATGTCTCTCCCTTTTACCACTGTCAAAGCCTCCTTTGTGTGGATCATTTATTTTGAATCTCTGATAAAAATGTTAAGTAGTTTTGTGATTACACTACAGTATATATTTTAAGACATCTGCATTGTTTCCACTGCTTGTCCTCCTTCTTGTCCAGCTGAGAACATCTGTGTGCTAATAATGTAGTTCTTAAGTTTTTACAGCTCATTCTCATTGTGTGTTTTGTCTATTATGTTTAGGGCTGACAAGACTGACAATGTCACGGCACTGCTGAATTTTCCCTACTAATACTGATATTGATACTGATATGTCCATACTGATCTCAAATCATCAAGCGGACTGTTGAAATGAAAAGTGAATATTTATGATGTTTGACAATAACATTTAATACTTATTGAACTAATAATAAAATAATATTAATTATAATCCAATAATCAAATCAAATCAAATTCAATAATCCAATTTGTATTTTCATTTCCAAATATTGTATGGCCGCTCTATGATTCAATTCAATTCAATTCAATTCAATTCAATTCAATTCAATTCAATTCAATTCAATTCAATTCAATTCAATTCAATTCAGTTTTATTTGTATAGCACCAAATCACAACAAAAGTTGTCTCAGGACACTTTCCATACAGAGCTGGTACAGGCCGAGCCCAACAATTCCCCTAATGAGCAAGCACTTGGCCACAGTGGCGAGGAAAAACTTCCTTTTAACAGGCAGAAACCTCAGGCAGAACCAAGCTCTGGGTGGGCGGCCATCTGCCTCGACCGGTTGGGTTAGAGAGGGAGAGCAAGAGAGAGAGAGTGAGACAGACAGAGAGAGACAGACAGAAATGCAGTCAGAGAGAGACAGAGACAGAGAGAGAGAGACAGACAGACATGCAGTCACATGACCATATTAAAATGTAAAAGCTGTTTGAGCTGTTATTTTCAAAGACTTGATGTCATGATTCGTTTGGTTTTTGTTCCCAGTCTAACACTATTTTCCTTCCCTCTTGTCTGTCAGCAGGCAGCGCGTGAGAGAGAGAGGCGGGGGGTCGATCTCCTCGGGAGCGAGACACACCTGTGCCTCATCGGCTAATCAACCGGCTTCTTAAGCCAGCTACAGCATGACTCCTGTGCCAGACTATTCTACTTGCTCTTGCCACGCTAGTCTAGCTCCTGACTTTTGATCTCTTGTCTCTCGCTCTCTCTACATGTCTCCAGCATTTTCTCTGTGTTTTTTGACTGGTCAGCTAGTGAGCTTGCTCCTAGACACTTTGAGTTCCTTTTTCATTCTCTGTGCTGTTTGCTAGTGAGTTTGCTCCTGGACACAGAAGTTTTTCCCTGCAAAGGTTCTGTTTTTTCAATAAACTTTTTGTGTTTGACTCTGCAACTGGGCCCTGGTTCTTCCAGCTGTTCACCTGATCTGTCTTAAAGTGGATTATTATTTATCACACAATTAAAAAGAAAAAGCATTTTTTAAACAATTTGAAAATGAAAACACCTTTGTACAGCTGAGGACTGGGAGAACCACTGGGATTGTGAGTTGGGAGTAATGTGCTGACTGGAGCAGGAGAACAGCACAATGTTTGCAAAACCATACGTGCAGCAATAATGCACCAGCTGTATTAATTCTGTCAGGTTAATGTTATGTTAAGGATTATGTAAGAAGGCTCTCAGTCCATTTTATTATAGAAGTTAAATTATACTTACAACATCAAAAACTAATTATGAATCCATTAAATTTTATTTTCATGAAGAACAAGAAGGATCATTAAGGATTAGGTTTTATTATTGACTCTAACTTGTCTGAAATAAGCCAAATCGTTAGGAACATGTTAACCAAATGGTAACAAACACAGTAACAAAGCTGCTCTCTCTTTATCCTACTCTTAGACTGTGGGGCTTTTCTGACTTCCTCATGAACCTGTAGCATAACATCCTTACATACACTACACCTGTGTCTTTGTCTTTCTTGTGCACAAAAAATACAGTTTTGGTATATTAGAAATGCACACACCATTATGCTGTGGCAACTTGTTACGTTAGCCATTGACATTGATCAGTGGTAAATCTTGCACGGGGTAGCCACCAAAGTCGGCGGAAGAGGCTGCATACTGGTGGCTTGGTGACTTGATCGTCACGTAAGAAAGATCTGTGGGGACAGGGACTGGTGCCATAGCTTTAGCTCTGTCTTGCATGTGTCGTTGAACATGAGGAAAAGAGGAGGCTGTGGAAAAGAGATTCACCTCGAGGGATGTTACAGGTGATGGACTTGAGGTGGCCTAGCAGTGAAAGGAGGAAATGTGAAATGAGTAAGGGAATCTGCAGAATATATTTGTTACGATCCTACAGACCTGGTGGGTATTTCAGAAAGCGGTTTATGTGAAAACTCAGAGTAAGTTAAGCCTGAGATGGAAACTCTGAGTTTTCCGTTGCAGAAAGAGAGGAAACTGAAACTCTGAGTCGGTCACCATGGTAACAGACTCTGTGAACATAACCTGCTCGCTGGCAGGTTTACTATAAGAAACACTGAGTTTCAACCTGTCTCCTCCCACATGAAGAAATCTGTTAGACATGGATTGCCCATTCATTCCCAATTCCCAAACAGGAATATCTGTTACCGCTACCGCTTTTCATCAAACGGTATAATTTATCTTGATAACATACGGCCATATCGGCCATACATCACCAATCTCACACACTGCAGACATGCGATCACATCACAGCAAATTTTATGCATAGCGCTATGTTTTTTTGTTTTTGTTTTTGCAAACGGTAGTTTTTTGTACAACATTGGGGATGTAGAGTACTTCGAAAAGGCAACAGTGTGTAGAGCTGTGAGGAAAGCAACCTCACACTGAAACGCCTGTTACAAATGATGGTAGTGACTGGTGACTAATGTAGAAATCATATATTCTGTTATTTTAGATTATGAGATACATTCTGCTGCGACCTCAGAGTGAGTTCAGTTGCTTAATTAGCTGTCATTTTGCAGGGCTTTCAAATGTGATAGGATGCATAGATGGGACACAAATTCCTGTTACTGCGCCTGCAGAAAATGAAGGGGACTATGCGAATAGAAAATCCTTGTCATTCTCTGCACTAGGAAGATCATATGTGATGCAGCCTACATCATTATAAATGTAGAAGCCAAGTGGCCTGGCTCTGTACATGATTCCCAGATCTACTGGGAGTGTAGTCTGAGCAACAGATTTGCATGTGCAAGGAAGCTAAAACTTTGTACAAATGTTCTTTGTCTCACTTTTTAATGCGTTCAAATAATTACGGGAGTGTTTGATGGCTACCCACTGGGGGATCGAGCTATCCATGCCAGCCCACTCTGTTGACCCCTTACCCTGACCCTGAGCGGGGGCCCCAACAACGTTTTAATGAAGCCCACTACAGGATGAGGGTTGAGATGGCCATAGGCATACTCAAATCAGGGTCACTCCAGAGAGGGCATGTGACATCATTGTGGCCTTGTTAAAGTTAGAGGTTGAGCCAAAACCAAGGAGTGAACCCAAAAGTGCAGACTGAACTGAAGTGATTTATTAACAAAAAGGCAACCAAAATCCTCTAGAAATACAAAATCAAAAGCAATACTAGAAAAAACCACAAACTAATAATTAAGGGGCCACATCCACCACCTCTGACTGAGGCTGAGGAGCTGGCCCTCAGCCAAAATCATGACCGGTGGCTGAAGGCATTCCCGGGGGAACCTCATCTGAGCCTGTCACCCCCCAGGACACAAGTGCCTACAACAGATGCAAGTATACACTTGTGTCTTTTTAAAAAATAAAACGTATATTATATATAAAACTATATAAAATTTCCACCCCCCGACAGTTGTGGATGGTGTCATCTGCCTCGTTCAGCCTCCTACTACTGAAAAAATGGAACACCCTGCAGCTGTAAGTATTCCATACTCAGTTCTTGCCTCAGATGGTAATTCAAAGAATTCTGAAACAGTATCTTTTCCTTCATCACAGGAGGATGATGATGATGATGATGATGATGATGATGATGATGATGATGATGATGAAACACTGTCTGCTGCAACAGGGATTGATCCAGAGAGGCCTACTGAAGTGTGTCTTAATATTATCTAGAGCTACTGGCAGTGCTCTGCCCATTCACATTCCTTTACATTCATGAGTGGAATTTGGAGTTGAAGTGATGAGCATAGATAATGGACAAACAACTAGCACATTCTTGTCCTTCAACAGAACAGCTGGGCATTACCAGGAGGAGGGTCCATCAACTTCCACAGCGCAACTTGACACAGTGAGATTTTCTGTCAATACCATGTTAAATCTGTTTGGAGAACAGTAGGATTTAAATGTCTTCCATAAGTTTCCCAGTTACCAGTGAAGGAGTTTTATAGAGTCCACCTCATGAAGAGTATAAAGAAAAGTGAAAAGGAAATGGTCTATCTGGATCGCCAGATTAGAAAAACAGACCTTGAAATTCTATTACTGGAACGCCAGTTGAGGTGGGTGCACTTCACAGGTGAAATATGTTAATGGTTGGAGCTATATTACAAATCCTAACTGCTGCTTTTGTACTTTTAGGGATTAAAGAAGACCAACCCACATGTGAATTTGTCATTATTTGACTGTTTTAATCAAAAGCAGTTTCTGCTGTTTAGGTCCCTTACAGCCCTTCCATCCTGGACGTCTGCAGGGTGGATGGGATGGTCATCCTCAAGGTCATTAATTTGTACAGCAGGGTGTTGCTCTCCTGTAATAGTTGCAACATTATGCCACAATGATCACATATGATCTTCCCAGTGCAGAGAATGACATGAGTTACAGTGTACTGTAATGTATACATTTTCATGTACGTACATCATTTTTAAGATGGTAGGTCATAAACCTGGACATTGATGCTCTGAAAGGATTTTCTATTCACATAGTTCCCTTCGTTTTCTGCAGGCGCAGTAACAGGAATTTGTGTCCCATCTATGCATTCTATCACATTTGGAAGCCCTGCAAAATGACAGCTAATTAAGCGACTGAACCCACTCTGAGGTCGCAGCAGAATATATATCATAATCTAAAATAACAGAATATATGATTTCCACATTAGTCACCAGTCACTACCATCATTTGTAACAGGCGTTTCACTGTGAGGTTACTTTCCTCACAGCTCTACACACTGTTGCCTTTCCGAAGTACTCTACATCCCGAATGTTGTACAAAAAACTACCGTTTGCAAAAACAAAAACAAAAAAACGGAAAGAAGAAGAACGTAGTCGAAGACGGAGTGTTTGGTTGAAAATCAGTGAATATTTTCCCACATTTACTGCAACAAAGTGATATGTCGGCATGGTAGGTAGGTATGATTTTGTTCAATTTCTAACGTCTATATCTTAGTGACGTTAATTACTGTATTACAATATCTATTAGCTGCTACCGTTAGTTACTTGTGGTTAGCTGCTAACGCTAGCAATATAATAGTCTAATACAGTGATCAGTTGTTTTTTTCTTGTGTTTTGATTGCTCCCAGTATGTAAAGACTATTTCAACCAATATAACAAAAAGTTTATTTGAAGAGAAGAGACTCCAGCTTTCAAGCTGTCTAATTAACGTTACTGAACAGTCACTTTCAGCTTTAACAAAGATTGCTAGCAGCTAATATTAGCATTATGGCTTACATGCGGCCTAATATGAATAGCCAGCGATTTTTTTTTTTGAAAACTTAAAATTTACAAAAAAGTAAGGCCTTTTAAAGTTATGAGACAACAGTGTACTGTGAAATAAGACATATTTACATGAATAAGCAACAAAACATTAACATTAATGATTATAATTAAAATTATAGATCTATAGATTTAGTCTAGTCTTTAGTCTAAATTTATAAAAACCCCACTGTTGCAAAGTCAGGTGCAGAGGACAAAAACATCATGCAGGCAGGGAGTGATGCTGAACAAATTTAGGCAGACTTTTATTCTCTAACAGTCAGGGCTCTGCAACACAGGGGCTTCACAAATCTGCCTCTTTAACATCTGGAAAACATATTCTCATATTCTGCTCATATTCATCATTCCATTTCACTTTAGTGACAGATTTTTTTGTTAGTTTAGTGAGTGGAGCAGCCAGCGTAGCAAAATGGGGAACAAACCTTCTGTACCAGCCCACCAGTCCTAGAAAAGATCTCACTTGTTTTTTGGTCAGGGGTCTGGTAATCATCTGTATGGCCTTTATCTTTTCTATTTGTGGCTTTATTTGTCCACGGCCAACCAGGTACCCAAGGTATTTCACCTCCTCTTGACCCCAAGAACACTTGTTTGCATTTAGGGTCAGTCCAGCATCCTGTATCTTGCCCAGGACAACTTTGAGATGCTGCATGTGTTCATCCCAGGACTCACTATAGATTACAACATCATCGAGGTAGGCAGCTGCAAACCTGGAACAATCATTAAGAACAATATCCATTAATCGTTGGAAGGTTGCAGGAGCTCCATGAAGCCCAAAAGGTCCAGCACGGTGTAATGGAACAAACCCATTCCTGGAATCTGGAAAGCTGTGTATTCTCTGCAAGCTGGGTCGAGGGGCACCTGCCAGTATCCTTTACAAAGATCTAGGGTTGTAAAATATTTGGCTTTCCCCAATCTCTCCAGCAGCTCGTCAATGCGTGGCATGGGATAAGAGTCAAAACATGAAATGCTATGCAGTTTCCTCATGTCAGAACAGAACCGAGGTTGAGTGGAATTTTTCTTGGGAACAAGCAGTATAGGATTTGACCACTCACTTCTGGACGGTTCAATGACACCCATCTGGACCTCCTTCCTCAGGGGTTCCACCATTCGTTCTGGAATCCAGTAAGGCTTCAGATGAACAGGTGCAGCATTTTTCAGAACAATTTTATGTTCTATCACATTAGTGCGGCCCGGTTTCTCAGAGAACAAAGATGGGAAAGATTGTTTCAGCTCACCAGTTGATGCCACTGGTCCTCACTCAGGTGCTCTGGAGGGGTCTGGGGTTTACACTTCTCCCTGAGGGGTATCATATCAGGTTCCTCAGCCTCCAACCGCATCATCTTCTTCAGGCTGGACATCCTGGGCCATTAGCACACACTCCCCTCCTGTCTCCGGGCTGTTTCTTCCATGATACTCCTTTAACAGGTTTACATGGAGTAATTGTCGGTGCTTTTGTTTATCAGGACAGAAAATCTCATATGTCACTAGGCCCACCTTCCTGGTCACAGTATAAGGGCCTTGCCACTTGGCTAATAACTTACTTGGCCCCGTAGGAAGCAGTACCAACACTTTCTGGCCAGCTTTCAGTTCTCTTTCACGGGCACGTTTGTCGTACCATACCTTTTGTTTTAGTTGAGCTTCCTGCATGTTTTCCTTGGCTTTCCCTCTGTAACTTTCCAGTTTGTCTCTCATCTGCAGGATTTAGGAAATGATGTTGGTTGTGGTTGACGTTGCCTCACCAGCCACCCAGTTCTCCTTCAGCACGTCCAAGGGGCCTCTGACCTGCCTGCCGTACAACAACTCAAAAGAGGAGAAACCAGTTGAAGCCTGGGGTACCTCTCTATATGCAAATAACAGAAAAGGCAACCATTTGTCCCAGTCTTTACCCGTATCCTCAACAAACTTTCTCAACATATGTTTCAGAGTACTGTTCAATCGTTCCACTAGACCATCAGTTTCAGGACGGTATGGTGTTGTTCTCATACCTTTCACACCAAGTTGAGAGTACAGTGACTTCATCAAGTGTGACATAAAGGTTGTACCTTGATCTGTCAAGATCTCTTTGGGGATGCCAACTTTAGAGAATAACTCCACTAAACATCGAACTATATGTTTGATCTGAATGGAGCGTAGTGGACAGACGTCAGGGTATCTAGATGCATAGTCACAAATGACCAGGGCAAATTTGTGTCCATTACTACTTTTGGGCAAAGGCCCAATGATATCCATAGCTATTCTCTCATAAGGCACACTCATGATAGGCAGTGATTGTAACTAGCTTTAGTGGGAGCTACAACCTGGCATTAGCCATGGCAACTTTTGCAATATTCCAGTACCTCTTTATATTACCCTGGCCAATAGAAGCGTTGAGCAATGCGGTTATATGTCTTAGTCTGTCCCAAATGCCCAACCCATGGAACTGTATGACCCAAATGTAGGATTACTTGACGATGCTCTTTTGGCACAACAAGCCTAGGTTTCTCAATGTCTGCCATATACAGAAGGTTGTCTTTTATAATGAAAGGATCCCCAATTGCACTTTTCAGCCCCCCGGTGCCGGCTTCCTGGACCCCATCAACTTCACATGCTTTTGCAAAGAGAGGTTTTAGAGAGGAGTCATTCTCCTGACTCTTTCTGCAATTGTCAGGGATTTGCCATTGGGGGTCAATGTGGGGAGACACGGGGAGAGCAGTTTCACTGCTTTTAGCTTTGTCATGATTTCTATTTTTCTCCTGCTGGCGTTGTCGTTTGGTTTTCTTTACCTTATTTCCCCTTTCAAACAAACTATCATGTATATCAGGTAGGGGTTCTAACCCCTTGGCCACTGAGCGGGTAACTACAGCACAAGAGTACACTACGGAGTTTTGCTGGACCAAGTTGTCAAGGATAAGCAAATCTTCTCCAAGGATTACATCATAAACTAGTTTATCTAGCACTCCAACAGTTAACATAAAGGCTTGCCCTTCCACCTCAATGATAACATCTGCAGTAGGATAATCTTTCTTACATCAATGTACACATGTGATATTTACATTTCGATCAAAATTAGCTAGTGCATTCCTGAGTAGGCTAGACTTCACCAAGGTTTGTGAACTACCAGTGTCAGCTAGCGCCTTTGCCACATGACCATTAACTGTGACCTCCACCACATGTTTGTGTGGTATCAATCCATTATCATTAACCTCATCCAGGTCATCACTTTCTGCTCATGGCACTGACCACAACTCAACTGACTTTGATTTTCTTAAAGGACACATTGCAGCTTTGTGGCCAGGCTGCTGACAGTAGTAACACACAAAGTTTGGTTTTAAATGTGAATAAACAGGTTTCTTACTAACCCCAGCGTCCATACTGTCCATGGTAGGCAAACTGTAAGGTTTGCCATCCCCAAACCTTGGCTTCCCCCCAGTCACCTTTTTCTTTAAAGGGTCCCGGTGTGCGGCTGTGTAGCGTTCTGCCAAGTCCGCTGCTTCCTCTCCTGTCTGGGGATTGTGCTCCTTTACCCAGATACGGATGTCTGGAGGGAGCACCCTAAGGTATTGTTCCAGGACGATGGTCTCGCCAATCTGCTCCTTAGTGCGGCTGTTGGGTCGCATCCATCGTTTGTACAGTCTCTTTATCCGGTTGTAGATTTCTCGCACAGTCTTTCCCACTGGCACAGTAGTGCTCCGGAAGCGCTGTCTGTAAGTCTCTTCTGTAACATTAAACTTCATCAACAGTGCTGCTTTAACAGCCTCATAGGATTCTGACTGTTCCTCATCCATTCCAGCATAAGCCTCTAGAGCTTTTCCTGTCAACAAGGTGACCACTCGTGCTGCCCACTCCGTTGGCTGCCATCCCCATGTTCTGGCTATCCGTTCAAATCGAACAAAAAAGCTCTCTGGATCTTCACCTTCTTTGAAATCAGGTATTCTGGGTTCCCCAATACGTGGGCCTGCAGCCTGGATTGGTGGAGCAGCCTGTTGTTGATTTTGGGCTGGTAGCTGTGGAGATGAGGAAACAGGTCCACTGGCTAGCAGCGCAGGAGAGGAGGAGCCAGGCTGTTCTGATTCTGGGAACACACAACAGACCTATCCCTGATGACCTGAGAGGTCTGGATACTTCATATGGGGTTAATAAATCTAGAATATATTTTGGTTCTAGACCATTTAATGCTTTGTAGACCAACAGTCTATTCTTTGACTCACAGGACTCGTGCAGCAGCATTTTGGATCAGCTGCAGTTGCCTAATTGATTTTTTGTTTAGGCCAGTAAAGACTCCATTGCAATAGTCCAACCTACTGAAGATGAATGCATGGACAAGTTTTTTCATGTCTTCTTTGGACAGACATCCCTTGATTCTGGTTATATTTTTCAAGTGGTAGTAGGCTGATTTGGTAATCAGCTTTAAATGGTTGTTAAAATTCATGTCAGAATCAATAATTATACCAAGATTTCTGACTTTATCTGTTGAGCACTGATCTCTGACCTTTCATTTTTTGGGGCCAAAAACAATCACTTCTGTCTTATCTGCATTAAGCTGGAGAAAATTCTGGCACATTCACTCATTGATTTGATGAATACACTCACTCAGTGAAAGTAAGGGACTGTAGTCATGTGATGACACAGAAATATAAAGTTGTATATCATCTGCGTAAGTATGATAAGAAATATTATGATGCTCCATAATCTGAGCTAGGGGCAACATGTAGATATTGAAAAGAAGTGGTCCAAGAATGGACCCTTGTGGCACCCCACACGTCATCTTTTTTCGTTCAGACACATGCTCACCAACTGACACAAAGTAGTCTCTATCTTGTAAATAGGATTTGAACCAGTGTAGTACAGTGCCAGTAAGTCCCACCCACTTTTCCAGTCTGTCAAGAAGTATGTCATGATCAACTGTATCAAAGGCAGCACTGAGATCTAATAATACTAAGACTGAGGTTTTGGAAGCATCATTATTCAGATGTATGTAAAACTTTGATAAGTACAGTCTCAGTGCTGTGGTGTGGACGAAATCCAGACTGAAATGCATTGCATGCAAGAGATTGTTCTGCATCATGAAAGCATGCGTTTGTTGAAAAACAACCCTTTCAGTAATTTTCCCTAGAAAGGGAAGATTTGATATTGGCCTGTAGTTACTAATTACTGAAGCATCCAGATTAGTCTTTTTTAAAAGAGGTTTTATTACTGCAGTTTTCAAGGCCTGGGGAAACTGACTGGACTGAAGAGAATTATTTATTATCTGCAATACATCTGGAGCTATGCAATTAAAAACTTAAAAAAAAAAAAAAAAAAACTTTGTTGGCAGAATTTTTTTTGGGGGGGGGGGGGGTTTAACTGTGATACAGTTTCTGTCAGCCTTGTGTGATCTAGAAGGTTGAAATGTGATAGATTAACTGGAGAACAAGAAGGCACAAATGGACTTATCATTTTGCCTGAGCTGGAGCTGCACACTGTTTGTCTTATCCTTAAAATTTTATCTGTAAAAAAGGCTGCAAAATCATTGCATGACTTGTTGGATAGCAGCTCAGGAGGGACTGATGCTGTGGGGTTTGTCAGTCTGTCCACAACAGAAAACAAAGTGTGGGCATTATTACAGTTTCTGTTGATAATCTCTGAGAAGAGTGCCTGCCTTGCCCTCTTTAGTTCATGGTTATAGGTGTGGAGACTGTTTTTGTATATCTCATAGTGAACCTGGAGTTTGGTTTTTTGCCACCTGGCTCTGCCTGTCTCTTTTCCCATCTGGACTTTGACCAGTGTGGTGTTTCTCCAAGGTGCCTTTTTCTTTCCTGACAAAACTTAATTGGGGCAATGGAGTCAATAATAGTCATAACTTTGGAACTGAAATTATTTACAAAGATTACTGATAGGGCTGGGCTTTCAGGGACCTCTGTTGGTCCCTGGACCTCACTTTGAGAATCACTAATCTGCAAGAGACCCTAGCAACACCACTGGGTGACCCCACATATCAAGAAGAGAGGGCTCCTTCCCCCCGCTTATGCGGAGTGCTGCTGCAGGCCCCTCTCTCATGAGTAAACGTGAGGGCAGGAGGCAGTGTGACTTTTGCACGGACAGAAAGAGATGAGTTGGCAGCACCTGCTGCAAATGTGGGAAGTTAATATGCACGGACCACAGTCTGTCCATTTGCTCCACCTGACCTGGACTCTCACACTGAGACACATATGTTCTCTCTTTCTCTGTTTCTCTCTCTCTCTCTCTCTCTCTCTCTCTCTCTCTCTCTCATCCTCTCTCTCCTTTGCCCTCTCCCCATCCCCAACAACATACCTAAATGTTCCGCATTTCTCTTTCAGTGTTCATCATTTAATGTTCACCTTTCAGTGTTCATCATTCAATGTTCATCTTTCTCAAATAAATTTTTTTCTGTTCAAACTGATCTTGTACACACAGCATTTAGTGGCAAAAAAAAAAAAAAAAAACTTTTTACTTGAGGTAGAAGAAGGCCTAGTGAAAATCATCATATATCATTATAGGCTAAGGTTAGTAACTTTAATCTGCCACTGCAGAAAAAGTAATGATGCATCAAAATCAATGTTGCTGCCAATCATTGACCCATCTCAGGGCCTAATAAGTAAATAATAAGTTTTTGGGAAGGTGACATTTTTTTGTCGTTAGGACCCCGAGTGTGGGTTTTTTTTTTTTTTAATCTGACACTCCAAAAAAAATAACAATACATCAAAATCAATGTTGCTGCCA
This sequence comes from Chaetodon trifascialis, assembly GCF_039877785.1. Lineage (NCBI taxonomy): Eukaryota > Metazoa > Chordata > Actinopteri > Chaetodontiformes > Chaetodontidae > Chaetodon > Chaetodon trifascialis. The sequence continues at coordinate 1,526,293 of NC_092073.1, forward strand.
ATCATTGACCCATCTCAGGGCCTAATAATAATAATAATCAAATACTCCTTGAAATGTATTTTATGGGAATTATTTTAGATTTTTTTTTTTTCTCGCTAACAAAACAGTGGAATTATATTAGTAAACATACTGGCATCTAAGGGGTTAAAATCCCCAAAATATAATTAATATTTGATATGTGTATTTCAGGCTGAAGTAGTTTTAAAAGATTGAATCATTTAATGTGGAAAAGAAATATAAACATATCGTATTTTTACAGCACTTTTTGGGAAGGTGACATTTTTTTGTCATTAGGAGCTCGAGTTTTTTAAATCTAACACTGCAAAAAAAAATAACAATGCCTAAAAATCAATGTTGCTGCCAATCATTGACCCATCTCATGGCCTAATAATAATAATGATCAAATACGTCTTGAAACAATATAATATAATATAATATAATATAATATAATATAATATAATATAATATAATTAGGGCTGTCAGTTTAACGCGTTAATTAGATTAATTAATTACGCTGCAAATTAACGTGCTATAAAAATTAACGCAATTAATCATGAGTGGCAAGTCAATGCGCAAGCATTTTAAATTTGGCCCTTTGAGTGACCCGTAGGCTGCATCCTACCTGCGCTACTAGTCAAAAGCAGGGTGACAACAGACGTGGATGCGACACCGGAGAGCGAGGCAAGCCTACTTGGACCTTTGAACGGCAAGTTTATTTATAAAAAGAACAAAGACGGGACTATTAACGAGAACGCAGTGATTTGTACCTTGTGTAAAAAAGAATTTTCCTATCACCGTAGCAGCTCTGGCCTGAATTATCATTTAAACGCTAAACATGTAGTTGCTGCTAGTGCCGCTAGTGCTACCGTGAGCTCACTCCGCCAACCCACACTTGCTGAGTTAGGAAAACAAATGAGCAAAGCCATGACAGAAAAACTGACCAACTCAATCGCAAAGTGGGTTGCTGCTGATTGCAGGCCGATTTCAATCGTGGAAGACGAGGGCCTAAAAGAGGTGTTTCAGATAGCGTCATCTGACTCTAATTTCCAGCTACCGTTGAGAACTACAGTGATGAAAAGAATTCACCAGCTGTAATGTGAATGTCAGTGAATTGTAATGTCCTAGAATTCAAATTCTTTATTTGGGGACCTTTAGCAGATATGAGATTAAAATGCGATTGATTAGATTAATTAATTACAAATCCTGTAATTAATTAGATTAATTTTTTTAATCGCCCGACAGCACTAAATATAATATAATATAATATAATATAATATAATATAATATAATATAATATAATATAATATTTTACAGCAGTTTTTGGGTTGGTGGCATTTTTTGTCATTAGGATAAAATGCATTTTTTGAAGGACCTCCTAAGGGTTAAGGGTGATGCTGAGAATTCTAAGGATGTGCTGATACTCTGTCTGAGGAGAGAGGAACAGCACGGAGATTTTTGGGGGTGATGGATGGGGGGCAGCTGTGGGGGGGCAGGCTACAGAAGATGGCAGAGCTTTATTTGGGGCTGAGAGGCAGTGAGATGCTGGGAGAAGCAGTGAGAGTGCAAGTTGTAGCTGGATGGGATGGTGTTCAGCACAGGGTAAGCAAAGAGTAAGCTGCAAAACACAACAGTAGAGCTCATGTTCTAGTGTTCCCCAATAAGTTCCCTTATTGAATTGCTGCAGGGGTCCTGCGGGTTTTAATGCAAATGTGGTATGTATAAAATCTCTCACCACTGAGCTGCGCTGCTCAGTCAAGGATAAGAACCTATATTGTTTTTCTTGCACATGTACATAATATAACATACATTTATGACTTAAGTGTTCAGAAGTCTGATTGCCCATGGATAGAAGGTGCTTCTAAGCCGGTTTGTCCTGCTCTTCATTAGCCTGTATCGCCTTCCAGAGGGCAGGAGGTTGAAGAGCCCATGGCCTGGGTGAGATGGGTCAGACAGGATCTTCTTGACCCTGTTTAGCCCTCGCATGTTTGCTAGCTCTTCCAAGGAGGTCAGAGGGCAGCCAATGACTCTCTGTGTTGTTTTAATGACCCCTTGCTTTCCTGTCCTTGGCTGTGCAACCTGGATACCATATAGTGAGGCAGTATGTCAACACACTCTCTATAGTGGTACGGTAGTGGGTGGTCACATTTTTTTAGCAGCCTTAAGAAGTGTATCCTCTGCTGGGCCTTTCCGACCACCGCTGAAATGTTGGTGGACCATGTTAGGTTGTCAGCCACATGCACCCCAAGAAACTTGAAAGAGAAGACTCTGTCCACACAGACGGCCTCTATCTGTAGTGGAACAGGGTCAGCTCTCTTCTTCCTCCAGTCCATCACCATCTCCTTAGTTTTGCTGGCATTCAGCAGGAGGTTATTTGCTGAGCACCAGGCTGCAAGCCTCAGGACCTCCTCCATGTATGCTGTCTCATCACCCCCAGATATGAGGCACACCACTGTTGTGTCATCCGCAAATTTCACTATGATGTTGGAGTGGTGGGATGGTACACAGTCGTAAGTGTATAGTGCATACAGGAAAGGGCTTAACAGACAGCCCTGAGGCGAACCTGTGCTCAGTGTCCGGGTGATGGATGTTAGGGTCCCAAACCTCACTGTCTGTGGCTGACTCAAAGTGAGCGGTGAAAAGCTATTTGGCTCTTCTACCAGCGCAGCATCAGCGTTTCCCACTGTATTTATAGTTTGTTAGATGCTGTAAACCTTGCCACACTTGTCTGGGGTTGTTATCAGCCAGATAGTGCTCCACCTTCCTTGCATACTCCCTTTTTGCAGCCTTAAGTCCTCTCCTCAGGTCAGCCCTGGCCACACTGTTCAAGTTGTGGTCATTGGCTTTGAAGGTGGAATCTCTGGCTCATATCAGTGACCGCACCTCCGCTGCCATCCAGGGTTTTTTGTTGTTGTAGACCCCAATGTGTTTATTAATTATTTAGGGAGCAGTCTGAACAGCTGCACTGACCAGTATAGAGGTAGGAGGAGGTGAGGTGGCCGAGAAAGATGGGATATGAAAGGTAGGGGGGTGAGAAGAGGGAAGGGTGCTGGGATAGAGGGATACATGTGCTCAGATTCTTTGTGAAGTTTGAGGGAAGAGTTTGAATAGTGTTTGATTCGACCTGGCCCTCAGAGATGACTGATGTGGAAGGCTGGGCTTCTTCAGCGTCAGTATGGATGCAGCACCAGGAACCCGGAAGTGCTCCAGATGCCTGTGTTTTGCTCCTTCAGCAGTTTGAAAAGTTAGATTTTCATTTCCGAGCAGTGAAGAGGGATGAGAGGTGAGAGATGAGGGATGAGTGTGCTGTACATGGCAGAGCTTTCACCTGTGGCTGGGGAGAATGGACCTGTTACTACTGATGTTTGAGTTGTCGGAGGCTGAAAGCCATGAGCGTCTGGAAATATGGTTTGCTGAGCGCAACCAAGTGTGGTAGTGGAGATGAATGTTCGGAAAAGGAGGACTTCAGGAGTCTGCTGATCTTAACAGCGTCTGAAGGGTCCAAAATAAGCTCCTGGTCCGTGATGTAAAGTGAGCTTTGTCACGTATCATGCAAAGACATAAGTCAAAGGGGAAATTAATGAACAAGGTGATCTTAAATAATTGTGAGGAAGTGGGGTGTGTTCGAGAACAAAGCTGGCTGTGAAGTACTGAATCTTATGTATATTCAGCATCTTATTGATTGTCTTGCCTGTGTTTTCCTGTGCACTTTAATGCACTTCATTTCAGGGCTTGAATACACTTAGGTGCTGTAACCATAAAAATGACCAGCATGACTCCTTCTATGCAACCTGAAATACCTAATTAATAATAGGGCTGGGCGTATTGATCTAAATATTGATAGTATCGATACCAAGGTGCCTATCGGTAGAGCAGAGCACTGAGAGCAGCCTGTGATGGCGGAGAAAAAGAGAAGCGCTGTGTGGACCCTTTTCACTGCAGCTGATAGGGAAACTGCCATGTGATGTGTGCAAGAAAGTAATTCGCCACTGTGGTAACCACAAATTGGTGATCAGAGAGGCCATTTCAGCAGACTCATTAAACTATTATCATATGTTCAGCCTTTTGAAAAAAATCTGGACCTCGAAAATGTACATTTATATATAAAGATATATACCACATACCTGAAATTTGAATATGGCTGAATATAATAACCCTTTGGGTTAACTGTTGAAGGAAAATCAGTATTCCTATTTAGGCTACATGCAGATTACGGTTACAGACTTAATTATCTTAATCATTTTGTTATTTCACCTAGATAACTCACAACAAGCCATGGATATTACAAGGACCATTGCTGAGATGATAGTTACATTATTTTTATAAATATATAGTTAATAAAAAACCTGTTTATTTGTCAAAAATCTTTGTCCTGTGTTTTATCATAATCATGGTCAACCAACTAAAGGCAAAATCACAAAATTATTCAATGATCATGATGTTTCAAGTAAAAAGTATCGTATCGGTGATACTAGCCCTGTTTACTTGGTATCAGATCAATACCAAAATTTCCAGTATCGCCCACCCCTACTTAATACTCCCTTCCACCATAGACATACCCGTTGTAATAACCATTTTCAATATATATATTTTTTTTACTCTAAGACTTTTGGATGTAGTATAATACAGTAATTGCTGTCATGTTAATGGGAGTTTTTTTTTTTTTTTTTCTTTTTAGGAAATTTTTAAATACTTAAAGACTATGCTAAAATACAGTTAAAATAATTGAAGCAATGTTTTAATGTGTTGTTAAGAGACTTATATAAAATATGCTCACATTTCAAACCAAAATTTGCTGAGTAAATGTATTATGGACTTACTTTTCTCTTCCCATAAAATGCGCTTGCACTAATGGACGCAATTTTTCTTAATGAGGAAGAGAAAGGTACCAAAGCCCCACCCCTTCACATTTGGTATTATTGAAAAGCCTTCAATGTCCTCTGTAGATAGCAAAAGGAGTTAATTCAGCAGTATGCAGTGGGTGGGCGATATTCAGGTTTACAAAAGTCCTCCACCAAGGACAAATTTGAGCTACTGGTAGTCAAGAGGGTATGTCATGTAGTCATACAATACCTTAAATATCTCTTGTGTGTGTGGCCAGTGAACTTAAGTATCCCTTGATGTCAAAAACATTGTATTTGTTTTCTTTCATTGCTACTTTGCAGTGAGGAGAATAGAAAAGGAGCAGCAGAGCCATTATGACAATGAAACATTTGGTTAAAGCAACATTTAATGTAAGCATTAAATCATTTATTGACAAAAAAACTTTTGGATGTGGTATAATACAGTAATTGCTGTCATGTTAATGGGAGTTTTTTTTTTTTTTTTTCTTTTTAGGAAATTTTTAAATACTTAAAGACTATGCTAAAATACAGTTAAAATAATTGAAGCAACGTTTTAATGTGTTGTTAAGAGACTTATATAAAATATGCTCACATTTCAAACCAAAATTTGCTGAGTAAATGTATTATGGACTTACTTTTCTCTTCCCATAAAATGCGCTTGCACTAATGGACGCAATTTTTCTTAATGAGGAAGAGAAAGGTACCAAAGCCCCACCCCTTCACATTTGGTATTATTGAAAAGCCTTCAATGTCCTCTGTAGATAGCAAAAGGAGTTAATTCAGCAGTATGCAGTGGGTGGGCGATATTCAGGTTTACAAAAGTCCTCCACCAAGGACAAATTTGAGCTACTGGTAGTCAAGAGGGTATGTCATGTAGTCATACAATACCTTAAATATCTCTTGTGTGTGTGGCCAGTGAACTTAAGTATCCCTTGATGTCAAAAACATTGTATTTGTTTTCTTTCATTGCTACGTTGCAGTGAGGAGAATAGAAAAGGAGCAGCAGAGACATTATGACAATGAAACATTTGGTTAAAGCAACATTTAATGTAAGCATTAAATCATTTATTGACAAAAAAACAAAACAAAACACATTTTAAATACAGGCTTTAATCCGTCACATCCTTTTCCTCATCCTCTAAGTGGACCATCCCCTTCTCTGTCTTTAGCAATCTTACTCCTAAAGAGAAGGAAAACATGAGTTATCAGCTTTAAACCAAGAAACCGTTTCATTAGGATGTTTGGCTGTAGAAGCTTTCTGATTTCAAGGTGAATGCAGCAAGAGATGGCTGGGAACAACATAAAAGAAAGTGATATCAAACTATAATTTAGACAATTTGAGTTTCATTTTCTTGGACCTGGCAATCAATTCCAGCCACTATTATTAGACTTATGACAATTACAAGCCAAGTTTTACTTTAACTGACCTACTGTGGGTGTCTGCTAACAATTTTCCTGTGCAATGAGAGATTCTTAACTAACTTTGTGCTGCACTCACTTCTAGCTTGACCTCTAAATAAAATGGTTTATATAATATGAACAAACTGTTGGTTTGTTTTCAACTTGTGTGATCGTCTGTCTGTCGTGTTTCTTGATCTGTTCTACTTGTTGCCATTTTGCTGTGTTGCAGAAATTACCTTAGTGGGTACTATGTTATTATAACTGACAGCCCTGTCTAGAAGACTGGATTTTTAGAGTCATCATCATGACATCACATGTGACAAGCTGTGTGGAAAATTACATCAGTGAAGGACCTTGTCAGAAAATGGAAGAGACTGAATGAACACTGGAAATAGACAACATCAGTTGTGTGTGAACACCAGACCAAAACCACTCACAACATGAGCTGGGAGGAGGTCAGATGTCATCGTCCAGGAGTCAGTGGATGGCCGGAGAAAGATCATGGTGAACATTTATATCTGACATCAGAATTCTGTTGTCAGGTGACCAAAGTTCCATCCATAGGTCACATGATGACAACTGAGCAATTGTATTTAGTTGATGACAACCATAAGATGCAGTTGGAAGCCCCAGAAAATACTAGTGTGTGAGTGCTGATTTAAGATTATTTTGTCCTGTTGCAAGGCCAAAAATGCCCAAATCTTAACCAGCTACTTTGTTTAACCATGGTGAAGAGGATTCTGCAATGTAAACAAACCACATTCTTCCTCCAGTTTAACAGAGAACTTGTTGTGGCTAAAGCTTAACTGTTGTGATGGCATATCAGAAAATACTCAAATGAATCATTTTTGTAATGGTCATCTATGGTTTGGAAGGCACTGGAAAGTACTGTCCTGCCAAGAGTGTGAGATCAGAAAAACCTCATGTGGGTTGTTTTTGTAGCAAACATTTTAATGCTTAAGTTTCTGTTCATCAATAAAGAAAATCATGGTGTGTGTGTGTGTGTGTGTGTGTGTGTGTGTGTGTGTGTGTGTGTGTGTGCGTGTGTGTGTGTGTGTGTGTGTGTGTGTGTGTGTGTGTGTGTGTGTGTGTGTGTGTGTGTGTGTGTGTGTGTGTGTGTTGACCTGGTATATGTGGAGGACAGTTGAGGACTGGTGTGTCTTTTCTGCGAGGTTTCTTCAGCTGGTCTTCTTGCTGATTCTCTGCGCAAAGAGCCTCTTCTTCACCATCTTTCATCTCTGAATTTCTATCCACCAAGCTCTCCAGAACCTCCCGGTCTGTCACACAGCCAGACAAACAGTTACATTCTCAACTTCAGCATACCTGTCTCCAGAGAAAGAGACTTACAAAAGACCTTAGCTCATGTGGATGAACTATGATGCAAATAGTTCTAGGTGTTCATTCTGAAGGTTTCTGCCCATGGAATAGCCCAATCCAGCACATCTAATGCCGTCCCATTTACTAAGACAGCATCACAAAGATGGCATGCAGAGGTTATCTGATGTGTTTTTTTGTTTGTTTGTTTTTACCAGGTTAAGTCTGATCACAAAACAACAAAATTTTCCCACTTACCACATTGTGTCTATTTAACACAGAGTTGTTTTTATATTTGGCAGTATTTTGAAACTATAGTTCTGAACTGGTTAGACCACAGATCTCACTGTGAAGACTTTTCACACATAACAGCAGATAAAGCCTTTTCAAAATGTCACACTTTCATCAATGTCACAATCAGGACAAACTCTGATCTTAACAAGTAGTAATTGTTTTCTGTATTCCATGTTCCATCCTAAACCTTTATAATGTGGATGGTAAGGAAAATCGCAGCCCCTGGCAGAGCTGCAATTTGTTAGTAAGGATTATCTTGTTAATTTCTCATTCTAAAAAAGGGTGTAAGAATCATCTTGAAAAACAATGAATAATGTGAATAAATTGAACAAACTTATTGGTCAAAGACAAATTTTGAAAATATGAATTACAACACCAGCACTTTTCAACTTACACATATAGTAAGACGTACAGTTCATTAAAGCAGCTCTTGCACCTTTGCCTACTTTTTGAGCTTTGCTCATCACATAGGACCTTTACTGTAAACTTAGTATGTTTCATTATCTGACGCCTAATGTGTTTTTAAATTAAAACATTGTCAACTTATTACTGTCATTATTTTTAAAAAAAAAAGAAAGAAAAAAAGGGCATATTGCTGTGCTTACAATGTGTGCTCTCCTGTGTCATCAGTCGATGTTCAGGCTCCTGGGTCGACCTCATACAGCCAGTCGTCATCTTTGAGATCCTTTGGGCTCTCTACACAGATCATATAACACACACACACACACACACACACACACACACACACACACACACACACACACACACACACACATACAATCACAATTCATTATTCATGAGTGGACCTTATGACAGTAACAAAGCACTTCACGGTTGTGTGTGTGTGTGTGTGTGTGTGCAAGAGACAGAGAGAGAGAGAGAGAGAGAGAGAGAGAGAGAGAGACTACTGTACCTCACTGACAAATCTACGTCCCGTTTAAACGAAACTATATCAACACAAGCTTTTATCAACCAACCACATTCAAACAGCAAATCTTTGTCTATAAGACATTGATTATTGCCTTTTGAATCTTAATATCTAAACCTTTTTATGGCCTTTTTACCTTTAAACTTTTAACTTGTCCCAATAATGTCATGTTAGTGATAGCATTTTGTCTTGCAAGACTTTTGTTGCTAATCTTATGTGATTTGGACCAGATGGACAGAGATGACAGCCAGCATCGTACATAAGAGGAAAACTGAAGGAAGCCAAATGACTAAAAAGAAGCAAATATGGTGAAGAATTTGCCTGCAAATAGATAAGAGGAAAAGGACGGAAAAAGAAATCAAAAGCGTATAAAGTTTCAGCTAAAAGAGAAATAAAACATATAAGAAAGACAAAAACCAAGCAACCATGATAAATAAAGAATTCAAGTATGCTCTTACCTCGGTCAGCAGTGGCACACAGATAGACTGGAGCAGTATGACTGTTGGTTATGAAGCTGGTTATGAAGCTTGGAGGAGGAGCGTGTCCCCCCCCCCCCCCCCCCCCCCACACACACACACACCATATTATGATGCGAGAGGATACCATGATAATTTCTGTTGGTACCTGATACCTTCAAGGCCAAATCATGGGGTAGGTCAAAAATAAAAGCTGGATTAGCTGCAACATTATTGACAAGCAGTCATTCACTCAAATGACACCCGCCGATGAAACAAAAAGAAGAACTAGAACATGAAGGATGAATGTTAGAGGGATGGAATGTTAAGGCTTCGCAGCCGCCAAGTATTAGGACCCAGAGATGCAGAACCAGGAGACAGGAATTGTGTAAAACCAAGGAGATATTTATTAACAAAACGAAGAACAGAAAACACATAACAAACAAAAGGCGCACTCAAACGGAGTGGGAGACGAAGCAAACAAAAGACGCACTCAAACGGAGTGGATGAACTAAGGGAGCACTGACGAAGCGGGTATGGATCGAGGCACGCGTGGAAGCGGCAGACAGGTCTGGATCTATGGCCAGCCATAGATCCAGGGGTAGACAGACAGACACAAACACAGGGAAAAAGGAGAGGAGACACACAGGGAGAGACAGGATCCTAACATGGAATCCCTGCCAAAAAGGCTAAAAGTGCAGCAAAACAGCAAAAGCATAAATTAATCTGCATTTGATCAAGTAAAATAAGTATTTGATCCTCAAGCAAAACATGACTTAGTACTTTGTGGAGAAACCCTTGTTGGCAAGCACAGAGGTCAGACGTTTCTTGTAGTTGGTCACCAGGTTTGCACACATCTCAGGAAGGATTTTGGTCCACTCCTCTTTACAGATCCTCTCCAAATTCTTAAGGTTCCGAGACTGTTGATTGGCAACTCGAAGTTTCAGCTCCCTCCACAGATTTTCCATGGGATTAAGGTCTGGGGACTGGCTAGGCCACTCCATAACCTTAATATTCTTCTTCTTTAGCCAATGAACATCAAGTGTTCATTGGCAAACTTCAGACGAGCCTATACATGTGGCTTCTTGAGCAGTGGGACCTTGCGGGCACTGCAGGATCTCAATCCATTACGGCGAAGTGTGTTACCAATGGTTTTCTTGGTGACTGTGGTCCCAGCTGCCTTGAGATCATTTACAAGCTCCTCCAGTATAGTTCTGGGTGGATCCCTCACCTTCCTCATGATCATGATCATGTACAAACACTTCCGGCACCGTACGAGCGGCAGCCTTTTTTCAGCTTGCTAGACTCTAGGAGTTTTTCTTATATTTTCTGTTTTTATGTGCGTCTTTTTTAAATTCTTTTAGTTTTACGTATTTGTAAATATCTGGCGCATCAGAGACGCGAAACTCGGTAACTCTGGCGCTACTTCGTGACCACTTTTACAACCCGTGCAACTTTCTCTGCGTCTGTGGGTCCGTGAGAGACAATGGCTCCCATTGTTTACAGTAGGGATCAGCTGCTGGCCCTGCGTAACACAGCTGTGCGGCCGGAGGAGCTTATAGACCGACTCTCCCATCCGACATCATGGGGAACGCAAGATCTCTCCCCAATAAGATAGATGAGCTGACGGCATTGACCCGACATGAGCAGGATTTCCGGCGGTGCAGTTTGCTACTGTTCACAGAGACGTATTTGGGAATGCAGCACACAGACGCGACTGTAGCGCTGGATGGATTCTCACTAGTACGGGTGGACCGGACAGAGAGAAGCGGTAAGAGGAAAGGAGGAGGGCTGGCAGTGTTTGTGAACGATAGATGGTGTAACTCCAGGCACATTACTATCAAAGAGCAGCGCTGCTGCCCAGACATTGAACTGTTGGCTGTTAGTCTGAGGCCATATTATCTGCCGCAGGAGTTCTCACACGCCATAGTGGTGGCTGTGTATATTCCTCCTTCTGCTAAAGACGATTTAGCCTGTGACATCCTCAATACCGTGACCAGCAGGCTGCTTACTGATCTCTGGGGATTTTAATCATGCCTCTCTGTCCTCCACTCTGCCAAAATTCATCCAGTATGTCACATGTGCCACCAGAGACAATAAAACACTGGACTTATTCTATGCCAACACCAAGTAAGCATATGAATCTTCACCCCTCCCTCCTCTGGGAAGAGCTGATCACAACCTGGTTCATCTCCTGCTTGTCTACAAGCCCCTTGTCAACAGGCAACCAGATGTGTCCCGCAGACTGAAGAGGTGGTCTGACAAGGCTGAAGAGGCTCTGAAGGACTGCTTCGAGACAACCGTGTGGGATATATTCAGTGACTCTCATGAGGAGGACAATGACAGCTTGACAGACAGCATCACGGACTACATAAACTTTTGCGTGGAGAACACTGTACCCACCAGGACGGTACGGTGTCACTCCAACAACAAACCCTGGATTAATCCTGACATTAAGGCTCTTTTAAAGGAGAAGAAGAGGGCCTTCAAGTCAGGAAACAAAGAGGAGCTGAAAACTGTTCAGAGGGAGCTAAGAAGGAAAATCAGGGAGGGGAAGGACAGATACAGGAAGAGAATGGAAGAACAGCTGCAGAAGAACAACACCAGGGGAGTCTTGAGAGGCCTGAAAACCATTTCAGGCCACCAGAAGCCAAACTGTCAGGCAGCTGGGGATTCAAAGTGGGCAGATGAGCTGAACACCTACTTCTGCAGGTTTGAGGATGCATCTGCCCCTCCCCCAGCGACATCAACCCTGCAGCAGTCCTCCTGTGATCTGCCAGCAATCTACCCAAGTACCCCACTGACCCCCCCCACCACAGTATTCAGCTCACCGCCACCAACGCCACCCCCCACTGCCCCTCCTAGCCCCTCATCCACATCACAAGACACTCAGCTCCCCTGCTCCAACTTGTCTCCCACACCTCTCCAGGTGAGAAAATCAACTGAGAAAGACCAGGAAGGCTGCAGGACCGGACGGCCTCAGTCCCAGACTCCTCAGATCCTGCTCTGATCAGCTGAGCATGATCATTGGACATCTGTTCAACCTGAGTCTGAGGCTGGGAAGGGTACCACGCCACTCTGGCACAGGTACCACGCAGGATGTCTTCCAAAGACCCCATATCCCAAGGCACTAACATCTAACATCACACCTCACAAAGGTGGTCCTTGCCCACCTGCGCCCCCTGGTGAGCTCGTCCATGGACCCGCTGCAGTTTACGTACCAGCCTGGCATCGGAGTGGACGATGCCCTCATCTTCCTCCTCCATCGAGCCCTGTCTCACCTGGAGTCGCCTGGGAGCTCTGTCGTCAGCTGGGGGAGCAGCATCACAGCAGCTGACAGGAAGAGGCTGGACAAACTTATCAGGAAGGCCAGCTCTGTCCTGGGATGCCCTCTGGAACAGGTGGAGGAGGTGGGGGAGAGGAGGATGACAGCCAAGCTGTCCTCCATGACAGACGACTCCCACCCACTCCAAGACATACTCACTGCACTAAGGAGCTCCATCAGTGATAGGATGCTACATCCAAAGTGTGTGAAGGAGAGGTATCGCAGGTCATTCCTTCCTGCAGCTGTCAGACTACACAACACGAACTACTGAAAGTAATTTTTTGATAATTTATGTGTAAATCATCTGTAAATTACCTGTGCAATAATCTGGGCATTAACTGGTACAATAATCTGTGTATTGATTGATTGATCATCCTTACCCCACAAGGCGATGGAGCATGGAGCTCCAGAGCAAGGGCGATTGATGTTTTTTTTTATATGTCTTCCATTTTCAAATAATTGCACCAAGTGGTCTCTTTCTAACCAAGCTTCTTGCTGATGGTCTTGTAGCCCATTCCAACCCTTGTACAGGTCTACAGTCTTGTCACTGATACCCCTTGACAGCTCTTTGGTCTTGCCCATGGTGGTGGAGAGGTTTGAATGGAGGGGACTGATTCTGTGACAGGTGTCTCTTATACTTATAACGAGTTGAGATTCAGAGAACTTTCTGAAAGTGACAGCACTAATTTGTGCGCCCCATGGGCACTTAACCTGTCTGTGGGGGTCAGATTTCTTGCTGGTTGGGAGGGGACTGTAGAAACTTGCCTGTTCCTGTGTGTGAGTCAATGATCACACTTACTCGATGAACACACCAGTTTATTGAAGAGTGGAATACAGCGGGAACAGCGAGCCAACATGACATCATAACATCCGCATTAGCAGCATCAGACAGCAGTAAAAGTACTGTGATTGGCTAAAGGATCTACAGGTACGGTAGCTCGCAGTAAACAAAAAGAGCAATCATTTAAACAAATGATCTACAGGGACCAAATAATTATTTTGAACGATCAAATGCAAATCAGTTTATAATCTTTATATAATGTGTTTTTTCAGGATTCTTATTCTGTTATAACACACCTCCCATAAAAATGATACAACATTCATTTCTTTGCAAGGGGGCAGACTCACAAAATCAGCAGGGAATCAAATAATTATTTCCCCAACTATATATATATATATATATATATATATATATATATATTAAGAAGTATCAATATAAAAACACTGAAATATTTCATATTACATGAGTATGTAACTTTCAAATATGCACTGTGAAAGGAACTGAACAAGAACAACAGATTCTTTCCGGTCATGTTCTTTCTATAGCAGAGTCATATAAGCTTTCATACAAATAAAACACTTGATGCTCCAATCAAACCAAAGCCTTTTGTACTCTGACAATTGGCACATCCTTGGAAGTGAGTGCTGCTCAGTTATTGTTATTGACAGCCTCGATGTGTTTTTAGACAATAACATTCAGAGAAAATGAACATGAACACACACACACACACACACACACACACAAACAAACAAACAAAAAAAAACACCTTTCACTGTTTTAAGGTTTATTGTTGTGGTTTTATTCATTTGAAGCATTGAGCATTCACTGAGCAGAGGCCTGGAGTGTAATAACATCTTCATTAAATAACTCAAACTTTGTTTTGTTTTCATATTAACATATTTTACTTTGTAAAAAAAAGCATTTAAAGAGGCCATATTGCTCAGCTTTTGAGGTTCATAACTTAATTAATGGTGTGTACTAGAAAAGGTTTACATGCTTTAGTGTTCAAACAATACATTATTTTTTTCATAATGTTCATTGCTGCAACACTGATTTTACTAAGGATGATCCATTTTATCTCGAGTTTTCCTTTAAGCCACCCTTCTGAATAGCCAAGTCTGCTCTGACTGGTCAGTACACAAAGGACTAAGGATATATAATAAAATAATCGCTTCTAAAAAAATGTTTTTAATTTACCACCTCACATGTTGGAGCATAAATCTGATCTGTATTAGCCTAAGCTTTGTAATGCTCTTTGGCCAAAAATGGCAACATAAAAAAACAGTTGAAGGCATCAAGCCTTATGTGAAGTTGGCTTCAAATGAGGCTTAATGTTTACACCAGGGGTTCTCAAACCTATTACTCATCTGATTATTAATCAAAGTCAATCTCTCAAGCAATTAATGTTGTCCTGACATTGATTTCAATGATAGGGAAAGCAGCCACAGTAAGACCACATTCATGGGGAGAGAACCGCTGTGAATGATTTCAAGCTACACAGTATATTCAATGTCATTACATATTTACTGATCAATAGAAAATAACTTAGAAATAGAAAACATTACACTTCATAACATATTGTAGTCTATTCATAACACGAGGTGGCAGGCATCCCTAACTATGTTTTATCCAAAGCTGGATTTTTTTCTTACAAAATTATGTTACCAAAACAGCTAACACATGAAAGGAAAAGGAAAACACAAGAGTATAATATGGTCTTCAAATAATTTAAAAACAGCCCATCCTGTGTTGTATCTCATGCATCTCATAGTGGTTGTAGTCTCACCGTCGCTAACAAGTCAGTTTTACTTGAACGTGAAACATTGATCACAAAATGTGATGAATACCAAGTAAAAGCTAAGAAAGATAAGGCATATCCTTCAGTGAATGGAAAACTTTCAGGTTCTGATCAGTTAGATGTAGCCTCAGGCAGCGCCCCTGACACCTGAAACACAGGATAACAGAGGACAGGTTCACTGGTAACAGGTGATAGTATCATGATTGAGCCTATTTCTGTTGGAGGTTTGTGCCTGTTAAAAGAACCTTTGTTTGTTTGTTTGTTTGTTTGTTTTCAAGCTTTAAGTAAATCAAGTCTTTATTTTTGTCAAATTGTTGAATGTAGATGAGATTTATGTAAGAGCAAAATGGCACAAACTAGCCTCACACTATAGACCAGTCTAAATTACGTTTGTGAAACCAGCCCCAGAGTTTCAGCATCAGTGACAGTCAGCTCCAGCTAAAAATACTGAGGTGTTTTCTGGATTGCGCTTCCCGAATGAAAAAGACTGAGGCAAACCACAGGCTGAAAAGAGCAATTGTTGCAAATTCACCTCTTATTCCAATGAATCTGTATTCACAGAATGATGTAAAGACTCCTTTAGCTGGAAAACAGGAAACACAGCATTTATAAAGTGGTATGACTTCAGATACATACATCTGTAAAATGTAAAGTTATTACAGAAATTATGTGTGTAGTTGCTGCCATCTAGTATGGAATTCTGCATATACTGCACTCAACAGTGAAACATGTCTGTTTTGCAGTTCACATGCATATTTTTCATGAGTATTTCTTTGACTTATAGAATTCTCTTACTTCTTTTATACTTGCACTATATGACCTTTGGTATGGCATACAGTATCATTTTATGACACCACTGTCTAAATATAGGGATCCCTGGAAATGAAAGCCCAACTGAATGAGAAGAGACTCTTTAGATCTGGGAACAGGTAGAGGAGGGTGTAGAGGGAGCTGAAAAGGGAGATAAGGAAAGGCAAGGACAACTACACGAGGAAGTTGGAGGATCACCTTCAGGGAATCAACGCCTGAAAGGTTTGGAGAGGCCTGAAACCCATCTCAGGCCACAGCAGTGACAGTGGAAGGTGGCCTGAATCTGTAGACTGGGAATGCACAAATGAACTAAATCTATTTTTCAACAGTTTTGATTCTTCCTTCCCCAATCCACCAGGGCCCAGACCATACGCCGTTACTTCTCCACACCCCCTCTGTATCAGAATTACATTACATTATTTCCACAAATGTGAGTTCAACTTATAGAAAGATGCCGTCTACCCAACAATATCAGCTCAGAACAACTGAGTCTAAATTCTAAAATGTAGTAGGCAACAGTAGATCATTTCTGACTCTATTCTTATTTCACTACAGATTATAATGTGATATTCTTACTCTCTGGAGGAAGCCCACTATGTCCAGTTTGCCTGTCTGAGTGGGAGAACAGCCCAGGCCCTCACAGATGTTCTCTGATCCAGGAGGTGACTGTCTGGGGGAGTCCACATTACAGATGCTCCAGGAGGACGTGTGGGCACTCAGCTGCATTTCAGCTGGAGGGATCCAGGGCAGCAGACAGCACTGAGTGGCTACTGTCCTGTCATAGGTGGGGCTCAATGATGTGGGCAGAGTCCCAGGTAGAAAGACTCTGAGATGAGAGCAGAGCAGAGACTGCTCATCCAACAGTCTGTGCATCTTCTACTCAAAAACAAAGAATTATAATTAGAAAACATGCCATAAAACAAATAATTTATTTAAATAATAACACCACTTTTATGTAAGAGAAAAAAATGAAAATAAATTAAATATGATTTTAATTCCTTCAAAAAAGAAAATGTCAATAAAAAGAAAAATTCTATCCCAAATCTGTTATTAAAAAAGCAAAGCTGGAGTGTCCTGGTGGTCGCAAGATTAAGAACCTTATCATGTAATTGAGAATTTTTGTTGCCCCCTTCTCTCTCCCTATGTTCCCTGTCTGCAGTGTACTGTTAAACACAAACCTCATTCTAAAAAAAGGTTGGCACGCTTTGCAAGACGTCCCATGTGGTAATATCCT
Organism: Chaetodon trifascialis; assembly: GCF_039877785.1. NCBI lineage: Eukaryota > Metazoa > Chordata > Actinopteri > Chaetodontiformes > Chaetodontidae > Chaetodon > Chaetodon trifascialis. The sequence continues at coordinate 1,543,474 of NC_092073.1, forward strand.
TTACACAATTACGTGTTTCAGAATGTGGTGAACCTCAACTCATCCTTGTTCTTGAATGACTAAGCCCTTCAAATATGCCCCAAATAAGAGGTAGTGGAAAATTCAAAGAACAAGTGACCGCATTTGTACTACCACCAGCTGTGTTCTGAAACAAAACTAGAGGCCATCTTAGATTTGTCGTGTAAGGGGACACAGCAAATCTGGCTCCTCACTCTCCAAATTGAAACACCTGTTTAATCATTTAGGCATTCCCTCTCAAACATGAAAACTTTTCTTCAGGCTGAGAAACTCAAGCACATTCATGAAATAACTCACACAAAGAGAAGTAACAAAACAGCAAATGCTTTCTTCCTCTTGGCCATTTAAATTTTGCAATGCGCGTTCTTCCCCAGAGTCACTATTTCATTTCTAGACTGCTGTTCATGGATTCATCCATGCCTAACTTGCATGACATTATTTTTTTCGATGACATCTGCCTCTCCGATTTAAAATTCTGGTCTTCTTTGCTGGATCAGTAGGGATGGTGTAAGGTGATAATCTGGTTCATCCTTCCAACTCTTTCCACTCTTTTCCACTGACTTTGACATCAGTTTTCCAATGATGCCATGCCCTCCTTTGCATATGGAGGGTATTTTCAAGGTCAGTGGTTCACCAGCAAATGACCTCCCTCTTTCCCCAAGCATGATTCCTCCTCCCACCCATATAACACTTTTCCTATTGTTGTAGCATATCAAAATCATGAGATGTATTACGTGGTTATCTGTCTTGCAAAATTTCATAATCACAGTACGTCATGTGCCAGGTGATGCTAATGTCATTGTTGATTCTTAATCCCATTTTAACTTCCAGGTATTCAAGAAACTTTTCCCAGAAGACAGATCAAAAACAAAACATTAAAAAGTATCAGATTAGGGATCTGGGAACAGATCTTCTGACATCGCATTTGTGGTCTAATGGGCTCAGTTTAGGTTTCCTCATCATGAAAGTTGAGAAACTTCTAGTCACTGCTGGCTAAGCTATTCAGGTCACTGCGGAGCATGGGCCATGCTGGCTAAAGATTTCACATCAGAAGCAGGGCAATGCTGTCCTCTAGCCATAGCTGTTTAAACTATCCAGGTCACTGCTGACCATTTGCCAAAAATATTCAATCATTCCAGGTCACGTTTTGTTTCTGTCTATTCATTCAGGGTTCTGTGTCATGGCCCTTTTTATGTTCATTTCTAAACAGATTATGCCATCTTGTTTGTCTAAATGTGGCCTCTTTCATTCCTGCATGGTAAGTTAGCATTCTTTGGGGGAGTTATTTCACTTTGGGATTTGAGGGACTGTATCTAATTGTTTCTCAGACACCTCAATTACAAAAATCTCCCTGTGGAGGATGAAAGACACATTTAAATAAACAAATATCTTAATTCATTCACTTGTCTCTCCAGATTGAAATGAAATATTGAAATTAATATTGTTGCCTCAATGGCCTATTACTGTAGTGTCAGAATAATGATACAGCATTTCATAGCTGACAGTATTTTTTCACATTTCAGTCATTATAGTTTGCGGGTATAATCAGTTACCATCAGTTCATACTGTGCTGATTACATTCAGTTTATTTTCACACATATTTTCTATAAAGACTGCTCTCCCAACCAACATGTATGCGTATGTTGGTGTGACTATGTTACCATTTTCAAGCTATCATCATAGTTATGAGCAAGCTCATTCAACTGCATCTCCAGCTCTCCAGCTTCCTGTCTCACTGCTAGCCTCAGCTCTTCTATGTCTCGAACCTTCTCCCTACACACACACACACACACACACACACACACACACACACACACACACACACACACACTTATTGTTTGTCCTGAAAAAAAAAATGTAAATTTAAGCAAATATATTTCAAGAGCATGATTAACACAAAGTGAAAAGATCATTACTTCAGTAAATGAGAGAACAGCATGGCTCTTCATAAAATTCAGTTCATAAACACCAACTTTAAAAAATGAATTACAGAATTTCTTTTTTGAACTATACAAAATATTCAGTATGTTGTTTTTGCTCTTACATTATACACACATTATACATTACCTGATAGTGTCCCATATCAAACAATCTCACATATAGTGTTATTTTAGGTTGCTGTTGATGTTCACTATTGAATGAGTGAAAACTGTTCACAGCTGAGTTTCAAAAAATTGAGAGATGGGAGTTTTGGTCTTGCAGGTGCTATTACTTTTGTTTAAGCAGAAAAGGAATGAGTGCAGCATTGTCCCGCACTAATAGCTGTGATGGAGACTCCATGCACATGTCAGTTTCAGACAGCTTCAGAAACTGAAGAGCCATGTTCAGTTTTGAACAACTAACCTTTAAAGATGGCACCGCGCAAGTGGCAGCTTGTTACAGCAGCTCCAGCCGTTTTTCTTTGTATTAGTGTGTTTTTGTGTCTTTCTCGTGTTTTTTCCATCACTAGTCTCGGTGGATCGTGTGTACGTATGGATGTACAACTGGTGAGACTAGGGATAAGAAAAGATGTTAAAAACACATCCATTCTGTCTGTTATTGTGGGAAACATGACATCTCTCCCAAAGAAGATGGAAAAGCTAACCATGCTAACCAGACCGCAGAGGGAGTACCAAGAGTGTAGCCTCATGTGTTCCACTGAATGCCAGTTGACAGAGATCGCGCCAGAGACGCATGTTATGCTGGACAATTTTCAATTGCTGAGAGCGGACAGGGGAGTGAAGGAGAGTGGTAAGAGAAAAGGTGGGGGCATAGCGATGTTTGTAATCAACACATAGTGTAACCCAGGGCACATCAGGGTAAAAGAGCAGCACTGCACCAGAGACATTGAACTGTTAGCTATTAGCATTTGGCCATATGACCCCCTGAGGGAGTTCTTGCACATTATTGCGATAACGGTGTACATTCCCCGTTGGCCGATGCCACAGCAGCATGCAAGCTTCTGCACACAGTAGTCTCACAGTTACAGACATCTCACCCCTAGGCCCTCCTCCTCATCTCTGGAGACTTCAATCATGCGTCCCTGTCCTCCACTTTCCCAACTTTCACCCAGTATGTTAAATGCCCAACAAGAGACAATAGAACATTGGACTTACTGTATGTAACGCTAAGGATGCTTACAACTCATCACCTCTCCCCCCACTGGGCTGTTCTGATCACAATCTGACTGCATACATACCTTTGGTGAATAAACAACCACCAACCATCAGGTATGTAAGAAGATGGTCAGAGGAGTTCAGCATGGCATTGAGGGACTGCTTTGACACCACTGACTGGAATGTGTTGTGCAATCCACAGGGGGGAGGAGATTGACAGTTTAACAACCTGCATTATGGACTACATTAACTTCTGTGTGGAAAACACTGTGCCTAAAAGGAAGGTACAGTGTTTTCCAAACAACAAAACCTGGGTGTCGAACTGAAAGCCCTACTGAATGAGAAGAAGAGGGTCTTTAGATCAGGGGAGGAGGTTGCAGAGGGACCTGAATCGGGAGATAAGGAGAGGCAAGGATAGCTACAGGAGGAAGCTGGAGGAGCTCCTTCGGGGGAACAATGCCAGAGAGGTTTGGAGGGACCGGGAATGGGCAAATGAACAAAACAGATTTGACTGTTTGACTTGGTTTGACCATTCCTCAAGGAGACAGACCAGCAGCTGGCAGCCTTGAGAAGGCCAATGAGCTAAACCACTTTTTCAACAGGTTTAGCTCACAACCAGGAGTGGCCCTACAGTCCCCCACCCCTTCACACCTCCCCACTATCCACAACAGTCTCCACAACCCCCCTCTGCCCAAGCTTTCTCCCTCCAACCCTCAACCCTCCCTGGTGATCCCTCCCCTGGACTCTACTCCCACATCGCCCACCATCCCCCACAGCAGCCCCTCCACTAGCACCATCCCCTGCCCGACTGCAGGCCAGGTAAGAAGACAGCTGGAAATGCCACACCTGGGCTGCTGGCCCTGATGGCATTAGTTCCAGAGTCCTGAGGACTTGCGCAAGCCAGCTGTCTGTGATCCTGTGACACCTCTTCAACCTGAGCCTGAGCCTGCAGAGAGTCCCGGTGCTGTGGAAGATGTCCTGTATGGCTCCTGTTCCAAAGAAGAAATCTCCATCTGGCCCCAACGATTACAGTCCTGTTGTCCTTACATTGCTCATGATGAAGGTGCTGGAGAGGCAGGTCCTGGCCCACCTCTGACCGCAGGTGAAATCATCACTGGACCTTCTACAGTTCGCCTACAAACCCCATCAGGGTGTGGACAACGCCATCATACACCTGCTGCAGCGTGCTCACTCCCACTTGGATTGTAGTGGCAGCACTGCAAGGATCACTTTCTTTGATTTCTCCGGTACATTTAATACCATCCAGCTGCTGCTCCTGGGTAAGAAGCTGCGAGTGATGGGAGTCAAGGCACCCACAATCTCCTGGATTACTGACTTCCTGACAGACAGACCGCAGTTTGTCCGACTGGGCAATGTTCTGTCTGAGACTGTGGAAAGTAGTGCAGGAGCACCTCAGGGGACAGTTCTGTCTCCCGTTCTCTTCTCCTTGTACACCTCAGACTTTCAGTACAACTCTACTCTCTACTCTCCACCTACAGAAGTTTTGGGACAACTCAGCGTGGTGGGGTGTATAAAGGATGGGTGAGAGGAGGAATACAGAGCAGTGGTGGAAGATTTTGTGGGATGGTCTAGTAGGAATCACCTACCGCTTAAAACCAAGGAGATGGTAATTGAATGCTGACACGAAGAGGCTGGACAAACTCATTAGGAAGGCCAGCTCTGTCCTGGGATGCCCTGTGGAACTGGTGGAGGTGGTGGGGGAGTAGAGAATGACAGCCAAGCTGTCCTCCATGACAGTCAATGACTCCAACCCCCTCCAACACACACTCACTGCACTGAGGAGCTCTATCAGTGACAGGATGCTACATCCAAAGTGTGTGAAGGAGTGGTATCACACTGTCACACTACACAACAAGAACTGCTCCAAGTAATCCAGTCCAACCTGTACATAACAGTCTGCAAATACAATTTATAATTTCTTAAGATTTCTTACTTTTAATACACTCTTTTGTATATACTTATTGTTTTTACTCCATCTATCTATCTAATCTATCTTTTATTGGTGCTGATGTAAACTGGAATTTCCCCTTGCGGGACTAATAAAGGAATATTGAATTGAATTGAATTGAATTGAATTGAATTGAATTGAATTGAATTGAATTGAATTGAATTGAATTGAATTTAGAAGGAACAGGATGACCACACAACCACTGTGTATTCTGAGGGAGAATGTTGCAGTGGTTGAGGATTACAAATACCTCGGAGTGCACCTCCACAACAGACTGAACTGGAAAACTAACATCAATGCTGTTTACAAGAAGGGGATGAGCAGACTCTATTTCCTGAGAAGGCTCAGATCATTCAACATGTGCAGCAAGATGTTGGAGATCTCATACCAGTCGGTTGTTAGTGCTAGTGCACTCTTCTTTGCTGCAGTGTGCTGGGGGAGCAGCATCAGAGCTGGTGACACCAACAGACTGAATAAACTGATCAGGAAGGCCGGCACTGCCATTGGCTGCAAACTAGACACTTTTGAGGAGGTGGTGAAGAGGAGGACATTGGACAGACTGTTATCCATCATGGATAACCCTGAACATCCTCTTCACCACCTCGTGGAGAGGCAGTGGAGCTCCTTCTCCAATAGCCTGCTCCAGCTTCACTGTCACAAGGACCATCCATCCATCCATTGTCTATACCCGACCATCCCTTTCGGGGTTGCGGGGTGCTGGAGCCTATCCCAGCTGTCAACGGGCGAGAGGCGGGGTACACCCTGAACTAGTCGCCAGTCGATTGCAGGGCAACATATATAGACAAACAACCATTCACGCTCACACTCACACCTAAGGTGAGTCACCAATTAACCTAATGAGCATGTTTTTGGTCTGTGGGAGAAAGTCAGAGTGCACGGAGAGAACCCACCCATGCACGGGAAGAACATGCAAACTTCACACAGAAGGGCCCTGCCCGAACTGGGGATCAAACCGGCGACCTTCTTGCTGTAAAGCATGCACACTACCTGCTGTCACAAGGACTGCTTCAGGAAATCATTCTTGCCATGAGCCATCACACTGTGCAACAGTAACTTAAACAGTTAATCCATCAACCTTGCAAACTCTTGTCTTTTACATATTATTTTTACATATTATCTGCACTACTGCAATATTGCACACACATATTCATGAAGCAGTCTAAAGTCTATTCCTTCGGCCACCCACCTGAGCCCAGACCTGATGCTGCTACTTCTCCACACCTCCTCCCTCCCCCTCGCAGCACCCCTGACACCAGCAGCACCCTTTTCACACCACTTAACCCCCCTCCGCTCCACATCACAGTCTACATCCACCTCTCCCCATGTCACTCTACAGGAGCCATCCCCTAGTCTCCGTCCCAGCCTCTCCATGACAGCTGAACAGGTGAGGAAGATGCTAAGGAGGATGAAGGCAAGGAAGGCTACAGGCCCGGATAGAATCAGCTCCGGACTGCTCAGGGACTCCGCAGATCAGCTCTTCAGGGTCCTCCTGCACATCTTTAATATAAGCCTCAGTCTGGAGAGAGTTCTAGCCCTTTGCAAAACTTCCTGTGTGGTTCCTGTCCCAAAGACTGCACATCCCAGGAAACTCTACCACTTCAGGCCGGTAGCCTTAACTTCTCACCTGATGAAGACTAAGACTAAGCCTAAGACTTACTTTATTAATCACAACAACACAAACATGCACATGCCATGCTTCGGTGAACACACAACAGGAACACAACATGCCTCAGTCAAATTATTTCTTCCGCATTTAACCCATCCTGGTAAGTCCTTCCTCTGCGGCAGACCAGGAGCGGTGGCCTGCCAGCCAACAGCGGCGCCCGGGGACCATTGGTCAGGTGGTGATCTTCTTGCATGTTTTTAGTGGGTTTTTTTGATGGAGGATACGGGGAGAACATGCAAACTCCACACAGAAAGGCCCCTTTCCTCAAGATAAAGGGCAGCAGGCACCAAAGGCATGGTGGAGGACATGCCACCCAGTGTCCACAGCGCCCCGGGCGGGAATCAAACCCGGGACCTTCTAGCTGTGAGGCGACAGTGTTACAATGTGCCAAAGAACTTGGGGAGGATTATACTTAACCACCTCCTCCTTCATCACTGCTTAGAGGGAAGCTGGAATTAGCCGGGTAGACTGCCACCTGGCTGTGTGGACCATCGACTACCTCACCAACAGACCGCAGTATGTGAGGCTTCATGACTGTGTGTCCAATGTGATAGTTTGCATCATGGGGGCTTCACGGGGGACAGTGCTCTCCCCTTTCCTTTTCACCCTCTACACATTGGACTTCAGATACAACACCAACAGCTGCCACATCCAGAAGTTCTCCAATGATTGGACGTGTATCACAGGGGAATGAACTTGAATACAAGGAGGTTGTAACGAACTTCGTCGACTGGTGTGGACTGAACCACCTGCACATAAACGCAAGTAAGACCAAGGAGATGGTGATTGATTTCCAAAGAAAGGTCCCACAGACTACACTGATGAACATCCAAGGCTTCAACATTAAGATCATGGGGGATTCCAAATACCTGGGTGTCAACCTCAACAACAAACTGGACTGGACAAACAACACAGATGCCCTGTACAGGAGGGGCCAAAGTCGTTTGTACCTGCTAAAAAGACTGATGTCCTTTGGAGTATGTAGGACTGAAAAGAGTGGGGAACACTCTAGGTAAGGTGGGGCATTGGGACACTTTGGAAAGAGACAGGGAACAGGCAAACCACAGTCAGATGATTGGGGAGTTGGAAGCAGGATACAGGCAGAGTGCAGTTCAGTTAGCTGCAAACGGGCATTTATTGATCATTCTCCTTTCTCTCCAAGCTTCTTTTCTTTAATGTTCAGTTTACAGGAAATTAGTTTGCGGGTGTGTGTGTGGTGTAACAACAAAGGAACCAAAAATATCCAGAAATAATATACATATACATAATCCATGGCAGTATTAACAAAACAAATTACCCAGAATAAATCAATATATTACAAATTAAATATTTACATATTTACATTTTAACTACTTCCAGTTACCAACATAGTGCTGTTATCGTTATCGCTGCTTGCAACACAAACAATACTCGTGGTAGTGCCGCATTCGCGACTTCTTCAAACAGCACGCAGATGTAGGATATACAGCCCATCATCAAAGGCAGGAGGAAAGGGAAACCACACTGCTGGCTCTGTCCTGAACTGACCTCTGGACACCATCAAGGTAGTGGGTGAGAGGATGATGCTAGTCAGGCTGACATCCAGCATGGACAACCCGTCCCACCTGCTGCATGAGACAGTAGGGGCCTGAAGCAGCTCCTTCAGTAGCAGACTGTTGCATCCAGTCTGTAAGAAAAAATGCTACCAACAGCTGTCCGACTGTTTAACGTCAGCATCATGTAATGTAGCACTGAGTTGATGCGGCTTTTCTCAATTCTACATCATAAACCCACTTTGTTTTGCACTACTGTTATCAATGCTAATATATGCTCACATTATCCATTTCATCTGGTGCAATTTCTAAGTTGTATATATCTCTCAACTATATAACACTATTTGTTATCCACATTGGCAACAGTACTTTTAGAAAATGTATATGTTGTGCATATACATAGTCTTAGTATTTGTTAGGTGCAATGCAACATATGTCATTAGTTAGTTTTCTCATGGCTGCACAGTGGCGCAGCAGGTAGTGTGCGTGCCTCACAGCAAGAAGGTTGCCGGTTCGATCCCCGGGCCGGGCCTTTCTGTGTGAAGTTTGCATGTTCTTCCTGTGCATGTGTGGGTTCTCTCCGGGTACTCCGGCTTCCTCCCACAGACCAAAAACATGCTCATTAGGTTAATTGGTGACTCTAAAATTGCCCCTTAGGTGTGACTGTGGTTATGGTATGTATGGAATGGTTATTTGTCTTGTGTGTTGCCCTGCGACCAACTGGCAACCAGTCCAGGGTGTACCCTGCCTCTTGCCTGTTGACAGCTGGGATAGGCTGCAGCCCCCTCGCAACCCTGAAAGGGATGGGCAGTATAGAAAATGGATGGATGGATAGTTTTCTCTATAAGAATATTAACAATAGTAGTTTTTACGGCAGTAGGATTTTTATGGCATTTACTTTTGTTTTTAAATCTGCACAAATGTACATATACATAGTTTTTCATCTATTCTGTATCCTGTACACTTTTTTTCCCGGCGTGGGATCAATAAAGTCTTATCTTATCTTATCTTATCTTATCTTATCTTATCTTATCTTATCTTATCTTATCTTATCTTATCTTATCCGAGTGTATACCATTATAAACTAGTGTCAGAATGCTGCAACTTTAAAATGCTGACACTAAGTGGAAGATGTAGCCTGTACATGTCAGGGTCCAACAGAGTGTACCTGTCCTGGTCAGAGAGGACACTGTAAACTGCTGCCTGGTCTTCAGACAGCTGCTCCTCCATGTTGCTGAGCACAGAGAAAAACTGCTGCAGACAGAGCATCATCTCCTCCAACTCATCCAGATAGTACTGTGGAGAAACAAGTGAAGAAATGAAGTATGGTTTTAACCATGTTAACATGTACATACAATGCTTTTTATATGCGACAAGACATGAGCCCTGTCAGCCAATGCCATGCCTGAGCATTTCCACCACATTCTCACAAACAAGGATTCAGATAACCAGGGTTTCATACATAACATACCTAAAGAACCAATAAACTTGTGGGATGGAGCTACAGTGAAACAAGGAGTATCAGCAGAGAAGCCAGGCGTAGCTACATATTGATATTTTGCAAGTTTCAAATCAATTCCAGATGTATTTTGTTATTGGTTACACAACTGCAAAAGAAGAAAAGGTGAGCCTTCATGTATCACAAAATAATCTGAAAATCTAAGAGCCAAACTGTAGCCTGCATAGCCTTTTTCCAGAACTCTGCTTTGCCACAAAAGTTTTATTGAAGTGAAATGCTGTTCTATCCATGCTGAGCTACAGTGTGCCAGATAGTGTTAGCCAATGTTAGCCTGGTAAGCTACATAATGCTTCAGGAGATGGATTGGGGGTGCTGACAAAGAAAGTTATGGCAGATGTTACTTAACTGTAACAGTTTGCCAGATAGCGAAGCTGCTGATGAGGTTTGTGTGTTTGATGAGCAGAGGTGAAGCTGCAGCAGAGAGGTGGACCAAATCAGACCAAATGACCTCATGTGTCTGAAAGTAAAGCATGCTAAAAAGTACTTTTGCTCTTCAGTCCATGTATTTGTTACTTCAAACCAAATGCAAGTGAATTGATCATGTTTACACAATGTAATCATGCAACTGATCTGTAAAATGTTCACTGTTCAGTGTTTTCCACTGGCTTTTCCTAGTAGGGCCTTGGTCAGGATACAGTTACATTCTAATAAAACCACTTGATGAAGGATAGAGAAAGCCCATGGTTGTGGCAGCTAAATGGATAAGTTAAGTTTATGATCTGAAACAAATGGCTCAAGAAAATTAGTGGTCCTGGTGAAGAACTTTAGTGCTGATTGCTGACATGACCAGGCTATTTGTGTCAGATATTTTTGCCCATCCACCACCCCAACCTCCACAGCCTTGCAGTATGAACCTCACAGTACTTAACTAAACTGGCAATAAAAATGCAGAGAATCACCATAAGAATGTAAACCCCTAACATAAAATAGCAAAGGCTTGACCATAATTATTAGGAGATTCTTTACAGGAAAAATATGACAAAATGGGACAGTAAAAAAAAAAAAAAAAATCACTCATCCCTGTCCTTACTATTGTGCTTTAGGCCTTAAAAAGTTGGAACCATCCATGCATGAGGTCAAATTAGTATCATATATTAAAACATTCACATTAACATTTGAAAGCCTGAAAATAAGCTTTAAAAATGTTTAAGACAGAAAAAGAGGAGTCTCAAGGGACAGCAGCAGCAGCTGAGCCAGCAGAGCACAGACCCCTTAGAGGAGAAGCAGCAGACTGTCTAAATCTGTGGCAGCAGGGTGGTCCTGATGGGCAGAGATCCAGTAATGGGAGCCGAGCCAGTTCAAAGCAAGTTCCACAGGACTGGACATTTATTTTTACTACTAAGCCTAACTGCAACTAGTCAGCAGTGTCACATGAAGAAAGTGATCAGTATGTTTTTTTTTTTTTTTTAAGTCTCTCTCGTGAGCAATGAATTTGAAACGAGCCGTTACAGCTCATTTAAAAACATACAGAAAAAAATTAAAATGAACTATTTATTTATGAACTTATTTTGGGACTGTGAACTTAGTTCAAGATAATTGTTAACTATGAATGTGAACATGTTCTTTTTAATCTGTGTGAACTGAACCCTGCGCTACCTCTTTTGAAGTGTGAAATTGCTTCCATGTTGAGCATGCCATTGCACATGCTCATTAGTGTTACTACCAACACTTTATAGTCTCCTCACAGAATCCTCTTTTATGGGACCATAATCTAATAGCTTTTGATTTCGTATATTAAAAAATTCCGACACCAGATTCCTATCTGTGCTGTAGCTAAATTTAAGGATATGAGCCCATTAGCATTTAATTCAATGCCATGTCTCAGTACAACAGAGGACTTCTGTGCTAACAGTCCTTCCCAAAATGACTACCAGGTTGATAGTGCTCCAACTTCATTACATTTGACACTTGAGGCCAAATAGTTATCCCGTTGCCCTTCACAAACCAATTTTAATTTTAATCTTCTTTATTAGATACGATCAATCTGTCTTTATCCATAGGCTATATATAACAATCCTTTAGCTGTAATAAAATCTTATCTTAAAAAGCTTACTCTTGATCGAGGGGTTTTAGTCAACTATAGACCTATGTATATCGAACCTCCTCTTTCTCTCAAAACATTTTGAGAAAGTTGTTACAACAATAGCATATTTGAGGATTTCCAGGCAGGATTTAGAGTACATCATAACACAGAGACAGCATTCGTTAAAGTTACAAATGACCTTCTAATTGCATCAGACAAAGGACTTGTCTCTGTACTAGTCTCATTAGATCTTAGTGCTGCATTGGAAACCACTGACCACAGTATCCTGTTACGGATTCTGGAACACTTCATTGGCATTAAGGGAACTGCACTAAGCTGGTTTAAATCCTACTTTAAGGTGGCACTATACAAATACAATTGAATGAATTGAACTGAATTGAATTGAATTTAAAAAAAGACAGATTTATAACACTGAAAACATTGCACTGAAAGAGTAAAGCAATTATTCTCTCAAATCTATTATGTACTGGTTAATCAGGGACTGCTGTTTTCTTTGTTTATACACTTAGTTATATTTCAAAAATTGCTGTTATTCTATATTATATACTTAGTTATAGTTACTTACTTATATCATATTATTGTTATATCATATTTTCCCAATGCATATTCTATAATATGTATTACATATTATAATACATATTATTATTATATAACATTGTACTTAGTTATATTTAGTTCTGTTTTTGAAGAACATTCTTTTCTCTTAGTTTTATTCTCATCTTTATTAATCTTTATTGTATACATTTTATGTTTATGTGTATGTTTAACCTTTTGCTGCAACAAAAGAATTTCCCAAATTGGGGTCGATAAAGTCTAATTCTAAGTCCAAGTCTAAGGGATGGCGCACATTAACCAACATTGCTGTAAAAGCTCCCAGAATTAGCTAAGAGGCTATTTTTCCTCTGTGGTCCCTGGACAAATGTGACATAGTCACCTTAAACACAGAATCTGACAATGTAAAATTACAGGGTTACTGGACTGTAAAGTGAAAGCTTGTACAACAATAACAGTAGAGAAAACACAATGTTTAACCTTTGATATGTCAGTGGAGGCTCCTCCTTGAACTGCCACCTTATCGTGGTGGAGGAGTTTGAGTACCCGAATGATCCTAGAGGCTATGTTGTCCGGGGCTTAATGCCCCTGGTAGGGTCTCCCAAGGCAAACAGGTTCTAGGTGACGGGTCAGACTAAGAGCAGTTCAAGAAGCCCCTTATGAAAGAAATTAAAGCAAGGAAGCGTACGTCGCCCGGATTGGCGTCACCGGGGCCCCGCCCTGGAGCCAGGCCTGGGGTTGGGGCTCGCAGGCGAGCGCCTGGTGGCCGGGTCTTTGCCCACGGGACCCGGCCGGGCACAGCCCGAAGGAGCGACGTGGGCCCGCCTTCCCGTAGGCCCACCACCCGCAGGAAGGATCAGAAGGGGCCGGTGCTATGTGGAATGGGTAGCAGTCGTGGGCGGGGGCCCCGACGACCCAAATCCTGGACAACGACTCTGGCTATGGGGACATGGAATGTCACCTCACTGTGGGGGAAAGAGCCTGAGCTAGTGCGGGAGGTTGAGCGGTACCGGCTAGAGATAGTCGGGCTCACCTCCACGCACAGTCTGGGCTCGGGAACCCAACTCCTTGAGAGAGGCTGGACTCTCTTCTACTCTGGAGTTGCCCGCGGTGAGAGGCGGCGAGCTGGTGTGGGCTTGCTTATAGCCCCCCAGCTCAGCCGCCATGTGTTGGAGTTCTCCCCGCTGAGCGAGAGGGTCGCTTCCCTGCGCCTTCGGGTTGGGGATAGGTCTCTCACTATTGTTTCGGCCTACGGGCCGAACAGTAGCGTAGAGTACCCGGCCTTCTTGGAGTCCCTGGGAGGGGTACTGGAAAGTGCTCCAACCGGGGACTCCATTGTTCTGCTGGGAGACTTCAATACTCACGTGGGCAGCGACAGTGACACCTGGAGGGGAGTGATTGGGAGGAACGGCCTCCCCGATCTGAACCCGAGTGGTGTTCTGTTATTGGATTTCTGTGCTAGTCACAGTTTGTCCATAACGAACACCATGTTCGAGCATAAGGGTGTCCATCAGTGCACGTGGCACCAGGACACCCTAGGCCGGAGGTCAGTGATCGACTTTGTAGTCGTATCATCTGACCTTCGGCGGTATGTCTTGGACACTCGGGTAAAGAGAGGGGCTGAGCTGTCAACTGATCACCACCTGGTGGTGAGTTGGATTCGCTGGCAGGGGAAGAAGCGGGACAGACTTGGCAGACCCAAACGTACCGTGAGGGTCTGTTGGGAACGTCTGGCGGAACCCGCTGTCAGGGAAGTTTTCAACTCCCACCTCCGGGAGAGCTTCAACCAGATCCCGAGGGAGGTTGGAGACATTGAGTCCGAATGGACCATGTTCTCCACTTCCATTGTTGATGCAGCCGTCCATAGCTGTGGCCGTAAAGTCGGCGGTGCCTGTCGTGGCGGCAACCCCCGAACCCGGTGGTGGACACCGGAAGTAAGGGATGCCGTCAAGCTGAAGAAGGAGTCCTATCGGGCCTGGTTGGCTCATAGGACTCCTGAGGCAGCTGATGGGTACCGGCAGACCAAGCGTGCGGCAGCTCGGGCGGTTGTAGAAGCAAAAACTCGGGTCTGGGAGGAGTTCGGGGAGGCCATGGAGGAGGACTACCGGTTGGCCTCGAGGAAATTCTGGCAAACCGTTCGGCGCCTCAGGAGGGGGAAGCAGCTTTCTGTCAACACTGTTTACAGTGGAGGTGGGGAGCTGTTGACCTCGACTGGGGATATTGTCGGGCGGTGGAAGGAATACTTCGAGGATCTCCTCAATCCCTCTGTCATGTCTTCCGTAGAGGAAGCAGAGACTGGGGACTTGGAGGTCGATTCATTCATCACCGGGGCTGAAGTCACTGAGGCAGTTCGCAAGCTCCTCGGTGGCAAAGCGCCGGGGGTGGATGAGATCCGCCCTGAGTACCTCAAGTCTCTGGATGTTGTAGGACTGTCTTGGTTGACACGCCTCTGCAGCATCGCGTGGCAGACGGGGACAGTGCCTCTGGACTGGCAGACTGGGGTGGTGGTCCCTCTTTTTAAAAAGGGGGACCGGAGGGTGTGTTCCAACTATCGGGGGATCACACTCCTCAGCCTCCCTGGTAAAGTCTATTCCAGGGTACTGGAGAGGAGAATCCGGCCGATAGTCGAACCCCGGATTCAAGAGGAACAATGCGGTTTTCGTCCTGGCCGTGGAACACTGGACCAGCTCTATACCCTCCACAGGGTGCTTGAGGGTTCATGGGAGTTTGCCCAAACAGTCCACATGTGCTTCGTGGACTTGGAGAAGGCATTCGACCGTGTCCCTCGCGTCATTCTGTGGGAGGTGCTCCGGGAGTATGGGGTTGGAGGCCCTCTGTTGAGGGCTGTACAGTCCCTGTACAACCGGAGCAGGAGCTTGGTCCGCATTGCCGGCAGTAAGTCGGACCTGTTCCCAGTGCATGTTGGACTCCGGCAGGGCTGCCCTATGTCACCGGTTCTGTTCATCATTTTTATGGACAGGATTTCTAGGCGCAGCCAGGGGCCGGAGGGGGTTCGGTTCGGGGGCCGGCAGATTTCGTCTCTGCTTTTCGCGGATGATGTTGTCTTGTTGGCTTCCTCGAGCCAGGACCTTCAGCATGCGCTGGGGCGGTTCGCAGCCGAGTGTGAAGCAGCTGGGATGAGAGTTAGCACCTCCAAGTCCGAGGCCATGGTTCTCGACCGGAAAAAGGTGGCTTGCTCCCTTCAGGTTGGAGGAGAGTTCCTGCCTCAAGTGGAGGAGTTTAAGTATCTTGGGATCCTGTTCACGAGTGAGGGAAGGATGGAACGTGAGATTGACAGGCGGATCGGTGCAGCGGCTGCAGTAATGCGGTCGCTGTATCGGTCTGTCGTGGTAAAGAAGGAGCTGAGCCGAAAGGCGAAGCTCTCGATTTACCGGTCAATCTACGTTCCTACCCTCACCTATGGTCATGAACTTTGGGTCATGACCGAAAGAACGAGGTCCCGGATACAAGCGGCTGAAATGAGTTTCCTCCGCAGGGTGGCGGAGCGCTCCCTTAGAGATAGGGTGAGGAGCTCTGTCACCCGGGAGGAGCTCAGAGTAGAGTCGCTGCTCCTCCGCATCGAGAGGAGTCAGCTGAGGTGGCTCGGGCATCTCTATCGGATGCCCCCTGGACGCCTCCCTAGGGAGGTGTTCCAGGCATGTCCCACCGGGAGGAGGCCCCGGGGAAGACCCAGGACACGCTGGGGTGACTACGTCACTCGGCTGGCCTGGGAACGCCTCGGGATCCCCCCGGAAGAGTTGGAGGAAGTGTCCGGGGAGAGGGAAGTCTGGGCGTCCCTGCTCAGACTGCTCCCCCCGCAACCCGGCCCCGGATAAGCGGAAGATAATGGATGGATGGATGGATGTCAGTGGAGGTGACAGTCGTGAAGAGGAGCTCTCCTAGAATCTAGTTCATGAATGGATTATTCAGTGAATAGAAATATTCAAAGATTTCTCTTTCTTTAACCTTGCACTTGTTAGGCTTTGCCCAAATTTAGCAGTTACTGGACTCAGTGTACAGACCAGGAGACAAGAGTAGGAAAAACAAAACCAAATATATTAATAATGATAACAAAAAACACACTCTTAAGGAGTGGAGAGAACAAACAAAAGGCACACTCATAAGGAGTGGTAACGAAAAACAAAAAATGCACTCAACGAATGGAGAGAGCAAAGAACAAAAGGCGCACTCGACCAGTGGAACAAACAATTTCCCCACGTGGGAGGCTGAGGCTGGGCAAGGGCTGAACGTGGCTGGTAGGCACTGTGAACAAAGCACAGGTGAGGCTTTCTTGTGAAGGGAAAAAAACACCAGCAAAAGACAGAGGCAAGGCAAGGCAAAATTTCTTTGTATAGCACAATTCATACACACAAGTAAAAGACAATAATTTAGCATTTAGAATGATTAAAACCACTGAGCAAATACATTTACTTTAAGTAAAAGCTGTAGCAAATAATAATGTTTTCAACCCTGATTTAAATGAGCTGACACTTGGTGCAGACCTCAGGTGTGCAGGGAGAATGTTCCACAGGTGAGGAGCATAATAACTGAAAGCTGCTTCACTGTGTTTGATTCTCATTCTGGGAACACACAATAGACCTGTCCCTGATGACCTGAGGGGTCTGGATACCGCATATGAAGTTAATAAATCTAGAATATATTTTGGTCCTTGACCATTTAATGCTTTGTAGACCAACAGTAAGATTTTAAAGTTGATTCTTTGACTCACAGGAAGCCAATGTAGTGATCTGAGGACTGGTGTGATATGGTCCATTTTTCTGGTGTTTGTAAGGGCTCGTGCAGCAGCATTTTGGATCAGCTGTAGTTGCCTAATTGATTTTTTGTTTAGGCCAGTAAAGACTCCATTGCAATAGTCCAACCTACTGAAAATGAATGCATGAACCAGTCATGTCTTCTTTGGACAGACATCCCTTGATTCTGGTTATATTTTTCAAGTGGTAGTAGGCTGATTTGGTCATCAGCTTTAAATGGTTGTTAAAATTCAGGTCTGAATCAATAATTACACCAAGATCTCTGGCTTTATCTGTTGTTGTCAGTAAAAAAACAAAAACAATCACTTTTGTTTTATCTGCATTAAGCTGAAGAAAATTCTGGCACATCCACTCATTGATTTGATGAATACACTCAGTGAAAGTGAGGGACTGTAGTCATGTGATGACACAGAAATATAAAGTTGTGTATCATCTGCGTAAGTATGATAAGAAATATTATGATGCTCCATAATCTGAGCTAGGGGCAACATGTAAATATTGAAAAGAAGTGGTCCGAGAATGGACCCTTGTGGCACCCCACACATTATCTTTTTTCGTTCAGACACATGCTCACCAATTGACACAAAGTAGTCTCTATCTTGTAAATAGGATTTGATCCAGTGTAGTACAGTGCCAGTAAGTCCCACACACTTTTCCAGTCTGTCAAGAAGTATGTCATGATCAACTGTATCAAAGGCAGCACTGAGATCTAATAATACTAAGACTGAGGTTTTGGAAGCATCATTATTCAGATGTATGTCATTTAAAACTTTGATAAGTACAGTCTCAGTGCTGTGGTGTGGACGAAATCCAGATTGAAATGCATTAAAAATATTGTTCTGCATCATGAAAGCATGCGTTTGTTGAAAAACAACCCTTTCAATAATTTTTCCTAGAAAGGGAAGATTTGATATTGGCCTGTAGTTACTAATTACTGAAGCATCCAGATTAGTCTTTTTTGGAAGAGGTTTTATTACTGCAGTTTTCAAGGCCTGGGGAAACTGACCGTACTGAAGAGAATTATTTATTATCTGCAACACATCTGAAGCTATGCAATTAAAAACATTTTTAAAAAACTTTGTTGGCAGAGTATCAAGGCAGCATGTTGTGGATTTTAACTGTGATACAGTTTCTGTCAGCCTTGTATGATCTAGAAGGTTGAAATGTGATAGATTAACTGGAGAACAAGAAGGCACAGATAGACTTATCATTTTGCCTGAGTTGGAGCTGCACACTGTTTGTCTTATCCTTAAAATTTTATCTGTAAAAAAGGCTGCAAAATCATTGCATGACTTGGGTTTGTCAGTCTGTCCACAACAGAAAACAAAGTGCGGGCATTATTACAGTTTCTGTTGATAATCTCTGAGAAGAATGCTTGCCTTGCCTTCTTTAGTTCATGGTTATAGGTATGGAGACTGTTTTTGTAAATCTCATTGTTAACCTGGAGTTTGGTTTTTTGCCACTTGCGCTCTGCCTGTCTGCAGACTCTTTTCTGGACTTTGACCAGTGCGGTGTTTCTCCAAGGTGCCTTTTTCCTTCCTGACAGAGCATTGGTCTTAATTGGGGCGATGGAGTCAATAATAGTCATAACTTTGGAACTGGAATTATTTACAAGGTCATCAGTTGAAGCTGAGGGCAGTGTTGGTGATGGTATAAAAGACTGAGTGAAGACTGCACAGGTATTATCATTAATATAACGCTTTTTGATTACCTCTGTTCCACTTTTGTTAAGAATAGCAGGTGTGGCCATTTTAAATGACACACAGTAGTGATCAGAAAGAGCAACATCCGTCACCACAACCTCAGCGATATTAAGCCCTTTGGAGATAACCAAATCTAATATATGCCCTTTGTTATGTGTTGAATGTGTTACGTGCTAAGATAGGCAAAAATGATCCAGGATGTTTAAAAGTTCTTTAAACACATCCATCCAACATGAATGTTGAAATCACCCACTAACATAACACAGTCAAAATCAATACAAACAACAGACAGTAGATTGGCAAACTCATCAGAAAACTTTGTATTGTATTTAGGGGGCTTGTAGATGGTTATGAAGACTGATCGACAGGGAAACTTTGATTGAATGCCAACATATTCAAAAGATTCAAACTGACTGTAAGAGACTCTCTTGCATTGAATGCTATCATTAAACAAAATGGTGACTCCGCCTCCTCTCTTATGCATTCTTACTTCATTTATGAAACTGAAATTCGGAGGGGCTGACTCATTGAGAACTGCTGTGCTGTTATCTTGTCCTAACCAAGTTTCAGTTAAAAACATAAAATCAAGCTTGTGCTTGATGATAAGGTCATTGATTAAGAATGATTTGCCTGCCAAAGACCTAACATTTAAAAGAGCTAAGTTAAATGTGCTAAAAAGTCTAACATCCCCATGTTTTAGAACATACTGTGGCTGACATGGAATACATGTTAAATTCGATGATGTGATGTTTCTGAGATGGACCGATCTTCTCCTCCTACCTATTGAGACATAAAATCAATGAAGCTTCCGGTACAATGGGCCCTGGCTTTTCCTTGGAAAAGTCAGGCACAACATTTGCCTTAAAAGCTGGACCCAGAACACATCAGTTACCAACACAAATAGGTGGCTGTGCTGGGCTCTTACTAGGGGACTGGAGTAGGTTCAGATCAAGCTGTGGAGGGGGTGGAGGTGGTGCCCGTCGGCGCTGTGGTGGTGGAGGGGGACAGGGTGGTTGTAGGGGGCGGGGTGGAATTTGGGGGGACAGGATCCCAGATGGGCGAGGAGTAAGCCTGATACCAGCACTGACAAGTTTGTTCATTTGGTCAGTAAACTCCAGTAGGGGGGAGGAGGGTGATGGGATACCCAGTGAAGATGATGAGTTGGATGGAGTTTGAGCAGTTGGAGATGGTGGCCTAGGTGGAGAGATCGTGACATAGGTGGAGTTTTAGTGGTTGGAGTCAGTGAATCCTCACGAGCAGTGGCCTCTGGTGGAGGACATGAGGCATCCGCTTTTTTGCTCTGGCATCCCTCATGGTTAGAGCACTCAGGTGGGGGGGGGGAGTTGGTTCTCCTTCATGTTTTGGTGTTTGCTGCTTTTGTTTGGATTCCTCTTGTCTCTTGTCCTTGGGAGTGGGAACAGTGTGACGCAGGAAGAAAGATAGGTTGGAGACAAAAAGTTTTACTCCTGACTTGTATAGGGAAAGTCTGTCTCCTTTGAAAAAATGTCTGCGGCCCCAGAAAAAGTTGAAATTGTCAATAAAATGCACTGAGTGGACATCACATGGAGTTGAAAGCCATCTGTTTACTGCCAACAATCTGCTGAATCTCTCTCCTCCTCCTCTGACTGGTGGTAAAGGCCCACTGAAGAAGACGTCAGCATTCAGAGAGCTCACTGTATTTAGCAGTTTACCTCAATCTCGTTTGAGCACTTCAGATTGTCGCAATATCATTTGCCCCTGTGTGCAGTACAAGGTATTTCAGAGTTGGAATTTCTGCAACAATACTGAGGATTTTGTCGGTCATGTTGGAGACTGTATCATCAGGAAAGCACAACACTTTTGTGTTTCTGCTGTACATTCTTCCCACATCTTTAATAGCAGAATCACCAACAATCAGAGTCTCAGGACCAGTCAGTAGCTTTCCTTGTAGCTTTCTAGCTTCTGACTTCCTGTCAGGCCTTACCCTTCTCTGTGAGTCTGAGAAGTTATCCAGGTTTTCAGTTGGTGATCCGGGGTCCTGCAGTAGTGGAGCAAACCAATTTTGTAACTGCACACTAGCTGGTTTGGGAGCTTTGTTGCTCAACTTCCCTTTAGCTTTTATCCACGGCTGTGTCTTACTCTGCACAGGTGTTGAGTAGGATGTTAACGCAGGCCAGCCTGTCGCATCACAGATCTCTGGGCGCTGGGTTCTACCTGTTGGACGTCTCCCCATATCAGCTGATTTACTCTTGGGCTACTCTGGCAGATTTATTACCCAGTACACAGCCCTTTGGTTTCGAGAGAGCTGTATCAGAGCTAATTAGCTGGATGTTGGCATTCTCCAGTCTGCTGTTTTGAGTCAGCGGCAAAATGCTGTCATTTCCACAAAGTCCGTTCACTTCTGCGTTTATTTCCAGACGCTGGACTTTAGTTTCCAACACTGCAACCTGCTGCAGAAGTTTGTAGAGGTCATCTGTGGAGAAAAGAGGCATCTTGGTGCTAATTAGCTTTAGCTGCCAGCAGGCTTTTTCTGTTGGTAGGCCGAAGCAGGCTTTTTCTGTCAGTAGGCCATTGCAGAGTGTATCCGTGAAATATCAGAGGTCGCAAGGGTCATCCACAACTTTTAAATGTTTGTCCATAAAATATGTCTTGAGATGTCCAATTCAGCTGCCAGAGGAGGAGGAGGAGCCGCACAGAGATCACAACTAGGCAAAGACTAGGGGTGGTGGCAATGAAAATCATCGATGAGGGATCCAGAATAAAGGAGTGGGGCACCCAGGAATGCTCCTCAGGGCCATACGCCTCCCCTTCCACCAGGTACTGCCAACCCCTGCTACGCCTCCTGGCATCCACCAGCTGGCAAACCGTGAACTCAGGCCCCCTGTCAATGAGCTGGTCGGTGGAGGGGGTTCGGCCGGAGGGCATAGGGCACTGGTGGACACTAGGTCGGGTTGGACCAGAACCGGAGCAGTGGTAAACAGTCTTTTAAGAATACTGAACACTTTGTCAGCCTTGTCCGGCCAGCTAAACTTCACTTCGGTAGAAGTCAGCTTGGTCAAAGGGGCAGCTACTTTGCTGTAGTCCCGGACAAACCTTCGATAGAAGTTGGAGAACCCCAGGAACCATTGCAACTCCTTTTGGCATGACCAGATATTCAAAGTGTCCTAATGGTGTGTTGAAGGCTGTTTTCCACTCATCCCCCTCCTTGATGCGACCAGGTGATATGCGTTCCTTAGGTCTAATTTGGTGAAGATGGATGATTCCTGGAGAGACTCGAAGGCAGAGTTCATTAGGGGTAGAGGATACTTATTTTTGACCGTGACTTCATTTAAACCCCAAAAGTCTATGCAAGGACGGAGAGTCTTGTCCTTTTTTGCCATGAAGAATAACCCTGCACCAAGATGAGAGGAGGAATGCCTGTCAATACCTGCAGCCAGAGATTCGGAGATGTATTGCTCCACAGCCTCTCTTGTGAAAGGTTGTAAAGTCAACTGGTGGGGAGAGGAGCCCCCGGGATGAGATTGATGGTGCAGTCACAGGGCTGATGCAGTGGCAGAGATAGGGCACACTCCTTGCTGCACATCCCTTTCAAATCATGGTAAGCCACTGGAATTCTGGAAAGATCTGGCGGTTCAGAAGGAGCAGAGACAGAACAGGCAGCCCCTTCCAGCAGGAGGGCTGGCTGAGCGGAGACAGAGAGCATGACAGTGGGAATTCCACCCCAATATTTTTCCCTGACACCAGTCAATATGTGGGTTATGCAGTTGTAACCGTGGATGCCTGAGCACTAAGGGAGAGTGAGGGGCCTGAATCACCGGGAAGGAGATCTCCTTGTGGTGGTTACCGGATATTTGCATGCAAACGGGAGTGGACTTTGCCGTTGAGTGCATATGCCTTGATAGTCTTCTCCAGTCGCTCTAGTCTGCATCCCGCCTGTCTCGCCCTTTGCTTGTCCAGCAGGTTATCCTCGCTCCTGTATCTACTAGGGCAAATAATGACAGCACTTCCCCTCCCACATTAAGAGAAGCCCGTGCTTGGAATTTGCTCGGTTTGGGTGATGGGGAGTCTTGAGAAATAGGGCTCGTCAGTATCCCCATGCTCACACAACAGACATTTAGGCAGGAAGTGACCTAACTGTCCACAGTAAATGCACTCACCTGCCCGGATCCTGCAGAGGTGTTCAGCGGTTGTCAAATGAGTTTTCCCCAGCTGCATGGGCTCATCCCCCTCAGGCCTGCTGGCAGGTGTAAGTGACTGCTCCTCTCGACTAGCAACCTCAGGCGGCATGGAACAGCTGGAGCGAAGGGGAGCCGGGTAGGGGTGGCGGGCAGATCTTTCCATCCATCTCTCCCGGAGACGGTTGTCGATCCTGATGATGAGGTTGATTAATGCCTGCAGGTGGGTCGGTTCATTCCAGGAGGCCAGTTTGTCCTTCAACTGCTCGCTGAGTCCTTGAATGCTTCGCGTAACGCAGTGTCGTTCCAACCTGCGTCCGCGGCCAGCACTTGAAACTGCACTGCATAGTCAGCCACAAGGTGAGAGCCCTGTCTGAGGCTAAGAAGGCGGCTGGAATGCGTTGCCAGAGTGGTAAGGGTGATCAAACACTAGCCTTATTTGCGTCTCAAAAGCCTCGTAGGACAAAGTTAGCTCAGCTCAGGCTCTTCCTTAAGTAACTGAGCCCTAATCAGGCTCCTGCGCTCCAGGCACGCAAAGAAGGAAAAGGAATCTGGAGTACTGGAACTGATGGACTGGCCAAGTCAAAGTCTGGATTTGAATTCTATTAAACAAATATGGGATTTAGTAGATTCAAAGATTGATCGCACAAAAGTTTCATCTAAAGCAAGTCTGTGGAACCAGCTAGAAACTATTTGGAACTCAATAACAAAAGAGACTTTCAAAAAGTACATGAAAACAATGCCAGCAAGAATGCAAGCTGTTTATCAAGGCCAAAGGAAGCCATACAAAATACTATGTTTTTTGTTTTGTTTTTTTTATGAACATATTTTATTGGCATTTTTAAGAAATCATCACAGTATACAATGTGAGTATACAATGACATAGATTGTTCCAATAATCAACCCCAACATCCTCCAACCCACCCCAACCCTCCCTCCCCTGTTAAACGAAACGCTCCCAATCCTAGGTCAACAAACTCTGCTAACAGTAATGACAATGATAACTAACACATATCACAGTTAACAATAACAATACTGAAAATAATTAATGAGGTACACCAAAATGCAAAGAAAAGTAAATTTACAATAACTAGCTGAATCGAACAACAACACCAATAATAATAATAATAATAATTAAAGAAAATACAAAAAAAAAAGACAAAAAAAAGACATTGAAAAGGGGAAGAAAGTGAAATGTGCATGTGTGGATCCTTGCATTACACACACACACACACACACACACACACACACACACATACAAAAAAAATTGTATTTATTCTGGGAAAAGGGAAGTCAGACCCCCAACATATGTGATCAGGGGCTGCCAGTGATTGTAAAATTTGTCTGTTGAGCCCCGTATGGAGAATTTCATCTTCTCCAACTCCAGAAAAGACATCGTATCACACAGCCATGAAGTGGGTGATGGAGGCAGTGATTTTTTTTCCAGAACAAAAGTATTCTCCGATGGGCCAGCAGTGAGGTGAAAAAGATTACATTTGTTTGCTTTACAGACATTCTTACGCCAGTTTCAGGTATACCAAATATATCAATCTGTGGGGATGGATCAATTACTTGCTCTAATTCTACCGAAATTACTCTGAAATAAGACTTCCAGTATTCCCCCAGATTAGATTAAAGAAGGACCTGGGGAGGAATAGAGGCAGACATTGAAAAAGGTACAGGTATCGTGGGACAATAGTCATTTTAATACTTATTACTGTACTGTACTGCTAATGTGATCTGGAAGCTATTCCATTTCTGAAGATCTTCTTTAACTTTTGCATTTAGTACAGAGAAATTGTTGTCAAATAATAGTGATAATTTTTCGAGAGACGTTGATTCCTAAATATTTAATCATTGTCAGGGAAAGAATGAATGGCAAATCAGACTGTGCAATATCCCCTGCCAATTCATTAATAGGGAAGAAATCACTCTTTCCTATATTGAGCTTATACCCACTAAACGTCCATAATATCCACTAAAGATATGAGAGATGGCCATTTTTGGGTTCGACACATAAAGTAGCAGGTGATCTGCATACAGTGACACTTTGTGCTCCACTCCTCCCCTCCTAATGCCTGAGATGAGTCTCTTTGCCTTAAGTGCAACAGACAAAGGCTCAATAGCTATAGTGAAGAGGAGGGGGGGACAGTGGGCAATCTTGGCGTGTTAAAGGAAAGAAAGTGGACCTGATAGCATTAGTACACATACGTGCTTGGGGGTATATGTGTACAGTAACCGTACCCAAGGTGGTATGGTGCAACACTGTCGCCTCGCAGCTAGAAGGTCCCGGTTCGATTCCTGCTGTGGGCACTGGCTGGGCCGGGCCTTTCTGTCTGAAGTTTACATGTTCTCCCCTGCGCACCTGGGGTATCCTCCAGCCCACCACTCCTGGTCTGCCATGGAGGAAGGAATGATCAAGGATGGGTTAAAAGTGGAGAAAGAATTTCACATATGCATGGCGTGTGCAGTTTCCCCCCTAACTCTGCATGTTGTGTTAATTCTGACTAATAAAGGATTTCTTCTTCTTCTTCTCCTTCTTCTTCTTCTTCTTCTTCTTCTTAAAGCATTCTCAGAAGCCGAATTTATGGACGGAAAGAAATACATATTTCCACTCCACGTGGTCAAAAGCCTTTTCTGAGTCTAATGAAATGACCCCTTCTGGAGCAGTTGTTGAGGATGGAGAGAAAATTATATTCAAAAGATAAACCCTGTTTGGTCTTCTAATATGAAAGTGGGTAGAACAGTTTTTATCTGCATGCTAAAACTTTCGCAAGTATTTTAACATCCACATTGAGGAGTGAGATAGGGCGGTATGATGAACACTTATCTGGATCTTTTCCTTTCTTATGAATTAAAGATATGGCAGCTTGTCTGAGAGTGGGTGGTAATATGCCTTGCTGCAGAGATTCATTAAACATCTCTAACAGGAGGAGGGCAAGTTGTTTAGAAAACTTGCCGTCAGGCCCTGGAGATTTTCCACTATTCATAAGTGTAATGGCTTTAATTATTTCAGCTATACTTAGTGGAATTTCCAAGTTGTTTTTATCTTCAGTTGATATGTTTGGGATGCTCTGTTCTGCAAAGAAATTTAACATTTCAGAATTGCCCTTTGGTTTCTCTGATTTATAGAGTTGGGAATAAAAGGATCTGAAAGTATCACTGATCCCAGATGGGTCAGGAATTATTTGACCTGAGGTGTTTTCTATTTGAGTAATCAATTGGGAGGCTAGCCTACCCTTCAGCTGTTGTGAAAGAAGATGACCTGCTTTCTCTCTGCGCTCAAATAAAATGCCTTTTTTGAGGAATAATTTCTCTGCCTCTGTTGTTGATAGAAGATTGAATTCAGCCTGCTTTTCAACTTTTTCCTCATACAGTTCTGCAGTTGGAGCCATTGTGTAATGTTTATCTAAATCAGCTATCGATTTTAATAGCTCTTCTTTTTGTTCCTTTCTTGTCCTGTTAATATATGCTGAATATGAAATAATTTTGCTCCTAGGGACCGCCTTCAGAGTCTTCAGAACAAATTTATCGCTTGAGTGATGCAGGTATAAAATTGAGAATCTGACAGAAGTGTAGGGTCAAGCTTCCATGGACGGAATTCTTTGGGATGGGACTTGAAGTTCAGGTCTAGCGCTAAGGGGGAGTGATCCGAAATCACCCTTGCCAAGTATTCAGCAGAGACTACTGAGGGGAAAAGCATTTTATCAATAACAAAATAATCTATGCGAGAGTGAGACTTATGAACATGTAAAAAGAAGGAAAACTGCTTGTCTGCTGGATGTAGAGATCACCAAGGGTCAATATAGCCATATTGGTTCATGAGTTGTGATAAAGTCTGTGCCATTTTAGAGGGGGTTGCAGTTTTAGGGTTTGATTTATCCAAGAGGGGGCTCAGTACAGTGTTCATATCACCACTGAGTATCAAATAATGAGAGTGTAGATTGGGTATTGAAGAAAGAAGTTTTTTCATGAAATCTTCATCATCATAATTTGGGGCGTATGCATTCACTGGGTATTGGCATAAGGTGCCAGCCACCATTATATAGCGCCCATTATTGTCACAAACAGTTTTAACATGTTTAAATGGAACATTTTTCCGAATCAATATCGCTGCTCCTCTTGTTTTGGTATTAAACTTAGAGTGAAAGATTGCACTCATCCAGGGTCGACTCAATCGCTGATGATCAATAGTATGTAAATGGGTCTCTTGTTGAAAAATAATGTCTGCTTTAATGTCTTTGTGAAAATATTCTTGCTCTTTTAACAGGCCTATTGACTCCTCCCACGTTCCAGGAGATCATTCTAACTGCATGTCCCATACCCTTATTCACACTACAGTTAGCCATGTGATAAATGGTTGTTTACACCTGAAAGTGATTGTTACATATGCATTGGATACACATATGCCTGTCCCTAAGCAGATGAGAAGAGACAAAGAACAGAAAAATAAAACAAAAATGAAGACAGAAAACAAAACAGCGAATAAAAATAATAAAGAGTATGGAGCACCCAACCCCCTCCCCACCCTCCTGCCATTTCTCCCAATGTTCTCTCCCCAAACAGAGTGAACAGTAGGTGTATTATGCTTCTTGAATTCTGGAAGAACATACCTAAGTACTCTACTCTCCTACTGCTGGAGAGAGCCTAAGAGCATTCAAATTGACAAGATTAACACTACAATTATGTATGATTTTTTATAAAGTTGTATTAACTGTTTTGAACATTTTCCTAACTGTAAAAGATATTTTTCCCTTATTGAACACATACGCCTAATAGGTAGTCCAAATAAAAACTATGATCCCTCAACCAGATATTTGTACTCCTGTGATATCATGGGAATGTTCTCACGGCACATTACAGACAGGGCAAAAGATTTACATGTCCCTTTTTTTTTTAAAAAAAGAGTGCCCTTGTCATTCTCCTGTCAAATGGTGACAAGGGGCCTGACGTGGTTAACAGCAAGTCCAACCGCACACGTGAAACCACCCGCCAAACCTCGGGTGATAGGCAGTGAAGGAGAGATGGAAAAAAAAGAAAAGTGTCTGCAGGTGCAGAAAAATGCCAAGTCAAGTTGTGCAGTATCAAGTTGTCCAATTGCTTGTAATATATCCAATATCCCGCAGAGATGGAAAGGAAAAGGAGTGTCCGCTGGTACCCGCTGGACAGCTTTAATGTAGTTAACCAGCGCTTGCCAGGTGCTGATTGAAGAAATGCTCCACGTATTCTGCATTGTTGAATTTATGTTCCACTTATGTTCCACCAACACAGAGCACAGCAGGATAGTGGAGAGAAACCTTGACCGCCTTTTGGTGTAGCTTGGTCTTGACAGAGTTGAATGTGGCTCACTTTTTATCTAGTGCGTTGCTCAGATCTAGAAAGATGAAAATCCTCTGCCCCTGGTACATAAGCTGTCCCTTTTTCCGTACAATCGCGAGGACTTGCTCTTTCTGCTGGAAACGTAGGAACTGCATAATAATGTGTCTGGGTCTCCCTCCTTCTGCAGGCTTAACTCTCAAAGTTCTATGTGCTCTGTCCAGCTCGGGTCAGTAAACGAGCCATCCTGTAGCAGGTCAACAAAAAACTTGGACATGAAAGCAGTAGCCACTCGCCCCTCACATCCCTCGGGCAGACCAATGATGCGGCATTATTGCAGCAAGATCTATTTTCGAGGTCCTCAGTTTTCGCCAATAACTCCTTATTATCATTCATTGTAGCTTATCCACCTGCTTTTCTAGGCGGTCCAGCCTGTCGCTGTGGTCTGACATGCACACTTACATTTTGATGCAAGGTTCATAAGCTTTGAGCTTTTTACACATTGCATCCAGTGACATATTTGTGGGTGAGAGTGAAGCCTGAATCTCAGACATGATAGCCGCCCCGTTCTTCTCCAGTTCAGATTTTAGCACAGAGGTGGAAAGCGTCATGTCTTCATCTGAGTCCTCGACCCTTGGTGCTTCAGCCTTAGCTAGCTTGGTTAGCTTTGCATGCTCGGAAGAAGTCTTCCCTTTTTGAGATGTCGTCTTTTGCTTGCCTGACATTGGTGAATCAACTTGTTAACTCAGATTAACTCACTGCAGTTTAACAAGATCACAATTCGGTTACATGTAGCATTATTATGTGTAAATCTATGTACTCAGAGCCTCCCTCCACGCACCTGACCTAGTCTGTCGCCATACCAGAAGTCTGTTTTTTGGTTATTATGTGTGAAAAATGACTATTTAGTCATTTCAGTTTATTTGCCAAATAAATAGCAATAACATTTTTAGTTTTAAACAAGTTTTTGAAAGATTTCTAAAATATTTTTCCTTTCTCGTTTTTATGACAGGTGGTCTAATAAATTTCTTAAGCACTGTATACATATATATATATATATATATATATATATATATATATATATATATATATATATATATATATATATATATATACACATACACACACACACACACACACACACACACACACACACACACACATATATGTATCCCCTTCTCGTCCTGCCTGGGGGATATTGTGTCTCCTTCAAGCTCGGGTCCTCTACCAGAGTCCTGGGAGCTTCAGGGTTCTGAGCAGGGTCTTGGCTGTTCCCAGGAGTGTGCTCTTCTGGACAGAGATCTCAGATGTTCATCCTGGTATCTGCTGGAGTCATTCTCCCAGCTTGGGGGTTACCGCTCCGAGTGCCCCGATCTCTACTGGGACCACTTTTGCCTTTATGCCCCACAGCTTCTCCAACTCCTCCTTGAGACCCTGGTATTTCTCCAGATTCTCGTGCTCTTTCTTCCTGACGTATCGTCACTTGTGATCACTACATCCACCACTGTGACTGTCTTCTGTTCTTTGTCTACCACCACTATGTCTGGTTGGTTCGCCATCACCAGTTTGCCTGCCTGGAACTGGAAGTCCCACAGGATCTTGGCTTGGTCGTTCTGGATCACCTTTGGAGGCATCATCCACCTTGATCCTGGGATCTCTAGCCCATACTCAGTACAGATGTTCCTGTGTACGATGCTAGCCACCTGGTTATGACGCTCCATATATGCCTTGGTGGTGTGAACTGAGTTATCACCGTAGCACATCCAGTCTGAAATACCATGTGATGGCGAATGCGAATTCTCCGCCACCTCCTTGTCAAAACCAGACGACAATGGATGGCTTTCGACAGAGACATATGGATGCTATTATGTTCAAAGTATTCAATCATTCGCAACTGGACTTTGTCAGTTTGTCTTGGAAGACGTTTCCCCTCTCATCTGAGCAGGCTTCATCAGTTCATGCACATCAGACTAGATAGGACAGCTCTAGTCTAATGCAATGGTGTTAGATTCAAGTATTTATCCTCTAAGTGAGGCCAACCCCCAAAACCAAGGATGGTATCACTCTATTGTGAGGCAAACGATCCCCCATTAAGGCGGGGTAGGGTGCAACCCTTGGGTGTCAACGACAGTCGTCTGCCTCATTAGTGTTCCATTCTTGTCATTGGGAGGCTCCTTGAGCCATGTGTGTATGGCTTTGTTTTTTATTTTCAGAGGCTACATTTTTGAATCTCTTTGGAAGAGATGAAAGGACAGCATTGTATGTGGGAGATAGGTGGTGTCTCAGACCTCCCCCTCTGTTCAGAGACGGTTTTTCAACCTTGACATAGATGGCTTCTCTCACTCCTCTTTCAAACCATCTGTCTTCTCTGTCCAGAATATGCACATTTTTATCCTCAAAGGAGTGTGCTTCCTCCTTGAGGTGCAGGCAAACAGCTGAGTCTAGACCTGAAGAGTTAGCCCTTCTGTGTTGTGCCATGCATCTGCTCAGTGGCTGTTTTGTTTCTCCAATATGTAAGTCTGTGCATTCCTCACTGCACTGGACTGCATACATCAGATGCAATGTTATGTCATCTGTCTCTCTTTTCTTCCTCTGTCACCCTTTTCTTTCTGGAAGCGGCTGAACTTTTCACAAAAGACCAGCTGGGATAACCACAGGTTTTGAGGGCATCCCTCAGGTGTGTGTGTTCCTTGTCTCTGGCCTGTTGGCTGGTTGGAACATTATCAGCTCTGTGTTGGAGAGTTCTGATAACACCTGGTTTGTGTTCCAGTGGGTGATGTGAGTCAAAAAGGAGGTACTGGTCTGTGTGAGTAGGTTTTCTGTAAACCCAAATATGGAGGCTCCTGTTCTCTCCAATGTGGACATCACAGTCAAAAAAAGGCAAACTCATGTCCTTGACATCCTCTTGAGTGAATTTGATGTTCTTGTCCACTGAGTTAATGTGCTCGGTGAAGGCTTGCAATTCTTGGCTTTGGATTTTTACCCATGTGTCATCCACATATCTGTACCAATGACTTGGTGTTGTTCCTTTGAAAGAGTTCAGAGCTGTTCTTTCCATGTTCTCCATGTACAGATTAGCCACAATGGGGGATACTGGTGAACCCATCGCACACCCATGTTTTTGCCTGTAAAACCTCCCCCTAAATTGAAAATAGGTGGTTTTTAAGCAGAGTTCCAATAAATGGCATATTTGCTCCGGATTAAGGGTAGTTCTGTTCTGCCAGACACACATGGCTCAAGGAGCCTCCCAATGACAAGAATGGGACACTAACAAGGCAGACGACTGTCGTTGACACCCAAGGGTTGCACCCTACCCCGCCTTAATGGGGGATCGTTTGCCTCACAACAGAGTGATACCATCCTTGGTTTTGGGGGTTGGCCTCACTTAGAGGATAAATACTTGAATCTAACACCATTGCATTAGACTAGAGCTGTCCTATCTAGTCTGATGCGCATGAACTGATGAAGCCTGCTCAGATGAGAGGCGAAACGTCTTCCAAGACAAACTGACAAAGTCCAGTTGCGAACGATTGAATGCCCTGAAGCTTACAATGACCTGGATGAATGAGAATATTCACAGGCATTATGTTCAAAGGAAACTTAAGAAATGAAAGTTTAAGCCATGGTTTAACTGCACTATAGGCTGAGTCCTAGTTTGTCCTAGTGGTTTTGTCCACGTTCGGGATCAGGTTGCTGTCTTTGCACCAGCCCACCTGCTGCTCCACCTCCTTTCTGTAGGCAAGGTCATTGTTGTCCCTAATGAGGCCCACCACTGTTGTGTCATCTTCACAAAGGGGTTGGTGGCAGCCCTGGGGGTGCAGCCATACATCATCATGGTGAACAGCAGAGGGCTCACGACACAGCCCTGAGGGGAGCCTGCCCTGAGGGTGATGACAGGGAGGTGTTTTGACCGACCTGCACTGACTGTGGTCTTTCAGTGAGGAAGTCAAGCAGCCAGTTGCACAGGGGGTTGTTAAAGCCCAGGGGTCCCAGTTTGTCTAGCAAATGCGGTGGAATGATAGTATTCAATACTAGTGTTCTGCTCCGGGTGTGCAAGGCTAGAGAGCAGAGGAGATGGCGTCCTCAGTGGAGCGGTTTGGCCGGTAGGCAAACTGGAAGGGGTCGAATGTGGGAGGGAGTCTGGAGATGATATGTTCCTTTACCAGCCTCTCAAAGCAATTCATCATAATGGGAGCGAGTGCGACAGGCCAGAAGCCATTAAGTGATGTGATTTGAGGTTTTTTGGCACTAGGATGATCGTGGCAGGCTTGAAGCATGAAGGGACTTTGGCTTAATCCAGTTAGATGTTAAAAATGTCTGTTAGAATGTAAGCCAGCTGATCCGCACATTCCCTAACACCGGTCTAGGGAAATTGTGAGGGTCCAGGGCCTTCTGTGAATTGACTCACCTCTGAGACCTCCGCACATCAGCTGTGTTGAGACAGTTCCTCCTCATCTTGCTGGGGAACAGCAGAGCTATTTTGTCATAGTGCTGCCCAACTCTTACCTGTGCTGCACCTCTGCAGCCATGCCCCAGACCTGCCCATCTGCACACCTAGCCTATAAGGCTCATCAGGAGGGTATTTAATTCAATTCAATTCAATTCAATTTTATTTGTATAGCGCCAAATCACAACAGAAGTTGTCTCAGGACACTTTCCATATAGAGCTGGTACAGACCAAGCTCTTTTATCTACAAAGAAACCAACAATTCCCCCATGAGCAAGCACTTGGCGACAGTGGCGAGGAAAAACTTCCTTTTAACAGGCAGAAACCTCGAGCAGAACCAGACTCTGGGTGGGTGGCCATCTGCCTCGACCGGTTGGGTGAGAGAGGAAGAGCAAGAGAGGGAGAGTGAGACAGACAGACAGACAGACAGACAGACAGACAGACAGACAGACAGACAGACAGAAATGCAGTCAGAGAGAGAGAGAGAGAGAGAGAGAGAGAGAGAGACAGAGAGACAGACATATTTAAGCGGTGCTGTCATTCATTCCGGTTGACAGATTGTCCATGCGTCCTGCCAGACTCTCCATTATCTATCTATCTATCTATCTATCTATCTATCTATCTATCTATCTATCTATCTATCTATCTATCTATCTATGCAAATTATGCAAATTATGCAAATTACATTTCTCTGTCCTCGCCTGTTCCAGGCAACTCCACCTGTCAAATCCCTGTGCAGGTGTGCAGATCTCACCACTTCGGTGGTATTAAAGAGCATATTCCTTCTCCAAGAGTGGTTTCAACCACGCCGAAATCTGTCAGTGATTTCCATGTTCGATCCGCTCTCATCACAGTAACTCTGTCTGAGCTGGCTCTCTGCTCAGCACGGCACAGTGTTAACCCAGTTGTCCATTTCCCTGTATTCCCCGTAAATCGGCCAGCACTACAATTGGGTGCTCGACTAGCCCATAACACTATTTAGTGCATCAAACCTCCCAAAGAAGTCATTGAGATTGTTGAGGAAGTCTGCATCATAATCACACGCAGGAGGGGCTATCTTGCAGTTTGTGATAGCCTGTATGCCTTGCCACATATTCCTGGTGTTGGTGGTGTCATGGAAAATATCCTGGATTTTTTGGCCTGTGAGCACACTTTGCTAGTCTGATGGCACAGTTCAAGTTGGCTCTCGCTGTTCTCAGGGCCTCCTCGTCTCCAGACTTGAAGGTTGAGTTCCATGCCTTTAGCATTTTTCATACATTCTCAGTCATCCAGGGTTTTTATTTGTCTTGGGTGATGATGTTTTTCATGGTGCTGACATCATCCATGCATTTGTTGATGTAGGCTGACACAGAAATGGCATACTCATCTATGTTGGTGTGGTCATTGTCAGTGGCAGCTTCCTTAAACATGTCCCAGTCAGTGTACTCAAAACAGTCCTGTAGTGCCTCCATATCCCCCTCAGACCACACCCCCACCTGCCTTACTGTAGGTTTTTCTGTGTTCAGAAAGGGCTTGTATGCAAGAATTAGCATAACAGACAAATTGTCTGAAGAGCTAAGGTGGGGGCAGGGGGCTGCTCTGAATGCATCTTTGATGTTGGTGTAGGCCTTGTCTAGTGTGTTTGCGCCCCTGGTTGCACAATCCACATGTTGGTAGAAATGTGGGAGAACTGTCTTCCTGTTGGCCTGGTTAAAATCCCCAGCAGCAATGAAAAAGGCCTCAATGTGAGCAGATTGCAAGTCACTGATAGGCCGGTAGAGAACACTCATAGCCTCCTGTGTGTTAGCGCTGAGGAGCAAATACACAGCAGTGATGGAAACTAAAGTAAATTCCCTGGGCAGATAGAATGATCTGCAGATTACAGTCAAAAGCTCAATGTCCGCTGAGCAATGGCTTGAGACAGACAGCATTATTACACCAATTGTTATTGATATAGATACCCTCCCCCCAAGTGCGCAGCTCCAGTCTGTACGGAATGTAGCCCCTCGATGCTAACAGCATTGTCCAGAATTGATGAGTTGAGACATATCTCTGTCGGAATTATTACACAGAAGTACCTCATCTCCCGTTGTGATGTTAATTCCAGCTGCAGATGATTGATATTGTTTTCCAGCGAGCAACTCCCTACCAGTCAGTTAGAACTGAAGAAGCCTCTTGGATGAAAGGTGAAACATCTTCCAAAACCATGAGCAAGTCCAGTTGCCTTTGGAAAGCACTTAAAAGTACCATGACCTGAATGAATGACAATCTTCACAGACTGAGAACTAGTGTTTTCCTACCTCAGGAAAAGTTTGCAGCTCTCCCTGGATTTACAAAGCAACTCTGATGCTAAGTTCAGTTTTGAATTTACATAACAGCCAAGCCCCTGCCTGATCCTGTTTTGGAGCTACCCTTGTGGAAGTTCTCCAGAAAGAAGCTTGGTTTCCGCTGATACTGTCCTGCTCAGCTGCCCAGGTCCTCATCCCCACCGTGTCCCAGTGCCATGGAGATCCTGCTACCCCCTGCCATGGAGGTCCCAGTGCCCAGTGTCCCGGCTAATGTCTCTTCAACAAACTGGATCGGCTGATGCCACAAGTGTTCCTGGCTTCCAGTCGGCAGCCCTACCAACACCTGCTCCTTTGTTCCCAGTCGACAGTCTGGCCAACATACCTCTGTTTTCCAGTCAGCGGTCAGGCTGATACTGGTGCCTGAGCCTCAGCTGTTACCCATCCCTGAACTGCAGCAGTCTTCAGTGCCAGTGCTGCAGCTGCAGCTTTGCTGACTGCAGGGTCAAAACAAAATCTGGAGAAGCACCATTCACTGAATATGCACCACATTCTCTGTGGTTCTTCATTCTTCTTCAAACCTCAGTCTAACACTCTCTTTCAAATCAAGGTTTCAAGCTGTTCTGTTTGCCATTTTTAAGTTCAGTTGGGACCTCAATGCAGGTGTATACAGTGTAACTACCACTGTATTTTTTTTATTTTCCTGTTTGTTCTATTTCATTCTATTTTATTTTATGTGTATCTTGGTATACCAGATTATTTTCCTGTTCAGTAGCAACATTAGTGCACTTTCATTAACTATATACCGGATCCTAGAGAACTCTGTTCTCCACATAGACATTTATACTGTGAGAAAGTTATCATGAACACTATGAATTTTGAAGTGATGTAAAATTCAAATGCATTAGTATTAACTTTAGTATTAACTGCGTAGCATTTTACACAACTGAAGAGGCACCATTGAAACCTTTCAATACACTGAACTTTAAAAAAGCATTTGTCTTTCTTGTATTTCAATATAAATTCTCCACACAGTTAATTTGGGTGTTATTTATGGATATTAATGAATTATATTTAATTAAATAGAAAAACACAAGAATGGGGAGTAAAAGACATCACAAAGAGAGAGCTCCACAGGCTCCAAATGTAAATGAGACATTCATATGCTAATATGAGCCTGGCTTTTGAGAGGCCTCCATTTCAACTATAGTAACATGACAATAAATATGCTATTGCAAACATCAGGACTCATTAGAAGATGGACTCATCATGGCTCACTGCTCACTCCTGTTGCTCACATTCAATAAAAAAAAAGTTAATAAATAAATAAAGCAAAAGAAACAGCTTTACTGACCAAAATTAAGCTTATATGTTTTATCAATTAATTTGTTCTAAATAACAGTATACCTATGCACACA
This sequence comes from Chaetodon trifascialis, assembly GCF_039877785.1. NCBI lineage: Eukaryota > Metazoa > Chordata > Actinopteri > Chaetodontiformes > Chaetodontidae > Chaetodon > Chaetodon trifascialis. Next base: position 1,579,964 of record NC_092073.1, read on the forward strand.
TTGTTGTAATTTAACTATTTTTGACCATCTTTAATATTCATCACAGGTCAGCAATATTCCACCCCTCCACAAGAAAGCTTATTTGCTCTGGTTGCACAGCACTTGTGCTACACCATTTAATGTATTACATTGTAATGTCAGTAGAGGCTGCTCAGCTTTGCACACATAAACCCACTACTACACTGTGGCTCGAGATGTGATCTGAATCACCAATCTATGAAAAATATACTGTACTGCTTGCAATAAGGGGTGCGGGGTTGGGGGAGAGACATAGAATTTGATGGTAACTGTGAAAAAGAAAATAAATAAAGAAAGCTTCTTTCTGCAAACCAGGCACACACACTTAAATTTTCAACTAGGTTAGTTGTGCAAACTAGAAATAGCTTAAAGGCTAATTTGTAGTTTTCTATATGCAAAATATCAATCTTCATTTAGAATGAAAAAAATCAAAATGAAAGTAATTCCGATATCCTGGTGTCTGCCATTGAATTTGGACAGATCTGAGGTATGCAATCCTCTGCCAACAGAGACCAACTTGGTCTGGAACAAGACAACTGCCCTTTCCAGCTATCCCAGGTTGATGTGTGTAAAAGCCTTAAAAGCGTGATGTCACACAAAGCTCCTGGACCGGACAACATCCCAGGCCACGTCCTCAAAGTGTGCGCACACGAACTGGCAGATGTCTTTACAGACATTTTCAACTTTTCCCTGCTCCAGTCTGTAGTCCCCCCACATGCTTCAAGAAAACTACAATCATCCAGTTACCTAAAAAGCCTAATGTGAGCTGCTTAAATGACTTTCAGCCTATAGCACTCACCTCCACCATTATGAAGTGCTTTGAAAGGTCAGTTAAGGCTCACATCTCAGCCTCCCTGCCCTCCACACACAACCCTTTGCAGTTTGCCTACAGGCCTAACTGGTCCACAGGTGATGTAATAGCATTTGCACTCCATACTGCCCTCTCTCACCTGGACCAGAGGAACACATATGTGTGAATACTGTTCATCAGCTCTGCTTTTAACTGCATCGTCCCATCAAAACCCGTCATTAAGCTCAGGGCTCTTCCCTGTGCACCTGGATCCTGGACTTCCTGATGAACAGACCACAGATGGTGCACATCAGCAATATCTCCTCTTCCACATTGACTCTGAACACTGGGACCCCCCAGGGGTGTGTCCTTAGCCCTCTGCTTTTCTCCCTCTATACCCATGACTGTACATCCAAGAATAGCTCCAACCATCACTCATTAAATTTTCTGACGATACCACCGTCATCGGCTGCATCACAGGTGGTGATGAGTCTACAGAGAGGAGGTGAGAGCACTGATGTCATGGTGCAGTGACAACAACCTTCTGCTCAACGGAAGCGTAATTCTATTTCTAGTGTTTTTATTCTATTATATTTTTATTCTGTTCTATTTTTATGCTACCTCTATTTTATTGATATCTATTTTTATATGTATATATTTTATTCTTGAATATTGCACCGTGAAGCGAATATTGCACTGTGAAGTTGAGTTGGCACCAAGCACAAAACATTTCATTACTGGTGACAATGTTACATTGTTACAAGTACATGACAATAAAGAATCTTGAATCTTGAATAATTTGCAGCAGTGGAGCGGCAAGCAATAAGTATTGTAGACCTACTGTAGTGATTCTAGATGCCTGATAAATTCTGTACTTGACTTGGTCCACATCACACATTTTTATATTTGTGGATATTTTTTTCTAATGCCAGTGTAGGCTATTAAAGCGAGTTGCATGTTTTATATAAAATGGGATTCATTTTCAGTAAAATTTTATTAACTTTCAGCGTCAATTTACATAGACTGTGGTAAAGATTTTCTTAAAAAACTGAGAATAAAATGTAGCTGAAGGAGAAAAAGAGGTATAGACCTCAGCTGGGAGGTTATAGCATTGCTTAAACCCAGCAGTTTTTTGTCACTCCATCCCAGATTCTGAATAATAAATATAAGGATGAAAAGGATGAAATTCAATAGAATTCGAGGATCAGAAAAAAATAAAAGAAAGAAAAAAAACCCTCCCCTCTCAACAAAAAAAGTCAAGTCAGGAGAAGGCTATATAGACAGCCCAGTACTCTGATGAGTGTCAACTTCCTCTCCCTGTTTGTGATCATTTACACTTATACTGACCAGCAGTCATTGCAAACTGCTGGCTGTTGATCAAATCTATATTTTATGATAGAGAGATCCTCTGACAAAGCCAAAATAAATACCTGTTAATGACAGCAGCTGTGTGATATATCAATATTTAATTTAGCTGATTACAGAGAAGCTGTCCTCATAACTTTACATAATGTTTAATATTACAGTGACTTGTGGCACATGTTAGCCATGTTCTAATAAACCTTTGACTAAATATTTGTAACCTAGTGTGAAACAGAATCTGATTAGCTCCAGATATAAATATAATTTTGTGATCACAACTTTATCAGACAAAATAGACAAAGATACAATTTAATAACAGCAGCTGTGCTGTCATATACTGACATTTAAAATGAATGACAAGGGATACTGTTACAGGCAAAAAGAGGTCGTGTTTCAGAACTGCCACAAAGGATTTGTCACCACGTCTAACTGAGCAGCAAGCATATATTTGTGCTGTAAAACAAAAGTTGTCAGCAACACAATGCTAAACTATAGTATAAATGTGACCCAATTCTAAAATGTTGTCACTCAACATTGAGACCCGACAGACCTGTGATATCACAAGTGGAACATGATACACTGGGAAACTATTGATGTTTGACATGATTTTTGTGTTAGATTAAATAGATAATGTGAAATAAGGACACGCTATTGAGTGTGTAGTGTTACTTACAGGAATGTTTCCTAGAGGGTGTTGCTTATTGTAATTCTTCTGAGTGCAGCAGGTACACTGATGGTCACAGGCGCAGTAGCATGGCATGGCGGATGTGTGGTTGCCCCCCCAAAGCCTCTTCTCATCTTCATTTCCATTCCTGTCCACCTCTTCCTCCTCATCACACCACAGCCCTTTATCCATAGAGACTGATACAGTGTGGTCATTTTTAATTATTCCAGGGAGACAGTCATGTGGCTGCCCATCATTAGACAGCAGAGGGAAAGATGGAGATGAAGAGAAGAGTGGACTCCTTTGTAATGTTTCTGAGGCACTTGTCGACACAGTCACTTTGTTGGGGACTGGATTAAGAGCCCCATGTGATAACTTCTTGGTCAGAGTGTTTTGTTGAATCTGCCACTCTGTCCATGACTGGACTGCACGGAAAGGGGTGGAAGTGTCCAAACGGTAAACAGTAGGCAGATGGGAGCATTTTGAGGACATCATGTATGGAATATCCTTCCTGTGGACAATATGAGAAGATAGCGATGAAGACACCTGGACAGAAACAGAGCGGCTTGATGGCCTAAAGTCTGGTATTGTGGATGAGGATGGAGAGGGGGCTAAAATCAAGGAGGATGAATCTGAGGAGGCAGTTGCATTTCTTGTTTGATCAATGTCCATTGTCATGGAGGATGACAGAGATAAAGGCATATCTCTGCCTGAGGATGAAAATGAATCTAGAGCAGCTGGACCTCTAGGTAAAAGAGAATTTCCAGGAGATCCATCTGAGGGTTCAAAGCAGCTTGAGTCTTCAAGCACAGGGATTGCATTGGAAACTTGGATGGGTTCTGCCCAGTAGACTCTCCCTTCAGTATCAAGCTGCTCTAAAAAGGCATCCACATCTCCATTTTCAATTTCTGAGTCATCTACTGAGGTTTGAAACACCATATCTATGCTGTCAATTTCAATTAGATCCTTTGGTTCAACTTCAGTTCTGGTCCATGCCTCTGGAAGGCCATCATTTAAAACAAAAGAGCTTCTGGGTGATTCACTTTCTGTACCAATCATTTCCATTTGACAAACTTTTCTGAATTCTTCTGGTTTGGTTTCAGTTGAAAGCACATGCAAACTACAGAAGAGGACCTGTGGAGCTATTTTTGTTTGGTTACATACTTCATTACATACTAATCTAGAACCCTCTGTATCTGCATAGTAAACAACAGCTTCTCGAGTCTGCACAGTGTCAGTATGTCTCTCACCCTCTACATCTCCCTTTCCATTCATCTTAAGAGTATCCTCTGAGTTTAAAGAGACAACATCCATCTCAATGTGAATAACATCTTGGAGAGGAGAGGCTGAAGCACAGTCTATCTTAACATCATGAGAGCATGATCTGTCCCCTTGGGAGATGGACTGCTCTGTCAGGTCTGAAATTCTTCCAACAGCTGGATCTACAAGACCATCTGGATCATGTGATTGTGATGGCAAGATAGACTGACAAACTGGAGTGGAACAGTTCGGAGACAGCAGTGTGGCACAACCATTCTGAAACTTAGAGTCCAGAATGAGAGAGGGTGGAGCTAAGGGATTGTCCTTGTCCAACAGAAAGGAGTGAGAGGAGGGTGTTTTTTCCTCTTTCTTGTTTTTATTGGCCAGTGGATCAGAGAGGCTTCCACCTGAGCCTGGGGAAAGGGAATCTTTTTGATTGTTTTCTGGACTCTGTGACAGGGACTGAATTAGTGGGGGAGATGCCAAAAGGGGTGGACATTGAAAATTAGGAGTGGTATAGGGAGGTAAATAGGAGAGAGACGGAAGCAGAAATGATAACCCATCAGCAGAGAGGGAGTTTTCATGCAAAGCCACCTCCATCCATTCTGACTGTATGTTCCCTGGACTCCCAGGGGAGGAGTCAGTCATAGCAATCAAGGCAGAAATTGTATAATCCAGATCTGGAGAGGGAGGAGGAAATGGGGCAGCAGGAGGGGCACTTGAAAAGGTAGAGCACCCTGTCTCTTCAGGGTCATGTGAAAGAATGGAGAGGTGAGGGGATAGGATATCCTTGTCCTCAGATTTGATCTTCTCTGACCCAATACTCAGTGCGGCAGGTTGCATGGGATAGGATATAGGAGAGACAGAGGTTAAGGAGGCAGGAGAAGGGATGGCTGGAGACTGGACATGAATTACACTCTGTAGCTCAGATGAGGAAGAGCAAGGACAATGGTTCTTGCATAGCAGGGCAGGCAATAACACGGGTGGAAACTGATCCTGATCTAGTGGTTTCTCTGTCTCTGAAATTTGCATGTCAGATTTTGGGAGACACAATGAGACAGGATATTGGATAGGGTGAAAAAATAACGGATGGCCTGGTGTGGGACAGGGTGAGGACAGGACAGATTTGTCAGCACTAGGCAAAGCCAGAGATGAGGAGAGCGGGAGACATGGGGAGGTGTGAAATAATGTGGAGCCTGGCTTCTCATTGCTCTGGCAGCCAATGCCTCCTCCTGACAGGCCTGACAGACCCTGCAATCAAACAGACAATGCAGACAGTCAAACAGCTCCACATGTTAACTGTTTTTTTATATACTGTCTAAATGAAGCACATTGTATCATCTAGTCAGTGTGAGTGATTTAAAGGGTATGGTGATACACTTCCATAAAGTTGGGGGCTTGCAAAAGAAGTAATGCATTAGTAAATTAGGAGACTGTAATGAGATCAGATCCTGGTTATACCTGCAGGGAGGGAGACAGGGAGGGAATGAAGAGCTTCTCCAGAAAACCACTGCTCTCTGAGTGACAGCTGTTGGTCTGTATTTCACCATGCACTGTTCACATATACAAGAAAGGAAAGAAAGGAAAGAAAGGGTAGAAATGAAAGTGCATCATAATCATAAATTAACAACATCTAACATATCCAGCCCCATTTGTAAAAGTTTTAAAACTACAGTCTAGTATTTTGAGACGTGTGGTTTGTATTATTTCTTTCCAAGGGACACATAAGAAGACAACAGTTTCATGTCTGCAATCAGTACAGAGATGGACCCATTTGTGTGTTGAGCTTAGGACAAAGTCTGGAAGGAGAGGGAGATTGTTCGACTCATCTCACTCTGGGAATATTTTGCAAAATGTCTGCCAATCTTTTAAGATGGTACCAAGTGTCAATGACGTTCCATTGCAGGCTCATCCTGAATTTCTGAACTGTGTATATATATATTTAGATTTATATTGCTAGATTTTTTACTTTTTAATAGTTTATTTTGAGAAGATTTGTCATGCACCAACATCACCAAAACAAATTCCTTGTATGTGCAAAATCGTACTTGGCAATAAAGCTTTTTCTGATTCTGATTTGTCATTTGTTTTGCACATTGTACATTATGCTGTAGTCCGTGCGCCCAAGGGACAGGGAGAGAGGAAGAACAAACAACAATAGTTTCTTCAATCACACATTAATACTGCATCTGAAAACTCATGCTATCATTAAAACAAATGTAAAAGACAATGTATGACTGGTGAAACTCACCTCCCTAACATCTTGCCCTGACAGGAAACCCATAACATGCAGTATAGCCAGAAATGATCCCAATGAATGACAAAAGCCTTTAATGTCTCTACATTTCAGCATCATGGTAGATTGTCCCATGATGTGGACACTGTGTCTAAATGATATATAAATATTTGTGCAAGCAATTTACATAGAACTTAATATATAATTATATATTTTATGACCCACCTAAGTGTACTGCTCCTCTTGTGTAGCTCCCTGTGACACAACTTTCACCAAAACTGTGGATCTGTAATGAGATTTGAAATGAGACAACATTAAAGGTGACATATTATACCCCTTGTACACAAGTTAAAAAGGTCCCCAGTGGTCTTGGGATGAAATGTCTTTGATATTCTGGTCAAAATACCACATCCCCATGCTGTCGCTGTCAAAACAGCCCTTGTCAGGTTCAGACAATGGGGGGACCCACAGAGCAGACCAGACTCACAAGTGAAAAGAGGTGGTTTATTAACAGTCCAAGATCGGTACACGGGAGGCAGTCAGGACAGGCAACAGTACAAAAATCACTTGGCAGATCGGCAGTCAAAAACACAAGCAAGAGTCCAAAAACCAGAAAGGTACAGAGACGCTGGGCAAAAGGCAGACAAAGAGCAAAACAGGTCGAAACACGAGGAAGTCAAAACATGAGGAAACAGCTACTCACAATGAACACAGGCGATCTGACAAAGACACAGGTATATATACACACACGAGGGGTGGACACAATAAGACACAGGAGAAGACAATCAACAATCACATACACATGGGGAGTAAAGACACCTGACAAGAAGACACAAAACAAGAACTGAAAATACCTGACAAAATAAAACAGGAAATGACTAGGGCCTGGCAGCCCTTTTCAGATGATGCAGGATGTGCCAATGCAAAACAGCTTTGCACTACTTTGGCAACTGTGGAGTGTGAACCCAGATAGAAAGATGGCTGCTGGAGAAGGCATGAACTCTAGGAGAAAGATGGCTGCTGGAGAGAGCATGAACCCTGGGAGAAAGATGGCTGTTGGGGAAAGCGTAGCACTGCAACCAGAGTCAGACCGTGAGCAAGAACAGTCTCCCAAATTATTATCATTTGTGCTCCAGCACAAATGATAATATTATAGTATGGCTGTCCAGGTAGAATTTGTGAGGGGTTTGTTGTCTTGTTTTTAACCTGACATAGAGCCGGAACTCTGCAAGTGTTGTGGGGGGACTGTATTAATGAAAGGACATTGTGTGAAAATAGACAGAAAAGGGGATCATTTGTCAAGTGTCTAGAAATGTTAAAAATTATTGTCAAGTGTCTAAAAGTCCCCCAGAAGAAGCCTTACCCTCCATATGTTGTAATGCAGCCAATGACGTTTGTGTTGTTTCCGGTTTTGATTATTTATTTCATGAAGTGAACCGCTGCTAATGTTGCTAATTTGTCTGTAGCTATCAATTCATCTAAGGTTTAAGTTAAAACGTTTCTATTATAATGGAATTAATATGCAAGTTCATGACGTGAATAAGTAAGGCTTAAATTCATGTTGTGTTAAAAATGAGTTGAAAGTTAGTATTGGACAAAGACAAACATAAATTATTCATAAGGTACTGTATAAATAACTCAAAGACAACAAACATTTTATTTTTATACTAAGGTTGAAATGATCTCATATGCAAGGTTAAAAGGATATTTCATATTTGAAGTAAAAGGGACATTTATGTGAAATTTGTGTATTTGTTTATTGTTTATTTGTCTGTTTCATGTCAAATTACAGTTCTCACATTTGGGAATAAATCCTAAACAGTAGACATAAAAAACAGTGCTGTCATCATTGTTGATAGCTTTTGATCAAATTTGGATTGAATTCATAGCAAGAAAACTCTATTTCTGTATGACAATATAACAAATAGATCGGTGCAGTGGCTGCAGTAATGCGGTCGCTGTATCGGTCTGTCGTGGTGAAGAAGGAGCTGAGCCGAAAGGCGAAGCTCTCGATTTACCGGTCAATCTACGTTCCTACCCTCACCTATGGTCATGAACTTTGGGTCATGACCAAAAGAACGAGGTCCCGGATACAAGCGGCTGAAATGAGTTTCCTCCGCAGGGTGGCGGGGCGCTCCCTTAGAGATAGGGTGAGGAGCTCTGTCACCCGGGAGGAGCTCAGAGTAGAGTCGCTGCTCCTCCGCATCAAGAGGAGTCAGCTGATGTGGCTTGGGCATCTCTATCGGATGCCCCCTGGACGCCTCCCTAGGGAGGTGTTCCAGGCATGTCCCACCGGGAGGAGGCCCCAGGGAAGACCCAGGACACGCTGGGGTGACTATGTCACTCGGCTGGCCTGGGAATGCCTCGGGATCCCCCCGGAAGAGCTGGAGGAAGTGTCCGGGGAGAGGGAAGTCTGGGCGTCCCTGCTCAAACTGCTCCCCCCGCAACCTGGCCCCGGATAAGCGGAAGACAATGGATGGATGGAATATAACAAATAATATATTTTAAAGCTAAGACATTAGTCTGGTGTAGTGCATTCCTTGTTTTCCATGCCACATCTTGCAAAATGTTATATTTTACTTGAGTTTACACATTGTATTGTGTATAGTGTAAGGGCCTTATATTTAATTTTTGTTTTGTGCAGTAATAGACTCCCCCATGCAGCAGCTGGATGTATGGTAAAAGCCAAGGTTCTTCATATGATATTTGAGCTCAGGCCAATAATCACAGGTGAGAGAAGACAACTGTTTTTGACTGTGTCGAACACTGGAAGCATGCACACATAAATTATAAAAAATATGTCATATAATCTCATGAAATTATGTATTATACATTAATGATCTTGGATAAATATGTACACTCTCTTTTTCACTTTATTTAACTTTGTTGTTTTTATTCAGGGGGTTTTATTTTCCATCTTATTTTATTTTAAATTATTTATTCATTTCTATCCCTGTTTTTATGTTCATTTTATGTATTTTAATGTGAGTGTTTGATATTCAAAAGCTAATCTATGGTATCACTCAAATATTATTACTAATGCTTTTATTACTACAAGAGTGATCACCACATGTGTGGGTCTCATGTCCGACAGACAACCAACCCTGCCATAATGCAGCGTGTGCTGCTTTTGATAAACAGTCGCAGTTGTAGTTTGATTTACCTCTTTTATTTCAAACGATTCGAAGACCTGCCCTGGGCTCTTCTTCCTCTGTATAAAAGTGTTAGCTGGCAGCGGGTGACCTTCCCCCAGGGGCCAGGGTCTGAGTGTTCCTTCCTGTGCTGTCAAACTGCTGTCAGTCTCCTGAAGTCCAGGTCTGACTCTTTTTAAGAGTATTTTCTTGTCTCCAAGGCTGGCCGGAGGTTGGAGTGCAGCACAGTGAGGAGAGGTTGCAGCAGGTGTGGTTCGGCCCTTGATTTTACTGTTGTGGATTTGGGTGAGTAACTTCTTTGATGCCTCTCTGAACAACTTGCCCACATGCCTCCTTCTCTCCTGGCCCTCGGAAAGCAGGTCTTTCCCCTGGGTTGCTCTGAGTGGCGAGGAGGAAGACCCCACCAAAGAGGAGAATGCTGTAGTTACCTGCTGGAGAACCTCAAGCTGTCTAAAACGATCTGGAGAAGACAGAGGAGAAGAGAGAAGACCAGCAAAATTAGAGCCTCATCCACTGATGTTATGTCAGATCTGACATTTCTAAATCCATAAAATATAAACACCATCAGCACTGCCACAACCGATCTAATCCGAAGACACTGTTGTTGAAACTTGAATATTTTTTATTATACAGCCATATACCAGCTGTAAATTTTGCAATGTGTACTTGTGCAGAATAACAAGACACTAGAATTAAATCATCAATTTCCAGCTCTCCTACAGAGCAGACGCTTCTCCTGCTTGCTCCCTGCTTTGCTTTGCTTTCATTATTTTGCTGATATCTTTTTTTTCTCTGCCAAACATTTTAAAAAATGGATCCTGGATACATGAAATTAATGAAAGAAACAGAATGCTGCCACCATTTTTTTTTTTTTAGCACTTTTTTTTTTTGACCTCCAAACAGCACAAGCCTTTTTTGCTGTCTCTGTGACTGGAAACCTGGGATCAGGACAGAGAGAATATGGCAAAATCTATGAGCTGCACAGACTATGAGGGGCTGACTGGACTGACAGAGAGAATTGCACTGCTTGAAAAGAAGATTGAAACGTTGGATCAACAAGCAGCTTCTTTACCTGTCACTGAAAATGAATAGACATGGGATTACTTCAAGGTCCCATATTATGAAACTTTTTCAATAAGTCACATAGGTCTATGAGCTCCATAAAACATATTTTTGAAGCTGTTTGCTGTAGCTTTTAGGAAAAGATTCTCACCTCCGCTATTTCCCTCTGTTTCAGTCCCATTCAGAATGTGCTGTTTCTGGTGTCTGTAGCTTTAAATGCAAATTAGCTGCTGCTGCTGCTGCTGCTGTGTTACTGTGGCAACGGGAAGAGCTTAGACTCTAAAGTAGCAGACATGGCGGCTGAATGGCTAGTCAAAAAAATGTCCTCCTATTTATTTCTCTTCAATACGGGCACCCCCTGTACAGGGGGCAGCGTGAGATTCCCGCAGTTCAGATGGTAAATGGTCACGCTAAGAAGCGTCATTTTTCCTTCATAAGGAACAAAAAGAGCCTCAGTCCGAGTAATAAAAAAAAAACGACTCGGTACTTGAGTGGTATTTGTCACAGTCAGTCTTTGAGGACTTCCAAACCGCTCTGGAGGGGCAGGGTTGCTGAGAGGTTATGGCAAAAGGGACGGAGATATGAAGATGTGGCAGGAGTGGCGGAGATGAATGGATGGATGCTGTTTGAGGTCCAGAAGGTAGCGGTACAAGAAGTGAAGATTAACGGCTCACTTTCTCTCAAATTACTGCACAGGAGCTCCGAAACTTTGTGCTTCACGCTATCCAGCAACAAACTAACAACTGAGGTGGAGATTTTTTATAAAGCGGCACAATCACAGCCACGGCAAATCGGTGCCACACAGCGCACCAGGGGGTGGTTACGATGGCATGGGCAGGCTGGCTGTCACAGTCTGGCTATGCCAACCGGTACATACAGCGTAAAAAAGGATCACTCATATATAAACTCCAACAGAAGAAACTCATTGCACAGAATGGTAGGCTTGGAGTATAAATTGTGCTATGATGTCGCAGTCTCAACCATACACTCATTTATGCTGACATATTCCAGTTTAGAAAAAATTTCCAAATGCATTATTTCCCAAATTCCCAAATCTTAGACCCGGCAGAGCGTCTGTGTATGTATCGCTTGACCGACTGGGTTGCTGGATTTGCATGTGGAGATCATGCTAATTACTAGCTAGAAGCTAGCGGCTAGCATTAGCTTGTGCTATATGACAAAACACTACTTAATTAGTTTGTGTAAAACTGCAAAATTAACACAGCTGAACATTTGTTAATACTAACATCTCCCTCGAATATGCATTAAATCATTTGCAAGATCAGAAACGTATAACATAAAATGTTTGGGTTCTACTGTAACTTGTGGTGTGATGTACCAAATGTTACAGTAGCAGCTAGCTAACCTTTGATAGCTGTAGTCGTAGTCTCGAAGCTAGCATTTAGCCTTACATCATTCTCAATGGCAAAACACACGCTACAACATGCAAGAGTTCGTGCTAATCTGCCACGCAGGGATTAAACGTTGCGACAGGAGGAGAGCTTACAGACTGACTCTCCCGTCCGTCATCATGGGGAACGTAAGATCTCTCCCCAACAAGATGGATGAGCTGGCAGCGCTGACACGACATGAGCAGGACTACCGGCGGTGCAGTTTGCTACTTTTCACGGAGACTTGGCTGGGAATGCAGCACACGGATGCGACTGTGGCGCTGGATGGATTTTCACTCGTTCGAGCAGACCGGACAGAGAAGAGCGGTAAGAGGAAAGGAGGAGGGCTGGCAGTGTTTGTGAACGACAGATGGTGTAACTCCAGGCACATCACTATCAAGGAGCAGCACTGCTGCCTGGACATTGAACTGTTGGCTGTTAGTCTGAGGCCATATTATCTGCCACGGGAGTTCTCGCACGCCATAGTGGTGGCTGTGTATATTCCCCCCTCTGCTAACGCCGACGCAGCCTGTGACATCATCAACACCGTGATCAGCAGGCTGCAGACTCAGAAACCACAGGCCCTCTTACTGATCTCTGGGGATTTTAATCATGCCTCTCTGTCCTCCACTCTGCCCAAATTCATCCAGTATGTCACATGTGCCACCAGAGACAATAAAACACTGGACTTATTCTATTCCAACACCAAGGAGGCATACGAATCATCAGGCCAGCTGACAGTCTTGTCTGGGCCCGGGACAAGATAATGTTAGATGGGCCCTCCCCTCCACCACCGCCGGGTTTTTTTGTCACTAAAAATCACCAGTTATGTTTGATATATTGTGATAATGCAATAAATAAGGTATTTTATACGAGGGGAAGATCTTAGCTCTCCATGGCAGCTGAGATTTTTGTTAAATATGACATTTATATACTTGTCACAAAGGACCTGCTAATATTATTAAGAGCTATGCATACACATTTTCTAATTCTTATACATGCAGGAAAAATAGACCAGGGAAGAATAAATTAGGCATTTTAGTTTGAAGAATTTTCTCTTTGTCAACTAATAATACAGTAAATATGCATGTATATCAAACTTTAAATAAAAACTTTATCAGTTCAACTTAATGCTAGAATTGTCAGTTCTGTAACTTCAAAACCAAATGAACATCTCATAACTGACATTAGTTCCTCTCTTCTCCTGTCTTCCTCTCCTCACCTCTGCTCCTTCTCACCTCTCTCTCTTATCTTCCTCTCTTCTCATCTGCTCTTCCTCTCCTGTCTTCATCTCCTCACCTCTGCTGTCTTCCTCTCTTCTCTTCTCATCTGCTCTTCCTCTCCTCTCCTCTCTTCTCTTCTCATCTGCTCTTCCTCTCCTCTCCTCTCCTCTCCTCTCCTCTCCTCTCCTCTCCTCTCCTCTCCTAATAATCAGAAATAATCACTTTCTGATCCCTGCTCAGTGGACAGCTCCCACTCTCTCTCTCTCTGTCTTCTCTGTCACCTGCAGCCTGACTCTGCTCCTCCGCTCCACCGTGACACTGACACACCCCCTCTCTCTCTTCTCCGTCACCGGCAGCCTCATTCTGCCCCTCGGCTCCACCGTGACACAACCCCCCTCTCTCTTCTCCGCCACCCGTAGCCTGACTCCTGACTGCTGCTCGCTCTCCCTCCTCTCTGTTTCTGTCAAAGATAACGTGTTTTGTCAGGCTTTGTACAAGCTAGGCTAATGGCCGTTAACATTAGAGCTAGTCAGTTAGGCTGCGTTACAAGGTTGGCTGCACTACTTACCTTGCTCTATTTCACTCTCCCAGCTTCACTGTCGGGACATTTTTTAAAATATTTGTTTAGAACATTTCTCAACCCTTTGTTGTCCTCTTCTCTTTTTCTCTTTTCTTTCCTTTTCTGGGCACCGGACTTGTGCTTACCAGACATTTTGATCGTAGACCCACGCGCCTTCTCAACTTCAGATTAATAACAACATCAAAGTTTGATCTAGGCCAAACCATTTTTGTGTTTGGGGTGGGAGGGTTCATGATCACTATTTCTCAAGGACAACTAGGAGAATACAAATAAAAAACTGTAATGTGATTGAAATAATAGTTTTCCACAAATAGGACTATTCTGACATTTTTTTAATTCCACAATTTAATGAGGGCCCAGTTGTGGGCCCCCCTCTCCCTGGGCCGGGACAGCAGACCCATTTGTCCCCCCCTATCGGCGGGCCTGCGAATCATCACCCCTCCCTCCTCTGGGAAGAGCTGATCACAACCTGGTTCATCTCCTGCCTGTCTACAAGCCCCTTGTCAACAGGCAACCAGCTGTGTCCCACACAATGAAGAGGTGGTCTGAGGAGGCTGAAGAGGCTCTGAAGGACTGCTTCGAGACAACCGTTTGGGATATATTCAGTGACTCTCATGAGGAGGACATCGACAGCTTGACAGACAGCATCACGGACTACATAAACTTTTGTGTGGAGAACACTGTACCCACCAGGACTGTACGGTGTCACTCCAACAACAAACCCTGGATTAATCCTGACATTAAGGCTCTTTTAAAGGAGAAGAAGAGGGCCTTCAAGTCAGGAAGCAAACAGGAGCTGAAAACTGTTCAGGGAGGGAGCTCAGAAGGAAAATCAAGGAGGGGAAGGACAGATACAGGAGGAGAATGGAGGAACAGCTGCAAGAGAACAACACCAGGGGAGTCTGGAGAGGCCTGAAAACCATTTCAGGCCACCAGAAGCCAAACTCCCAGGCAGCCGGGGATTCAAAGTGGGCAGATGAGCTGAACAGCTACTTCTGCAGGTTTGAGGATGCATCTGCCCCTCCCCCAGCTGTACCAGCCCTGCAGCAGTCCTCCTTTGATCTGCCAGCACTCTGCCCAAGTACCCCTCTGACCCCCCCCCCCCACAGTATTCAGCTCACCGCCACCAATGCCACCCCCCATTGTTCCTCCCAGCCCCCCAGCCACTTCACAAGACACTCAGGCCCCCTGCTCCAACTTGTCTCTCACACCTCTCCAGGTGAGAAATCAGCTGAGGAGGTTAAAGACCAGGAAGGCTGCAGGACCAGACGGCCTCAGTCCCAGACTCTTCAGATCCTGCTCTGATCAGCTGAGCGGAATCATTGGACATTTGTTCAACCTGAGTCTGAGGCTGGGAAGGGTGCCGCGACTCTGGAAGACGTCCTGCGTGGTACCTGTGCCAAAGACCCCACATCCTAAGGACCCTAGCTGCTACAGGCCGGTGCCACTAACATCGCACCTCATGAAGGCCTTGGAGTGGCTGGTCCTTGCCCACCTGCGCCCCCTGGTGAGCTCGTCCATGGACCCGCTGCAGTTCGCGTACCAGCCTGGCATTGGAGTGGACGATGCCCTCATCTTCCTCCTCCATCGAGCCCTGTCCCACCTGGAGCTGCCAGGGAGCTCTGTTCGGGTCCTTTTCCTGGACCTCAGCAGTGCTTTCAACACCATCAGGCCAGCCATCCTGAGAAACAAGCTGGAGCTTTCAGGAGTAGACCAACACCTCACATGCTGGATAGTGGATTACCTCTCCAACCGCCCACAGTATATGAAGACACGGGACTGTGTGTCGGGACTGTCCTCTGCAGTGTGGGGGCCCCCCAAGGAACAATGCTGGCACCGTTCCTCTTCACCCTTTATACAGCAGACTTTTACCACCTGTCACCCACCTGCCACCTGCAGAAGTTCTCTGATGACTCTGCCATTGTCGGCCTCATCACAGATGGGGACGATAGGTCATACAGAGGACTTATTCAGGATTTTGTGGACTGGTGTCAGCATAACCACCTGTTGATCAACGCAGATAAAAACCAAGGAGCTGGTTGTGGACTTCTGTCGGCGCCCGCACTCTCCCCCATCACCAGTGAACATCCAGGGAAGGGACATTGATATGGTCACATCTTATAAGCACCTGGGTGTTCATCTGAACAACAAAATGGACTGGACTCACAACACCACTGCACTTTATAAAAAAGGACAGAGCAGACTCTACCTGCTCAGGAGGCTGAGGTCTTTTGGGGTGCGGGGGGCACTCCTGAAGACCTTCTATGACTCTGTTGTGGCCTCTGCCTTGTTCTATGGTGTAGTCTGCTGGGGGAGCAGCATTACAGCAGCTGACAGGAAGAGGCTGGACAAACTCTTTAGGAAGGCCAGCTCTGTCCTGGGATGCCCTCTGGAACAGGTGGAGGAGGTGGGGGAAAGGAGGATGACAGCCAAGCTGTCCTCCATGACAAACAATGACTCCCACCCCCTCCAACACACACTCACTGCAATGAGGAGCTCAATCAGTGACAGGATGCTACATCCAAAGTGTGTGAAGGAGAGGTATCGCAGGTCTTTCCTTCCTGCAGCCATCAGACTTTACAATAGAAACTGCTCCAAGTAGGCGGTACAATAATCTGCATAACATTCTGTGCAATAACTGAACTGAACAGTTTTTTGGGAAACAATCTGTGCAATAACCTGGGCAATAATCTGTGCAACATTTCAGTACATAAAAGCTTGTAATCTGTGCAATATTTCTCTGTAAACTGCGCAATATTTTAGGGCATAAAGGTCTATAATTACTATTCTCGGTACACCCTTTTGTATATACTTTGTGTTAACTGCATGCACTTTGTCTTTTAATATTCTATTCTGTTATTGATGCTGCTGTGAAATTCGGAATTTCCCCTCGAGAGACGAATAAAGGAATATTGAATTGAATTGAATTGAATTGAATTGAATTGAATTGAAAAAAAAAACCACACAGCTAATTATTTGTATATTGTTGGTTCTACTACGGGCTGCACGGTGGTGCAGAAGGTTGCCGGTTCGATCCCCGGGTCAGGCGGGGCCTTTCTGTGTGAAGTTTGCATGTTCTTCCCGTGCATGTGTGGGTTCTCTCCAGGTACTCCGACTTCCTCCCACAGACCAAAAACATGCTCAATAGGTTAGCTGATGACTCTAAATTGTCCGTAGGTGTGAGTGTGAGTGTGAATGGTTGTTTGTCCTTGCATGTGGCCCTGCAATCGGCTGGCGACCGGTTCAGGGTGTACCCCGCCTCTCGCCCATTGTAGCTGGGATAGGCTCCAGCCCCCCGCAACCCCGAAAAGGATAAGCGGTATAGATAATGGATGGATGGATGGATGGTTCTACTACTACTTCTGTTATTACATCCACTGTCACTTTTGCTGTGACTGCATGTCTCTGTCTGTCTGTCTGTCTGTCTGTCTGTCTGTCTCTCTCTCTCTCTCTCTCTCTCTCTATCTCTGTCTGACTGCATTTCTGTCTGTCTGTCTCACTCTCTCTCTGTTGCTCTCCCTCTCTAACCCAACCGGTCGAGGCAGATGGCCGCCCACCCAGAGCCTGGTTCTGCCTGAGCTTTCTGCCTGTTAAAGGAAGTTTTTCCTCGCCACTGTCGCCAAGTGCTTGCTCATGAGGGAATTGTTGGGTCTCTGTAGATAAAAGTGCTTGGTCTGTACCAGCTCTATATGGAAAGTGTCCTGAGACAACTTTTGTTGTGATTTGGCGCTATACAAATAAAATTGAATTGAATTGAACTGAATTGTATACTTACATGTCCTTTGTCTGCAGGTATTCCACGCAAAGCTGAACGTGACCCCTCCTTTAGGGAAAGTCTCCCAACTAATCCTGCCTCGTACTGACCGAGGTTGGCAAGACAGTCAGCCTCAAAGTGGTTAGCACACATCAACAGGTTTTTGCCAACTGTAGCGGGGACTTTGTCTTCAAAAATGAATTCAATCCACACCACTCTTCTGCCCTCTGTGGTTGGGAGCCAATGGAGTGATTTGTGCTCGCCTTTACAGGCAACAACAAAACACTGTGGGCTCTATTTTCGACTCCGTTGCCAACGCAGCAAGAGCTGCGCCGCCGGCGCAGTGGTATTTTTGAACGGCGCATTTGGTATTTTGGTAGACCGAGGCGTACAGAGGTGCGCCAGGATGGGCGTTGCGGCGCAGTAGGGGGTAGGTGTCGGCATAATGAGCCGACGACAATTGGAATTTTTGACCATTTCGGTCTGCGGCGGTGGCATAAAAGTGCGCTGAAAGCTCGCCACCTCAGACCTGGTCAACTCTGTGCGCCGGCGGCGCAAGTGGATTTTCGTAAACTGGCGGAGTTGTGTGCTCATGTCACCAATACCTCACAGTCAGGTTTCCAAAGTGTCTGGCATTTCACTGCGATCAATTATTAGCAACAGCCGCGATTCAATGCAACTATCTGAGTCAGCACATACAGTCAGACCTAAATTTGTATATTTTGATCCGTATCTCATCTGACCACATCGAAAGCGCGTTCGGCACGCGTAACGGTCACTCAACCTGAGTGAATGTACACAGGTGAAACAGGGATGTCTGATGATCTGTGACTCAAATTGCCTGGTGACAAACGTGTATGCTTTCCCCGGGTCGGCACATGACTTGTTCATCCAGCGAATTCTAGCATCCCTACAGTCTTTCAGAGGGACACCCCTCTGGATGGGTGGCTGCTAGGTGATAATGGCTATCTACTGAATACGTGATGACGCCATTATCACACCGTCAACAAGACGGCAGTGTGGTTTCAACTGTGTTTTCAGCAGTGCTCGGTCAGTCATCGAACGTACACTGCTACCAATAATTAGCAACAGCGACGATTCAATGCAGCTATCTGAGTCAGCACATATAGTCAGACCTATATTTATATATTTTGATCAGCATCTCATCTGACGACATCGCAAGCGCGTTCGGCATGCGTAATGGTCACTCACCCTGACCAAATGTACACAGGTGAAACAGGGATGCGAACTAATCGGTTAATGTCGCTGTGCCAACCAGAAACAGCCGTGGCATCTTGCAGAGCATATATACTGCATCTATCTCAGAGCACTTGAGAGACAGAGAGAGACAGACACATGAGAAAACGTAAGTGATGATCGTTGTCCGCTATTACCCATGTCATTTTATTCCAAATACAAACTTTATCATTGTAATGCTTAACGTTATCTACAAAAATGGAGAATCAGAATCAGAATCAGAAATCAGATATTTATCCCCAAGGGGAAATTGTTTTTGTTGCAGTGCTCCTTACAAGAATAGAATTAGAATAAAATTAGAAAAGAAAGAAAATAGAGAGAACTACATATATAAAAAGCAAATATAAAATATATATATATATATATATCCATCCATTATCTATACCGCTTATCCCTTTCGGGGTTACGGGGGGCTGGAGCCTATCCCAGCCACAATGGGCGAGAGGCGGGGTACACCCTGAACCGGTCGCCAGCCGATTGCAGGGCCACATGTAAGGACAAACAAACATTCACACTCACACTCACACCTACGGACAATTTAGAGTCATCAATTAACCTAACGGGCATGTTTTTGGTCTGTGGGAGGAAGCCGGAGTACCCGGAGAGAACCCACACATGCACGGGAAGAACATGCAAACTTCACATAGAAAGGCCCCGTCCGACCCGGGGATCGAACCGGCAACCTTCTTGCTGTGAGGCACGCCCACTACCTGCTGCGCCACCGTGCAGCCTATATATATATATATATATATATATATATATATATATATATATATATATATATATATATATATATATATATATATATATATATATATATATATATATATATACAGAATATACCACAAAATATAGAACATCATATAAAACAATATATATATATACTGAGAAAAAATAAACAGTATATACAAACGGGTGTGCAAAGTAATACAAACGGATGTCAGGAGACATGAGTGACGTCAGTCTCCTGGAAACTTGCCATGTGCCTCGCCAGCGGCGTTCTTAAAGGTGAGGTGAGGAGCTGCTGTTATTGGTGAAGATTTGACTCAGCTGTGCCAAACCCACTCCACGCCTTCTCCCCTCCCTCTTTCCAAATTGCGCCGCTGGGTGGGACTGAAATGAGAAGGAGGTGGAGATGTGCCGGCGGCACAGCTCACGAAAATACCAAAGTCTGCGCCGCCACGCCCCATCGGCGCAGCAGACCTGGCTTTGCGCCGCGCCGGTGGCGGAGTCGAAAAT
The DNA here is from genome assembly GCF_039877785.1 of Chaetodon trifascialis. Taxonomy (NCBI): domain Eukaryota; kingdom Metazoa; phylum Chordata; class Actinopteri; order Chaetodontiformes; family Chaetodontidae; genus Chaetodon; species Chaetodon trifascialis. The sequence goes on from NC_092073.1 coordinate 1,599,952, forward strand.
AGAGCCCCTTATGTCGCGCCTTGACATCATCACTTCTAACACAGTGCTTTAGATAATGAAATGGCGGAATCCTGAGAAGGTAGCACTGTATCTGGTGGGTGGAGAGACACCATACTTATGCCTTGATGAGAGGGGAGATGGGGGGGGGGGGGGGTGGCTGGTGGGTGGTGGGTGGGAATATGCAAATGTGCCTGCTTCTTACATAAGAGTATGAGCCAAATTTGATCGGCTCATCTGGAAACTGCAGGCAGGGTGCTTTCAGAAATCCGTATCTCACTCAAAAAAGCATGGGCCATCTTATTTCACACTTTGTATGCGTGGGGCAGCAACAGAGACCCAAAATAACACCCCAAATCCCAGTGAGTGAGTTTTTCATAATATGAGACCTTTCAGCTGTGGAGCATCCTGGCACAGATTTGGCTGACACACTGCCCTGGACGTGTCCTAACATCATTGGATCAGGTGTTGAGGCTCCTCCACACAGAGAGGGCGCTCCTCAGCGTGCGACCTCGCAGTTTCCCGGACGCTCGTGTTTATTTGTTTGTTTTTAACTGTTTTTAAGTGTGCCTGCCGTGTTGTCATTATTGTTTTTAATTTGTGAAGTGTGGGAGATCTGTCAGTGCTTCAGAGTTGTGAATTAAGGGGATAAACATGAAGCTTTTTGTACTTTTCTGCTTGGCAACACTCTCGCTGGATCTTGTCTGTCATGTTGTGGAAGGACTTGACCTGTCTGGGAGAGTTACTCTCAGCTGAGAACCTCTCCTGTCCTTGCAGTTTTCCAATGCCGGCGAGATTCCTGCGAGTGTACCGTTGGAGCTCCACAGGCCGGCTAAGAAGCCAAACCATTGGAAACATGGAAGAAGAGGTGGTTTACAACGGAGATTAAAGACTCTCCGGCTTGACAATCGTTGCAAACTACCACCGCTTCCTTCTGTCCTGCTGTCAAATGTTCAATCTATTCGTAACAAAATAGATGAACTGGAAACATACGCCAAGTTTAAACGGGAAGTAAAAGATACCTGCCTTCTTGCCTTCACCGAAACATGGCTTGGTGATACAGATCAAGACTCTGACCTGATCTTAATTGGGTTTGGAAGCCCAATTCGTATGGACCGGTCTCCGGAGATCACCGGCAAAAGTCGAGGTGGAGGAGTTTGCTTCTACGTGAATCAGAGGTACTGTAACATTGTAGTGATCAGAGAGAAGATATGTACAACGGATGTGGAATTACTGTCTATCTCTCTACGCCCCTTTTATTTGCCTTGCGAATTCCAACAACTCTTTTACACACTAATGTACATTCACCCGTGAGCAGACGCTTCTGCTGCGGCACAGCTGATCGGTGATGTCACGCATAAAATGGACTCCATCTGCCCTGAGGCACCCAAGTTTGTCCTTGGAGATTTTAATCATTGTAACTTTGAGGACATATGAGCAGTATGTGACTTGTCCTACCACACACAAGAACAAGTGATGACATGTTTAGCCGCATGTCATCATTCAATCGCTGGCTGTCGAGGTGGTGTCCAACAAACGGTGTGGGCTTCATTGATAATTGGCAGACTTTCTGGAGAAGACCTGGTCTGATTAGGAGAGACGGCATCCATCCCCCTTTGGAAGGAGCAGCTCTCATCTCAAGAAATCTGACCGATTTTATTTATGAGCCTAACCCCTGACAACTCAGAGTTGAGACCAGGAGGCAGAGCTGCAGTCCTACACACTTCTCTGCGCCTCCATTAGAGCAGTTACCCATCCAACACTCCATAGAGACTGTGTCTGCCCCCCGACCACATAAACTAAGTAAACCAAAAGTAGAGGAGTTAAACATAAAAATCTAATTAAAATTAAAACAACCACTGCAATAGTACAGCAAGATAGGAGAATTAAATGTGGACTCCTTAACATCAGAATCATAATCAGAAAGCCTTTAGATCTCTGTCCTCTAAAGCTGTTTTAGTAAATGAGTTAATATCAGACCATAATATTGATTTATTTTGTCTGACTGAAACCTGGCTGTGTCCTGAAGAGTATGTGAGCCTAAATGAAGCTATTCCTCCAAGCTATATTAATATTCGCATTCCTTGAGGCAGCGGCAGAGGAGGTGGAGTTGCAGCCATTTTTGACTCAAGCCTATTAATCAACCCTAAACCTAAACTTGACTATAACTCATTTGAAAGCCTTGTTCTCACTCTTTCTCATGAAAAATGGAAAACAGTGCAGCCAGTTTTATTTGTTATAGTATACCGCTCTCCTGGTCCCTACTCCGGGTTTATAGCTGAGTTCTCGCCTTCAGATTGACTACCTGGTTGATAGTGCTACAGGCTCATTGCGTATGACACTTGACTCTGTTGCTCCCCTAAAAAAGAAGATAATTAAACAGAGGAGGTTAGCTCCATGGTATACTCCTCAAACCCGCAAATTAAAGCAAACTTCATGGAAAATAGAAAGGAAATGGTGTTCTACCAATTTGGAAGAATTTCGGTTCGCCTGGCAAGGCAGTCTTAAATTATACAGGAAAGCCCTCCGCAGTGCCAGGGCAGCCTATTACTCTGCACTAATAGAGGAAAATCAGAATAATCCCAGGTTTCTCTTCAGCGCTGTAGCCAGGCTGACAGAGAGCCATAATTCTGTTGAACCATGTATTCCTTTAGCTCTGAAGAGTAATGACTTCATGAGCTTCTTTAATGATAAAATTCTAACTATTAGAGACAGAATTCATCGGCTCCTGCCGTCAACAGGTACTGTTTTGTCTTCAAACACAGAAACCGTAGAAACTGTTACTCAGCCTGTCGCGGTTTTAGACTGTTTTACTCCTGTCGACCTTCACCAACTAATTTCAATAATTTCATCATCAAAATCATCAACCTGTATTTTAGATCCCATTAAGACTAAGCTGTTTAAAGAAGTATTACTTTTATTTGACTCTTCAGTATTAGACATGATCAGTCTGTCTTTATCAACAGGATACATACCACAGTCCTTTAAAGTAGGTGTGATAAAACCGCTACTTAAAAAGCCTACTCTTGATCCAGGGGTTTTAGTCAACTATAGACCGATATCCAACCTTCCCTTTCTCTCAAAAACTCTTTCTCTTTCTGAGAAAACAGGTGCCAATCAGCTGTGCGACTTTCTAAACAATAATAGTTTATTTGAGGATTTCCAGTCAGGATTTAGAGTGCATCATAGCACAGAGACAGCACTGGTTAAAGTTACAAATGACCTTCTAATTGTATCTGCTAAAGGATTTGTCTCTGTACTAGTCTTATTGGATCTTAGTGCTGCATTTGACGCCATTGATGGTATCCTATTGCAGAGACTGGAACACTTCATTGGCATTAAGGGAACTGCGCTAAGCTGGTTCAAATCCTACTTGTCAGATTGCTCTCAGTTTGTACACATTAATGACGACTCCTCTGTGCTCTCTCAAGTCAGCTTTGGAGTTCCACAGGGTTCTGTGCTTGGTCCAATTCTGTTCACCTTATATATGCTTCCTTTATGTAAGATTATCAGGAAGCACTCAATAAATTAGTGATACAGTGCTTTTGCCCTGAACACAGCAGGGGCTTCAGAGCAAAGCACTGAACCACTATTGTTCTTCTGCGTGTTTCTTCTTCTTCTTCCGATTATTTTTCATCTTCCGTACTTTTTTTGATTCGCTACTAGTCTAAAATGATAGCGAGCACCCAGGTGAATGATATATCAAAACGTGTGTCTTGATCGGACTCGGTGTGCTATTATTTTTCGTAAGACACGAAAAACACACGAAAAATTCCCATAAGAAATGAATGGGACGAGCCGAAAAATGTGACAAAATCTCCCCCTTTTTCAAATGGTTACTGCTCTGGCATACTTTTGCCTAGAGATGCCATTCCAATTTTAAAACGTAGACACAAGTCTTATCTATAGGTGTATCCAGTCTCGTTTTGATAGGTCGTATAGTTTTTGAGCAGTCGCCGTTCAATGACCGTGAGCGTTTTGGGAGAAATTGTGAGTTTATAATGGGCGTGTATTGCACGGAATGTTCGCGCTAGAGTGGAGGGGATTAACTGCCAGAGTGGAGAGAAGCTCTGAAATTGTCTGAAACTTTCGTAGGACTTATGGTTTTTGAGTTCTCAGCCTCCGAGCGAGGAGAGCGCCTCTGACCTCGCCCATAAGGTCCAATACAAATCAAAAACGGGAGACAGAAACCAGCCATTTTTTAACTCGCTCTAAAATCGGCATTTTTGAGGCCAGCGGAAAAAGAAAGTGATCCGTGTGTTCGGAGGGTGCAGAGGCCAAATTCAGACGTCTCTCAGGCTCTCGCAGAGCCAAAGTGGCTCGTCACCATGGTGACCGGTGGCCTGAGCTCAAGTTGCCGTGGCAACCTCTGAGCCTCAGTGCCACACACACGTAGCTTTAGCTGCAGCTGTGCAGGTGATTCAAATGAGCAGCTCCTCATTAAGCTCTGCAGTGTCATGCTAACCAGCCACAGGCAAGCCTACTACTGGTGAGTTGTATATGTTAGTGAGGTAATGAGTGATGTTGGTCTGTTAGCATTAGCCACAATGATAACATGCTAATGCTAACACGCTAACTTAGGCTAAAATGATTGTTAAAGGCATTCTAATGGTGGTTCAGATGTTTTTAATGTGATATTTGACATGCTAATGTTAGCATGCTAATGCTAACATGCTAACATATGTTAAAATGATTGTCAATGGCATTCTAATGGTGGTTCAGATGTTTTTAATGTGTTATTTGACATGCTAATGTTAGCATGCTAATGCTAACATGCTAACCTTGGCTAAAATGATTGGTAAAGGCATTCTAATGGTGTTTGAGACCTTCTCAATGTGTTTTTGACATGCTAATGTCAGCTTAGCATTGTTGCTGATGCTGAAATTGGGTCCTATGAACAGGTTTGCCATGCTCACGGCCCGGCGTTTGCGCACTGTATCACTCTCCAAATTTCCCGCCGAGGGGAATTTGTCTAGTTTTCATTGCTATGCAGATGATACCCAGCTATATTTATCAATAAAGCCAGAAGAAACCAGTCAATTAACTAGTCTACAATCATGTCTTCAGGACATAAAGACCTGGATGACCTGCAATTTTCTGATGCTAAACTCAGACAAAACTGAAGTTATAGTAGTAGGCCCTAAACATCTTAGAAAGTCACTTTCTGATGACATAGCAGTTATGGATGGCATTGCGCTGGCCTCCAGCACCACTGTAAAGAATGTGGGAGTTATCTTTGACCAGGACATGTCCTTTCACTCCCATGTAAAACAAATTTCAAGGACTGCCTTTTTTCACCTACGTAATATCTCAAAAATCAGGCATATTTTGTCTCAAAATGATGCAGAAAAACTAGTCCATGCATTCGTAACTTCCAGGCTGGATTATTGCAATTCTTTACTATCAGGCTGCCCAAATTCGTTGCTGAATATTCTCCAGTTGCTCCAGAACGCTGCAGCACGTGTTCTGACAAAAACCAGGAAGAGAGATCATATTTCTCCAATACTAGCCACTCTGCACTGGCTCCCTGTAAAGTTTAGAATAGAGTTTAAAATTCTCCTCCTTACTTACAAAGCCATAAATGGCCAGGCACCTTCTTGTCTTAAAGAGCTCATAGTACCTTATTGCCCCACTCGAACACTGCGTTCCCAGAATGCAGGTCTACTTATGGTTCCTAAAGTCTCAAAAAGCAGAACAGGAGTCAGAGCATTTAGCTATCAAGCTCCTCTCCTGTGGAACCATCTTCCAGTCTTTGTCCAGGAGGCAGACACTGTCTCTACATTTAAGAGTAGGCTTAAAACTTTCCTTTTTGATAAAGCTTATAGTTAGGGCTGGCTCAGGCTTGTCCTGGACCAGCCCCTAGTTATGCTGCTATAGGATTAGACTGTCGGGGGACATCCAAAGATACACCGAGCTCCTCTGTCCTTCTGTCCCTCTCCATCCGCATGCTCTCATGTCCTACCACGGCGTGTTACTAACTTAGCTCCTTCCCCGGAGTCTCTGTGCTTTGTCGTCTTGCAGGTTCCCATGGACAGTGGCTGAATCTGGATTGTGGATTTCAGCTGCATCTCCTGCCTTGGCCCTGCCTGACATCCACTGCAACTGCTACTGCTGTTATTACATCCACTGTCACTGTTATTGTGACTGCATGTCTGTCTCTCTGTCTCTGTCTCTGTCTCTGTCTCTGTCTCTGTCTCTCTCTCTCTCTCTCTCTCTGACTGCATTTCTGTCTGTCTGTCTGTCTGTCTGTCTGTCTGTCTGTCTGTCTGTCTCACTCTCCCTCTCTTGCTCTCCCTCTCTCACCCAACCGGTTGAGGCAGATGGCCACCCACCAAGAGTCTGGTTCTGCCCGAGGTTTCTGCCTGTTAAAAGGAAGTTTTTCCTCGCCACTGTCGCCAAGTGCTTGCTCATGGGGGAATTGTTGGTTCTCTGTAGATAAAAGAGCTTGGTCTGTACCAACTCTATATGGAAAGTGTCCTGAGACAACTTCTGTTGTGATTTGGCGCTATACAAATAAAATTGAATTCAATTCAATTGAATTATGATTTGTTGCACTATGGCCCACCTGGGGTCTGGATACTGCTGCTGTCTCCACACTGCCACACTGCCTTACTACCACTGACAGAGTGAATTGTTTGGTCAATTCAATTCAATTCAATTCAATTCAATTTTATCTGAATAACTGTATGAACTGAGATCTGAATAACCATATCACCAAAAAGAATGACTCCAAAGTCAAGGGGCTTATGGATTTTCTGAATAGCTTTGAACTTATCCAACATGTAAATGAAGCCACTCATTCGGATTGTAACATTTTCAAGTTGTTAATGCCAAAGACTAAATATGAATTTCTGGTGCAAAGACGATTCCTTGATGGCAAGGCTGTAGAGAGGTTTTGTAATATCATGAGATCATTTGAGTCACACTGCTTTTTAAATGACATTTTAACAATACAATGACATCTGCTTTAAATACTGTTGCTTCACTAAAGATTAAAAAGAGGTCAATTGACAGAATCTCCCCATGGTTAATCAGCAGCAGTGTTAATGAGAGTAAAAGAATTTGTCAAGCAGCTGAAAAAAACTGGGCTCACAGTTCACAGTAACATATTCAAAGTTAATTATAATTCAAGTTCTTAGTGCTTCCAAAAGCAACTGGACTTATTTGTGATTCTAGACATTTCACATCTCATCTAAAAGACTCTTCTTCTAACTGACTGGTGGGGAGTCTCACACATTTGTCCTCTTGCAGGATCATAGCTCCGTCCAAAATCATGCAAGTCATTAGAGTCACATGGCTCAAGGTGTGACTGGCAAAATAGGTGAGAATGGGTGGGTTGTTGACCTGCCCACCCGGGTCGTTGATCCGCCCACCCATCATGTGACTCAGTAGGGTCATGTGAGTCATGGTGTGAATGGCTGTTAAGCTGCCCAGGGAGAGATCTCAGGACTGCATTGTTGGTGGCTGATCTCACCACTCTCTGGTGCACAAGATGGGGGTTATCAGAACCCCACAACATCGAGCTTGTGCCCACAAGGACAGAAAGAAAGGATAAGGAGCAGAAACACATCAGAGAAGTACCCAGAACATGTGGTTACCCAAACCCAAAGTACCCAAAGTATTAAACAAAGACAAAACTATGACTAGTTGGCTCTAAAGCAAAGAGAGAAATGGTGTTTAATAATTTTGGGAAATTACCAACATCAACTTCCTTTTTTAATTGTAGAAACATCGCTAAAGTACGACCATTTTTAAATCAAAAAGATGCTGAGAAACTGATTCATGCCTTTATCAATCAAGCAGACTTGATTACTGTAACATACTATTTACTGGCCTCCTGATAAAAGCCCCTGAGAGACTTCAGCTCATTCAAAGCTCTGCAGCTCTGCAGCAGGGGAGAGTCCAGTTTATCAGACTCACAGAAGTATGGACTCACAAAGCAGACGACAGACTGATACAGTTCAAAAGATTTAATCCAGGCAAAGGTCGGTACACGGGCAGGCAATCCAAGCAGGCAGAGGTATCCAAAACAGCAGGCAGAAGAGTGGTCAATGAATAAAGAGAGGGTCAAAACACACACTAGAAATAAAGATACTAAGGAACTCTGGAACTCTCACACAAAGGCAAAGAAGACCTGGCACAGGAGGAAGGGAAGACACAGACTAAATAAACTAGTGTAGTATATTTTTTTCCAACAGACGTGAAGAATTAAGTGTAACACTTTAACTAATGATAGACAATAGTAGCAGCTCTGTAGAGCATGATATGGTAGTAGAAATTGACAGCTTGATTGCTTGAGTAGTAGAAAAATAAAGAAGCGCATAAAAGGTCAAGATGACATTAGTGCAAAGATAAGCAGTGATGATGCTGTGCAGCAGTGATACTGTGCAGCTGAGACTATGAGGGCAGGGCACCCGTATCATGAATCTTTGGGGCTTTCCATGGCCTTGCAGGTGTCTCTGCAGCTGCCTTAGCCAGTCCTAACCAGTTTTGGCCAGTGTTGTTGTGACCTAATATAACCCTATGTGTCCTTACATAACCTTAGTGTATTTAACCCATGTTTGAGTATGTGTTATAATCATGAAAGAATTGAACGGTCTTACAATCACACTATGATTTACTGTGCTTTAACGAATGATGGTTTGGGATGATTCAATATACTATGTTTTCATACACTCTCTATGTGATATGTCTTTATGCTTTACATGCAACTATGGCAATGAACTGTGATTTGATGATATTTTTGAAAAATAGAGCCCATGACAATCAAAAGCTAATGGTGTAATCTTAGAGGAATAGAGAGAAAAGAGAGGAGACAGCAGCGAGGAAATTACCTAATGGTGAAAAAAAATAGAAGAGTCTTAGAAAAAAGAGAAGACGCCCCAAGGGGCAGGGGTTACCTTGAGCAGAACTGTATAAAAGACAGAGCACTGACCATTGTAAGTCAGAACTACTTCAGAATTACACTCTGTGTGTTTCTGGATGTTTTTCTCCTTTGTTTGCCGGTGAATAAAGTATTTTTGCCTCTCAGATTCAGACTCCTGCAGACCCTTTTTGAACATTTTCCTCGGACTCGTACATTCAGCCTTCACATTCCACGACAAATCAGTGGTGAGCCAGCCCCAGGAGAGGACATGGACAAGGAGGTCTCCAATGTCAGAGGCGGCTACAATTGCCACCAGACACTCAGGCCCACAAAATTAAAAGGTAAGCAGAGGCTTTATTTCTGCAAATTATAATGAGTGTCTGAGTGACGAAAGTAGTCCGCCCAGGTGATTGGTATGACTCTCTGATGATCCACCTCTACCGAACCTAACCTAATTTTAAATTTACTGAATTTTCAGTAACTGCAAGGGGCAGCCGAGGGGCACTGTCTGTCTATGTCTGCTTAAGCTTTGCATTTGTATGTCTGTGCCTGCCTCAGCACTTCAGCAGAAATATTCGACAATATGTGCCATGGTCATTCTGTGACATGATTGGGTTGGCAGGAAGATTGCCAGACATACATGAAGGGGTTAATAAATGGATCACAGCCCTGGAAGAAAACACAGCTGGAGTCACCCTTGCATTGGGAGACATTAAGGCGCTGCTCATGTATGTAGCAGGCAAGTCAACCACAGAAGAAGTTTTTCATGGAGCACAGCTATGTGCAGCTGTGACAGGACACACAGTTGATGGTGTCGGTTTCAATGGACATCGGGGAGCAGTGTGGGCGGAGGTGAGAAAACACTTCCCAGAAAAGATGGATCCCTCAAAGCTGGAAGGGGAGAAGCTGAAGGAGGATGAATGTCCAGCTAAATTCCTGAGAACCTTTCAAAACAGGTGGAGAGAGGAAACACCACATGCTCTTCAACAGCCACCACAACAAGCTCCTCCTCCACCTCCAGTTCATGTCTATGTGAATCAGCCCCCACCAAATAGAACACCGCCTTTCAGGGGTCAGCCAGGGCAAAGAGGAGGCATGCATTTTCAAGGGAGAGGAAGAGGATTTTCCTCCCAAATGCCAAGGCATGCTCAATCACAGACCCAACTAAATGCTGCACCAGATGAAGAGTTGATGTGTTGGGGATGTGATCAGAAAGGTCATCGTCGCAGCGACTGCCCAATCCTTGGAGAGGGCCAGCCAAAGAGTGGCAACAATAGGGAGGCCCGGAGGAGCCAGAGAGGAAGTACATGACACTGGTTGTATCCACCCAACCACAAGATGAACCAACCGTTATGATTTCATGGTGGATACAGGAGCCACTTACTCTTGTATTGGCAGTGAAGGCTCCTCTCTTCCTCTCTCAGGCCTATCCATCAAGACCGTAGGCTTCTCTGGGACAACACAAGTGACTCCTTTAACGCAACTGGTGCACATGGTAATCTGCAACAAAACAATAACGGCTCCTTTGCTGTATTCAGAAAATACGCCCATCAATCTTTTGGGACGAGACATCCTGTGCCCATTGAAAGCTACTATTATCTGCACTCACAAAGGTCTTAAGCTGGAGTTCATAAAAGAACACCCCCCCCCCCCCCCATACAACCTATTATCAAGGGCCTGATAGCAGCAGGAGTGTTAAAACCAACCAAAAGTCCATGTAATATGCCAATTTTTCCTCTTAAAAAGCCAAATTCCGACGATTATCGATTGGTGCATGATCTGCGCCATATAAATGCCATTGTTGAGGCAGAAATACCTGTGGTACCGGATCCACATACCATTCTTTCCAATATCCCACATGACGCCTGCTGGTATACGGTCATTGATCTCTGCTCAGCGTTCTTTAGTGTACCACTACACCCAGACTCACAGTATCTTTTTGCTTTCACCTTTGAAGGACAGCAATACACATACACGTCTCGCACAAGGTTATCTTGAGAGCCCATCAATATTCAATAGAGTATTGGCCAATGATCTTCAACATTTGGAACTCACGAGCACTGTGTTACAATACATTGATGATTTGCTGATTTGCAGCACTTCCAAAGAGCAGTGCCTCAGGAATTTGGTTTCCGTTCTGATAGCACGAGAAAAAGGGAGGCATAAGGTAAGCAAAGATAAATTGCAGTTCTGCCGATCACAAATCGAATATCTGGACAGACAACTTTGTGGCAATAAACGAACCATTGCACCCTCACAAATTGAGGCAGTGACAAAAGCTCCCAAACCACAAACGGTGGGACAAATGCTCTCCTTGGGGATGTCTGGTTTCAGTCGACCATGGATCTGTGATTATGCTATCAAAACAGCCCCACTGCATGGTTTAATTCGAGCTGCAGGCCAAACAAATGGCTCAGCCAAACTACAGTGGACTCCAGAAGCTGAAGGAGCCTTTGAGTCCCTTAAACAAGACATGCAACAGGCCCCAGCACTTGGCAATCCAAATTATGCTAATGTATTTCATTTATATGTTGCAGAAAAATCAGGATATGCCTGCGCAGTACTGATGCAGGAAACTCCTACTGGTAAGCAACCACTAGCATATTACAGCACTAAGCTAGATAACATTGACAGGTCTGCCTCCCTGTTACCAGGAGCTAGCAGCAGCTGCCTTTACCTTCCAAAAAGCATCAGCCATTACAATGGGACATCCAACCATTTTGTATAAGTTGCATCAGCTGCATGCGTTGATAACAAGTCCCAGATTTGTCTTAACACAAGCTTGAAGGACAGGATACGAGGCAATCCTCTCAGCCCCAGAGCTCACTATTCAACGCTGTAATACAATTAATCCTGCCACGAGAATGGTAACACCTGCAGACGGGACGCCACATGACTGCACTGAAAAGACAGATGTTGTTACGGTCAGAGACAAGGAAGGCCAGGACCAAAAGGCAGAGACAAAAATACTAAGAATTTATTAAACAAAGTACAACAAAAATCTCCTTAGACAAAAAAATGCTCACAAGCAAAAACGAACTAAGAATCACCACAGAGGGGAAAAAACGGATAAACACAAAGTAGCAAAACAAACTCAGAACTCACCAGAAAAGAACTGGGAGGCAAACTACAAAAGGTAAACTAAAGGCGACTATGAAAAAGTCTCACAGTGACAGAACACCGGCGATCAGGAAAACAATGCACACAGGAGGAGCAAGATCGAGAGACGAGCAGACACCGGGCGAGCCGCGCACTAGAGAAGCTGAGAGAATAGTCCGGCACAGGAGTGAAGCACGAGGCAGCTTAAGAAGCCGGGTTGATTATCTGATGAGATGCAGGTGCGACTCTGGAGCATGCTCCCTAGTAGATCGGCCCGCCTCTCTCTCCCGCTCCAACTTGCTGTGGGCGTAACAAAGAAACGCAGTGTCAGTCGTAGGCAGTGAAGCAGAGGAAACACACAGTGGCCAAAACCACAGCCATCACAGATGTGTTCTTAAAACCACAACAAGATTTATATAATCAACCTATACCAGCAGAGCTTACCTTTTTTGTGGATGGTTCCTGTTTTAGAGATGCTGCAGGAAATCATGCTGGTTATGCTATCATACAGCTGCATCCCGATGATACATTTACCGAAGTACAAACTATGAAATCAAAGCTTTGACTGCAGTGTGCCGTCTAGCGGCTGGAAAAACTTTGAATGTCTACAGAGATTCACAATATGCATATGCAGTCTGCCATATCCATGGCATAATTTGGAAGCAGAGAGGCTGCCTCAGAGCAGATGGAACACCAGTAACTCATGGGCAAGCCATTTCAGATCTTTTGGAAGCACTTGCTATTATAAAATGTGCAGCTCACCAAACTACAAACACCCTGATAGCTAAAGGTAATAATTTAGTGGATAAAGCTGCCAAACGTGTAGCCACATCCACCTGTATGGGACCCATTGTGTTAGCAGGGGACTGTGAGCCTCTCACAACCTTAAAATCTCTGATAGCAGCACAAGCCGCAGCAGGCCCCTATGAACATTTTGTATGGCGAGACATGTATGTGAGACAGGTCCCACACCAGGTCTCTGGCGTGGCCCACGTGGCCATTTTGTTCTCCCTTCTTCCCTCACTAAGGTTGCTATTCTTGATGCGCATGGTCAAGACCATTGCACAAGGGGGGAGGTACTGAGACGACTTCAGCCTGTATGGTGGTCACTGTTTTTGGTGGCTATGGTTGACAGAACACTGCAGGAATGTGAGGTATGTGCACAATATAACATACGGAAATCATTCACAGCGCCACTCGCGCATATTCCACCACCAGAGGGACCTTTTCGGCACTTAATGATGGATTATATTGACATGACACAATGAGTAAAAGGATTCAGATACATTCTAGTAGTCGTGGACAGGTTCAGTAGGTGGGTAGAAGCTGTTCCAACTAAAGGTCCGGATGCTAGAGCGGCAGCAAAGTTCTTGTGTAAAGATGTTTTTCTGAGATTTGGTTTTCCTGACACCATCAGTTTAGATAATGGGGCTGCATTTGTAGCAGAAACGATGAAGGTGGCGTTAAAAATGTTATGCATCAAACAGAAGTTTGGATGTGTTTATCATCCACAGTCACAGGGAGCAGTAGAAAGAGCGAATGGAACATTGAAAGCTAAGCTTGCAAAAATTATAGCAGACAGCCAATACAAGCTTAACTGGGTGGATGCATTGCCTCTAACTTTGATGTTTATGCGCACGCAAGCCAACCAACTACCACATGAAGCCCTAACAGGGAGACCAATGCTGGTTCCTTTCTACAGAGGTCCATATGAGGGACCACCGCTTGAGCAGTGTGAAAGAGCTAACTAACCTGTTATCTGCGACACTTAACACAAATACATAATACATGTGTTTCAACAGATAAAAGCTGTGTCAGAGGAGAGGAACATCGACATGTGTTTTTTTCTCCCTGCCTTCTTCTGGTGAGTTTTGTGTTTCGTGTTATTTTGTTACTTTGTCTTTGATACCGTTTTCTCCCCATTGTGGTGATTTTTCGTTTTTTCAGCTTGTGAGCTTTTTTTCCCTGTTCTCAGGAGATTTCTGTTGCTACTTTGTTTAATAAATTGATTGGTTTTCATCTCTGCATTTTTGGGTCCTGGCCTTCCTTGTCTCCGACCGTAACAGAATAGTCCGGCCACATGGACCCAGCGGAGACTGAAAACCTGAAAAGGGCTCTTACCAGCCAGGGGGCTCTTGTCAACCAACATGAGTCCACCTTGCTCCAAGTCATAGAACACTTGCAACAGCTATCCAGAAATGTTAATCAGCTGAGCGGCCAGCTGGCGACCATCAGAGACCGGCTGACTCCTCCCTCGAGCTCTTCGTCACCATCTCCCGCAGCCGATCCTGCAGCCAGCTCTCCACTGCAGCCGGAGGGAACCATTCATCCCCATTCCCGCTAGATATGCAGGTGACCAAGGGACATGTGCGCAATTCTTACACCAGTGTTCTCTAGTGTTTAACCAACAACCCCACACTTATTCCACCCACCAGGTTAAAATAGCGTTTGTAATGAGCCTTTTGCAGGACAAGCTGCAGCTTGGTCCTTAGCGATTTCTACTCAACGATCAGAGTTAACAACCTATTTCTCTCTCTTCTCAGACGAGATGAAGAGTTTTTGATCACCCGGTAAAGGGTAGACAGGCCGTAGGACAACTGCTTGATCTCCAGCAGGGAAATCAATCGGTCTCACAATACGCTATTTCCTTTCGTATTTTAGCCGCAGAGAGTGGGTGGGGGGACTCGGCCTTGCGGGCAGTATTTTTTAAGGGACTAGCGGGTGAAATTAAAGATGAACTGGCTGTGCGAGATGAGAGCTCATCCCTGAACAGTTTGATCAAACTGGCCATAAGCCTAGACAATCGGTTGAGGGAAAGATGCAGGGAGAGAGTAGACAGCCAGTTTCCAGCTCGCCCCTGGGGATTCCTCCCGAGGAGACGGGCACCCGACATCTGAAGTCCAACCCAGTCCAGCCGAAGAGCCCATGCAGTTGGGGAGGACTCGTCTTTCCACGGTGGAGCGCCAGCAGCTGGTTCACACAGGTTGTGCATCTACTGCGGCCAAGACGGTCACTTCCTCAGACGCTGTCCTGAACTGTTAAAAGAGCAGGCTCGCCAGTAGAACGGGGGTCACTGGTGAGCCGAATCTCTTCATCTTCCGCTTCCCGGATCCAAGTATCAAGTATGATACAGGGGCCCCGACAAAATTTACCAGTCCAGGTTCTGGTGGATTCTGGGGCCGATGATAACTTTATTGACTGTGAATTTGTGAAAGCTAACAACCTTCCTGTGGTAGAATTAAACACTCCCAAGGAAGTATTGGCTATTGATGGAAAACTGCTGGAAATAGTTACTCACAGAACGGCCCCCCTAAAGCTCATTCTGTCCAAGAATCATCATGAAATTATTGAACTGCTTGTTATCTCCTCCCCACTCACCTCCGTCATTCTGGGCATCCCGTGGCTTAAATTGCATAATCCCCACATCGACTGGTCCACCGCCACTATCCGCGACTGGAGCACCCACTGTCACGCACACTGCCTGCAGTCCGCCGTTCCAGCCAGGACCACCCGTCCTGTCCAGCCACCGGAGGAAATTGATTTAAAAAACGTTCCACGTGAGTATCATGACCTCAAGGAGGTTTTCAGCAAAGAGGCAGCCTGCGCTCTTCCACCTCATCATCCCTATGATTGCGCCATAGACTTTCTCCCCGGAGCTCCTCTTCCTACAGCTAGACTGTACAACCTCTCCAGACCCAAGAGGGAGGCCATGGAGAAGTATATAGAGTCCTTGGCTGCTGGTCTCATCTGCCCATCATCCTCGCCTGTCGGAGCGGGATTCTTTTTTGTAGAAAAGAAAGGCAAATCACTCCGCCCCTGTATAGACTACACTGGTTTAAATGACATAACTGTCAAGAACAAATATCTTCTCCCTCTCATAGACTCTGCCTTCGGTCCTCTGCACCAAGCCACTGTATTCTCCAAGTTTGATCTCCGCAACGCTTACCACCTGGTGTGCATATGGGAGGGGGACGAGTGGAAAACGGCGTTTAATACACACCTGGGACACTTCGAGTACCTGGTGATGCCTTTCAGGTTAACCAACGCCCCCGCAGTCTTTCAATCACTGGTTAACAATGTACTACGTGACTTATTAAATAGAGTGGTTTGACGATATACTGATTTTCTCTCGAGACGTTAAAGAACATGTGGAACATGTGCGCAATGTATTGAATAGACTCCAGGAGAATAAGTTATTTGTTAAAGCAGAAAAATGTGAATTTCATGTGTCGTCTGTGAGTTTTCTGGGGTTTATTGTGGAGAAGGGGCAACTCAGAGCTGATCCCTCCAAGGTGAAGGCGGTCAGAGAGTGGCCCATCCCCTCCACCCGCAAACAGCTGCAAAGATTTCTGGGTTTTGCTAACTTTTACAGGCGGTTCATTAGAAACTATATAGTTTCTAATCTCAAGGAGATTCATTAGAAACTATATAGTTTCTAATGAATAGTGGCTCCTCTGTCCCAGCTGACATTTTGTAAAGTCTTCGCCTGGTCACATGAAGCTGATGCTGCCTTCGTAAAACTGAGGGAAATGTTTACTAATGCGCCTGTTCTTATCCACCCAGATCCTGGACAGCAATTTGTGGTCGAGGTTGATGCCTCGGATTCCGGGGTCGGGGCCGCCCTCTCCCAAAGCCTGCCTGCGGACAACAAGCTACATCCCTGCGCTTTCTTCTCCCGCCGTCTCTCTCAAGCTGAAAGCAACTATGACGTTGGCAATCGGGAGCTGCTGGCTGTGGTTTTGGCCTTGCAGGAGTGGCGTCACTGGCTGGAGGGGGCGGTTCATCCTTTTGTGGTGTGGACTGACCATAAGAATTTGGCTTACCTCCGTTCCGCTCGGCGGCTGAACTCACGCCAGGCGCGATGGGCGCTGTTCCTGGGCAGATTCACCCTCACGTACCGCCCGGGCTCCTGGAATGTGAAGCCTGACGCTCTCTCCCGTTCGCCCGCGAGGAGGGGGAGTCCGACACTGACACCATTATTCATCCTCAGTGTGTCGTGGGAGTGGTCCGGTGGCAAGTGGAGCAGAAGGTCCGCGATGCTCAGCGGGTCCATCCCACGCCTGACGGATGCCCTCCCGGTCGGCTGTATGTTCCCCCCTCTGCGAGGTCAGCGGTGCTCACGTGGGGGCACGCCTCCCGAGTGGCCTGTCATCCAGGGGTGCACAGGACTCTGGCTTTGGTCCGACAACGCTTTTGGTGGCCCTCCATGGCAGCCGATGTCTGAACCTTCGTCGCCGCCTGCACTGACTGCACCCGTGGCAAATCCTCTCATCAGGCGCCGTCTGGACTGCTGCAGCCCCTGCCCATCCCCTCCCGCCCTTGGTCGCACATAACGGTAGATTTCGTCACTGGCCCTTCTCCCTCTGAAGGCAATAACACCGTTCGTAGACTATCATAGACCGTTTCTCCAAGGCCGTCCATTTTGTCCTCCTCCCTAAACTTCCCACTGCCTTGGAAACCGCTGATCTCCTGGTTCAGCATGTGTTCCGCGGACCCCAGTTCATCTCATAAGTTTAGAAGGCATTCTGCCAGGCCCTGGGCTCATCCACCAGTCTCTCCTCCGGTTACCACCCGCAGTCCAACGGTCAGACGGCGCGGGCTTATCAGGACCTGGAGGCATCGCTGCGCTGCGTGGCCTCCCGCTTGCCGGCTTCCTGGTCCACTCATCTCCCGTGATGGAATACGCCCATAATTCACTGGTCAGCTCGGCCACGGGCATGTCCCCCTTCATGATCACCTTGGGCTACCAACCTCCCCTGTTTCCCAATCAGGAGTCGGATGCGGCTGTTCCCTCTGTCCAGGCTCAGCTCTGGCGGGTCTGGCGCGAGGCCAGGTGGCGTTGGGGAAAACGACGGAGCGGAACCGGCGGCTGGCGGATCGCCGACGGACACCGGCGCCCGACTACCAGGTGGGGCAGCAGGTTTGGCTCTCTTCCCGTGAACTGCCTCTCCAAACGGACTCTCGGAAACTAGCCCCGCGGTACATCGGACCGAATCCCATTGAAAAGCGGGTCAATGCCAGCCTCCCCGCCTCCCTCAAGGTCCATCCGGTGTTTCACGTCTCCCTCCTGAAGCCAGTGACCAACAGCCCTCTCCAGCCTCCCGCCCTGCCACCACCCCCTCCTCGCCTCATCGACGGCGCCCCTGCATACACGGTGAACCGTATTTTGGATGTCCGCAGGCGGGGTCGAGGTTTTCAGTACCTTGTGGATTGGGAGGGGTACGGCCCCGAGGAGCGCTCCTGGGTTTTGCGCTCCCTCATCCTTGATCTGCAGCTGCTGCTGTAGTTTTACATTAGGTACCCAGGTAAACCGGGTAGGACGCCAGGTGGCGTCCCTTGGGGGGGGGGGGGGGGGTACTGTGATGGTTGTGGTTTTGTCACTATGTGTGTTTTCTGATTCTGCTCTTTGTGTTCACGCCCACGGCAGGTTGGAGCGGGAGAGAGGGGCGGACCGATCGTTTAGGGGAGCTGGCTCCGGATGCGCACCTGTTCCTCATCTGCTAATCAACTTGGCTTCTTAAGCTGCCTCGTGCCTCACTCTGGTGCCGGACTATTGTTTCAGCTTCTCTAGTGTGCTGTTCTCCTGATTGATCAGCTCGTCTCTCGCTTCTCCTGAGTGCTTTGTGTTTCCTTTTGATATTTCACTGTGAGATTTTTCATAGTCGCCCTTAGTTTTGCATTTTGTGTTTTTTTCTCCCAGCCTTCTTCTGGTGAGTTTTGTGTTTCGTGTTATTTTGTTACTTTGTCTTTGATACCGTTTTCTCCCCGTTGTGGTGATTTTTCGTTTTTTCAGCTTGTAAGCTTTTTTCCCTGTTCTCAGGAGATTTCGGTTTTCATCTCTGCATTTTTGGGTCCTGGCCTTCCTTGTCTCCGACCGTAACATGGTGGCAATGAAAATGAAATGCTCACAAGGCCTATGCATGGAAGTAGACACACTACAGGTTATGACTGCTAAATAAGTAACTAAGCTAGCCCAAAACGTTCTAAAAAAGTGCAAACCTAGAAGCCCATTAGAACAGTTGGATCAGGAGAAGATACTGGGATGGGAAAATAACATGTTTTACCAATGGATGACGTACTCAACCAGGCAGGTCATTACACAAGCTTGTATCACGTGTTACAATTCAAAGAAATTACCTGAGGTAAAGCCAATCCCAGGAGTAAGAAATACTATGTGTACAAACCAAACCACCTGTTTTGCCTATTGCGTCATGGCTATGGCCAGCATCCTAAGTAAAGTGAATAACACATGGTTGGAAAATACTACAGTTTGTCCTAAACCTTTAAATGAGACGCAGCAACATTGGGCTCCACCCCTCACCAAAGTAACCAAGGACTTGGTGCACCCCCTCTGTATAGCAAGGGGAGACTGTATTGAAAACACGTTAAAAACACTACTGGGGCAATTGGATAACAAAAACCAATCAGTAAAAGGAGTAAAGAAGAGCAATGTTTCGAATGGCTTACAAATGCAGCAAAAAACAGTGACGGTATTAAACCAACCCCTAGCTTTCCTGACAGTATTGGACAAAATCCTAGTGTCCCTATGGAAGACAGGGGGACGACAAACATCAGGAACATACAGTACTGCAGAGACATAGGCAAAACCACAAATAAGGCCAAAATAAGATGTGAACAGTTAATGATAGATGGAGTTATGCCTTTCCATGTCATAAAAAATGGGACGCTGTACGCCCGACATATTCTCCCTTCACTAGCAAATGGTACACGACCGCTAGGTGATGTGTTTTGGCTAAGCAATGATGATCAGCAGGTAAAAGAAATCTTACCGGCCAACTGGACATGTACATGTGCTCTTTTTATGTTGACAGGACAGATTGTTGTCTTTGCAGAGTCAAAAAAGACTGAAACTAACCAAACCAGAGCCCATTGGAGTGTAAAAGACTTATCCTGGAAGCCTGATGATAACATATACATAGCATGGAACCAAGAGCCCATAGGGGTGCCAGAGGATCATCAAGCCATAAGTGAACATTGGATAAAATCTGGACAAGCTACAGGGTGGCTGCCTGTTGTACAGATGTAGCGGCCTCGAAATTCCCCTAATCTCGTGCTGGGGCCCTGGCGGGTCCGTGACCGGTCCCTGCTCTGCAGTAGGCGGGTTCGTGACTGTAATGAGATCCCACGCGATGACGTCATCGGCGCGGGGCAAACTCGTAACGCCCCTAAGCTCCATTTGCGGAAACTACCTGCACTCGCTCGATCAGTCCACCAGGAGGAGCAGTCATTATAATTGGTTACCGTGTCAGCTTTGCTGAGTCGTTCATTAGATCTGCACCTAGCCTCCACTGCTGTAAGAAAAACTGCTTGTCTAGTAGAGCACCCTGTGCAGTTTTTTAAATATAATTATGCTTAATCATCCACATTATTGTAGTGCTCGTTCACAAACTTCTTGGATCTGCTCATCTGCCCATCCTGCCTTTTCCTCCACATCTCTCCCCACCTTTGGAGAGGCTCCCAGCACATCTCCGCGTGCCGAGTGATTTGTGCCCAGAAAATTAATCATGAATAACAGAAGTTGTGCGTTGCGTTTTTCTAGCATTTTGAACTGCGAAACAGTTAAATGTTTAATACTCTGCCTGATTCGCGGAGCCACTCTGCTTTTCAGTTGGTGGGTTTCCTGTTTGTAGCGCATTTTAGATTTGTGGGTCGCTATTTGATGTGGCGACCAGCAATACGCAGAGTCCTGTATGTGTGTGTACTGTATATTACTGGACAGAAATCATTTACAGTGCACTGAAGAGGGAGGGACGGGAGGATGAAATGCCAATTTCAGCCTGTGATCTGTTAATGTCTGACTGAACAGCCTCATGGAAGTGATATTTTACAGTTCTACATATTTTAATCTAACGAAATTCGTTAAAACAAATCACTTGGTGCTTTCAAAGTCATGTCATTGAGCTGAAAGGTTCCAGATTTCATTCGCCTTCACAGGCGGCTGCAGAGCGCAGCAGACGGCTCGCACTGCGCACTGCGATGTTCAACATCATAGGCTTAATATACTGTAGTTAATAATCACTGATCTTTTTCATCACTCTGTCTGTGTGACTGTCTGTGTCCTCCTCTTTGTGTCTCTGTCTCTTTTTTCAGACTGTTCACGCAATGAATATAAACAGTAACTATTAAAAAAAGTTATAGTCGTGGGAAAACATAGTACTCAGAAGCACACCAAGAATACATTTTTTTACGTCAGGCGTTGTGCACGCGTGTTTGATATTAATATTGTGCCTCTGCACCTCAAATAAATATATAATAATAAATTTTGGGAAACGGAAATGTTCAACATGACTTCATCATGTTAGACCAGGCAGACAGGTTCTTACTACAACATCAACTCATCCCCCGCCGGACACCAACATTCAATCATGAATAATCCTTATGGGCCAATCAGACCAATGAAAAAAAACAATGTTGTGGGGCATAAAGGGCCAATGGGCCGATGTAGATGGGCCAATCTACTTGTTTTTATTGGCCAATCAGTTAACACACACACATGAAAACGGCCAATAAACAGTGAAATCAGTATCATGAGTATTTCTCAGATGATGATTTCTGTATCTATCTAATCCGTGGCATGCAATATTTCACCCCGATTTTGGATAAAGTATAAATCCAATTGTTTCATTGTTTCATATTTTGAAGTATTTCCACACAAAGCTGGTGACAGACAGCACGTTATGCACGTAAATGAATAAATATAAAGGCGACTAAATTGACATTAGACATTGAAAAGTTTGTGATCCTTCTCTAGGCTGTGATATTTTGTTGATTCTTCATAATTTCCGGAGTAAAAAATGCATTCTTGATGTGCTTCTGAGTACAAAGAAGATGCACATGATTTAAAACGCTTCACACTTAGACATCAGAAGCAAACACAGTTTTGCATCACAGAAGTTTACATTTCAGCTGTCGTGGCCAAATCTCTTGTTAACTTATTAAGCTCTTCCGCACAGTGTGACATCTATTTTAATTATTAGAGAGCTGCTCTAATGGCCACTGATAGACAGTCCATCCTATTCTATAAACTGTTGGTGGTTTGTGAACTTCACTGCATTTGTGCATTTGAAGCGATTAACTCCCGGCACATTTCAGAGCTGAGTAAACCTGTAGTTTCACTGACACATCGCGCATCATCACCACGGGCGTCATGATGTTCTCCTGTCTGTCACTCTGTCAGTCATGTGTAGTGTCGAGCCGGCCGCGTTGTTGGCTGAAAAGTCATTATTTACATTACAGTGTATCCTTTGTTCTAACTCAATGGATGGTCGCCAGCCAAACAGGCTCCCAGCCCCCACTGTCCCACAGACTAGCTATGGCAAGTAAAATGGGCGGAGGGCTGAGGGGAGCGCGTACCTCCAGTAATTAAGAATCAATTTGTGCCACAGATATTAATATTGTGTCGCTGGCTACTTTATAGACTTCACTAAATGTGTCCATTACACTTAATTACATTTATGGATAAGCCAACTTTCCCACCTCCTTCATGCATCAAAATGTATATTATCAGTCCGACCAGGAAATCTTGCGATCGCAAAAATTAGCGCATATTCAACCAATACTAATATGACTGTCTACTGGCCGCTTCCTGGTCTATTTTTGCTGAGAGCCGCACGCCTGTTGCGGAAAACATAGGCGAGCCCTGGAATCTCCAGATGACGCGCTCTGCTCCTCTGTCTCTGTTCCAGCGCATGTAAAGTAAAATTAGGTCATCATTTTTGTTGATAATTATCAAAAGCAAACTCTATGTAAACAGATGGAGCCTGTTTTGTAAAGCTACATCACTTTTATGACTCAGGAATGATTTTGTAACTTTTTTTTTTTTTCCGAAGTTATGTTTTGGGCTTTTTGGCCTTTAGTGTATCGGACAGCTGAGGAGAAGCCATAAAAGTGGCTCAGGAGAGGGAAGATGACATGCAGCAAAGGGCTGAAAGAGGGAATCGAACCCGTAGCTGCTGTAGAGAACTTCATACATGGGGCGGACGCTCTACCAACTGCGCCAAATGATTTCGTAACTTTGAGCTGATGCTTCTCATTCTCAAGTTAAAACTTTTTTTTTTTAAGATGGGAACTGAATCTTTTCGACTGTTTCTGTAATGTGAAGTATGCTTATTATCATAGAGGAAGTGATTATATACAACTTTTTTACATGAGTTTGTTTTTTTTGATCGCAACAATCACAAAAAAATTCATACAGTATATTGTAAGAGAAAAACTTAGGAATTTCCTGTTTGCAAATCGAAAATATGCATTAAAACAGGCTGATGGAAACACACATTTATGACTTTTTTAAGACTTTGTGCGAGAAATAAATTTCTAAGTTGATTTAAATAACGTAAAATAGTTGAGTAACTGTGACTGCCTAACTACAAATAAGCCTACTAAAGCAGATGAATGTAGTGGAGTAAAAATCTTTGCCCTTGAGATGTGTTCCTGTGAGGGACACGCCATCTCCTGGTGACACCCTGCAATTGAATGAAGAGGCGTGTTTATAGTGGATTCTGGGCACACCCCCAAGAGGAGGGGGGGGACTGGTAGCTGGCTGGCAGCCGGCTGGGAGCCGGCTGGGAGCTGGATGGCCTCTGGCTGGGAGGGGAATTTCGAGGCTGCTGCATCTGTAGGCCCCCTCCTAAATTCACAATGGCTGGCAAGAAACAGTAGATGGGTAAATTTCCTTTGGTACAACCAACAGCGGTTTATGAATTGGACAATATCGTCATTTGAGGGTATTAACTTGCAATTACACTTAACGACTAAAATGGCGATGCAAAACAGATTTGCTCTTGATAGACTGCTGACTGAAGAGCTGGGTGTGGAGACAATTGTTGTACTGTCATCCCAACAGTGACAGGTAAAAATGGCAACCTAACGTTACTATTGAACAAAATGAAATCATTAAGAGACCAGCACATGGCCATGTCAAATTGAAATACAAAAAGTAATGTCCTTGCTAAAATCTGGGACTGGCTGGGAAGTCTGTCATGGACAAAAATCTTTCGACTCATAGGAATACTCCTAGGGGGATTTCTATTGTTAGTAGCAGTTCTGATGTGTTCCTGTATCGTATCCTGCCACTGGTGTCTGCCATGATTGAGAGAGCAACACGGCTTATGCCAGGACAGTTCCTCCTCCAAATCCAACACTATGTAAACCCATCACTTGTAGACGAAGACGAGACGAATACGTATGAGGATATGACGGATCTGGTTTTCAGTACATCTTAATTTGACAATGGAAAGAAAGAAATCTAGAAAATGAAGAGGTAAACGGAAACCAGAAGAACTACGAGAGTATCATGAAGATTTACAGGATATATTAGATGTACTGCCTTTAGGACCAGTGTCAGTAACCCAATCAAAAACGCACATACAATACTTAAGAACCTCTGTGCATTCCAAACACTTTCCTTTGCCACTACTACCCCAAGAAATCTGAATACAAGCCATAAAAGCAACAGCATGGACAGAAAAGAATTATGATCTTCCCCTAGGCATCACAGCAAAATGTACCCGGCTCACTTTGAAATATGACTATGATCTAGTAACTCCCGATACGCCTGACCAATTACCGCTCACTACAAAGAATACTGTACATATAGTTTCCCTATATTGTGGTTCACTTATACTCTTTAGTACTCATATGTTCTTACAAAAGCATAAGAGAAAGGGGGTGAGGAAGTTGTCAAAGCTTTTCAATCAACACTATGTGTGTGCAGGTGATGGCATTTTTAGGAGAGGTCCACATTTATTTGAATGTAAAAACCAATACTCCTTCAAAATAGGAGGAAAACTTAAAAAAGCAAGAGGAGCTATTCCAGTAAAGGAACAGGATTAATATAGAACCAATCCAGAGTGGGGCTTATGTGTCCACTAATCTCTCCATATCACTCTATCAAGACAGGGATGTCTGACTGTCCAAGTAGCGACTGACAGCGTGATCTGCAGACTCCAAGTGGTTCCATCTGCCCTCCTCCACCCTATCCACCTTCTGGGCAGATGCAGACAGCAATTCAGTTCAGACACCTGAACGCTGTTCCTGCTTCACCGTTCAGCTCTACCCTTCAAGGAGGCAATTGGATGGCTCAACCCCGTGGTCCCCGAGCCCCACTGGTGCCGATGGACGGGTCAGCACCAATGTCTGGCAATCAGGTTGCTGAAGGACCAACCACAGATCAACTATACCCTGCTGAGCACGTTTATGCTAGCACGTCTGCTGCAGCAACACCCCAAGACCCACCGACTTCTTTATTGTCTTTGCTCCTGGAGCCTCAAACTAGTAGTGCCCCTGCTGCTGGTTGTGAGGTCACATCCATTCAAGGGGTCACGCGTGTCCACATTGTGGCCCCCACTCCGAACCACCTCTTTGATCCCTCTACGCTCCTTCTGGATATGGCCTGATACGAGAAAGAAATACCCTATCGCAGGAAAAATAGGCTGCCATTCTTGACAAAATTATTGCCCTACAGGGGAAGGACGCCCTCCTAAAAAAAATATCATGCCGAACGACAGGAAGAGTGTATTGAGGAGCTCGGGGCCCAAATCAAAGCCCTGAGACAAAGGCTTCTGACCACACCTACCCAGATCACACCTGCATCTCCTACTCCACCTCTAATTACCTCCCCTGCTCGATCTAGCCCAGATTCCCATCCATTTTCTCCAACCTCCCCTTCCCCTGATCCACAAGGTCCTGATAGTCCCCTGAACCGTGCAGACTGAGAGACTTTCCATGCTTCTAATCATGTCAATCCTGTTGAAAATCACTAGTGCCTGCACTGAAACTATAAACCACTGAATGATTATCTACGATGCTGTTAATCGAAGGGAAACACACAGAAATGATTTGAGTCTTTACCTACATGTTTATTCATCTCATGTTCCTCTGCATTATGACATTTATGTTATGACTATTATGACATATTGCTCTGAAAGAATTGAAAGTGCCTTACTACTGCATGTTATAACTGGAAACTTAATACGGCCGCCTATATGTATTTGTGCCTCACTGTCCTTGGGGATGGTTTGCTGTATCTTCCTTCTTATGAGAAATTGCTCATTTATGAGAAATTGCTGCTCATTAGTTGATTAGGGATCCCTGCTAGTAATAGCTTGGTTGAACCAGCAACGCTGTGACTTTACAGTCACAAAGGGGGAAGATGTAGTATAATTTTTTTCAACAGACATGTGAAGAATTAAGTGTAACACTTTAACTAATGATAGACAATAGTAGCAGCTCTGTAGAGCATGATATGGTAGTAGAAATTGACAGCTTGATTGCTTGAGTAGTAGAAAAATGAAGAAGCACATAAAAGGTCAAGATGACATTAGTGCAAAGATAAGCAGTGATGATGCTGTGCAGCAGTGACACTGTGCAGCTGAGACTATGAGGGCAGGGCACCCGTATCATGAATCTTTGGGGCTTTCCATGGCCTTGCAAGTGTCTCTGCAGCTGCCTTAGCCAGTCCTAACCAGTTTTGGCCAGTGTTGTTGTGACCTAATATAACCCTATGTGTCCTTACATAACCTTAGTGTATTTAACCCATGTTTGAGTATGTGTTATAATCATGAAAGAATTGAACGGTCTTAGAATCACACTATGATTTACTGTGCTTTAACGAATGATGGTTTGGGATGATTCAATATACTATGTTTTCATACACTCTCTATGTGATATGTCTTTATGCTTTACATGCAACTATGGCAATGAACTGTGATTTGATGATATTTTAAAAAAAAAATAGAGCCCATGACAATCAAAAGCTAATGGTGTAATCTTAGAGGAATAGAGAGAAAAGAGAGAAGACAGCAGCCAGAAAAATACCTAATGGTGAAAAAAAATGGAAGAGTCTTAGAAAAAAAGAGAAGACGCCCCAAGGGGTGGGGGTTACCTTGAGCAGAACTGTATAAAAGACAGACCACTGACCAGTGTGTCTCTGGAAGTTTTTCTCCTTTGTTTTATTATTTCTTGATTTTATGGATTTATGCATGCTATGTAATCTATTACTCATATTTTTAATTATTCTATACTGTGAGTTGATGCTTTATCCTTATTTTTTTTAGCATTGTTATGCTCTAAGTGTATGAAGATTTGTGGATGCGGTGTTCCCTGGGGCAATACTGGGTTTTGTGCCCTATAGGTCGATAAGACCAGAGGTTCC
This sequence comes from Chaetodon trifascialis, assembly GCF_039877785.1. Lineage (NCBI taxonomy): Eukaryota > Metazoa > Chordata > Actinopteri > Chaetodontiformes > Chaetodontidae > Chaetodon > Chaetodon trifascialis. The sequence continues at coordinate 1,627,086 of NC_092073.1, forward strand.
ATACAATGAAAAACTCACTTTTCTGGGATTTGGTGTGTTATTTTGGATCTCCGGTGCTACCACACGCATACTAAGTGCAAAATAAGACCATCCGTGCTTTTTTGTGTGAGATACGGATTTCTGAAAGCACCCTGCCTGCAGCTTCCAAACGAACCGATCAAATTCGGCAAGGACTGTTACATAACAAGCCCGCACATTTGCATACTCCCACCCACCCACCAGTCAACACCCCCTCCTCCACTCCTCAGAGTCTCTCCACCCACCAGATACAGCGCTGCCCTCTCACAGATCCACCGTTTCGTTATCAAAAGCATCGTGCTAGGAATCATCATGTCGAGGCGCAATATGCAGTGTTTGTTGTTGGCTGTATAGACGAGCACAAATCGCTCCATTGGCTCCTAGCTGTAATGGACAGGAGAGCGACGTGGATTGAGTTCATTTTTGAAGGCAACATCCCGCTACAGTTGGCAAAAACCTGTTGGTGTGTGCTAACCACTTTGAAGCTGACTGTCTCTCCAGTGGCATGTTATCTGCAATCATATATTGAGATCATACTGCAAGTGTAAAATAATGTGACCTGTGGCACCTCCTGGCAGCATATGTTCTCAGGCTCTGACTGCATTGTTGCACACTTTCCACATGTGCACTGATACTAAGAAATAACAAAATCATGCATGTATAAAGCTTAAGAAATAAGAAACTGTGCATACTAGCATTTTCAACCAATAATAGCACCCATGTTTTAGATTTGAATGTGTGTGCTCTAGCTAGCTACATTTTCTCAGCCTGAGGTGAAATGGCCAGTAGTGCTGGTCAGCAGTGTCGTCTGTGTGCGCTCTGCCCATTCATGTGTAAATGAGACGGCGCAATTAGACCAGTCAATGTCTCAGCAACCCAGTGGTTGCTAGAAACCCCCTCCTCTTAATGTAAACAACCAGGACCATTGGACTCTTTGCTTTCATATGATACCAGGCTTGTGTGGTTTGCGTGACGTGGTGAAATCAGCAGACTTATAGCCTTACTTATAAATCATTGTGCATGTTATACTGTTTAAGTGTTACTTGGCCATTAATGAATGCTCTTTGTGACCATGTAAAGCTGAAAACATGTATTCCTTAAATAACACTTAAATAAATGTGTAAGGATACTGAATAAGTATTGCTTAACCATGAATAACCATGAATTTATTAATGCTCTTTATGACCTGTTTCAGTACATGGGGTGCCTGAATGGGGGGCACCCCATGTACTGAAACCTTTTAGAAATCTTTTAGGAAAGTATCCCAAATAATGTAGTAATTAATACATTAGTTAACATGAACACCATTAGTAAATATTGTGAGACACATTAGTTAACTTCTAATTAACTGCTAATTAATGTACCTTTATCGTAAAGCGTTAAGATTAAACTGAAAAAAAGAAAACAGCAAAGAATACGTAGTAGTTAGATTGAATAAGTTTAAACTCTGATTTGTTGGTCTTTAGTCTGTTCAGCAGATATTCCGTGATCCAAATCCTTGTGCTTACTCTTGACTAACTTTCTATTTATATTTTATTTCAAGTTTTAAGAATTGCTTTACTGGATCAACATGCCCGTTAATTCCAACTTGTTACTGACACTTGACACTGAAACAGGAACCTGTTTCAATTTAAAATTGTAAAGATTTTTATGGTAAGCTTCCAGTTTCTTTTACAAATGATTAATGGTTTTGTATACTCTTATTTCACTGATGTTCAGGGTAGTGTTTCTTCTTTCTGCCTTTTGAGTTGCCAGTCTGGTTGAATCATTGTACATTTTGTTTTGCATGTACAAGACATTACTTTTTGGCAAACAGTTCATACAAAAAACCATGTATTTGGTCATGATCATTCTACATGGACATACCACTGACCAACTGCTAAAAGTTAGACTTACTGCTAACATCTGGATTTTCAAGGTCCAGACGGTTCTTCTGGGCCTCTAGAAACACCTGGAGGTTTATTCCCCTTGCCTGAGACTGATGATTGATGAATCGAGCTGGGATGCATCCAGAGGGATCAGGTTCATCACAACCAAAGCCCAGATCCAAGAGTACCTCCTCTGGGTCATCATTCCACAGGTTGAGTATGTCCATCACACTGCCAACAGGAGATGGGTTAACGGAGCATTGCACAGAACTGAGAATGTGTGAAGTGTGTCTGTGTGTGTTTGTGAGATACTGTCTAACCTGAGCTGTTCAGAGTGACTTGAAGTTGCTGAGCTGAAGCTGTTCCACCTGTTCAGAGCTGGACTTGATGTGCCCCACCTGAACAGATACAACAACAAAGGGTTTATGGTTCTTGCTTTCATGCTTTTTTTCCATGTATTTATTTATATACTGCTGATGTTGCAGTCTATCTTTTTGCTTCAGGATCTGGAATATTTCATTTGTATTGATAAACTATTTTAATCTTTTGATTCAAATTGTGATCTGCTTTCTTTAAAAACCAGCTTCAGTGGTTAAAGGACATTCTGTTTATTTATTTTTTGTCAACAAATCCCATATGCAGAGCCAAACCAACAATGAATTGATGCTACTATGAAGTCTTATGTGTGTATTCAAAGCCTGATACAGTATCTTATTCTTCTGTACCATAGAGCTCCATTGTTGTCCAAGAACTATTAACAATACATCAGTGAGCCACACCATTACACTGGGTGACATCCTTCATTATCATGAACACAGACGCTGTAAGTTGACTCAATCTTACACACACCTTAATGCCACTCCAAATACTCAGTAGAGCTAAAATTTCCCACTGAAAATATTCATTTCCTCCTGTTAGAGTGGCATTTACTTACATTTTCACCAACCAGCTGAAAATTATTGTGTGTTTATAACATTGAAAATTTGTGAAGCATTTCTAAAAAATTACGACTTAAGTAGGAACCAATGGGCTTGGGGCTGAGAGATCCAGACAGGGTGGGAAAGTCAGAAAGTACTTAGAGACAGAATAACACATTATTGGTTTTGGTTGTTGCATGGGACTTGTTGACAATAAAAATATACAGAACCACAGTTTAACCTTAAGATTAATCTTACTTTTAATTGTTCATTGCGGGCTAAACCAGTCATAGCCATTTGACACTAGAGTTTAAAGATCAAACTGTAAGATTAAGAGCTGTTTATGTTACTGTAACTGTGTTAGATGTCAGGTGAGGTTACATACTATGTTATCCATGCATGAATTTCTAATTTCAAAACTGCAAGATTTCAATTTAAATAGATCCTCAACACATAACAGAAAAAAGTACACCTATCATGAATAACAGCTGTTGTGTACTCACATCTTGCTCCTGGTCCTTGTTGATCAAAAACCTGTCTAACCTTCTGTCCTTGATCCTTTATACTTATCCCCTCTGCTCTTAGCTGATTCATATTTTCTGTTCAGCTGTCAAGCATCGTAATAACTTTCCTCTGATCCTTTCGCTTTCTATGCAAACTGTGTTGTGTGCCATGCAGAGGAGGAAGGTAAGTCTTATTTGCCTGGTAAATATGGCTTGTAGTTACATGTCCATCTGTTAAGGTCCAGAAAGCTGTTATCACTGACTGAACTCACTGTCAGTCAAATACACACTGCAGTAGTAAATTATCTTTAACATAACTAACACTTATTCATTCAAAAATAAGGTCAAAGGCATTACAAGAACAGCTATAGAAATGCCCATTTTGCATAAGGTTATTAGGTTTTTTCAACATAATGGTGCTTTCTGGAACCAGATTGTAGTTTCATGACTTAATGACAGCTCACTGTCTGCTTCAAGTGAATGTTATGTAATATGTGTCTCTTGCTCTCTCTCTCTCTCTCTCTCTCTCTCTCTCTCTCTCACACACACACACACACACACACACACACACACACACACACACACACACACAAACACACGTACACACACACCACCTTACCTAACCCGTAACCTTATCCTCAGTCTTCACCCCCAAAATTTAATGATTTACATTAAGGGGACCTGCATTTTTGTCCTCATAAGTGAGTCCCCACAATGTGACTGTGTAAACAGATTTTTGTCCCCACAACGTGATACATACCTCACACACACACACACACACACACACACACACACACACACACACACACACACACACACACACATATTATTACGTTACATTCTTTTTTCTTTTGATTATTTTTTGGTTTAGAATGGCAGAAAACAGCAAATCCTCACACTTAAAGGACCTAAAAGCGTATTTTCACTATCAGCTTCTTGCAGTCTTACAAATCACAGAACATGCTGCCAGTATTAGAACAGTTTTGGCTGTTTTACAGGTGAGATTTCTATATATGTGTGTGTTTCCTGCCTCTTTTAGGTGGGTGGGGCTCAACTGTAATAGATGATTTCACATACTCCCGTGCACCAATCACACTTTAGCGACATTTGAATGGAAATGTGATGACATTTGTGTGTCGTTTGCTTGATGCAGTCCTGATGAAGCAGATAAGCTCAGTTTTGAGTGTTCAGCTATTAATAAATAATGGCTTTAACTTTGATTATTGCTTATTTAACCATGAATTTAATGTTACGGAGAGTCTTCAGGGGCTTTAAGTAGCTGTTTCATTAAAATACTCAATTTTTCAGTTTCATTTTCTCTCAATAAACTAAAAAGTGAGATGTCTGCATTGCTGGCTGTGTGGTTTTGTACATCTGACAAGAGATGATAACAAGATGAGAGGCGTCCTTACCGCAAAAACTCCTGGACTGTCTTCACTTCCTGGTTACCATATAGAGACGCTGTAGGGGATAAAAGTCATGTTATCTGGGTGGGTAAGCAAACAAGGTATGTGAAGCCATAAATTACACAAGCAGAGAGGGAAACAGAGAGAAAGAGGAAGGCAGAACACATGGAAACATCTCTTCGATTTTCTGCTGGGCAAACATCAGTACATCCTGTCCAGGTCTGGTGTCCAGGCTCCTCAAGCTATATTAGGAAAGCGCTTCTCTGTCTCTCACCCTCCCTCCCTCCCTCCCTCCCTCCCTCTTCTTTTTTCCTCCAGAGCGTGTTTGGGTTTTGGCAGTTGCCTCTACCTCCCTCTTCCAGACTAGAACTTCATTTGACACTGGCATGGCATCAAGAACAAAGTAGTCTTCCTCTCTCTACTGCCATAGCTTGTCATTTGTTTAAATGTACACCATGTTGTTTTTTTTTTGTTTTTTTTTTTCAGAAACTACTTTACGTTCCCTTAACCATCCACTTAATCTGTAGGCACTTGGGAAAGAGATTTATCTGTTTGTTCAAATAAGCATTTCCCATTCCTATAAAACTAAACCGAAAGGCCGTCCCACAGCATACCCAAAGTGAGCTGAAATCTGTTCTTCAGCCATTTGGAGTGCGTACATGGTACGTATCATAGTTTGGTATCTTTGAAATTCAACACTTATCCTCAACAATTGGAAGTGCTACTAGCTTGGATTAATAGAAGTTTAAACACTGAAGGTGAAGGTTTTTATTCCCATTTGAATTAAATTTTTATTTTTATTCATTTTTGCAAATAGATGCCAGAAAATTACTATATTTGGGTCTCATTAGCTGGAAAACTCAATGGGACCGCAGCATGAAGCCTTACCCCAGCCCAAGTTGAATAAAAATTGGTAACAATACCACAGAAAATGAATATTTTATATATGTTTTTTATTAACAGTATGTCAACTTTATCAACAGAGACCCCACAATTCTTTCAAGAGCAAGCACTTGTGAGGAAAAACTTCCTTTTAACAGGCAGAAACCTCAAGCAGAACCAGGCTCTGGGTGGGCGGCCATCTGCCATCTGCTTCTGAATACCATTCCAAACATGCGATATCTAGTAGCCAAAAAATGTTTGTTAATTTTGGTGGCATTTGAATGAAGACTTGTGGAGATATAGAAAAATGATATTGTGACAGAGAACAGAGTGACAGACTTCTGAATTGAACATGAATTGAAGTGAGGCAAACGTTTGTAACAATTCAGTTGATGTGGTGAAAGATTCTTAGCTCTGTAGGATATGTGGATGATTTATGAATGATAGTAAGTGCCACCTGGTCACATAAATGTTAAGGAAGATTTCTGCAGCCCTGACATTGAAGTGTCCATATTATCTACTTAGGGGGCTCTCTGTGCTTTGTCGTCTTGCAGGTTCCCATGGACAGTGGCTAAATCTGGATTGTGGATTTCAGCTGCATCTCCTGCCTTGGCCCTGCCTGACATCCACTGCAACTGCTACTGCTGTTATTACATCCACTGTCACTGTTACTGTGACTGCACGTCTGTCTCTCTGTCTCTGTCTCTCTCTCTCTCTCTCTCTCTGACTGCATTTCTGTCTGTCTGTCTGTCTGTCTGTCTGTCTGTCTGTCTGTCTGTCTGTCTGTCTGTCTGTCTCACTCTCCCTCTCTTGCTCTTCCTCTCTCACCCAACCGGTCGAGGCAGATGGCCGCCCACCCAGAGTCTGGTTCTGCTCGAGGTTTCTGCCCGTTAAAAGGAAGTTTTTCCTCGCCACTGTCGCCAAGTGCTTGCTCATGGGGGAATTGTTGGTTTCTTTGTAGATAAAAGAGCTTGGTCTGTACCAGCTCTATATGGAAAGTGTCCTGAGACAACTTCTGTTGTGATTTGGCGCTATACAAATAAAATTGAATTGAATTGAATTGAATTGAATTCATATGCTATCTTGGCCGCCGTTTGCATCCAGGACTCCTACTACTCCAATTTCAGCACAAATACCTGGGTGTCCAAGGAACTCTGCAGCTCTCTACAAAAAGGGTCAGGCAGGCTCTTTTTCCCGTGTAGACTCAAGTTCTTCAATGTCTGCGGAACCATGCCACAGATGTTTTATGAGTCTGTGGTGGCCAGTGCCATTTTCTATGCTGTGGTTTGCTGGGGCAGGAGCCTTGGGGTGGCTGACACCAACATACTCAATAAACTGATTCAGAAGGCCAGTTCTGTACTGGGGTGGAGCTGGACTCTCTACATTCAGTTGCAAGGATGTTGTCTAAACTCCCACCCTCAAAATAGCATTCTGGTCAGCCAGAGGAACACATTCAGCCAGTGTGACCAAGTGCGCCACAGACCGGCACAGGAGGTGCTTCCTCACAGTGACTATTCAACTCCTCCCCCTTCTGCTGAAGTAGAACTGTTACCTCGATTACTATTGTCAGGATTATTTTTACTATATTGTGCATTTTTTTTAATTTCACTAACCATTTACACGTTTGCATTTACCCCTGTTACATACACAGTTTGCTAGTAGTAGTAGTTTAATAGACTATTAAGTATGTGTATCTCCCCTCCCCACCCCACACCCATCCCCCCTCTCTGGAGAAAGTTGCAGAAAAGGGCAAACAAATAAGGCCCTTGCAGCTGGCAACTCGTGTTCATAACATCATATGCTAGCATCAAACGCTCATCACATTACTTCCTGTATTTCAAAATAAAACATCTTCTGTTGGCTAGGCTCAAATTACTATCAATAGGTAACAGATCTTCACACATTTACCATAAATAACGTAAATAGTGTATGATACCTCTTTCAACTGCTTTTAAACTAAACAACATAAATCATGTCATTTAATTATCGCGAACTTCATTTCAGGATATATTAACTGAACAGGTCTTGTTACCAGACTGCCCGTGGAAGTACGAACAGGAAGTACAGGACGAATGAGTCCATTTCTCCCTAGAAACAGTTCAGTTATCCTGCCAAGTTTCCAGGTCTGCCTGGGCATGTTGTCCTCTCCGATCAGGATGACATCTCCCACCTTCAGCACAGTGGGTGAGGGTGTCTCACACTTGTGAGCTGATTTCAAGTCCATCAGGTAGTCCTTTTGCCAGCTGTTCCAAAAGCTGGTAAAGAGTCTTTGCCGGTACCTCCATCTCCTGCCCATGTCCTCTCTGCTGACATTTGCAGCCTGAGATGGTGGGAGCACAGTCTTTGGTGGTTGGGATGTGAGTCTTTTGCCAACCAGGAAGTGAGAGGGCATGAGTGGCTGGGGTTCTGACGCACCCTCATGTACATAGGAGAGAGGCCTGCCCTTACAGAAAAACCACACGAATTTCCCATGTGTTTCATAGGTGAAACACGTGTTACCACATGTGTCCACTTCTGTCCACATGTGATAACATGTGGTACCACATGTGGACACGTGTCCACTTGTGTCCACATGCGATAACATGTGGTACCACATGGGTACCATGTTATCACATGTGATACCACGTGATACCACTACATGTGGTACCACATGTTACTACATGTGGACACATGTGAAACGTGTGTGTGTGTGTGTGTGTGTGTGTGTGTGTGTGTGTGTGCGTGCGTGTGGGTCAAAATGCAGACGTGAGCTTGATGAGATGCTGACTAATACCTTAAATCTGTTTTTACCAAAACGCACATGGTAAAATGTGGTACCATACAGATTTCAACTTACATATTCTGCAAAAAAAACGAAAATCACTAATTGTTTTAAAAAAATCGATTTTTCTTTGTTTACACAACTTGCACCGGGCCAACTTGTTGCTGGTATTCTCATGGCAGGTCACATATGTGAGAAATACTGCACATTTTCAAGGTTACACCATAACATTTTAAACAAGTGCAGTAATTTGCGTACTGACAAACACAAAGCAATATTGATAAATGATAAATACATATAGAATCTGTATAACGGCAATACATACACTACAAAGATGGTAGGCATTTAAAAGTATTTTATTTTGACTGAATGAGTTAGTGAAGCTGAACTTAAGTACGGAATAATGACACCAGATGTAGTCTTGAAAGTAATGCAGTACTGTATGTATTGAAAGAAGATTGAGAGTCTCTAGTACATGTTTCAGTTGGCCGACAAGGGATAAGGTAAAGACAATTTTTCATTAGTTCATTTTTGTCAAATACCTGATGGCAAGTCTTGCATGCATTGTTTTCCAAAGCACAAAAGCTGCTGGGCCAATATACATGAAAATCATATTTCCCTGTTTTGAAAAGTTTTTTGAGCAGATATTTGGTGGATGGCAAGAGGAAAGTTTGTGGTAGAAGAAGTATCACAATTTGGAGAAGTGTTTGCAGACCATCTTGTGTCAATTCCACTGCTCCAGCAAAAGCCATTAAAAGTAGGATGGTTTGTCCAAGAGTAACACATGCTCCTCTGTACAGTGGGGACCTCATTATGTCATCATTAACCTGGAATAAAAAACAGGATCTCTATTAGTTATAGCTCCTGTAATGTGGTTAAAGTAGGAGATGTGATCGAACCATTTGGCCTCTTGGCAGCAGAGGCACTCCCACCCTCTTTCAGAGGCAGTATGAAATGTTGTGACATCATAAATTAAACTGCTCACTATTGGCAGAAGAATCAAGAATCTGGATTCCAGCAGTGAAGGGGCTGCTGTAAAATATTGACTAAATATTCACCATTGGCTCTATGATGGCACGATATTCAGAACCAGTGGTTGTTATGAGTGTTATGAGTTGAATTATCAGAAATTGTCATTATTTGGAATCCTGCTCAGCCATTCCCAGTGCCATTCCAAGCTAACTATGGTACAAGGACAAAATGTTTGATGGCTCTACTGTGCAAATTTGGAATATATTATAATAAAGATTATCCTACTGCATGTAGTGTGAACCACAACAGCTCATATTTTACAGAAAGTGATTGAACTTCAACAAGGATTTGATTCATATCTCGAATCAGACTGGTTTGTATCAAAAATGATCCTACCATGTGTTCAGAATCAGAAGTTGAGCCATTATCACCATCATCATCACCATCACCATCACCACCATCACCACCATCATCGTCATCCGTGCTGTCAAGGAGGTGCTACAGAGAGGAGAGACACCAATAGCTATTACTAGTTAAGAGAAGTGCTGGATTTAAATTGTTGTGTTAAATCAGTTTCTGTGAAAGGGAAAGGATTTAGAAGTTGATATACAGTATTTATACAAAATCATCATATTGATAATGATGATGAAGATGATGATGAATAAATACTGTAAATCAATTTCTAGCCCCGTTAGCACAACTACTACTCATGTTTTCTGTCCTTGGTTCTGAGAGGTCCCCCAGAACATCATGTTTGATTACTCCGCTTTAAAAGTGAAAACTTAAAATGCAAACTCACATCGAAGTCAGAGTCCAAACTCTGTCCTTGTGGTCATCAAGCGACTGCTAGGAGGAGACAATAGGTAGCATTATTTCAAAGTGGGGCTAAGTCTTAATCATTATGAGAATACACATGAAATAAAGAATGAGTGAACCTACTTTTTCAGGTTCATTGTTCATCCTCCCCTGTTCCTCATCGCTGTCATCTACAGCGTGTCCACTGGGTTGCTTAAAAAAAAGAAAGAAAAATAAACATTTTATAATAGATAACTAACTACTTGGCTTCATAAGCACCCCTCATGTCTCATGTTAGATAACATGACTAGGCTGACCTCTCAGAGCAATGGCAGAAGTCATGAGGTGTGCTTATGAGGCCAAAGTGATTTCTGAGCTGTTAAGCTGTTTAAAATGCAAATTCACCTAGAAGTCAGAGTCAAAACCTGCGCCTGTCCCATCGCTGTCAGTGTTGTCATCAAAGGACTGCTGTATAAGAGGGGAGACAATTCTGTTAAATCACCACACGGCCATCTTGCTAAAAGCTATAGGTGATGAACGTGGAGACTTTGCAAGGCCGCCGAAAAATCTGATTGGCTCTGCTTTTACTCTCAGTTGCTGAGGCAAAACTAAGTAGACCAGAGGTATAAGCTACGTTAGCAAAGGGACAAGAAAGCTATGTATGTGCAAATAAAGTGGATAGAAGAAAACAAAGTAAGTGTGGGATTGGAGAGAAATGTGAAAGACAAAAAATGTTAAGTGACCCAAAGAGGATTGGACTGGTGGAACATGGGGCGGTTGGAGTAAAGCCACCATAGTGCGCATGCACCAACCGCGCGTGCAGCCTGTAGCAGTCGCTCATGTTTTCTTTTCTTAGTTTTACAATTCTTTTGCTCTTTTCTTTATTATTAATATCTTTAACTTAAGGACCGTCCTTTATATATATATTCCTTCTCGTCCTTCTTTCTAATTTTTATTCTAATCTATAATTCTGTTTTGCATGGAGCACTGCTAAAAACAATTTCCCCTCGGGGATAAATAAAGTAATTCTGATTCTGATTCTTTTTCTGATTCTGATAAAGGCGGCTGGAAAGCTTTTCCAGCCCAGATACTCAGTGTAAAAGGTGAGTGAATCAATTATGAATAATTCAAAGTTAGTGCAATAAGTATTTATGATCAATTGCACCCATGTTATTATTACTTACCGTTAAGTCAAGCAACAAAATGGTAACGTATAGTAGTGGTCTGCAGGGAACTAGTTAATGTTGCATCTCCATTAGGTTGGCTAACAAACTTAGCTAGCAAGATACTGTGACCGCTAACCTAGCTACAACGTACAGATCACAGTATAACCTTACACTATGTGCGTGTGTGTGTGTATATATGTATGTATGTATATATGTGTGTGTGTATATATATATATACACACACTCACACACACACACACACACACACACACACATATATATATATATATATATATAACTGGTAGGGTGTTTTATTAAATTCGGCATATAAATTCTTTCAGTGTTTCAGTGTTGCATTTTAGTGTGTTTAGTTACTCCGTTATTCTTCACCTTATTCATGCTATATTATTCTAATTGTGCCTTGCACTTTGTTGCATTTAGTTGTGTGTTTTATCTATCCTCTTACTCGTACTACTTCTACACTTTGTATCGCAACTGCTGCACAGCAATTTCCCTCGGGATAAATAAAGCTTCTTGAATCTTGAATCTTTCAAACAGCCCGAATTTCAACGCACCTCCTGGTTTAAGAGAGGCGAAGTGGTCGGGTTTTTTTGTTTTTGTTTTTTTGTTTTTTTAGGGTGAACTCTTTTGATATACAAAAAAGTGATTCCTTACCTTCCATATGTTGTAGAAATCCTGACTGGAATAGTTGTGAAGTCAGTTTCCTAATCTGGAGAAGTTCCTCTCGCACAAAAAATACATCAACAGGGCTTGTCCAGGACGCGGAACGAGCATGTTGAGGGTGATTATAAATGTATGCGAAATGAAAAAAAAAACACCTCACAGGTGATCGCTCAGATTGCAGGCGATGCTACCACAATGTTATATCAATATTTGTTGTTCTTTAAGAAAACTGTATTGTTTTGTTTCATGGCTTTCCGGCATGCAAAAAAAATAAAAAATACTACTCCCTGCATGCAATGTGAAGCTCAAGGCACCAATTACAGCTCAGCTGTTATCGCGTTGATAGCTGTGGGCTGAGCTGTCTCCGTGAGCTGTCAGTCAAGTGATGCTGTGAGTTGATGTGAGAGAATTTAGAGAAATGAAGTCGATTAGCTAGTTAGCAATAGTAACATTAATGTTACTAGTAACGTTACTCGGGACATGTTGGTGGATGATGTTGACGTGGAAGCCATCCAGGACGTACGTGTAACATCAACGGCAGTTGTCGACCCACGGGCTGGCTAACATTAGCATAACATGAGTGTTAGCAAAAGTTCTCAGAAGTTCGCAATAGTAACGTGAGTGTTACTACTAGCATTATTAGGGACACGTTGGTGGACGATGCTGACATGGAAGCCGTCCAGGACGTACGTGTAACGTCAACGCCAGAAGTTGACGACCCACGGGCCGGCTAACATTAGCATAACGTGAGTGTTGGCCAAACCACCGCCTCAGAATCGAACGCCTGGGAATCCACCGTTCCTGCAATGTTAGAATCACTAGCTGCTGCTGCTGCAGTTAGTGTTCTTGTGCTTTATTGTAAAACAGAGAGCCTTGAGGAAATAAGAAAGGCAGAGTGTCAGTGGATAGAGAGACACAATATGTGGACTCCAGAAAAACCCACGGTATGTTGTTACACTATTGTTGAAATAGTCAGATCAAATATTTAAATTACTTACTCAATAATGAAGGTGTTATTGCAGGATATTCAAGCTCATTTATACTCCCTCCTGTCCTCTCCCTTGCAATTCGCTTGCTGTTTTGTCAGACTGCAATTGCCACTGAGCAAAGTGGTCACTCTGATGATGAGGATGACACACCTCAACGCCAGAAGGCACAGAAATGCTGTACAAGCATATGTTCATGTTCTTGTTACTTTTTTTCAGTTACCTTTTATTTTAATTATTTGGATTGATTAAGTTGTGACATAATTTACTGATGATTTGTTGTCTGTGTCATGCATTTATCATTATGCTTTTACAAATCTGAGTATGTATACAACTTTTGGGCAGTACACGTTACTATTCAGTCTTATACTCATCACCATAACTGCTGACCTTTTACACCCTTCCCCCACACTTGTTTATCAGACTTTTCAGGAGGACCTATACAGAACTCCAAAACAACCAAAGGTAAATGTAACAGTTCATATTATTAAAAGTACAACTAAGGGTTTTTTTGTGTGTAGTTGTTTATTTTATTCATTTATTTTTTAAGACAGTAGAAACAGTGTGTAAAATAGGCTGCAGCACCCAACTGATTGTTGTCAGAGATCTCAGTCATGCTGTGGCTAGGTAACAAACTAGGCAGTAAATAAAGGCAGAAAACTAGGCAGCAAATAAAGGCAGAATCAGTAATTGAGGGAAAACCAAAAAATGCTTACTTACTTACTAACTGATTTTCTGCCTGTTATCATCGATACTTATTAAATTAATTGGTAGTGCCATAAGTGGTCCCAGCCCAACACAAATCATGTTGCACATCCTCTGAAGTCTGCAGATTCCAAAAATATTAGTATATTCACTCAGTGATCTTCCTGTCATCAGTAATGTTTGCCAAAGTTCAGATTTCCATTCAGTTTGAATGAACAAGTGTGCAATTTTTCAGACCTGATTTTGGTGTTGCACTTGTTTGTTTAATGACATAGAGAAAGCAATTCGCTTGAAAACATTTCAGCAGGATTACAACACACCTTCTCCACTTGTACCAACCAGAGCAACAGATAACATCACAGATTTTGGGCTTACAGTATATCACAAGATACTACCAAAGTTCTCCATCCATTTAAGCCTCTTCTTTCTTTATCTTCTCTTTCTCACCTGATAGAGGGACTACAAAAATGACCTAAAGGAGCTTGAGGAGAGGATAAATGTCAAGGATAAGGTGATCAGATGGTTGCGAAGGTTGAACCTTCAACTGCAAGAGGGTAAGTATGGAGGGGAGCCCTTGCAGTAACCTTGAACCTATTTCCATGACAATATTATAATAATAATGCTACAGGTAAGTGTTCCCTTTTTAATTTAATTGTAGGGCTAGCAGATACAATCACAAAAACTGTGAAAGACACTATACAGGCAGCTCAGCCTGCCCCCAGCCACCCGGTGCCTTCTAGCAGCCGCCCGACTTGCATAGTCAGGAGAAGTGATTTCATTTGTGGACCATGCAGTGTTTCCCATACATTCATTATATTTGGCCTGTCCAAATCCTCTTTTAAGCAATGAATTAATCGTCCATCCATCCATTTTCTATGCCGCTTATCCCTTTCAGGGTCGTGGGGGGGCCGGAGCCTATCTTGGCTGTCAACGGGCGAGAGGCAGGGTACACCCTGGACCGGTCACCAGCCGATCGCAGGGCACAAACACACAACCATTCACACTCACAGTCACACCTAGGGGCAATTTAGAGTCACCAATCAACCTATCAACCTAATGAGCATGTTTTTGGTCTGTGGGAGGAAGCCGGAGTGCCCGGAGAGAACCCACGCATGCACGGGAAGAACATGCAAACTTCACACAGAAAGGGCCGACCTGAACCTGCGACCTTCTTGCTGTGAGGCACGTGCACTACCTGCTGTGCCACCATGCAGCCCCGCAATGAAGTGATCATCTATACTTAAATTGTGCTGTCTTTTCATTTCTTCTAATTAATGTTTGGTGATGGCACGCTATTTGTCAGCTCCCCTCCACCCCAGAACTGAACACCAACAAACCAGAGGTGACTTTAGTGTCAAAGAGGAACAGTACGGCGGTTGTCTGGACCTGCTTTGACAGTCACGTATTGTGTAGAATGACCCTTTCTACTGTAGCTTTAAAAAGTATCACAAGGCCATGTGTGACGATTGCATCGCTAAAAGCCCGTCTTGACAGAAATGTTAGAGAGCAGAACTCCTTTTGAATGACATTCAAAACGACACTGTGAAATGACCCCGGCGACAGCAGAGTTCATAGTGAAATATACGATGCCCTTCAATCCACACATTTACATATTACATGTTTACAACGAGGCTTTGCGTTATCTAAATATGCTGTTTTAACTTTTAACTTTGCTGTTGTAAACGTTACTGTTGCTGCTCTAGAAACAACATTTAGTTATATTTAAAATATAAATAAATTCTAACCCTGTTTTGAATAGACTGAGCACACACTCATTCGTCACCACGCAGTAATACTACATAGACTATTTGTGCCAAAATGATGATTTCAAATAATTCCTATATTTTTAAGACTGCTTATTAGAAACTTAGTAATAGCTAGCTGCTAATTTAGGCCTTACACCTACACATTGCACATGTGGGATGCAAACATAAGCTTCGCCACACCACCTGAACCTCAGTAAAAAAAAAAGTTCAGTCATATCTTTTTTTCTCACTAGCACCCATGCCAATGCCACACCTTTGAGAACTGGACTTTTTTGCATTCTGGGAGTACATGGATGTATTCTAATATTTCTTCATCTTTGCAGAATGAGTCTGTAATGGATTTAATGAATCGAACCACCTTGGATTAGGCTCAAAGGTGTGATGGCTACAAGAAGCAGGACTGTGATGGACTCCATCTTCACTGCGGAAGAGATGGCGACGTGCTCCATCACAGGAAAAAAGGGGATTATAGGGGAGAAAAGAGAGAGCCTTGACAAAGGCAAAGTGAAGCTAGTGATTGGTAAGCATGCCTGAATATTGTTTGGGTTGGACAAAATGCTATTGTATCAGCTTGTTAACACACAAAAGTGTTGCTCTTTTTCAATTATTTTCATTAGCATCCTCATTGACACCTATCTTACACAGCATGAATTAATTGGTGAACCCCGAGTAAATTTAGTAGCATTTCATTTCTGACAGACCATGTCAAAAAAGTTCACGGAGCCATCGGACACACTGAAATCAAAGCCTGCGTGGCACAAAAATTAAAGGACACCAGGAAATGAGCTGAGAGGGAAACAGGGTAACCTATTACCTATATACTGTATATGATACTGTTGATGATACTTTGACTCGTAGAATCCAGTTTTGGATGGCGTCTGAGGGGCCTGCTGTGGGTCTGCACAGGATCTGTGCTTGTTTATATATTTGACTACATAGACCAGTCATCCCTTAAAATAAAATAACAGAACCAATCCTGTAATCCAGATAGAAAAGAAATTAACATTTACTTTGATAGAATAGACTGGTGTTTGTACTGCCCTAATCTTTGATTTTGTCTTTCAATCCCAAAACAGGGAGCCTGCTGGAGGATACCCAGAGGACCAAGACAACACAAACACACAATACACACACACCCTTTCCCGAGAAGACATTTTTTAGGGGCATTTAGATCCTTTTTATGGACAGTTCTGTTCTCACATTTCATTGCATGTTTGCAAATGAACAGTATTTGTATCACTTATATTTCTCTTAACATACTAATATTTCTCTCCTCCTTAAACCGACACCTTATCGTGGTGGAGGAGTTTGAGCACCCGAATGATCCTAGAGGCTATGTTGTCCGGGGCTTAATGCCCCTGGTAGGGTCTCTCAAGGCAAACAGATTCTAGGTGACGGGTCGGACTAAGAGCGGTTCAAAAGCCCCTTATGAAAGAGAAAAAATCAAGGAAGCATACGTTGCCCGGATTGGCGTCACTGGGGCCCCACCCTGGAGCCAGGCCTGGGGTTGGGGCTCGCAGGCGTGCTCCTGGTGGCTGGGTCTTGCCCACGGGACCCGGCCGGGCACAGCCCGAAGGAGCGACGTGGGCCCACCTTCCCGTAGTCCCACCATCCGCAGTGGTGTTCTGTTATTGGATTTCTGTGCTAGTCACAGTTTGTCCATGACGAACATGTCAAGCATAAGGGTGTCCATCAGTGCACGTGGCACCAGGACACCCTACGCCGGAGGTCAATGATTGACTTTGTAGTCATCTTACCTTCGGCGGTATGTCTTGGACACTCAGGTAAAGAGGGGCTGAGTTGTGAACTGATCACCACCTGGTGGTGAGTTGGATTCGCTGGCAGGTTTTCAACTCCCACCTCCGGGAGAGCTTCGACAGATTCTGACTGCATCCGTAGCTGTGGCCATAAAATCGGTGGTGCCTGTCGTGGCAGCAACCCCCGAACCCAGTGGTGGACACCGGAAGTAAGGGATGCTGTCAAGCTGAAGAAGGAGTCCTATCGGGCCTGGCTGGCGCATAGGACTCCTGAGGCAGCTGACGGGTACCGGTAGGCCAAGCGGCAGCTCAGGCAGTTGTAGAAGCAAAAACTCGGGTCTGGGAGGAGTTCGGGGAGGCCATGGAGGAGGACTACCGGTCGGCCTTGAGGAAATTCTGGCAAACCATTTGGCGCCTCAGGAAGGGGAAGCAGCTTTCTGTCAACACTGTTTACAGTGGAGATGGGAAGCTGTTGACCTCGACTGGGGATATTGTCGGGTGGTGGAAGGAATACTTCGAGGATCTCCTCAATCCCACTGTCATGTCTTTCATAGAGGAAGCAGAGACTGGGGACTTGGAGGTCGATTCATCCATCACCGGGGCTGAAGTCACTGAGGTAGTTCGCAAGCTCCTCTGTGGCAGAGCACCGGGGGTGGATGAGATCCGCCCTGAGTACCTCAAGTCTCTGGATGTTGTAGGTTTGTCTTGGTTGACACGCCTCTGCAACATCGCGTGGCAGACGTGGACAGTGCCTCTGGACTGGCAGACTGGGGTGGTGGTCCCTCTTTTTAAAAAGGGAGACCGGAGGGTGTGATCCAACTATCGGGGGATCACACTCCTCAGCCTCCCTGGGAAAGTCTATTCCAGGGTACTGGAGAAGAGAATCCGGCCGATAGTCAAACCTCGGATTCAGGAGGAACAATGCGGTTTTCGTCCTGGCCGTGGAACACTGGACCAGCTCTATACCCTCCACAGGGAGCTTGAGGGTTCATGGGAGTTTGCCCAACCAGTCCACATATGCTTTGTGGACTTGGAGAAGGCATACCGTGTCCCTCGCGTCATTCTGTGGGAGGTGCTCCGGGAGTATAGGGTTGGAGGCCCTCTATTGAGGCCTGTACAGTCCCCGTACAACAGGAGCAGGAGCTTGGTCCGCATTGCCGGCAGTAAGTCAGACCTGTTCCCGGTGCATGTTGGACTCCGGCAGGGCTGCCCTTTGTCACCGGTTCTGTTCATCATTTTTATGGACAGAATTTCTAGGCACAGCGGGGGGCCGGAGGGGGTTCGGTTCGGGAGCCGCCAGATTTTGTCTCTGCTTTTTGCGGATGATGTTGTCTTGTTGGCTCCCTCGAGCCAGGACCTTCAGCATGCACTGGGGCTGTTCGCAGCCGAGTGTGAAGCAGCTGGGATGAGAGTCAGCACCTCCAAGTCCGAGGCCATGGTTCTCGGCCGGAAAAAGGAGGATTGCTCCCTTCAGATTGGGTGAGAGTTCCTGCCTCAAGTGGAGGAGTTTAAGTATCTTTGGATCCTGTTCACGAGTGAGGGAAGGATGGAGTGTGAGATTGACAGGCGGATCGGTGCAGTGGCTGCAGTAATGAGGCCGCTGTACCGGTCTGTCGTGGTGAAGAAGAAGCTGAGCCGAAAGGCGAAGCTCTCGATTTACCGGTCAATCTACGTTCCTACCCTCACCTATGGTCATGAACTTTGGGTCATGACCGAAAGAACGAGGTCCCGGATACAAGCGGCTGAAATGAGTTTCCTCCGCAGGGTGGCGGGACGCTCTCTTAGAGATAGGGCGATGAGCTCTGTCACCCAGGAGGAGCTCAGAGTAGAGTCTCTGCTTCTCCACATCAAAAGGAGTCAGCTGAGGTGGCTCGGGCATCTCTATTGGATGCCCCCTGGACGCCTCCCTAGGGAAGTGTTCCAGGCATGTCCCACCGGGAGGAGGCCCCGGGGAAGACCCAGGACATGCCGGGGTGACTATGTCACTCGGCTGGCCTGGGAACGCCTCGAGATCCCCCCGGAAGAGCTGGGGGAAGTGTCCGGGGAGAGGGAAGTCTGGGCGTCCTTGCTCAGACTGCTCCCCCCGCGACCCAGCCCCGGATAAGCGGGAGAAAATGGATGGATGGATGGACTTTATTTCTGATAAAATTATTAAACTGAATATTAAACACTGGTTTGAAGTCTGCCTTTGTATGGATGGACAGATCATATCGTGCACCCTCATTTTCCTCTTAGACGACATCTGCCAGGCACATCCAAGACTGCTTGCATTCCTAGTTTAGATTTGTGTTTTGTTGGTTTAAATTTTGTATAGAAAATGTAAGCACTAAGACTATTTTGAAACCCATTTGGTTTCACATGGGTATTTGAATTGGTTTCACATGGGAGTTTATAGGGGTTACACATGTAAAAACATGAGTTTCACATGTAATAACATGGGTTTCACATGGCTATTTTAATCAGTCTCACATGGGAGTTTATATGGGTTACACATGTAATAACATAGGTTTCACATGTGATCACATGGGTTTCACATGGGTATTTGAATTGGTTGCACATGGGAGTTTATATGAGTTACACCTGTAATAACATGAGTTTCACATGAGATCACATGGGTTTTACATAGGAATTTACATGGGTTTCACACATTACACCATGAAAAATGTGTTAACCTGTTTTCACATGTTAAATTTCACATGTGCAAAATCACATGTCCATATAATCACGTGACCACATGTGATTTGCACATGTGGCATTCATGTGGTTTTTCTGTAAGGGTGGAGTTTAACACAGCCTCTACCTCTGCAAGCATGGTTGTCAGTTCCTCAAACTTCAATGAAGCCTTCCCCAGGATCCTCTTTAAGCATGTTTTTACAGATCTAACAAGTCTCTCCCAGAAGCCGCCCCACCAAGCAGCTCTCTCAGCAATAAACTTCCAGGTGATCCCCTTGTCTGTGACAAACTCTGTAAGCTCTGATCCTCTGAATGACTTCCACAGTTCCTTTGGATCTTGGTCTGCTCTTTTGAATGTTTTGGCATTGTCTGAGTAAATAACTTTAAACAGTCCTCGCCTTGCAATAATTTTCCTTAAAGCTAATAGAAAGCTTTCAGTAGTCTGATCTGAGACTAACTCTAAATGTACTGCTCTTGTGACAGCACATGTGAAAAGTGCAATGAAGCCCTTCTTGGGCTGTCCACTAGATTTAACATACAGGGGAACTGCAAAATCTACCCCAGTAACTTCAAAGGGTGGGGACTTTACAACTCTGTCTCTAGGTAATGGAGCTGTAACTTGCTGAACTGGTTTCACCTTTAGCCTCCTGCAGATGTAACAATGTGATACCACCTGCTTGACTAGCTGCCTCCCCTTTAAAACCCAGTATCTCTTGCTCATTTGAACTAGAGTATCCCTGACTCCAGAATGCATCACTCTCTCATGGCAGTGTTGAACTAGCAGCTCAGAGTATCTGTGATTTGTAGGTAGCACGTATGGGTGTTGCTCCCTGAAACTAAAATCAGAGTGTTGTAACCTGCCTCCTACACTGACAATGTCATTTTCGTCGAAGAATGGCTTCACGTCCTTGATTTTGGAATCTCTCTTAATGTTTGACCAGATTTCAGCTGGGAGATTTCTTGGCTAAAATCTTGCTCCTGTGTCATCACCCAGTACAGTTCTGCTGCAGTGAGTGTGATATACTCAAAGTGTAATCACTTTTGTGGAAAATTATTATTTTCATATTATTATTGTAATTATTTGTGAGCACTTTATTTTTGTTATTATTATTTTTAACAAGCAAATAGTATTTCAGTATTGCGGGTTTAGACGTAAAGTAATTAATTTCAAAGATACTGTGAGATGAAGGTCTTGGGGAGCAGAGAGGCAGAACCAATTAGCTTGGGTGGTTCCGCGTCCAGTTTCCTAAGGTGGACACCTCCGTTTTCCCGCCACAGGAAATTTAGGAAGAAAGCAGGTGGTTCGGCT
The DNA here is from genome assembly GCF_039877785.1 of Chaetodon trifascialis. Lineage (NCBI taxonomy): Eukaryota > Metazoa > Chordata > Actinopteri > Chaetodontiformes > Chaetodontidae > Chaetodon > Chaetodon trifascialis. The sequence continues at coordinate 1,648,254 of NC_092073.1, forward strand.
CTTCATTCCTCTTGATAACTTCATCTGTGTTTGCAGGTCAGTACCCTGTGAAAGCCATGAAAAGGGTGGAATTATCTCCTAAAACTGAATTTTGTGTCGCCTGTGTGATTAGTGTGTTGATGAGTTTGAATGTTAATTTTGTTTAGAGTTAAGTGTAGAGTTGCGAACAGCGACGTTAGTAGGAAAAAAATTAATGGCAATTACCGTGTTATGAAGTGGAGCACATTGTTGGCGAGTGTGAACAGTTACAGCAATATTTTCAATGTTGATGGCCCTGAATACCTGATGGATGGTTTGTATAGCTGTATTTCTACTTGTAGCCTGTAAATAATAGTTTTGGATAAGTTCACTACAGAAATGTATTAAGCTGAAGTTCAAGTTAAGAAACCTCCATTTTGTGAGTTTGATTGAAACGGACAATGTGTTTTAAGTTGATGAATATTCCCCAATGCAATGTGTTAAGTGTTATGTAAACAGAGTATTATAATTGTTGTTACTCAGTAAATTAGGAGTACCTGTAAGGTGTAGTGAACAGAATGTAATAGTAGAAATAGGAATAACACAGATGCTGATGCAGTTGAACAAACAGAAATGTTCATCTGGGTTGGGGTGTGGTGGAACTGACTGAGATGGAGGGAAGATCATACTAGTGTGCCTTATTGAAATGATGCATGGACAATGAACCACACAATGGACGATAACACAAAGGGACAATATTGTCAAGAGTGACATCAAATAAAAAAAAAAAATAAATCATTTGTTACAGTGGAACCAGCCTTGGGACCCCTACCTTGAGCTCCTCAGAAGTTAGCTCTCCCTGAAGCCTTTGACTGGAGCTGGGATTAGCTATGAATTCTTTCACCCATGCAGTTATTCTCAACACTGTTTTTAACCTACTGTACCTTTCCAGGTCTAACAGGGGTTCAACTTGTTCAGTGCTGGTGAGCTGTACTGCTGCCTGAAACTTAGACCTAAGCTGAGTTCTCACTCTCATCAGCAACACAGTCCTCATCAATGCTCTCTGTTTCATCAGTTGATGCAAGTGGAGGAGGGCCACTCCACCACAGCTGGTTTTGGATAAGGTTCTCGAAACTCTGGCCTCTGGTGGGTAAATCAGCAGGGTTGTTGTTACCACTGCAGTGGGACCACTGTTCTGAATTTGTGAGACCTTGTATTTCACTCACTTGACACAAATGGCTTCCATTTTTGTGCTGCACTGCGTATCCAATGGAAAACAATCATTGAATCTGTCCACATCTTAAGCTGATTTTTCTCCATGTTCAGCGACTTGAGGATGATATGAGAAAGATACGAGCTGATGTCTGTAGCACGTTTCATCCATTGGCAAAGGTTCATGCAGGCGTGGGACAGGATCTCTTTTGCTGTCGTGGAAACAGAAAGAGCTTCATTCACATTACTTGAGCTAGACATGAAATCATCCACGTAGAGTGACTCTCTCAGCGCCTCCACAGCCCTTGGATGTTCACTTTCATACTGTTTTTCATACATATCTTTCTCTGCTAGGGCTATCTGCAAGAAAGCTTTAGTAATGTCTGCAGTAAAGGCTATCTGGGGTATTCTGAATCCAATTAGCACATCTAGCAGGTTTGGGTTAAGGTTTGGCCCTGACAGTAAACAGTCATTTAGGGAGGGGGAACTCCTCCTCGTGCGATGATGCATCAAATACTACTCTCAGTTTTGTTGTTACTTTATCTTCTCACAGAACAGCATGATGTGGCATGTAGTACTTCACAGTCTCTGGTTGTTCAGCTGCTGAAGCATTCTCAGGTGCATCCTCACAGATGCCTTGCTGCAGGTAATCCTATATGGTATCATTGTACCATGAGTACAAAGTTACATTTTTAGTCTCCTTTTGAGACCTTCAAATCGCCCTTTAGCAACTCTGAATTTGTCTGGGAGTGTTGGTTTGTCTGGTCACCATGGCAACTCAAAGTTCAGAAGAGCCTCAGTTTCTTCTGGGCTCTGGGTTTTCTTATTGACAATGCCAAATGACTCCACCTCCCAAAAGGCATGTAACTGTATTGAGATCTGGGTGTCTTCTTCTAGACTGATATGCATACAAGTGGCATCAGGTACACTAGAAGTTGAAACTAGCCCTGCAAAGCCTATCCTAAGCTGCTTTCTACAGCTACTAGTGATTCTGTTATTCTTTGGCCTTTGCCAGACACCACTCTCCAGTAAAAGTCAGCTCCTATTAGCACTGACAGTTCTGGATCATCAGCACCTTCTAGTGGAAAGTCAGCAAGCTGCAGACCTTTTCTCTTTAGCTCTTCTTGGATGGGTTCGCCAGGAATCTTTATCACAGCGATGCACACGTGGGGAGTTTCCACTGCTTCAATCTCAAGTTTCTGCTGTGTATTCCACACATTCTCCAGTGGTACTTTCACAATGTTGCGCTGTGCTGTCACAGGAGCTGTAGATCCAAAGGTGTGTAGATGCAGCATCTCTTGCCTTACCACTGGTAGTCTTAAGGCTTTCACCACACCTTCATGAATGAAGCTTTTCTGGCTGCCTCCATCTAACAGACAACATACGATTCTTCTCCCTGCTGGGCCCTCTGTCGACGCTTTCACTGTCTGGAGAAGCACTGTATTTTGCATGTTAACTTTCAGTTCTGCTGTGCTGGACACAGATGACACAACAGCCACTGTGCTGCCATTGTCCATGTTTGACTTAACTTGAGCTCGTTCCCAAACTGACTAGTGATGTCTGCGACCACCTTCAACTCTACAGAATTTCGCTATGTGTTTTGGGCCTAGGCACACATAGCATCTTCTGAGATTTCTTAATTTTTCTTTGTGAGCTGACACAGAGTGTTCAGGGCAATGTTCTGGTTTTGTGGTTACCACTATCAGAATATATGCAGGTCTGAGGTCATTACTCGCTGTGTGCAGTGCAGTTGCTGAGGGCAAATTCCATTTTTTAGGTTTGTTTTCATAAAGGGGTGCTGGCTTACTAAATGATCTATTATTCGGCGGAATATACCCTTGTGTGTTACAGGGTCTGGTAAGTTGAAGTTCTCGCTCTCTGCTTTGGACCTCATTTTGCAGGAACAGGATGAGCTCAGGCACTTTCCATTCACCACTGGGGTCTGACTTGCATGTGTAGGCCAGCGCTATGTCTTCTGGTATGAGCTGGAGTAGTACTGGGTATAGCAGGCAATCACAGGTGTCACTGTGAACCCCCATGGATTCTAGACTGCGAATTTGAATTTCACATTCATCATACAGATGCCTGAGGGCTGCAACATCTGATGATTTTTTCACAGGAGTCAAGTTCAGTAGTTTGGACATATGTGCACTGATTACAATGTCTTTTCTCCCTAAATGGTTCTGAAGCAGTTCCACTGCTGCATCATAATTACTATCAGTCATGCTAAGTCCCGCGATAGCTCTTGTTGCTGCTCCAGTTAGATAGGATCTCAGGTAAGTGAATTTTTCCCTCTTGCATAGGGCATCATTGTCATGAATAGCTGTTTCATGATGGGACCAGAATTCTTGCCACTGGCTTATTTCTCCACTGTATTTCTGTATCACCAGCTTAGGCAGTTTAACAGTCTGTTTACTTGTTGGTGAAACTGGGTTCGAACTTGCATTGCTCACCCGCCCACTCACAGAGTCCCGTATTGTCTGAATGAGCCTGGTGGCCTGGGCTCTCAGTGTGAGAATGCGGTCCTGGTAGTCCTGGGTAGTAGCAATCTCCATCTCCAATTTGTCGGTCGGCGTTTCATCCTCAATTCCTTTGTCTAAGTCCAGTAAACTTACTTTGTTCAACAATACTGACAGCATTTCACAGAGTTTATCACAGTCGGGCACATCGTTGCTCACCTCCTCTTCAACATGAGTTAACAGCTTTGTTGTAGAGCTGCATATCGTCCTGCTTCCGTTTCATCTGCTCGAAGTGCTCAGCCATGTCTGCTGCTAGCATTAGCTAGCATTAGCTTCCAACTTCAAAACATTTTCAGTTTCAGCACCAAAATGCTATGTAGTGGAGGCTTCAAATGATGACCAAGGCACTTCTTTTGTCAAACGGAACATTTTACTCTCCACATGCTGCAGTTTACCAAGGAGAAAGTTGTAGAAAAGGGCAAACAAAACAGGCCGTTGCGGCTGGAGTCTTGTGTTCATAACATCATATGCTAGCTCAAACGCTCCTCACATTACTTCCTGTATTTCAAAATAAAACATCTTCTGTTGGCTAGACTCAAATTACTATCAATAAGTAACGGATCTACACGCATTTAAATAATAAATAATGTAAATAGTGTATAATAGGTCTTTCAACTGCTTTCAAACTAAGCAACATAAATCCATCCATCCATCCATTTTCTATGCCGCTTAACCCTTTCAGGGTCGCAGGGGGGGCCTCGGCTGTCAACGGGCGAGAGGCGGGGTACACCCTGGACTGGTCGCCAGAGTGCCCGGAGAGAACCCACGCATGCACGGGAAGAACATGCAAACTTCACACAGAAAGGCCCGACCCGGGAATCGAACCTGTGACCTTCTTGCTGTGAGGCACGCGCACTACCTGCTGCGCCACCGTGCAGCTCTACAACATAAATCACGTCAATTAATTATCGTGAACTTCATTTCAAATAAACAATAATAATAATACACACACATACACACACACACACACATAATCAAAGAAGTTCTTCCTCAGACTGCTCCTGAAGATGAACATCTTCCCAAAAGTTCACACCCAATTCTACAGAGACACCATTGGGAGTGTCCTCACATCCTCCATCATTGTGTAGTACCCCGTATCCTCTGCCCCCACCAAACACAGACTGGAAGGCTTCATGCGAACAGCTGGGCAGCTCACAGGACATGTGTGCTGCATGATGCCAGAGCCAGACAGCAGGCCAGTAGGACAGTGGCAGACCAATCACAATAGACTCCCTTGCTCTTCAGAAATATTCCATCTAGCCACAGGTTCAGCTACATTGACACCAGGACAACTAGACACCTGAACAGGTTTTTTCCTAAGGCAATTAATGTCCTCAACACCTCCCACACACACGCACATACATGCACACATACTATTTACACATGCACACGCACACACACACACGCGCGTGCGCACACACACACACACACACACACACACACACTGTTTGTGAGTATGGATCTACTATAGATAATATGTTCAATATTTGCCAGGACTGTGCAAATGTGTAAATGTTGCATTATGCAGCACATTATCAAATATTTCAGTCTGTAGTTTCATAGTTTCAGTTTGAACATTTTTTTCTCATCAATGCTTACTGCTATTCTAATTTGCTCTAGTTGACACCCAAATATGACACAAGTCGGTGTGATCCAACAGGTTACAAATACACTTCTGCTCTCTGCTAGAACTCAACCTGACAACCCAGTGCACATTGAGATCACTGAGCCAGAACTGGGTTTGGGGATCTTTCTAAAGGAACAGCCAAGACATTTGACTACCAAAGAAGATAGTCAGCATGTTTAACCAGGAGATGGTATGTAGGAGAAATGTCCACGGCCAATATGATTAACACTTCCGGAAATTTGTTCATTATCATATTCATGTCACTTTAATGCTGATTAGACTTAATTTAACTAACTTCTTGGGCTGATACTCACTGGAACAAGGTTAACAACAAGACAAAAACGGTTCATAGGGGGACTGCTAACTGCAGCTTCTTTTCATCGGCTCCCTTTTCAGCTTAGGAGTCTCCTCCATCAATGTAGCTGCCATCAAATGTCACATAACTGAGCCACAGATGGAGTGTCCCAGAATCAAAGAACAAATGGAAAAACAGTGGGGAAAAAGAACTGGAAGCAGCACCATGGTATGAATTGTTTGTCACGGCAGACTTGTCACAAACTCACAAACGTTGAATCCTGATGTACTGAGAGGATAATTATGTTTGTAATGTGTTTTGAAACAGTGGTCCCCAACCACCGGGCCACTTGGTGCTGGGCCGAGGCTGAACAAAAAATATTTTATTGATCATCAGAGTCTGAAAGAAGTTTTATTTTGAAAACCAGGTGCATCCGCCTGTGCCTCTGTACACATGTCAAACCGCTCGTCTCGGTCATGTGATGCGGTAGTAAAAAAGTAAGCCCACAAGCAAAAATGAGTAAAAAAACAAAGGTGTTTGGATCATCACACACCGAGCCTCGCAAATGAGGCAATGAAGCCTTCTCGTTGAAGAGAAACAAGCGCAGGGCTCCCACTAATTCCAACTACATTCAGGGTAATACTGAGTTGTATTTTTGATAATTAGTTTTTATTCGTTTCTATGCCGGTCTGGCAAATTATTGCTTTATGTGAAACCGGTCCGTGGCGTAAAAAAGGTTGGGGACCGCTGTTTTGCAAACCAGTTTGACACGTAGAATTGTGAATTCACCAATGCGTTAAATATCACTTGATGTGTATGTCTGAGGTGAAATTATTAGGGCCACAGGGCAATCGCACTGAGGCCTATTGCCCCTAGCTTCGCCTTATTAGTGATACAGTGCTGAGCACTGAACACAGCAGGGGCAAAGCACTGAGCACTCTTGTTCTTCTGCGTGTTTCTTCTTCTTCATCTTATTATTAGTGATACAGTACTGAGCACTGAACACTCTTGTTCTTCTGCGTGTTTCTTCTTCTTTATTATTATTATTAGGGCCACGGGGCAATCGCACTGAGGCCTACTGCCCCTACAGCTATGCAATAGCGACGTAAGTCATGAAAAACTGCGATAAATTTCCCATAAGGAATGAATGGGAGGAGGTCAAAAAACTGACAAATCATGGGACTTTTTCTACTGCCTGCTGCTCCGTCCTACTTTCACCTAGAGACTCCATTTAAACTTTAAACTGTAGACACAAGTCTTGTGTATTGGTGTATTTCTCCATGTTTTGATAGGTCATGTGGTTTTTGATCTATCACTGTTCAATGACCGTGATCATTTTGAGGGAAATTTGGAGCTTTCAATGGGTATTGGATGGAATGTTCGCGCTAGAGTGCGTGACGTCATCGGTCAGAGTGGGAGAGAGCCGAAAAAACGCCCAGATTTTTTGTCTTTCCACACTCCTCCCAGCCATAATTTATACTCCACACGCATTATTTTTTCCACATTTGTAGATAAACTTGTTCTGTCTCTCACAATGTGCTCAAAAACTCAGAGACACTTACAAATTATGAATTAGCAGCCTCTAAGTGCGGCCACGTCTGTCTCCGCTCTTCATTGACTGCGGTACAAAGATTTTCTAACCCTGATTTTCTAACACCGATTTGTTCAGAAAGTCCTTACAGCGATGACGGTCTGTGTTTTTTTGTGATATGACCTACTGTTTTATTAGCATTAGCCTTGTGGTCAGACCAATGCAGAGGCAGAAAGTAGCTGTTTTCCCCAGTCTGAATGCGTGTGTGTTGCACTGAGAGCGCGCGCGTGTGTGTGTGTGTGTGTGTGTGTGTGTGTGTGTGTGTGTGTGTGTGTGTGTGTGTGTGAGACGTGTGCAAAGTAGCATTAGCCTTGTTGTCAGACCAATGCAGGGGCAGAAAGTTGCTGGTTTTCTCTGTCTCAATGCGTGTGTGTCTGTTGAGCTGAGAGCATGCATGTGCGCACTCGTGTCAGTGTGTGTGTGTGTGTGTGTGTGTGTGTGTGTGTGTGTGTGTGTGTGTGTGTGTGTGTGACATGTGAAAAGTAATGGAAATGCGTGCGAAAAACACACTGTAAATGTATGTTTTATTTTGAAGGTAATGGCAGGAAAAGGAAGTGGTGTGTAGATGTGTGTCGCTTGACTAGCTGAGTCACAACATCTAAGGAAAACTCTGTGAAAAGTATGTAGTTGGTGTTGTTTGGTGCTGTTTAACCAACACTTCATGCCTGAACATTATTCTGCATGTCTTCTGTGAATAGCTGAGGACATTTCTACCCAAAGTGTGTTGAACAGATTTTCATGGTATGTATTACTAAGTTGTTAGTGTCACTAGCCAAGTGAGTGGACTTTTAGCCATCGACAGCTAACTCAGCTTTCTAATAAGGCTGTAACTCCTATTTTCCTAAGAGGAGATTTGAAGAAAAAGAAGAAGAAGAAAAAGAAGAAGAAGAAGAAGCAGAAGGGGAGACACCCTGAGTTACGGACTGCACCATGAGCTTCCTGATGGCTGACTGCTGGCTCAACAGATTGCATGCCAGCAACCTGACTTCACTGTTGGATTAAGCTACCATTTTGGTTACTGCTCGTTTGAATGAAACGGCCAGAGAGTTTGAAGACTCACCGTACCGGAGCATTGCATCAGGCCTGCAACAAGGGGAAATTAGTGAAGTAACTGCCAGTTTGTGACCATGTGTGTGTGTGTGTGTGTGTGTGTGTGTGTGTGTGTGTGTGTGTGTGAGCTTGGTGATTGTAGCCACACTGGTATTGTTTTTTATTTTATTTAAAGGGAAAACAAAGGATAATTGAATATTGCATTGTATTTTATATATATATACACACACACACACACACACACACACACACACACACACACACATATATATAGTAAGTAAATAATTGAGTTTACTATTCTTACCACTGATTCCAGTGTGAATTTTTGGTTATTTCATTCATTAACAAAAACAAACAAACAAACAAAAAAAACACTTGGGTTTAAAGTGACTGATTACAGGATTATTACACAACAGCTATTGACAGTTAACTTGCCATGATTAAAAGACTCAAGACACCTAAAAAACTTAAAGGCTAATAGAGAAGACATTACATGATTACAACTGAACTTTGAAGTAGTTCATGTACAAAGTGAACTTTCCCAACACTGGCTCCTTCTATATAATATCATAATGTCACTAGTATTAATTTGAAATCCCGGAAGAATCTCATCATAATGTACACACTCCGGCAGTAGCCCTTGTGGCCCTTTCAAAATTTCCCCAGGGGAAATTGTCTAGTTTACATTTGTGAAACACAAATAAAAACATGTTTGTGAATAGTGAGATATTTGTGGGTCATGATACACATTTGCGGACTGTTCTCTGTGGGTTATAACAAATAAAGTGCAGTAACAACGTCCATATGGTTCATACAAACAGCATGTTGCACACATAAAAAGTATCATAAGTACTTATTAGTTGAATGAACATAATTTTGAGAAAACAGTTGGCTTTAGTCAGCAGTTTATGCTTGAAATGCAATCTCTGAGTGGTCAATAGTAGTACCACTTTCCAAAGTTTGTTTATTATTATTATCATGTCACTTTATTGCTGATTAGGCTAAACAAAAGTGCACCCACTGGTTTTTCTTCAAGCAAGTTGAGTCTCTTAACCAGAGTGTGCCTGTCAACATTCCCTGCTGAGGATGGTAAGACCGAGATAGGAGCCTGTTACCTTCTACACCCAGGGCCAGGTCATCATCATTTCTGGGGTTATGCTTCAGAGGCTCTGCAAGGGGAACAGGACACAGCCACATGAGCACAAGAAAATGCTATGACCAGGAGCAATACAACTTTTAAGCTGAATGGACTCGTATTCATAAAGCATGTCGTGAATTACTGGGGGAGAAATGAAGATAACCCTTTTTCGATTCCAGTGGAGAGATTCAGTTGTAGCAGCAGCACACTGACAGAAATAAGAACAGATTGTGTGTGTGACACTGACACGGTAAACTCAGAGTGGTGTTATCAGTAGCAGCACAATCAACAAGTCTATGTAAACAGCAAATACCAGACTAATATATGATATGATAAAGTAATGGAACCTTGATTTGTCTGTATTTAATATGGATGAAATGGAAATGACATAATAGAAGTAAAATATCGAACATAAAGAGTGTTAACATATTAACATGATATTGTATAGTATACTATGGTACATAATGATGTGGTATGGGATATCATCATTGACTCCAATACAAAGATTTTCTGAGAGAAGCAGAACAGACCACTGTTGTAAACTCACAAGTGTCTCAAAATATTTTCTGTAGAGAACACTGAAATCACACCAATCGTTCAGGAAGTCCTGACAGCGATGACGGTCTGTGTTCTTTCTGATAGGTGCTACCGTTCTCTCAGTATTAGCCTAAATGCGCGACCAGTGCAGAGGCAGAAAATTGCTTTTTCTCCGTCTGAATGCATGTGTGTTTGCTGCACTGAGAGCAGGTGTATGTGCGTGTGCACCTGTGTCTGAGTGGATCAAATCAAATCAAATCAAATCAAACTTTATTTATATAGCACTTTTCATACATAATAAAATGCAACACAAAGTGCTTCACAGGAATTTAGAAAAACAATATAAATAAAAATAAAGCAACAATAAAAACCCATCCCTCCCACCCTCTGTATATACAAACAACCACCCTCAACTACATACATACACACATGCACACCCACGCACACACACACACACACACACACACACACACACACACACACACACACACATGCACACACACACACACACACACACACACACACACACACACACACACACACACACACACACACACACACATTCTTACTGCAGACAATAGCAGGGGTAACGCGACATGGCAGGGCACTAATGATTGAGGAGAACGCCACCTTTGGGGCCGTCCACACAGAGAGACATCGGGGACTGTGAGCACAGGGGGCACCCGCACCTGGGCCCACCCGAGCCCGACAGACCGGTGGACCCCACACCAAGGTAGGGAGTCACCCGACCAGCCGGGCCAAGAGGGCCCGAGGACAGCACCCCCTGCAATAGATCAGACACATTTCTCAGTGTGGAGGACCCGCCGAGGAAACACTGGAATTAAAAAAATAAACATTTAAAAGAAGAAAAGTTCATAAGTAAATAAAATAGGTTAAAATAATACAACATATAAAGCATGAACATTGAGTGAAATAAGATGAGTGAAGGAAATAAATAGTAAATAAACTATAAATGAAAACTGCAGATAAACTATAAATAAAATGAGTAAATTAAATAAATAGTAAATAAACATGTCGTTAAAACATACAACTAAAATATGATGATTTAAAAAGTGAGTCTTGAGCCTCTTTTTAAAAACATCAACAGTCTCTGCGGCCCTGAGGTTCTCCGGCAGGCTGTTCCACAGTCGGGGGTCATAATGACTAAAAGCCGCCTCCCCGTGAGTGTTGATATGGTAAAAGAAGATCAGATAAATAAGAAGGCCCGGGACCATTATGACATTTGAAAACTAATAAAAGAACCTTAAAATCTATCCTGAAACGCACGGGGAGCCAATGCAGCAATTTTAAAACTGGTGTAATGTGCTCCCGCCTTCTGGTCCTCATCAGCAGTCATGTGGCTGAATTCTGTAGTAGTTGAAAATTTGAGGTTCTCTTTTTGGGAAGACCAGGGAGCAGGGCATTACAATAATCTAAGCGACAAGAGATAAAAGCATGCATCAGCACCTCCGTGCTGGCCTGAGAGAGAAACGGGCGGACTCTGGCTATATTCTTAAGATGGTAAAAACCTATCTTTGTTATGTTTTTGATGTGTGGAATAAAAGTAAGCTCAGAGTCAAAAATCACGCCCAGACTTTTTACAGAATGTGTCAGTTTAAGATCTTTTAGTTTTGGTAAAAGTTTCTCTCTCTGGCCTTCAGGACCAATTGACTAAGACCTCTGTTTTGTCCTGATTGAGCTGAAGGAAATTTTCTGCCATCCATGACTTGATGTCTATAATGCAGTTAAAAAGGGCATCAATAGGCCCTGTGTCATCAGGAGACACGGCAACGTACAGTTGCGTATCATCAGCATAACTATGGAAGCTGATGCCATGCCTCCTGATGACGTCCCCAAGGGGTAGGATGTACAGATTAAAAAGAGTTGGACCTAAAATTTACCCCTGGGGAATCCCACACTTGATGTCATGGGCACCTGAGGAACATGCATCCCAACTTACAAAGAAGTGTCAGTCAGTGAGGTATGAGACGAACTAGTTAAAAGCAGTACCTGAGAGGCCGACCGGGTGCCTCAGTCTGTTTAATAAAATGTGATGGTCTACAGTATCAAAGGCGGCAGTTAGATCCAGTAGTACGAAGACTGTGAGCTTATGTTTATCTAAGTTGCATCTGATATCATTTAAAATCTTTCATACGGCTGTCTCGGTACTGTGGTTCATCCTAAAACTAGACTGATACCTTTCTAAAATGTTCTTTTTGTTTAAAAAAATTGTTCACTTGGTTAAAAACCAGTTTTTCTGAAATGGTAAGTTGGATACAGGTTGGTAATTATTAAGAATATTGGGGTCTAAATTGCTCTTCTTCAGAAGGGGCTTCACCACCGCCGTTTTAAAGGAGGCAGGGAAGACACCCGTCACCATTTAGCAATTCACCATGTATAACAGCTGTTCCTCAAAGAACCCACAGAGCGTTTTAAAAAACGGTGTGGGAATTGGGTCTAAAAGGCAGGTTGTGGGGTTTACCTGGGAGAAAACTCGACCAAGTGTCCTTGCATCAACCAGGGCAAAACTCTCAGTAGTTAAAACCTGTTGAGATAAAAGACTGGATCTGATGTTATTAATTTTATGCCTGAAGTGGTCCGCAAAGTCTTCACACAGGGTATTTGTTGTCTTATGAGATCTGTTAAAATTACTGTTTATTAAAAGATCAATTGTGGAGAAGAGAAATTTGGGATTATTTTTGTGGTCAGAGATTAGCTTTTTGAAGTGAGAAATTCTTGCCTGTTTAATGGTGTTATTGTAAGTTTTGAGGTGATGACGTAAAATTTCATAGTGGCCTGTTAGTTTTGATTTTCTCCATTTCCTCTCAGCACTCCTGCAGTTTCTTTTCAGATGCTTAATTTCTTAATTTCTCCACGGAAGTGTAGGTTTTTTCTTAATTGTTTTTGTTAAAAGAGGAACCACTGCGTCCAGCGTTGACTTCAGTGCTGTGTAAAATCTGGATAAAATTTGCAGCCACTTCAGGAGTTAGGTAGCGTTTCCTCACTGTTCTCACTGGTGCCTCCCGCTGATTAAAACTGGCGATGTTAAAAAAAAACACACAGAAGTGAACGGACACCGCCAGATCCACAACAGAGGACACCCCCCCAGACAGGCCATAAGTTATGATCAGGTCCAGGGTGTGCCCCTTGCTGTGGGTCGACTGTGTAACACGCTGTTTAAAATCCATACAGTTTAAGAGGTTTAAAAATTCTCTGGATACTGGGTCCGAGTTGTTGTCAATGTGTAGATTAAAATCACCAGCTATTAAAATCCTGTTGTAGGTGGTGTGAATGACTGATAAGAACTCAGAGAATTCGCTGATAAAAGAGGATGAATACTGGGGTGGTCTGTAGACCATTACGCAAAGAATGAAGATGAAGTTCCGCCTCCCTTTTTGCCCCCCCCCAATAGAGAATAAAAAGTTCAAATTTGGTGGGGAAGCCTCAGTGAGAACAACAGGTGCATCAGTGCCGAGCCATGTCTCTGTAAGGACAATACCATCTAGGTTTTTGTCTAAAATTAAATCATTTATGATAAAAGATTTGTTTAAAAGAGAGCACACATTCAGCACAGCCAATTTGATAGCTGTGCTGAACGTGCGCTCATCATGGTGTTTTAAATTATTTACTTCCGGCGCCGTACGAGCGGTAGCCTTTTACAGCAGCTCACTAGACTCTTAGGAGTTTTTCTTATCTTTCTGTTTTTCTTGTGCGTCTTTTTTTTAGTCTTATAGTTTAACGTGTTTTTAAATATCTGGTGCATCAGAGACACTAAACATGGCAACTCTGGTGCTACTTTGAGACCACCTTTACAACCCGTGCAACTTTCGCCGTGTCTGTGGGTCCGTGAGAGACAATGGCTCCCATTGTTTACAGTAGGGATCAGCTGCTGGCCCTGCGTTACACAGCTGTGCGGCCGGAGGAGTGACCTGATGTCCCCTGTGAGATAAGGAGGAGGATCCGGGGGTGCCGTGCAGGGATTAAACTTTGTGACAGGAGGAGAGCTTACACACCGACTCTCCCATCCATCATCATGGGGAACGTAAGATCTCTCTCCAACAAGATGGATGAGCTGGCAGCGCTGACCCAACATGAACAGGATTACCGATGGTGCAGTTTGCTACTGTTCACAGAGACTTGGCTGGGAACGCAGCACACAGACGCGACTGTAGCGCTGGATGGATTTTCACTCGTACGGGTGGACCGGACAGAGAAGAGCGGTAAGAGGAAAGCAGGAGGGCTGGCAGTGTTTGTGAACGATAGATGGTTTAACTCCAGGCACATCACTATCAAAGAGCAGCACTGCTGCCCGGACATTGAGCTGTTGGCTGTTAGTCTGAGGCCATATTATCTGCCACAGGAGTTCTCACACGCCATGGTGGTGGCTGTGTATATTCCTTCCTCCGCTAATGCCGAAGCAGCCTGTGACATCATCAACTCCGTGATCAGCAGGCTGCAGACTCAGAAACCACAGGCCCTCTCACTGATCTCTGGGGATTTTAATCATGCCTCTCTGTCCTCCACTCTGCCAAAATTCATCCAGTATGTCACATGTGCCACCAGAGACAATAAAACCTTGGACTTATTCTATGCCAACACCAAGGAGGCATACGAATCATCAAGTCAGGAAACAAAGAGGAGCTGAAAACTGTTCAGGGGGAGCTCAGAAGGAAAATCAGGGAGGGGAAGGACAGATACAGGAGGACAGGCCACCAAAACAGCTACTTCTGCAGGTTTGAGGACACATCTGCCCCTCCCCCAGCTGTACCAGTACTGCAGTTGCCCTCCTTTGTTCTGCCAGCACTCTGCCCAAGTACCCCCCCCCACAGTATTCAGCTCACCACCTCCAACGCCACCCCCCACTGTTCCTCCCAGCCCCCCATCCACTTCACAAGACACTCAGCCCCCATGCTCCAACTTGTGTCTCACACCTCTCCAGGTGAGAAATCAGCTGAGGAGGTTGAAGACCAGGAAGGCTGCAGGACCGGACGGCCTCAGTCCCAGACTCCTCAGATCCTGCTCTGCTCAGCTGAGCGGGATTATTGGACATCTATTCAACCTGAGTCTGAGGCTGGGAAAGGTGCCGCGACTCTGGAAGACGTCCTGCGTGGTATCTGTGCCAAAGACCCCACATCCCAAGGACCCTAGCTGCTACAGGCCGGTGGCACTAACATTGCAGCTCATGAAGGCCCTGGAGCGGCTGGTCCTTACCCACCTGCTTCCCCTGGTGAGCTCGTCCATGGACCCGCTGCAGTTCGCGTACCAGCCTGGCATCGGAGTGGATGATGCCCTCATCTTCCTCCTCCATCGAGCCCTGTCTCACCTGGAGTTGCTGGGGAGCTCTGTTCGGGTCCTTTTCCTGGATCTCAGCAGTGCTTTCAACACCATCAGGCCAGCCATCCTGAGAAACAAGCTGGAGCTTCCAGGAGTGGACCAACACCTCACATGCTGGATAGTGGACTACCTTTCCAACCGCCCACAGTATGTGAGGACACGGGACTGTGTGTCAGGGACTGTCTTCTGCAGTGCGGGGGCCCCCCACCCTCTACACAGCTGACTTTTACCACCTGTCACCCACCTGCCACCTGCAGAAGTTCTCTGATGACTTTGCCATCATCACAGATGGGGATGATAGGTCATATAGAGGACTCATTCAGGATTTTGTGGAGTAGTCTGCTGGGGGAGCAGCATTACAGCAGCTGACAGGAAGAGGCTGGACAAACTCATCAGAAAGGCCAGCTCTGTCGTGGGATGCCCTCTGGAACAGGTGGAGGAGGTGGGGGAGAGGAGGATGACAGCCAAGCTGTCCTCCATGACAGACAATGACTCCCACCCCCTCCAACACACACTCATTGCACTGAGGAGCTCCATCAGTGACAGGATGCTACATCCAAAGTGTGTGAAGGAGAGGTATCGCAGGTCATTCCTTCCTGCAGCCGTCAGACTGTACAACAGAAACTGCTCCAAGTAATCAGTACAATAATATATATACAATCTGTGCAACACACGGCTTGTGCTGGTGCCGGAGTTCCGGTGGTGATCGAGTCTGTCCACGGCAGGGTGGTGTTAATTGTGGCCGCCATTTTCCGATCACCAGGGCCGGATCGCCCCAGGTAGGTGATATGTTTCGCCTGGGTCGTGGCGACAGTGGAGAAATCCAGGAGGATTTTGTCTTTCTCCCTGAGGTCGGCCCGCAGATCGGAGATGCTCTCCCTAAGTTTCGAGAGGGTTGGGAGGGAGGACTCGCACATTGCCATCATACCTGAGGCCACTATAGGCTCAGTCAGGTCGAAACAGGGAGGTGAATTTTTGTCTTTTGGGTCTGGTACCGGTGACGTTGGTAGCGCGCTGTTATTGCTTTATGTTTGACTTATTTCACTTATTTCAACTACTCTTATTACATACAAAACTTCTCACTGGCGTCCTTCAGAGAGCTGCTGGCTACGTCGCAAACTGATGACATCATCGGTCAGAGTGTGAGAAAGCCTAAAATTACTCCAGATTTTTTCTCTTTCCACACTCCTACCAGCCACAATTTACACTCTACATGCATGGTTTTTTCCCCATTTGTAGACACATTTGTTCTGTCTCTCACTATGTGCTCAAAAAATCAGAGTGGCTTGAATTCTACAGGACACTTTAGGGAATTATCAGAGAGCTGTGAAAACTGCGAAAACTGAATATTTCTCCCACCTTGTGGGCAGTAACAGCCAGAGGCCTCAGGTTCTTTTTAATGTTATTGACTCTCTTATTAATCCAGGTGGCATAGCTCACATTTTACCATCAGCTTATTTGTGTGAGAATTTTCAAAAATATTTTGTTAACAAAATTTCTGGTTTTAGTTTTTCTCACACTATGGGTTTTGTCAATCCCTCTGTTCCTCCTTTGTGCCCAGCTGTCTTCCAGCCAGTCTCCTTCCACTGTCTTTACGAGGTGATCAAACAGCTACGCCCTGCGAACTGCCCCCTTGACAGTGTCCCAGCACGCTTGTTTAAAGATGTTTTTAACACTGTGGGTTCGACCATTTTATCTCTAGTTAATACATCTCTCAGATCAGGGTGTGTTCCAGCTGCTTTTAAACATGCCACTGTGCAACCTCTTTTAAAGAAGAGAAATCTGGACACTTCTGTCCAATTTTAGGCCCATTTCTAAACTCCCTTTTTTATCTAAAGTTTTAAAGAAAGTTGTTTTTAATCAACCAGGCACATCCAGCTGGGAGGAGACCACGGGGAAGACCCAGGACTAGGTGGGGAGATTATATCTCCACACTGGCCTGGGAACGCCTTGGGATCCCCCAGTCAGAGCTGGTTAATGTGGCCCGGGAAAGGGAAGTTTGGGGTCCCCTGCTGAAGCTGTTGCCCCCGCAACCCAACCCCAGGTAAGCGGTTGAAGATGAGATGAGATGAGATTAGATTTTTTAAACTGCATGAATTTTGTCCAACACAGCCCACCCACAACAGAGGACATGTGCTCGACCTGGTCACAATCCATGGCCTGTCAGTAGAGGTTTCCTCTGTTGTGGATGTGAGCTAATCAGATCATTTCTGTGTCTTTTTTAAGGTAAATAATTTTAAGCAACAGGAAAATCCAGAACATACTGTTAGGAAACACTATCTTACATCTGAAGTGGCTGCAAGTTTTATTAATATTTTACGTAACATACAAGATTTTACCTTTTTCTTGTCATTTTATTGATGACAATTTTTGAATGAAGGCTTTATTTCAAACATGTGAGAGTAGTACAAAAAAAATATAATAATAATAATAATAGCAAAAACAAAAAACAAATGAACAAATGAAAACATTTAATTGAGAGCCATTGGAAAAATATTAACATAACATGTTCAAAAAGGAGTAGGAAGAAGCATAAGCTTATTTAATCCTACCCCTTCTCCGCTTAATGATCATACCATATACTTCCTGTGTAACCCGTTTTTTTTGTTTTGTTTTTTTTTAAACACCTACTTCACATACAGTAACTAAGCATATTTGCCTATGCCAACAATAGCAAATAAATAAAATAAATAAACATGTAAATATGTGAGAACCCTAATGATCACCATGCCCTTCTTCTTCCCTGTACCTCGTGAATACCATATGTTTGTACCGCTGTTTGAACATGCTCATGCTTGGACATCGCCTTAGTTCCCCCGACAGTCTGTTCCACAGTTTCACTCCACATATAGAGATACAAAAGGTTTTTAAAGTTGTGCGAGCACAAAGGTGTTTTAAATTCATTTCCCCCCTCAAATTATATCCCCCTTCCCTTTGATAAAACAGTTTTTGAATATTTCCTGGGAGTAGGTTGTTTATTGCTCTGTACATGATTTGTGCTGTTTGATAATGAACCAGATCTGAGTTTCAGTGTTATTGATTTTAAGAATAAAGGATTTGTGTGTTGTCTGTAATTTTAACAGTAAACTCAAGCCAGCACTCGATATAATGGCACCAGTAAAACTCAAAAACATTAAAACAAACTCAAAACCTCCCTTGAGAAACAATGACATAATAAAACTGAAGAGAAACTGTAGAATAGCAGAAAGAAAATTGCGGAAAAACAAACAATTTTACAAACATTTTAAATTTTTCAAAATTAATCAGTAACAATCACAAAAATCCAAGAGTCCTTTTTTCAACCATTGACCTTTTAATTAACCCTGTTTCTAACTAACCTCTTGAAGTAAACCTTTCATGTGAAGATCTGCAGTCCACTTCAGAAGCAAAATAGATACTATTAGATCTAATCTTTTACAATGTCAGTCTACGCATTTTAATTTTTTAGAATCTTCACTTTTAAGTGAGGAAACACTGGAGGGATTTGTCCTGGTGGATGCCGACATGCTTGAGAAAGTTGTCTTCCAGTTAAGTTCAGCAACCTGACTTTTAGACACATCAGATGAAATGAAATGAAACCCTTTTTAACCTATACATGCTACCACTTGGAAATGTCATCAGGAGGCACAGAATCAACTTTCAGAGCTATGCAGATGACACCTAACTTTACATCCCCGTGTCTCCTGATGACACAGGACCACTTGATGTTCTTTTTAACTGTATTTCAGACATTAAATCCTGGATGGCAGAGAACTTTCTACAGCTCAACCAGGACAAAACTCAGGTTTTAGTTATTGGTACAGGAAACCAGAGAGAGAAACTGGCTAGCAAACTACAAGCTGTCTATTTTAGCCCATGTCAACAAGTCAAAAATCTTGCTGTAACATTTGACGCAGAACTGAATTTTGAGGCTCATATAAAGGATGTCACAAGAAAGGCATTTTATAATTTAAAATACATTGCCAAAGTATGCCAGTTTCTATTTCAAGCCAATGCAGAGACACTTATTCATGCTTTTATTACCTGCAGGATTAATTACTGCAGTACTCTTCTTTCTGGTCTCCCTAAAAAGAATATTTTTCAACTACAATTACTTCAAAACTCAGCCGCTTGAATGCTGATGAAGACCAGAAAGAGAGTTCATATTACACCGATTTTAAAGTCTCTGCGTTGGCTTCCTGTGCATTTCAGAATTGATTTTAAAATTCTTTTATTGGTTTATAAACCTCTTAATGGTATTGCTCCTTCTTATTTATCTAACTTGCTTTTACCATATGAACCCAGCAGAGCCCTCAGGTCTTCTGGAAGTGGCCTTATAACAGTACCCAAAGTTAGAACTAAAACATATGGTGAGGCATCTTTTTTTTACTATGCCCCCTGTTTATGGAATAGCCTGCCTGAAGATCTGAGGCAACATGTAATATTGATACTTTTAAAAGCAAACTTAAGACCCACCTTTTTAGTCTGGCTTTTACCCAAATTTTTAATGTAATCAATTTTAGGTTAGGTTTAGATAAAAGCTAAAGGCTAAGGGTTAGGGTTAGGGTTAGAATTTTAGAAATTCTTGGTCCTTGTTGGGGGTGTGGCGATTCAACAGTAAATTAGCATACTGGCTTTCTTTGGCCATTCACGTGCTTCTGTTCTTTTTTTCGGCCAATCAGCTGCACGTTAAAAGGGAACCGCATGGCTACTTATGCAGCTTCTGGTTATGCCGACAACGATCTCACTTCTGATTCTGAACCCAAACTAGAAGATGAAATCTGAAGGAATCGGCGAGAGCGACGGCATTACACTGTAGAACATCCCTAATCTACATTTGACCTTAGCTGAAGATGAAAATGATGAAGAATAGGATGAAGAGTAGTAGTAGTGTAGTGATAGTGATTTTATGTTTTTGTTGCGCTTGTTTGTCCCAATGCACACATACAGCCGTGGGAATCTTTTTGACATTGGCAACACAGCAATCTGCAAATTAAACCCGGCACACGCTAAGCAGTTACTCGACCTTGGCGTACTCCGGTGGCCCGTTTCAACACCAACCCCCACTACTGCAGCACACCCGCAGGGGAAGCACCGGTGGTGCGAGAGGAAGCGGAAGCAGAGAAAGCGTGGGGGTATCTGGGCGAGGCTAGCGGCGAATCCACACAAGCCAGCTATACCATCTGTCGTACTCGCCAATGTACGCTCCTTGGACAACAAACTGGACTATATATACCTTCTGAGATTGACCCAGCAGACTGTGAGAGAGTGCTGTGTTTTCGTTTTTATGGAAACATGGCTCAATCACAGCATACCGGACTCCGCCATCCGGCTGGACTGGCTAACATGCTACCGAGCAGACAGAGCCCTCATTGAAGGCGGTTAGACCCGCAGCGGCGGGGTCTGTGTTCATATCAGGAATGCTTTGTGTCAAGATGTCAAGATGCTGTGGTGATTTGTAGACACTGTTCACCCCTTGTAGAGTTTATGATCATCAAGTGCCGGCCTCTGTTAATGTCCTGTACACATAGCAGCATTGACAATAAAGTTGACTTGACTTGACTCATTCAGCTCATTCAGCAACAGACTGATCCATCCCACTGCACTGGGGGGGTCTTTATGTTCTTTATCTTTGATTGTAAAGCACTTTGTGCTACATTTCGTTCTGTATGAAAAGTACTATACAAATAAAATTACTATTATTATTATTAATAATAATCATAATCATAATCATAATCATAAAAAACATGCTGGCATTAACAAAAGAGAAGAAGAAACCAACCAATAAAACCCAAAGACAAAAAAGAACAAGAAGTAGAAGAAAAAGAAGAAGAATCTGGCAGAAACAAAAGCAGAAGAAACTGGCAAAAACAACTGGCCAAACACAAAGAAATCGAAGAAGAAAAAAATTAAGAAAACAAGCACAAACAAACGATGATGAAGAAAGAGAAACCGGCACAAACGAAAAGATGATGATGAAGAAGATGAAGAAGCTGTTGCAAACAAAAGAAGAAGAGGAACCAGAAAAATTAAAAAGTGCAGTAATTCATGCACAGATTAAATATTGAAAAGAAACACTGTAACACTGAAAAGAAAGATTTGATTCAGTGCCTATACCTTGTGTTGAACAACTATCTTATTTCTGTTTGAGTCTTTCAATGGATGGACCTTAAAAACTGTTAGACTGCACTGCCACTAAACATTCATTTTTATCAAAAGGTCCATTTTGGCCTCAAACAAACCCAGCACAGTAGACAATGGTAGTCTTAATCTAAATCAAACAGAGTTGTTTTAATTGAATGTGAGGGGGGAGGAACGATCAGAGTTATAAAAAGCAATTTGCCGTTCCCATGGTTTTCTCAACCATCATTTGCATGCTGTTTGAATGGACTGACCACAGGGCGAGTGGGGAGAGATGTGTGGGTTAGATGGTGCACACTGCTCAACAACATGTGTAAATTCATCAAAGTGTGGCATTTGATTTCACACTGAAATCATTTTCAGTCTTGTTAATTCAGAAAGATTTCAAATTCCATGTTATGGAAAGGAAAAGTAAAAGTGTAAAACACTTTGCAGCCAATAATAATTGTAGCAACTGATAATAAGAAATAACAAAACTGCAGGATGTTTTGGAAATGGCATTGTAAAGGTATTTGAAAAGAGTGTAACTGTCTCTTTCTTTTACTCAGTAATGACCTCTGTAACAAAATCCTTGTAGTTATAAGAATTTATTTTCTACTCTACAGTTTTAGAAGACCAAGCTCCCTGCTAGTCATAACTCTTCCCCTCATTACACTCCATTCACTAAAAACCTCAGCAGACTACTACTAAGTGAAGACATTGTACTCACCACCATGTATCACTGAATCACACAAGGAAGAAGACAAAAAAACACTCACACAGAATAAAGGTGACAAACACCACTCTATAGTTAAAACAGAAAGAGAAGGATTTCCATTGGTTCATGCAGGTTTCTGCAGCAGCTCATGTTTTGCATCTTCCCTGCAGACACAGGTCACATTTTATTAGGAGGGATGAGATGAGTACAAGACAGCATGCACGCACACACACACACACACACACACACACACACACACACACACACACACACACACACACACACACACACACACACACACACACTTACAGAGCCATGAAGAGCATGACATCAGAATTTTCAAACCTGAGAGATAAACTAGAGTCTGCAGTCAGAGACCAGGGAGATTCCATGATGGTGAAAAACATGACTGACAAGAAGATTTGCCATCTCATGGGTTTGTGGAGTCTGTGGAGAATTTGCATGTTTTTTCTTATTAGGGCCACGGGGGCTATTTCATAGCTGCAGTGTTATCCTGCGTGTTTTTAGGGCCACGGGGCAATCACACCAAGCACTGGTCACTGCAGCTATGAAATAGCTAAATTGTTATTCTGCATGTGTTTCCTTATTATTAGGGCCACGGGGCCCTGAGCCCTATTGTTATACTGTGTGTTTTTAGGGCCACGTGGTGAAGCCCCCAGCCCTATTGTTCTTCTGCGTGTTTTTTTTTTCTTTTTCTAACTCTTCCGTGTCAAATTTCGATTCACTACTTGTCCTACAGCTTTGAGAGGACCCAGGCAAATTATATATCAAAACGTGCGTCTTCATCGGGATCGGTGTGCGATTACTTTTCTTAAATTTCCCATAAAGAATGAGTGGGAGGAGGTCAAAAAACAAAAAATCATTGGACTTTTCCTCCTGCCTACTGCTCCGGCATACTTTTACCTAGAGACTCCATTTAAACTTTAAACTGTAGACACAAGTCTACTGTGTATTGGTGTATTGTTCCACGTTTTGATAAGTCATATAGTTTTTGATCAATCACTGTTCAATGACCATGATCATTTTGGGAGAAATTTTGAGATTATAATGGGTGTGCATTGCACGGAATATTCGTGTCAGAGTGGGTGATGTCATCGGTCAGAGTGGGAGAGAGCCTAAAAAAACTCCAGATTTTTTCTCTTTCCACACTCCTCCCAGCCACAATTTACACTCTGCACGCATGCTTTTTTTCCACATTTGTTGACAAATTTGTTCTGTCTCTCACAATGTGCTGAAGAAATCAGAGAGACTTACAGAATTTGAATTATCAGCCTCTAAGTGCGGCCATGTCTGTCTCCTCATTGACTCCAATACAAAGATTTTGTGAGATCACACCGAATCGTTTAGGAAGTCCTGACAGCGATGACGGTCTGTGTTTTTGTCTGATAGGAACTACCATTTTGTCAGCATAAGCCCAAATGTCAGACCAGTGCAGAGGCAGAAAATGGCTCTTTTTCTCCATGATTCTGTCTGCCTGGGGGGGCCCCTATTGTCAATGGCAACCACCTCAAGTTGCCGTGGCAACCTCTTAGCCTCAGTACGTCCCTGAGCACTCCTCTCCCACACTCCCACATATACAAACACACATAGCTTCATGTGATTACAGATACAGATACAGGGTGGATCTGATCATGTGACTTTTGACATGACACACACACACATGTAACATACATCATAAGATCATCACTGCCCTCTCGCTTAACTCAGTGTTTCTCAATTCCGGTCCTCGGGCCCCGCGCCCTGCATGTTTTAGACCTTTCCTGCTCCAACACACTTGATTCAAATGATCAGCTCATCAAGCTCTGCAGTGGCTTGATAACGAGCCACTTTTCTTACTTACTACTACTACTGGTGAGTTTGAAATGTTAGTAATGTAATGAGTGATGTTGGCCTGTTAGCATTAGCCAAATTGCTAACAATTGACAACACTGTCAATGCTAACAGCAGCTAAGGCTAACATGAGGTCCTATGAACTTGTTTGTACATAAAGGTTTGACTTTTGATATCAGGTTGTTGCTAACAAGGTAATGATGCTAATGCTAATGATTAGCATGCTAATGCTAACATGCTAATCTATGGTAAAATGATTCTTAAATGCATTCTAACGGTGTTTGAGATCATTTTAATGTGTTATTTGACATGCTAATGTTAGCTTAGCATTAATTATTTGAAATCTCTGAAGAATCTCATCATAATGCACGCACTCCAGCAGTAGCCCCGTGGCCCTTTCAAAATTTCCCCAGAGGAAATTGTCTAGATGTTGCATGTATGAAATATCAAGATGTTGAGATGGCTTTCAGGCCTCTCCAAATCTCTTGCATTGTTCCCCTGAAGCTCCTCCAGATTCCTCCCGTAGCTGTCCTTACCTCTCCTAATCTCCTTGGCACAGGCCTCTTTTCATTCAATAGGACCTTCAGTTCCAGATACACCAAAGGTTTGTTTGGAAAATACCATACCCTCCTGGTAGAGATAGTGTTTTCCACACAGAAGTTGATGTAGTCCGTAATGCAGGTTGTCAAACTGTCAATGTAGTGCGGACTGCACACTTCCCAGTCAGTGGTGTCAAAGCAGTCCATCAATGCCATACTGGACTCCTCTGACCATCTTCTCACATACCTGATGTTTGGCAGTTGTCTATTCCAAAACAACCAGGCTCCATGCGACTGGCAGCTTGTTCAGCTGTTCCAACCATCTTTCTTTGTTTTAGTATTTTTCCATGTTTTCTCTGTCACTAGTCTTATTCTATTGTACACACTTATGGATGTACAACTAGTGAAATGGTGATTTTCTTTTTTCTTCTTTCCAGACTATTTTAAACAACACTGGGAGATCCATTCTCCCACAGCTCTATTGTTTACACTTGGGAACAGCTGCCAGCGCTGTGACACAGAGACATACTCCCTGTAGAAAGATCGGAGAACCCCAAGGACACAAGAAGAAGGAGAAGGGAGTATAGGACTGGGGCGAACTGCCATGAGAGGAAAAGATGGTACAAACCATCCATACCATCTCTTATTATGGTGAATGTGACTGTGTACATTGCCCCGTCAGCCGATGCTGCAGTAACATGTGAGCTTCTGCACACAGTAGTCTAACAGCTGCAGACATCACACCCGCAGAACCTCCTCCTCATCTATGGGGACTTAAATCACGCTTCCCTGTCTCCCACTCTCCTCACGTTTACACAGTATGTTACATCAGATATGTGAGAAGATGGTCAGAGGAGTCCAGTAGTCCAGCTCAGAGGCTGGGTGGCTGCTCTAAGACCACTCCTGCAGGAGACTGAGAAGGAAAGCAGGAGGTGGAGGAGAGGAGAAAGAGAGGGGCAGCATTTCTTTTGTTCATTTTCATGGCACTTGTTTCATTGCAAGATAGACTAGAGAGTCAATTCATTAAAGTTAAAAATATTATAATATATATAATATAAACAGCAAATCCATAAAACCATATAATAAAACCATGCAACACACCACACAAAGTATAAAATATAAATATTGCTAAACAACCCAAACTGTAAAACAAAACATGCAATTATAGGATAATGTGGATAAAACTTAAAGGAAAAAAAAGACTGTCTCACTGTGACATGATCATAATGCATGGAAGTGGAAAAAAAGGAAGAACTATAAGGATAAGACTCCTTATAGTTGGGGGAAAAAAAGATTTCTTCTTTAAGTCCCTTAAAAAGTAACTATTGTCATCATGGCATTGTGACAAAACTGTCACAAACTGACAACTGCAAGAAAAAAGCATGTTACTCTGGAAGTTTTCTTTTTATCAAGTCATGTTATCTCATGTATTGTCATTATTGAGACTATTAAGACTTTTACCTGTGATTCATAATATCACACTAACCTGTGCCACTAGTCCCGCCCCCTTACACAGTAAACACACTCTGATTGGCTTGTGAGCTTGACCTCAACCAAAGGCAAAACACAAAATGATTGGCACATGACAAGTAACAGGTTAAGTTTTACACATAAAGACAGCTTCTTCCTTTCTTTTCCTCTCCGATCTCAGTTATTTTATGTACTTAAATGAACTTAAAGACCTTGATATTTATCTTTTAACGTGTAAATAGTCTATTCTTGTAAGACACACATATGATATTTATATTTTTATACAGCACATATTTTAACAGTTTTTTTTTAATCATTATGAACTGTAGTTATCATGAATTTTTCTTCTTAATATCATGAATTTTTAAAACATCATCAACACTATATTTTTTAACTGAATTTTTATGCACTGTACTCTATATGAATTTTGTACAGGGCTACACCCTCCCTCTTCTGACTGTGTAGATGTCCTCATCACACTTTTTGTCCCTCTTTAACTTTGAAGAGTGATTGCTTTTCTCCTCCTCTGCATATCTTCTGGATGTTTTTGACTTTTTCCTTGGTTTATTGTCTTGATCTGGGGGGTTCAACTTGAGTTGAATGACCATACCATGATGCATGATGGTAACTGGTTCACAGGATGGATGACCAGGTTTTTCATATGTGAATCTCATGGTTGGTTTTGGTGTTCTTAGAGATTTTCTGACTGAAGTAGATCTTTCACTTTCACTTCTTACACTGTTAGTGGTTTTATCACGTCTAGTTCTGTTTAACGGAGGTGAGCTTGCTCCCTCTTCCAAATCTTGCAAATCTTCTTCCACAGATTCATTATTTGTCTCGTGGCCATCAGAGTCTGACAGAGACAATGCAGCACTTTCAGACTGTTCCTCATTCCCTGTTTCTGCATTAGGTTGATGTTCTGCTTCCACCTCAGAGCTTTCATCCTCTTCAGAGTTTTCACTCTCTTCACTCTCTACAGGGCTCTGATTTACCATTTCCACCTGTCTCCTCACTTCCTCCACATCAAACTCTGGGGAACGATGGACAAGTTCAAACTCTGAACCTGATGACTCTGTGTCACTTTCATCTGCTGGGTCAGTAGGCTTAGTTGTTGGACATTTCTGGGTAAGTTGAGCAGGTCTCCGAGCGGGGTTTGTATCATCCAAGGAGTTGGACATCCTGACCATATAATCGATAGGCAACAAGTGGTCTCAATGGAGTTTTCACGGCACCTGTACTAGTAGGTACTGTACTGTACTGAAGACTACATACGGTGTTGATTTCCATCGGTCTTGGAGCTTATGCTTGCCTTTTAGACCCACATTCTGAATGAGAATCCTGTCTCCTTTCTACAAAGGTAAGTCTCTTACACAGTGGTCATAGCGTGCTTTGTTTTTCAGGTGACCCTTTGTAGCAGCGTCAGATGCCAGTTGGTAGGCTTTTTGCAACTCTTTTCTCATCCTGGCGACGTACTGTTGGTAGGAGGTATCACTTTCACCATTTGGCGAGATCCCAAAACAGATGTCGATGGGTAACCTGGCCTCTCTTCCGAACATGAGCTGATAAGGGGAATATCCCGTGGAATCATTTTTTGTGCAATTGTACGCATGTACCAGGTATGTGATATGTTGACTCCAGCATTGTTTCTTCACAGTGTCCAAGATACCGAGCATTGCTAAGAGTGTTCGATTGAACCTTTCTGGTTGTGCATCCCCTTGAGGGTGGTAGGGGGATGTTCTTGACTTCTGAATCCTGAGCATAGTCAAGAGCTCTTTGATCAGGCGGCTTTCAAAATCTCGGCCTTGATCTGAGTGTATATGTGCACGTAGGCCATAGTGCACGAAATACTTCTCCCACAACACTCTTGCAACAGTGACAGCCTTTTGATCTTTTGTAGCAAATGCCTGTGCATAATGTATGTAATTATCTGTCACTACTAACACATTAGTAACACCTTTAGAGTCAGGCTCGATCTGCAAAAAGTCAATACAGACTAAATCTAAGGGGCCATTACTCATTATTTGGTTCAAGGGCAAGGCATGCTGAGGGAGCGTCTTCCTGGAGATACATATTCCACAGGTTCAAATGTACTGCTCGACTTCAGCTGTCATTCGCGGCCAATAAAATCTGTCTTTAATCAGTTCAGTGGTGTGCTCTACTCCCATGTGTCCACACTCATCATGTAGCGACCTCAACACCATTGGGCAATATCTCTCTGGCTAGGCTAATTGTTTGATCTGTTTTCCACACATTTTTTCTTTTACTCTGTAGAGCAAACCATCCTTTAGCTCCAATTTACGGCTCTCATGTAACAACAACACAGTGTCTGGCGAATCATTTTTGGAACGAGTGAGCTCTTTATTGTTCTCCATTGCTCTCCTTACAGGCCCAATTGCTGGGTCCATGTCTTGTGATGCCTGAATGTCTTATGAGCTCAACTGTTCGAGGGTGTTAACACGAAGGTTCACTGGAAACACATAAGCATCGGATACTACTGTGGCAGGAGCTCCTAACTGATCCACCAGTCTATCCGGTGCATCTGTCTCTCCACTGATGCAGGCTCGCTTGCAGAGGGCTTTGATGCCAGCAGGTGGGACACTGGTCCACCACTGGTACACTTCCTCTGGAGTGTAATGTTGAGACAGCAGATCAGTATCGATATTGTGCCTCCCAGGACGATACTGAATGGTGAAATCATAGGTGGCAAGGGCGGTGAGCCAACGATGCCCATAGCGCTGAGTTTGGCAGAGGTCAACACATACGTTAATGGGTTGCTGTCAGTTCTTACAATAAATTTAGCTCCATACAAGTAATTGTGAAACTTGTCCACGACAGCCCATTTTAGTGTGAGAAATTCCAATTGATGGACTGGATAGTTGTGCTCTGAGTC
This sequence comes from Chaetodon trifascialis, assembly GCF_039877785.1. Taxonomy (NCBI): domain Eukaryota; kingdom Metazoa; phylum Chordata; class Actinopteri; order Chaetodontiformes; family Chaetodontidae; genus Chaetodon; species Chaetodon trifascialis. The sequence continues at coordinate 1,677,082 of NC_092073.1, forward strand.
TGAGTTTGCGACTGGCGAAAGCTACTGGCCTGAGACCCTCAGGATGTTCCTGGTTCAAGACAGCGCCTAGTCCATTCATAGGTAGGGTCAGCGAATGCTAACACTGGGACATTGTCAAGTTATTTGGGCTTTGACATCAGTTTTTGCCTAAACTTGAAAAGGGCTTGGAGGTGGACACAGAGGAAGCTGGGGCAACTCAGCTCTTCTTTCACCTTTATTTTGCAAAATTTGAGTTCATAGAATAACAGCAGTTGTTTTTTCAGTTGTAGTTGTAGTTATATGCAGAGCATAGGTTGATAACCTTTAACCACACAAAACACAATATTAGCTATTGCTGAAACATTCACATTTCAAATAAAATAAACAACTTCATAACTTAAATGCAACAACAATAACCTTTCTTCCAAATATTTCCAAATATTATAATTTTCCAAGCAACTTAATTTTCGTTCATTTCTCAAACTGATTATTCTTTTACTTTTTAAAACAATATGTTTTAAATAACAAATTCAAGTTAACTAATTTATTTCCAATTTGCTAATAAATGACCGTTCACATTTTAACTTTCCAATAATTTCAAATACTATAAACGGTATTAAATATATAGGAAAATAAATAAATAGTAAATAAATTTGCATCTTATTTAATAACGTGCACAAGCACCTTTAACATCTTATCCAATTAAACAGTGTCGGCCCTTGCAATTCAACACCGTAAACCACATGAAACTATTGCGCAACACACATTGCCAAACAGCAGATCAGTATCGATATTGTGCCTCCCAGGACGATACTGAATGGTGAAATCATAGGTGGCAAGGGCGGTGAGCCAACGATGCCCAATAGCGCTGAGTTTGGCAGAGGTCAACACATACGTTAATGGGTTGCTGTCAGTTCTTACAATAAATTTAGCTCCATACAAGTAATTGTGAAACTTGTCCACGACAGCCCATTTTAGTGTGAGAAATTCCAATTGATGGACTGGATAGTTGTGCTCTGAGTCTGAGTTTGCGACTGGCGAAAGCTACTGGCCTGAGACCCTCAGGATGTTCCTGGTTCAAGACAGCGCCTAGTCCATTCATAGGTAGGGTCAGCGAATGCTAACACTGGGACATTGTCAAGTTATTTGGGCTTTGACATCAGTTTTTGCCTAAACTTGAAAAGGGCTTGGAGGTGGACACAGAGGAAGCTGGGGCAACTCAGCTCTTCTTTCACCTTTATTTTGCAAAATTTGAGTTCATAGAATAACAGCAGTTGTTTTTTCAGTTGTAGTTGTAGTTATATGCAGAGCATAGGTTGATAACCTTTAACCACACAAAACACAATATTAGCTATTGCTGAAACATTCACATTTCAAATAAAATAAACAACTTCATAACTTAAATGCAACAACAATAACCTTTCTTCCAAATATTTCCAAATATTATAATTTTCCAAGCAACTTAATTTTCGTTCATTTCTCAAACTGATTATTCTTTTACTTTTTAAAACAATATGTTTTAAATAACAAATTCAAATTAACTAATTTATTTCCAATTTGCTAATAAATGACCGTTCACATTTTAACTTTCCAATAATTTCAAATACTATAAACGGTATTAAATATATAGGAAAATAAATAAATAGTAAATAAATTTGCATCTTATTTAATAACGTGCACAAGCACCTTTAACATCTTATCCAATTAAACAGTGTCGGCCCTTGCAATTCAACACCGTAAACCACGTGAAACTATTGCGCAACACACATTGCCAAACAAATTTGAAGCGGTGCATGCTGGCACAAAAAGAAAAGATACGGGCGCACTGTCAAACTAAACATAGGAATGAACATCTCCGAAAGAGTCAAATCAAACATTGTATACATCAAATAAATAAACATTCATACCAGTGCATGGAGTCTTTGTCTCACTATTCCAAACCAAAGTGAAACGCAGCCTCCACCAATTTACCTGATCATCCGGCTGACCTTTCCGCTCAGCGCTGCCCTCAACTGGTATACTACAAGAATTATTTTGGATATTTTGGATTATGGGCTCATGTGACTGCTATTGGTATTAAATAATATTACATTTACAAAAGAAAATATACTACAAAATTTAGAGAAAAACTACTTTTGACATAAGTCTATTTTTGACTTAACACCTCCCACTTGAGCTCCTGGTTACTTAACCCAAGGAGGTCACACAAGTCCTTTTTACTTCTGTTCTTCAACAGGAATCAGGATCACCAGTCTTCTTACATCCCTGTGTAGCGTTGTGGCAGGGATTTTATCTGAAAGTCTCTTCATCCCTCCGTTGATCGCCTTCTTGACTGGGACAGGGTAAGAGGGAAATGTCCTGACTTTGACATCCCTTACAACTCCTTTTTTTCAGTGTTGACCTCAATTACTCTGGCCATCTTATACTGTCCTCTCAGAGCGTTTTGGTCAGCCAGCCAAACCACATCTCCTACTGCAACATTCCGCTCCCTGGTGTGCCACTTGCTCCTCACAGATTAGGACCAGCCAAATGACTCCACTTTTTCCAAAATCTGTTAACTTCCGCTTGGATGACTTTTAGTCTTTTGTAAGAGTAGCCTTCGAATGTAAAGTCTCTAGAGTCTCCTTTAGGTCCAGCTCTACCCAGAAGAAGAGAGTTTGGGCTGACATACTGCACACAGTCCTCACGGCTTTGGGTCCTGGCATCTATAGGTCTTTCATTAGCCAGGTTAGCTACCATGTAGAGGAATGTTTGAAATTCTCCCCATGTGAAACCTCCATCTCCTCCTAAGTTAAGCAGGGCTCTTTTTACAACACGAACAGCTGCTTCAGCAGCTCCATTCCTGTGAGGTGAGTCCGCAGGATGGATTTTCCAGCTCCATTCAGTCCCATTTTTGACAGCCTCATTTTCAGGCTCTGATTTGTTTACTTGGTCTAGGAACTGGTAAAGCTCCTTGAGGGCTGGTTTGGCTCCCACAAAGTTTTTCCCAGGATCTGACCAGAGTTTGCTTGGATGTCCCCTCAGTGCAGTGAATCTCTTGTAAGCCAGTAGAAATCCTTTTGCTGACTGGTCACTGACCACATCTGTGTGTATAGCCCTTGATGCCATACAACAAAAGACAATTCCCCATACTTTGAGCCTTACTTTCTTTCTGACTTCATCTTTCACTTCATAGGGTCCGAAAAGGTCCAATGTTGTAAACTCAAATGGTCTTGCTGCATTTGTCCTCTCTGGTGGGAGGTCACTCATTATTTGCTGTCACTTTTTTTGCTCTGTCCTTTCTGCATGTCACACAGCTGTCAACAACTTTTTTAGCCAATTTTTGGCCTTTTACAATCCAGGCTCTCTTTCTCATCCTCAAGAGTGTTCCAGCTATTTCTTCATGGTTTGCTTCGTGTGCCTCTTGAGCAAGAAGGGTGGATACCCAGGACTCGAATGGAGGAATCGGTACTGCGGTTTTCTCTTCATTGAATATCTGAATTCTACCTCCACATACCAAAAGTCCTGTCTCTTCTTCTTTATACACAGCCAGTCTGCTGAGTGTGGTGGCATGGAAGGTTACACCCTCTTGGGCTGCCAGAAAAAGATCTCGGAGTGCATCTTGACACTCTCTAACAGAGAGCACAGCTTGTTTGGCTTTGGATTTTGCTTCTCTCACGGGCATTGCCTCCCACTTTGCCTTACAGTCAGCTGAGCCTTTCCTCTTCCATTTCGCAGCAGCTCTCCACACCCAGGCAATGACTCTGACCAGCCTTGTTAAACTGCTGAATTTTCTTATGTCAATAAGTTGTTTGACTGCTGTGCTGGTTGGAGCTCTTTGGATTGGGACCTCTTTCACACCTTCAGGTGTTTTTGTGGGAATCACAGGTTCTTTACTGCTGGGACAGTTTTGAAGTGCACTACTCTGCTCCCTCTTTGCTGGAGCTCTTGTGAGTGCAGCTGAAAAAGCTCTTCACTGCAACTTGTTTATGCCATCCTTTGCGTTTGCTGCTACCTTTTTAGCTGACTTCTTCAGCCACTCTTCCACTGATAATTTTAGAAAGTGGGGTCTGTTCTGCCACAATGAACGCTCTTTAAGGTCCTCTTGTTATGATGTTAGCAATGTTCAAGTCCCCAGGGATCCACCACCAGTCTTCAACAGCTGCAGATTTTTGGATTTTACCAACTCTGTTTGCAAAGAAGGTTTGATATCCATAACTGTCTCGCTGAATGGCTCCAAGCACGGTTTGACTGTCCAGTAGATGGAACCAACGCTCAATCTCCATACGGCTGTGCTTTTCTATGTATCTTCGAAGCCTTGTGGCAAAGACTGCACCACAGATTTCAGCTTTAACTGGTTCTCCTTTTTGGTCAAGTGGTGTGAGTTTTGCTTTAGATTCTACCAGCCTGACCTGGACACCTTCTTCTGTCTCCCATCTAAAGTATACCACAGCACCATAGCTCTTGTCACTGCCATCTGAGAATGTTATTCCCCACGGCTTTCCAGTCCAGCCAGCTGGTGTGAGGCTCCTGTGGAAGGTAATCTGGCCAAGACGCACATACCTCAAACAGCTTAATTGCTTCCTCCCTCAGGCTCTCAGATAGTGGTTCATCCCAAGTGTCTCGGGTCTCTAGGCTTCCATTTCTGGCCTCTTGGAATGCTTTTCGGACAAGTATGACTCCTTTCTGTTTTGTCGGCGTGACAAGGCCTATTGGGTCATAGAGGCCAGCTACTTGGCTTAGCAGCTCTCTTCTGGTTAGGGGGTTTGGAGTCTTTTCCCTTATTTCTTCCTCTTGGAGGTTCTGGCCCATTCTCATTTTTTTCTTCCTCCTTGAGAAGTTGATTGAAGCCATTACATAGAGCTTGTCCTCCTCCACCAGGTATCCAACGCCCAGAGCCTTATTGTCCTCCTCCTTCATTTGATTTGGGAGTATGAGTACTTCACTTTCTGTCCCAAGTCCAGGTTTTCCTGTCCTCTGCCTCCCACTTTGCCCTGACCGGACCCATGGCTCGAGGAAGAACCCACCAGCTCTCAGTATTTCCTCTACATCTTCTGTGCACTTTTCCAGTTTTTTGGGGTCACTGTGGGACGTGAGGATGTCATCCACGTAGCTGTCCTCCTCTAGGACTCTACGCTCCTCTTCCATGTGTGTGAACATCGGTAACCTTGCTGTTTCTCGCATAGCCAGCTGTGCAATGAACCCTGCAGGTCGATCACCAATGTTGACTCTGGTAATGGCATATTCACCGATTTCTTCATCTTGATTGTCTCTCCAGAGGAATCTGTGGAGGTACAGCTCCCTGTCTTCCAGCCACACAGAGTTGTACATTTTTTTAATGTCTCCAAGTGCCGCATAGACTCCTCTTCTGAATCTGAGTAAGACTGCTCGGATTGGATTGAGGACATCAGGGCCTTTAAGCAGAAGATCATTCAAACACAGTCCTTTAAACTTTTGGCTGCTGTTCCATGCAATACGTATCGGTGTGGTCACAGAGTGGGGATTTGGTGCTACTAGGTGGTTCACGTACCAAACTGGTCCGTTCCAGCTGTTTATCTCTTCTTTTGAGAGATTCTTTGCTGCTCCTCTTTCCACCATCTCATGTATCTGAGTTGTGTAGGCTGCTTTCCACTCTGACTCCCTCTTGAGTCGCTTTTCTGTCCTCAGAAAAGTGGCCTCCACTGCATTTCGGTTATTAGGAAGAGAGGTTGGATCCTCAATCCACGGATATTTTGTGTCCCAGTGTGGAGCATTACTGTGGGTGTCTGCTTTTACATAAGTGAGGCCTTGCTTTATGATTTCAAGCTCCTTCTCCTCCATCAGTGTCATCTCCTTTCCTCCTGGATGACAGCTGCTGCAGCGACACCCTCCACATTTTGGCTCACAGGCTGCTCTCCCATTTCCACCATTCCAGGAACTGTTTGTTAGCAGTTGTGCTCTTGGTTACAGCCTGAGCTTCTTGTGCGTCGAATATCTCTTTGTACTTCATGGTGGCTGTTCTCATGGAGCGAGCAAAGTGTGCTTCTGACTTGTGTGTTGCCATGTCCACTTCCTCAAAGAGATCTGGATGAGCACCTCCTACAGTTGTCCCCAGCGGGCTTTCCCATAAGACAAGGTCTCCAACAATCTTTTTCCTTTGTGGGGCAAGTGGGGCCTTCTCTGTGACAGCTCGATGGTTTCTGGTCTTTTTAAATCTTCCAGCGTGGCTTCTGGGAAAAACTTTCTCAGTTGCTCAGGTTTCACCACTTTGTGCACATGGGCTATTTCACTTAAACCATAGCAGACAAGTTCATGAGCTCTTTCTGTTCCTCTGGGTGTCTTGACTCTTACCCTGAGTAGATATCTTTTGGTGTTAACCTTCATGGCCATTCCTCCGACTCCATAGACGACTAAAGTGATCTTTTCACTCCTCAGCTTCAGTCTATTGGCAGCTCTGTGGGTGATGTAGTTGGTGTCTGATGCCAGGTCAATCAGGGTGCCAATTTTTTGCCCTGCGTTGGCAGTGACTTCCAGCAACATCATAAGAACTGGTAGCTCTTCCAATCCACTTGCCTTCACAAGTCCAGACTGATCTTGTCCAGCACAGTTTGTTATTCTGGGCTGACGTGCTGACGTGCTGAGGTAAGCGTATCGTCTCACTTCCTGTTTCTGGTTGCTGCCTTACGAGTAGTGTGCGTTTGTCGCGCTTGTTCCTCTGAGTGTAATTTGCTCTGTGTTTTGTTACAGCGGCCTTCTATCCGCGCTCTAGAGTAACATTAGTTCTGCTCAAGCACCCATAAGTCTGTTTATTTAGCGACCGTCAGTTTTATTTGTCTACGCGCTTGTCTGCTCTGCTAGCTATACCAACTTAGCCTAGCAGCTAGCGATGGCTTCTCTCTGTCCCTCTCCAGCTCTCTCCTGCTTGGTGTGTCACATGTTTAGCTACTCCTCTGCCTCCTTTAGTGATACTGGTACGTGTAATAAATGTAGTTTATTTGGTGAGTTGGAGGCGAGGCTTAGTGAATTGGAAGCTCGGCTCCGCACCATGGAAACAAAACCATTAGCTATAGTTAGCCAGGCCCCCGTAGTCGGTGCGGACCGACCAAGTGCAGCTCCAGCTAGCTGTCCCTCGACAGCTCCCGAGCAGCCGGGAAACCAGGGAGGCTGGGTGACTGTTCGAAGGAAGCATAGTCCCAAGCTGAAGCCCACAGGTCACCACCAACCGCTTCATGTTTCTAACAGGCTCTCCCCACTCGGCGACACACCCGCTGAGAAACCAACTCTGATTATTGGCAGCTCCATTTTGAGAAATGTGAAGTTAGCGACACCAGCGACCATAGTCAAATGCCTGCCGGGGGCCAGAGCGGGCGACGTCGAATCAAATTTGAAACTGCTGGCTAAGGATAAGCGTAAATACCGTAAGATTGTTATTCACGTCGGCAGTAATGACACCCGATTACGCCAATCGGAGGTCACTAAAATTAATGTGGAATCGGTGTGTACATATGCTAAAACGATGTCGGACTCTGTAGTTTTCTCTGGACCCCTGCCAAATCTGACCAGTGATGACATGTTTAGCCGCATGTCATCGTTCAATCGCTGGCTGTCGAGGTGGTGTCCAGCAAACGGTGTGGGCTTCATTGATAATTGGCAGACTTTCTGGGGAAGACCTGGTCTGATTAGGAGAGATGGCATCCATCCCACTTTGGAGGGAGCAGCTGTCATCTCTAGAAATCTGACCGATTTTATTTATGAACCTAACCCCTGACAACTCAGAGTTGAGACCAGGAGGCAGAGCTGCAGTCCTACACGCTTCTCTGCGCCTCCATTAGAGCAGTTACCCACCCAACACTCCATAGAGACTGTGTCTGCCCCCCGACCACGTAAACTAAGTAAACCAAAAGTACAGAGAAGAGGAGTTAAACATAAGAATCTAATTAAAATTAGAACAACCTCTGCAATAGTACAACAAGATAGGAGAATTAAATGTGGACTCCTTAACATCAGATCTCTGTCCTCTAAAGCTGTTCTAGTAAATGAGTTAATATCAGACCATAATGTTGATTTATTTTGTCTGACTGAAACCTGGCTGTGTCCTGAAGAGTATGTGAGCCTAAATGAAGCTACTCCTCCGAGCCATATTAATACCCACATTCCTCGAGGCAGCGGCAGAGGAGGTGGAGTTGCAGCCATTTTTGACTCAAGCCTTTTAATCAACCCTAAACCTAAACTCGACTATAACTCATTTGAAAGCCTTGTTCTCACTCTTTCTCATGAGAAATGGAAAACAGTGCAGCCACTTTTATTTGTTGTAGTATACCGCTCTCCTGGTCCTCACTCCGAATTTATAGCTGAGTTCTCGGAGTTTCTATCAAGTTTAGTTCTTGAAGCAGATAAAGTAATTATTGTAGGTGACTTTAATGTACCTGTCGACGTTGATAATGACAGCCTTAGCACTGTGTTTATCTCAGTATTAGACTCAGTTGGCTTCCGCCAGAATGTACATGAACCGACTCACTGTTTTAACCACACCCTCGACCTTGTTCTGACATATGGCATTGAAATCGAAGACTTAATAGTCTCCTCACAGAATCCTCTTTTATCAGACCATCATTTAATAACTTTCGAATTCATATTACCAGACTACCAGCCAGTAGGCAAAAATTCTTATACCAGACTCCTGTCTGATAGTGCTGTAGCTAAATTTAAGGATATGATCCCATCAGTATTTAATTCAATGCCATGTCTCAATACAACAGAGGAGTCTTATGCTAACGTTAGTCCCTCCCAGATTGACTTCCTGGTTGATAATGCTACAGGATCGTTGCGTATGACACTTGACTCTGTTGCTCCCCTAAAAAAGAAGAAAATTAAACAGAGGAGGTTAGCTCCATGGTATACTCCTCAAACCCGCAAATTAAAGCAAACTTCACGGAAAATAGAAAGGAAATGGCGTTCTACCAATCTGGAAGAATTTCGGTCTGCCTGGCAAGACAGTCTTAAAATATACAGGAAAGCCCTCCGCAGTGCCAGGGCAGCCTATTACTCTGCACTAATAGAGGAAAATAAGAACAATCCCAGGTTTCTCTTCAGCACTGTAGCCAGGCTGACAGAGAGCCATGATTCTATTGAACCATGTATTCCTTTAGCTCTGAACAGTAATGACTTCATGAGCTTTTTTAATGATAAAATTCTAACTATCAGAGACAGAATTCATCGACTCCTGCCGTTAACAGGTACTGTTTTGTCTTCAAACTCAGAAATCGTAGAAACTGTTACTCAGTCTGTCGCAGTCTTAGACTGTTTTACTCCTGTTGACCTTCACCAACTAATTTCAATAATTTCATCATCAAAATCATCTACCTGTATTTTAGATCCTATCCCGACTAAGCTGTTAAAAGAAGTATTACCTCTAATTGACTCTTCAGTATTAGACATGATCAATCTCTCTTTATCAACAGGCTACGTACCACAGTCCTTTAAAGTAGCTGTGATAAAACCGCTACTGAAAAAGCCTACTCTTGATCCAGGGGTTTTAGCCAACTATAGACCGATATCCAACCTTCCCTTTCTCTCAAAAACTCTTGAGAAAGCAGTTGCCAATCAGCTGTGCGACTTTCTAAACAATAATAGTTTATTCGAGGATTTCCAGTCAGGATTTAGAGTGCATCATAGCACAGAGACAGCACTGGTTAAAGTTACAAATGACCTTCTAATTGCATCTGATAAAGGATTTGTCTCTGTACTAGTCTTACTGGATCTTAGTGCTGCATTTGACACCATTGACCATGGCATCTTATTGCAGACACTGGAACATTTCATTGGTATTAAGGGAACTGCGCTAAGCTGGTTTAAATCCTACTTGTCAGATCGCTCTCAGTTTGTACGCGTTAATGACGACTCCTCTGTGCTCACTAAAGTCAGCTATGGAGTTCCGCAGGGTTCTGTGCTTGGACCAATTCTATTCACCTTATATATGCTTCCTATAGGTAAGATTATCAGGAAGCACTCAATAAATTTTCATTGCTATGCAGATGATACCCAGCTATATTTATCAATGAAACCGGAAGAAACCAGTCAGTTAACTAGACTACAAGCATGTCTTCATGACATAAAGACCTGGATGACCTGCAATTTTCTGATGCTAAACTCGGACAAAACTGAAGTTATAGTAGTAGGCCCTAAACATCTTAGAAAGTCACTTTCTGATGACATAGCAGTTATGGATGGCATTGCGCTGGCCTCCAGCACCACCGTAAAGAATCTGGGAGTTATCTTTGACCAAGACATGTCCTTTCACTCCCATGTAAAACAAATTTCAAGGACTGCCTTTTTTCACCTACGTAATATCGCAAAAATCAGGCATATTTTGTCTCAAAATGATGCAGAAAAACTAGTCCATGCATTCGTAACTTCCAGGCTGGATTATTGCAATTCTTTACTATCAGGCTGCCCAAATTCGTTGCTGAATATTCTCCAGTTGCTCCAGAACGCTGCAGCACGTGTTCTGACAAAAACCAGGAAGCGAGATCATATTTCTCCAATACTCGCCACTTTGCACTGGCTCCCTGTAAAGTTTAGAATAGAGTTTAAAATTCTCCTCCTTACTTACAAAGCCATAAATGGCCAGACACCTTCTTATCTTAAAGAGCTCATAGTACCTTATTGCCCTACTCAAACACTGCGTTCCCAGAATGCAGGTCTACTTATGGTTCCTAAAGTCTCAAAAAGCAGAACAGGAGTCAGAGCATTTAGCTATCAAGCTCCTCTCCTGTGGAACCATCTTCCGGTCTTTGTCCGGGAGGCAGACACTGTCTCTACATTTAAGAGTAGGCTTAAAACTTTCCTTTTTGATAAAGCTTATAGTTAGGGCTGGCTCAGGCTTGTCCTGGACCAGCCCCTAGTTATGCTGCTATAGGATTAGACTGTCGGGGGACATCCAAAGATACACCGAGCTCCTCCGTCCTTCTGTCCCTCTCCATCCGCACGCTCTCATGTCCTACCACGGCGTGTTACTAATTTAGCTCCTTCCCCGGAGTCTCTGTGCTTTGTCGTCTTGCAGGTTCCCATGGACAGTGGCTGAATCTGGATTGTGGATTTCAGCTGCATCTCCTGCCTTGGCCCTGCCTGACATCCACTGCAACTGCTACTGCTGTTATTACATCCACTGTCACTGTTACTGTGACTGCATGTCTGTCTCTCTGTCTCTGTCTCTCTCTCTGTCTCTCTCTCTCTCTCTCTCTCTCTCTCTGACTGCTTTTCTGTCTGTCTGTCTGTCTGTCTGTCTGTCTGTCTGTCTCACTCTCTCTCTCTTGCTCTTCCTCCCTCACCCAACCGGTCGAGGCAGATGGCCGCCCACCCAGAGTCTGGTTCTGCTCGAGGTTTCTGCCTGTTAAAAGGAAGTTTTTCCTCGCCACTGTCGCCAAGTGCTTGCTCATGGGGGAATTGTTGGTTTCTTTGTAGATAAAAGAGCTTGGTCTGTACCAGCTCTATATGGAAAGTGTCCTGAGACAACTTCTGTTGTGATTTGGCGCTATACAAATAAAATTGAATTGAATTGAATTTTGTCAGACTACAGTTGCCACTGAGGAAAGTGGCTACTCTGATGATGAGGATGACACACCTCAACGCCAGAAGGTAGAGAAATGCTGTCCAATCATATGTTCATGTTCTTGTTAGTTTTTTTTTCAGTTACCTTTTATTAAAATTATTTGGATTGCTTCAGTTGTGACATAATTTACTGATGATTTGTTGTCTATGTCATACATTTATCATTATGCTTTTACAAACCTGAGAATGTATACAACTTTTGGGCAGTACACATGTCTTATACTCATCACCATAACTGCTGACCTTTTATACCCTTCCCCCACACTTGTTTTTCAGACTTTTCAGGAGGACCCATACAGGACTCCAAAATGACCAAAGGTAAATGTAACAGTTCATCTTATTAAAAGTACAACTAAGGTTTTGTTTTGTGTGTAGTTGTTTATTTTATTCATTTATTTTTTAAGACAGTAGAAACAGTGTGTAAAATAGGCCGTAGCACCCAACTGATTGTTGTCAGAGATCTCAGTCATGCTGTGGCTAGGCAGCAAATAAAGACAGAAAACTAGGCAGCAAATAAAGGCAGAATCAGCAATTAAGGGAAAACGAAAAAAAATGTTTACTTACTGATTTTCTGCCTGTTATCATCAGTACTTATTAAATTAATTGGTAGTGCCATAAGTGGTCCCAGCCCAACACAAATCATGCTGCACATCCTCTGAAGTCTGCGGATTCCAAAAATATTAGTATATTCACTCAATGATCTGTCATCAGTAATGTTTGCCAAAGTTCAGGTTTCCATTCAGTTTGAATGAACAAGTGTGCAATTTTTCAGACCTGATTTTGGTGTTGCACTTGTTTGTTTAATGACATAGAGAAAGCACTTCGCTTGAAGACATTTCTGCAGGATTATAGCACACCTTCTCCACCAACCAGAGCAACAGATAACAGAGAATCAGAGATTTTGGGCTTACAGTATATCACGAGATACTACCAAAGTTCTCCATCCATTTAAGCCTCTTCTTTCTTTATCTTCTCTTTCTCACCTGATAGAGGGACTACCAAAATGACCTAAAGGAGCTTGAGGAGAGGATAAATGACAAGGATAAGGAGATCAGGCGGTTGCGAATTTGAACCTTCAACTGCAAGAGCGTAAGTATGGAGGGGAGCCCTTGCAGTGACCTTGAACCTGTTTCCATGACAACATTATAATACTAATGCTACAACTATAATAAGTGACAACTCAATTAGTGATTTTGAATAGGTAAGTGTTCCTTCTTTGATTTAATTGTAGGGCTAGCAGATACAATCTCAAAAACTGTGAAAGACGCTATACAGGCAGCTCAGCCTGCCCCCAGCCACCCTGTGCCTTCTAGCAGCCACAAAGGTATCACTTACATAGTCAGGAGAAGTGATTTCATTTGTGGACCATGCAGTGTTTCCCATACATTCATTATATTTGGCCTGCCCAAATCCTCTTGTAAGCAATGAATTGATCATCTATACTTAAATTCTGCTCTTTTCATTTCTTCTAATTAATGTTTGGTGATGGCACGCTAGTTGCCAGCTCCCCTCCCCCCCAGAACTGAACTCCAAAGAGCCAGAGGTGACTTTAGTGTCAAAGGAACAGTATGGCGGTTGTCTGGACCTGGTTTGACAGTCAGGTATTGTGTAGAACGACCCTTTCTACTGTATTACATCCACTGTCACTGTTACTGTGATTGCATGTCTGTCTCTCTGTCTCTCTCTCTCTCTCTCTCTCTGACTGCATTTCTGTCTGTCTGTCTGTCTGTCTGTCTGTCTGTCTGTCTGTCTGTCTGTCTGTCTCACTCTCCCTCTCTTGCTCTTCCTCTCTCACCCAACCGGTCGAGGCAGATGGCCGCCCACCTAGAGTCTGGTTCTGCTCGAGGTTTCTGCCTGTTAAAAGGAAGTTTTTCCTCGCCACTGTCGCCAAGTGCTTGCTCATGGGGGAATTGTTGGTTTCTCTGTAGATAAAAGAGCTTGGTCTGTACCAGCTCTATATGGAAAGTGTCCTGAGACAACTTCTGTTGTGATTTGGCGCTATACAAATAAATAAAATTGAATTGAATTGAATTGAATTATTATTTGCTCCAGCTTTTACTTGGTTTTAATCATTCTAAATGCTAAATTATTGTCTTTTACTGGCTTTTCCTTTAAATGTATTTTATTTTTATTGTTCTATTCTCTCCTAATTTCTTTCTTTCTTTGAAATGTATGATTTTAATGTATTTTTATGCTTCTGTAAAGCACTTTGAATTGCCTGGTGTATGAATTGTGCTATACAAATAAATTTGCCTTGCCTTGCCTTGCCTTTTATTTAGCAACAATAAAATGAACTAGACAATTTTCCCTGGGGAAATTTTGAAAGGGCCACGTGTTATGGCTGTGGTTCCTGGCTATGTTTTTGTTTTCTCTTTTTTCTTTTTTCCTAATGTGCGTCTAGGGCCGGAGCGTGGCAGGGGCGGAGCTGATCTCCTCCGCGGTGAGCAGCGAGTCGACACACCGGTCTCTAATCTCCCTCATTAGGGTCCGCCTTCTTAAGCAGGCTTCTCCCATACTCTGGTGCCAGATGATCCTTTGTTCTAGCCATTGTGTCTCGCCAGAAACGATCTCTCGCCCTCTGCCACGTGTCCTGTTGCCCGAGCGTCTGCAAGCTGTTCTGAGTTTTTCTTGTGAGTTTCTGTTTCAGCCTGTGAGCTTTTTCCCATTAGGAGTTTTTTGTTTCTTACCTGAGTCTGTTGAGTTCCTCCAGCTCGTTTTTGGTTTGCCTGAGAGCTTTTTCCCGAAGAGGAGTTTTGAGTTTCGTCCCGCGCTGACCGGCCCACTTCTGCCTCACCCGGTGTCTGTTGAGTTTTCCCTCCAGCACCTGCGGATTATTATAGCCTGAGTGCTTTCCCGTTTAACGGTGTTTTGTGTTCTTTCTCCAGAAGCTGTCGAGGGATCTCCAGCTAGACTGCCACCCTTGGTTCTGGTTATCGCCTTCAGGCTGATTTTCATTTTTGCCTTATTGAATTTTGTTCAATAAACTGTTGTTCCTGTTCTCCGCTTCTGAGTCCAGTTTTCTCAGCCCCGGCCGTAACACCACGGGGGCTACTGCTGGAGTGTGTACATTATGATGAGATTCTTCAGAGATTTCAAACGATTAATACTAGAGACATTATGATATTATATAGAAGGAGCCAGTGATGGGGACATGAACTACTTCAAAGTTCAGTTGTAATCATGTAATGTCTTCTCTATTAGCCTTTAAGTTGTTTAGGTGTCTTGAATCTTTTAATCATGGCAAGTTGGCTGTCAATAGCTGTAGTGTAATAATCTTGTAATCAGTTACTTTAAACCCAAGCCTTTTATTTTTAATGAATGAAATAACCAAAAATTCACACTGGAATCAGTGGTAAGAATAATAAACTCAATTATTTACTTACAAGAGAAATATATAAAAAAAACAAATACAATGCAATATTCAATTATCCTTTGTTTTCCCTTTAAATAAAAGAATATACAATACCAGTGTGGCCACACTCATCAAGCTCACAAACACAGAGTGACAAACCAGCAATTACTTCACTAATTTCCCCTTGTTGCAGATCTGATGTGATGCTGGGCTACATTGAGGCTTCAGATTCTCTGGCCGGTTCACAAGGCTAATGCTACTTTTCACACGACGCACACATACACACATTTACACACTTACTCAGCACAACATACACACACGCATTCAAACGGAGGAAAACGGTGACTTTCTGCCTCTGCATTGGTGTGATAACAAGGCTAATATTACTTTGCACACGTATCTCACACACACACACACACACACACACACACACACACACACACACACACACACATACACACACCGACATGGGTGCTCGCACGCACACGTGTGCTCTCAGCGCATCAGACACACGCATTCAGACGGAGGAAAACAGCGACTTTCTGCCTCTGCATTGGTCTGACAACAAGGCTAATGCTAGTTTTCACACGACACACACACACACACACACACACACACACACACACACACACTGACACGAGTGCACGTGTGCTTAGCTCCACAGACACACATGCATTCAGACGGAGAAAAACAGCGACTTTCTGCCCCTGCATTGGTCTGACAACAAGGCCCAATGCTAATAAAAACGTAGGTCCTATCAGAAAAAAACACAGACCGTCATCGCGGTAAGGACTTCCTGAATGATTCAGTGTGATTTCAGTGTTTCTAAAGTCAATATTTTGCAGACACTTGCGAGTTTAAAAGAGGGGTCCGTTCTGCTTCTCAGAAAATCTTTGTATTGGAGTCAATGCGGAGAACAGACAGACATGGCCACATGGCTGAATCCCATTTCACCCCTTGGCCCTCCCCCTTGGCCCTACCCCTCCGTTTTGCGCGTTCACGTGGAGGGGTAGGGGTGTCCCAATTCCCATTATGACGGAGGGGTAGGGGGAAGTGGTAGGGCTATGTACCCCTCCAAATGGAGATTTTTCCGAGGCACACTCCAAACGGAGGGGTACGACAGATTTCTCAGAATGCCTTGCAAGACCGGTATTTTCTCCATGAACGAAGTTTTAAAATGTACGAAAACCACTTTATTGTCTATTTTAACGTTGTTTCAGTGGTCATTTTCCTCGTAAAAAAAAAAAAAAACGAAAAAAATCGATAGTAGTCAAGGCTTCAGTTACGTGGTTACCGTCGCCAGGCTGAATGCCACATACACAAATCGAATGTGACAGTAGCATTAGCTCGTCGCATCTGCCTACGTAAGAGGCAGCGGCGACTACTGATGACGTACGCAATTGTCGAAGGGGTGTCCCAATTCGGAGGGGTTGACTTTCGGCCATACCCCTTGGCACTCCCTTTCAAGGGGCAAGGGACAAGGGGTAGGGCTAAGGGGTAGGGGTAGAAAAGAGAAATGGGATTCACCCTTAGAGTCTGATAATTCAAATTCTGTAAGTCTCTCTTACTTTTTGAGCACATTGTGAGAGACAAAACAAATTTGTCTACAAATGTGGAAAAAATCATGCTTGTAGAGCGTAAATTGTGGCTGGGAGGAGTGTGGAAAGAGAAAAAATCTGAAGTTTTTTTCGGCTCTCTCCCACTGTGACCGATGACATCACCCACTCTGACATGAACAGTCCGTGCAATACACACCCATTATAATCTCAAAATTTCTCCCAAAATGATCATGGTCATTGAACAGTGATTGATCAAAAACTATATGACCTATGAAAATGTGGAACAATACACCAGTACAAAAGACTTGCGTCTATGGTTTAAAGTTTAAATGGAGTCTCTAGGTGAAAGTATGCCGGAGCATTAGGCAGTACAAAAAGTCCAATGATTTGTCAGTTTTTTGACCTCCTCCCATTCATTTCTTATGGGAAATTTATCGCAGTTTTAATAGTAATATTAAAACTAATAATTAATAGTACGCCGATCCCGATCAAGACTCACGTTTTGATATACAATTCGCCTGGATAGTGATTTGAAATTTGACACGGAAGAGGAATAATAAAAAGAAAAAACAAGCTTCCAGCTTGCCCACTAATAATAGATAGTGAGAAGAACATAAGTGTGCAAGCTTCCAGCTTGCCCACTAATAAATAGTGAGAAGAACATAAGTGTGCAAGCTTCAGCTTGCCCACTAATAAATAGTGGAAAGAACATAAGTGTGCAAGCTTCAGCTTGCCCACTAACAATAAATAGTGGGAAGAACATAAGTGTGCAAGCTTCAGCTTGCCCACTAATAAATTGCGGGAAGATCATAAGTGTGCAAGCTTCAGCTTGAAGAAGAAACATGCAGAAGAACAAGAGTGTTCAGTGCTCAGCACTGTATCACGAATAAGAAGTTGAAGAACTTTAAGAAGAAGAAACACGCAGAAGAACAAGAGTGTTCAGTGCTCAGCACTATATCACTAATAAGAAGAAGAAGCACGCAGAAGAACAAGAGTGTTCAGTGCTTTGCACTGTATCACTAATCGGTAAGGCAAGGCAAATTTATTTGTATAGCACAATTCATACACTAGGCAATTCAAAGTGCTTTACAGAAGCATAAAAATACATTAAAATCATACATTCCAAAGAAAGAATGAGAGTAGAAGAGAATAGAAAAATAAAAAATGCAATTAAAGGCAAAGAAAGAATGAGAGTAGAAGAGAATAGAAAAATAAAAAATGCAATTAAAGGAAAATTAAAAACAGAAGCCAGTAAAAGACAATAATTTAGCATTTAGAATGATTAAAACCATTGAGCAAATACATTTACTTTAAGTAAAAGCTGTAGCAAATAATAATGTTTTCAACCCTGAGACCTCAGGTGTGCAGGGAGAATGTTCCACAGGTGAGGAGCATAATAACTTAAAGCTGCTTCACTTTGTTTGGTTCTCATTCTGGGAACACACAGTAGACCTGTCCCTGATGACCTGAGGGGTCTGGATACTGCATATGGAGTTAATAAATCTAGAATATATTTTGGTCCTTGACCATTTAATGATTTGTAGACCAACAGTAAGATTTTAAAGTCTAT
This sequence comes from Chaetodon trifascialis, assembly GCF_039877785.1. Lineage (NCBI taxonomy): Eukaryota > Metazoa > Chordata > Actinopteri > Chaetodontiformes > Chaetodontidae > Chaetodon > Chaetodon trifascialis. The sequence continues at coordinate 1,695,110 of NC_092073.1, forward strand.
TCTTTGACTCACAGGAAGCCAATGTAGTGATCTGAGGACTGGTGTGATATGGTCCATTTTTCTGGTGTTTGTAAGGACTCGTGCAGCAGCATTTTGGATCAGCTGTAGTAGCCTAATTTATTTTTTGTTTAGGCCAGTAAAGACTCCATTGCAATAGTCCAACTTACTGAAAATGAATGCATGAACCAGTTTTTCCATGTCTTCTTTGGACAGACATCCCTTGATTCTGGTTATATTTTTCAGGTGGTAGTAGGCTGATTTGGTAATCAGCTTTAAATGGCTGTTAAAATTCAGGTCCGAATCAATAATTACACCAAGATTTCTGGCTTTATCTGTTGTTGTCAGTGAAAAAACAAAAACAATCACTTCTGTTTTATCTGCATTAAGCTGAAGAAAACTCTGGCACATCCACTCATTGATTTTATGAATACACTCACTCAGTGAAAGTAAGGGACTGTAGTGATGTGATGACACGGAAATATAAAGTTGTGTATCATCTGCGTAAGTATGATAAGAAATATTATGATGCTCCATAATCTGAGCTAGGGGCAACATGTCAATATTGAAAAGAAGTGGTCCGAGAATAGTAGTAAGTCCCACCCACTTTTCTAGTCTGTCAAGAAGTATGTCATGATCAACCGTATCAAAGGCAGCACTGAGATCTAATAATACTAAGACTGAGGTTTTGGAAGCATCATTATTCAGATGTATGTCATTTAAAACTTTGATAAGTACAGTCTCAGTGCTGTGGTGTGGACGAAATCCAGACTGAAATGCATTAAAAAGATTGTTCTGCATCATGAAAGCATGCGTTTGTTGAAAAACAGCTCTTTCAATAATTTTTCATAGAAAGGGAAGATTTGATATTGGCCTGTAGTTACTAATTACTGAAGCATCCAGATTAGTCTTTTTTAGGAGAGGTTTTATTACTGCAGTTTTCAAGGCCTGGGGAAACTGACCGGACTGAAGAGAATTATTTATTATCTGCAACACGTCTGGAGCTATGCAATTAAAAACATTTTTAAAAAACTTTGTTGGCAGAGTATCAAGGCAGCACGTTGTGGATTTTAACTGTGATACAGTTTCTGTCAGCCTTGTGTGATCTAGAAGGTTAAAATGTGCTAGATTAACTGGAGAACAAGAAGGCACAGATGGACTTATCATTTTGCCTGAGTTGGAGCTGCACACTGTTTGTCTTATCCTTGAAATTTTATCTGTAAAAAAGGCTGCAAAATCATTGCATGACTTGTTGGATAGCAGCTCAGGAGGGACTGATGCTGTGGGGTTTGTCAGTCTATCCACAACAGAAAACAAAGTGCGGGCATTTGTTACGGGTCCCAGGATGTGGAACCACAGTAACAAAGTAAAATTCTGCAAAATACAGAAAGGAGTGAGCAGCAATGAAGGCACAGAGCACTCAGTTCTTTGTCCAGATTGCATCTGAGGTGTGGGCGGAAGGTCACACCTGAGACCACCCAGGGCGCAACAGCTCTCGTGACAAAGGTTCCACCTGAGACTGCTCACACTCCATGTATGTTTTTCACAATATATATGAAAATAAAAATAATGTGAATGTCATTTAACTTATTAGGGATAATATTAAACCCTACACAAGAATGCTACATTTTTTTAGCTTACTAAATTAAATAAAACCTGTAGTGTGTACTACCTTAATTTGATGTTGCATTCATTGATAAAATGTCGGGGCACCACCTTCCTCAGCTAAGAAGGACTGCAGAAATTAACTGCTATAACGCTGATAAATACTAACGAATGGACTAACAGTAAACCAGTCTGATAACCTGAAGTGTAAATTCTGGATACAGGGATCGTAGATATTCAGTTCAAAAGGACACCGTCTAACCAGGACTTAATCCAAAATATCATTTATTAAGCAGAGTTGTGGATAATGGGTAATGTACCATGAATAATAACACAGAAGATGGGAGGTGATATGACAGAACACACAAGAAACTTATGGCAACACAATGGTAAATAAATTGGCGATAGTGAGAGGCAGTCGAAAGGGAATAATGGGGACGCGAACGCAGAGTTAAGGGAATGAACGATGAGAGAATTTGGACGAATTGACCTACTCTTAACCTCACGGACCAACTCTTATTCAAACCCGCTTAGCGTGCCTACTTGGTTGCTGGCGTCCCGTTGTGCTCTGCTCCGAACTGGCTCGAAGACGTTCCAGATGTTCGTCCGTGGCTCGATCTGCTTGGCGTTCTGGTGGAAGGCCCAGGCCCCCAAGATGACGAGCTGGTGCTGAACGGGGCGTCTCTGGAACTGATTCGGCGGTGTCGGTTACAGATGAGGGACTGCTCCGGATGGTTGTGAACCGGACCAAGGATCAACAGCTGGCCGCAGGGTTTGGTTCGGTTGAGTCCGTGACGGACTATTTTAGACTGATAGTACAAATTAAGAGTCTCTTCGATGGCCGGTCGAAGAAGGCTACAAAATTAGTATTACTTGCCTAAATTTACTGATGTTAAAAACAAAACGTTTGGCTAAAGAGAAAGTTAACTTTGAAGCTTACGGCAAATTATAAGAATACGTCTTCTGAAGATAACTTACACTACTCGGAATGGCTTGGAGTAGCTCGAAGACGAAAACTTGAGCAAAACGACTGTGCAAAACTTAAGACAAAAGTAAAGAACTCAGCTGAGAGTAACTAGACGTGAAAAGAAACAAAAGAACGACAAAAACAAAACTAACTAACTAACTAACTAACTGAGTAACGCGCACTACACGCAGTTTTTTAAAGGTCGCTCCGGGGCGTGTCGAAAGGGCAGGCCATCGAATCACGTGAGACGGTCTGTGACGCGCGATCGCCTCAAGGAGCTGAACTAATCAATGATTCATACGAGGGGCTCATCTGCTTCTCACTATGGTCAATCACATATAATTTCAATGACAAAATTTCAATGACATTTCAATATTGTTCACAGCATGCATTAGACGCTTACTATGGTTGGGTGACAACATTAAATGGTAATCATGGTACAGTTTCATCTCAACATGTATAATGATTCAATGTATAACTAATACACAAATAAAGATACAGGAATAAAGAAGGCAGGCTATAGTTGCCAAAAATGATTATCATGATTACGGTTACTTATCGATAAATGTGCCAAGTCAAGCATATTCAGTCTGATGGTTAGGAAACTCTGGATGGCAGTATGGTTTTGTGGTGACAATTCAGACAAACTTTTATAAAACTGTTAAAATCACAACTTGGTCATACTTCAGGTCGAGATACTGGGAAAACATCAATATCATGCGTACCCTGAGTCCTGCAAGTTGAAAACATGAAAAGTTAAGTTTAACATAAAAGTCTGGTTATCCTGGGGTATTGAGAAAAGCACACAAACATGAGTCACTAGTTGCTTCAAGGGATGTCCGGTTTACGACCCATCAGCATTTGCTGATGTTTGTGGATTCCTCTGAGGCCTGCCATTTGTCTCTTCAGGCAGTCTTGTTGTATGGAGTCCTCGGGCTATTGGGGGAGTAATTAGCATAGAGTGGGACATCCTGATTTAGAGATAGGCGTTGACCTTTTGGATCTCTTTCTTCAGTGCGTTAGTAAAGTAGTTTACTGAGCCAGACTTCCTGTCTCTCTTCGAAATCAGATTGCATTATAGGTAAACCAAATGGTCTATAATTCAATCAGTTGGCGGGTTTACACCTCCATTTCCCTTGAGTATCACCAGAAAAGGAGGGAAAGAAGGGGTGAGTTAAATGCCGGTTCTGCTACAAACCAAAAGTGGTCACCTAATTTTTGGGTGTACTACACACTCCCCCACAAACAAGTGGGGCCCGACACTTGCAATCAATACTATAATCGAAATATTTCTCTTATTCTCATGAACTGTATAACCTTCATCAGTATGCAAAACACAAAACACATAAACTCGACTGATACCCAAAATATGACATGGTGTTACTATGGTAACCATATGTAAGTACACAATCTCCAAAGGCTACTCAATAGCAGTGCACAGGATAAGTGAGTGGCAGGTAAGTAGGATGAATGATGGGCGAAGGTTGGAATGGGTGAAAGTAGGGCTGTGCATACTGGTGAGTATAAACTGTGGGCTGAGTCCCTATTGCACTGACTATGAGGCGTGGCTGGTAAGTTGGTTGACCAAGGGAAGTGTAGGTTAACATCTGGCCAGGGCGTCTGTCTCTGGTAGACCTCCGCAGTGTAGGCTGGGTGTCAGACTGGGCGTCCTGACTGTCTCTCTCTGGGTCATCATCCTGAGGCAGTTCCTCCTCATTGTGAGGCTGGGTCTCATCACTTTCATTTTGTCTTTGTCTTTCCTCAGTGACACTTTCCCTTTCAGATGCAGGTCCCAGGGAACCCGTCTCCCTGAGGTAAGTTTCACTCTGTTCAGGATGGTTTTGTGTCCCACAGGTAGGTAGGTCAGATATGACACTTTCATCCATCCGTGTCACTCTTGGTATCCGCAACCAATACCGTGGTCGGTCCTCTTCTTCATCCGAGTCACTTGTGTCATAATTCGTTCAGTTGTGCTCACCAGTTTTGTTGACTTGTTGTTTTTCCTTTGTGACACCGCAGGTGTGGTCCCGGCTGGTGGCTCTACAGGTAAGTCATTTACTTGGAGTAACAAGTTCCGATGAAGAGTGCGGAGGGGACAGCCTCCTGTCTCAGGGCTCACCTTATAAACTGGGTTATCTCCAAGCTGCTCTCTCACAATGTAGATTGTCTTTTCCCAGTAGGGTTTGAGTTTGCATGGTCCGCCTCTTTCAGCAACATTGCGGACTAGAACCCTGTCTCCCGGCTGTAGTGTCACACCTTTGTTTCTTCTGTCATAATAATGTTTGCCTTTAGCACTGGATTGCTGGCTGTTAGTGCTTGCAATCTTGTATGCCTCTGTCATTTTCTCTGCCCATTTTTCTGCGTAACCTCTTGCTGTGTTTGTTTCTTTCTCTGCTACGAGCCCAAAGAGGAGGTCGACGGGGAGACATGGATGGTGACCATATAACAGGTAGTATGGGGAATAACCGGTTGACTCATGTTTAGTACAATTGTATGCAATGAATGACATGAGGCAGGTGATCCTTCCAGTTTTCTCTCTCCTTCTCACCTAATGTTCGAAGCATTTGCAGCAGAGTCCGGTTGAACCTCTCCACAGAATTGCCTTGTGGGTGGTAAGGGGAGGTCCTGGAGTGGTTCACACCAGAGAACTGTCTGAGGGCCCGGAACAGCTTGTTTTCAAACTCCCAGCCCTGATCGTGATGGAGTTTAACTGGGTGTCCAAACCGTGGCACAAAGTCATTAAAAATCCTGTCAGCAGCAGTTTTGCCAGTCTTGTTTTTGGTGGGGTATGCTTGAGCAAACCTGGTGAAGTGATCAATGACAACCAGGATGTATTCATAACCACCACGGCTGGTCTCAAGGTGGAGAAAGTCAATACAGACAAGTTCAATTGGTGAGTTTGATGTGAGACTCCCCATGGGTGCTCTGTCATGCACGGCGGGCTTTTTCTGCTTTATGCATCGACACTTCCTGGTGATGTACTCCTCAATGTCCCTTTTCATAAATAAAGGCCAATAAAAACGTTCCCTTGCAAGACTTAGAACTCTTTCCACCCCAACATGTCCCATCTTGTCATGCAGATAAGTGAGGGCTGTCTGTTTATAGGTGGTTGGCAAGACTAGTTGTTTGCGACCAAGTGTCTTCCTATACAGGAGTCCATCCTCCACCCACAGCCTGCTCTACTCCCTAGAGAGTTTCCTTGTAAGTTTGTCCAGTGCTCTTCGTCTGTCTTCAGTCATTTCTGCATTTTCCTCTTTTAACGCCAATATTTTCCCAATGACAGGATCCTTCCGTTGCTCACTTGCCAGTTCACTGTGGTCAATTGCTGGGAAAGGTTCTGTGTGAGTTTGCGAGTGAGATACGATGTTAAGAGCTGCCACCCATGCTACCTCTCCCTGCTCGGCTGTCATGCTACCTTCCCAGGCGGCGCACACTGCCTCCTCCGACAGTCTCTCTGAGCACTGACTCATGTAGCTGTTGATGTCAAGTGGGTAACGAGAAAGGGTATCTGCATCTGTGTTCAGTCTTCCTGGCTTGTACCTTATTTCAAAGCGAAAATCTGCCAGCTGCCCTACCCAACGATGGCCTACTGCATTTAGCTTAGCAGTGCTCATCATGTAAGTCAGGGGATTGTTATCAGTATAAACAATGAAATGGGGGGCATAAAACAGGTAGTCCCTGAATTTGTCACACACTGCCCACTTCAAAGCTAAAAACTCTAGCTTGCCACTGTGAAGATGATAACTTTGTTCTGCCGGTGTTAATGTACGTGACCCATAGCCAATTACCCTCATCTTCCCGCCCTGGTTTTGGTAGAGGACCGCGCCAAGGCCCTGTTGGGAGGCATCAGTGTGCAGGATGAAAGGGCTCTCAAAGTCTGGGTACGCCAACACTGGCGGCTTGGTCAGTATGTCAATGAGGCGTTCAAGGATTTGTTGGTGTTCGCTATTCCACTCCACTGGAGTGCGTGAGGGGAGCTGGGGGCCCTTTGTTTTTCCCCTTTGAGACTTGGGTGGTGGTGAGCTGGACTTTAACTGGAGCAACTCATATAGCGGTCTCGCTATGCGTGAAAAGTCTTGCACATACGCCCGGTAATAGCTCAGGAACCCTAGCAGTCGTCTGACATCTCCTACTGTCTGTGGAGTTTTCTCCTTCAGTGCCTGTACTGCTTCAACATCCTTCGGGTCCACCCTCACCCCATCTGCAGAAACTAGCCGTCCAACATACCTGACCTCCTTCCGAAACAGCTCACACTTCTCCAGCCTCAACTTCACCCCATGGCGCTGTAGGGCTTGGAGTACACGACGCAACACCTCCACATGTTCGTTGAAGGACCTGGAGAAGCAGAGGACATCGTCCAGGTAAGGGATACAACACTCGTCCCTCAGAGTGTCAAGCATTTCCTCCATGCTTCTTTGGAAGGCTGCTGGTGCGTTTGATAATCCGAAGGGTATCCTTACCCATTCATATAAGCCCCACGGAGTTGTGAAAGCAGTCAGGTGCCTTGAACCCTCAGCCATAAAGCCTTGGTGACAGGCTTTCCCCTGGTCTAAGATGGAAAACCAGCTGTAGCCTCCGAGTGAGTCGATCAAGTCCTGTATGTGGGGGAGGGGGTGTTTGTCAGGCACAGTCTTTTTGTTGAGCAGACGGTAGTCTATACAAAGGCGCAATGACCCGTCTTTTTTTCTCACACAAACAATGAGTACGGTGTATGGGGACTGAGATTTCACGATCCATCCTTTCATCAACAACTCTTGGATGTATTCTTTTACCTCCCTGTACAGTGGCTTGGGAACAGAAGCATAAGCCTTCTGAACAGGGATGTCGTCCTTGAGCCGGATTGTCATCTGAAGAGAGGGGATACACCCGATGTCGCTACTGCCACGGGCGAAAGCCGCAGACTCCTCATACAGCACTTCCTCTACTAACCGCTGCTGTTCTGGCTCAAGATGACTTAGGTCAACAGGTGGCCGCCAAGGCTCAGTTGGGGGGGTCATAGAAGCAATGTTGTTGACTTCAGTTCTGACTGCTGGAGCTTGTGGTGACTCACCCTGTTCTGTTTCTGTTTTTCCTATTTCAATGACTTTGGCTACATTTTGGATTGAGCCCAACTGGGTTTTCTTTGGGAGGATGATTTCATGCTTAGTGTGGTTGGAGATGGGCACATGGACAAATGGCCACTTGCGGTCACTAATCTCTAGGAGGTCTTCCCCAACACTCAGCTGTTCTAAGGTTGTACTCTCTTCTGAGGGTTCATACAGGTCAACTGGATCTGATGTGTCAAAGGTAGGTGGTACCCTGCACCGCACATACACCGTTTTCCCAGCTGGGACACTCACATCCTCTTTTCCCACTCTGATTGTGGCAATGGTGTCATTAGTTGTCTTCTGGACCTGAATGAAGTTGACCATGGCTTTCACTTGGTCTTCTTCCACACCAAGCGCTTGCTGCAGAAGACTTATAACCATGGTACGTGTTTCGTCTGAAGACTGGGGTCCCTTAATCATTTCTGCGACAACATTAGATCCTAACAGGGGCTGGGGGAGGGGAAGCTTGCTGACCAAAAAGGGGACCTGTATCGCGAAGCTCGGGTCGACGTTTCCTGGAAGATTGACTGTTATCTCCACCCATCCGTCGTATGGGATTGACTGTCCATTTGCAGCATACAGGTCAAGGTTTTCCCCTGGGTCAAGAAGCTCTTCCAATGGACGCACTGGGGAGGTAGGAATGAATGTCTCTCTCCAGAGCCTGTCAATGATGCTTACTTGTGCACCAGAGTCAAATAACACAGTTGTTGCATAACCATTCATGAAGCATTTGAGAAGACTCTTTTTACCAATTAGTGGTATTATGCGATTTGTATTTTCAGAGGTTAGTGTCTTTTGAGAGCAGAATTCATGATTTTGTTTGCCACGTTTTTTCTGCTTTGAGTGTTGCTGCTTGTGTGTGGAGCTTACTGAGTGGGACTGGAGCTATGGAACGGTCTCTGGTTGCCCCTCAGCAGAGACCGACTCCCGTTTCCCTGCGGCCTGGCTCTTTTCAAACAACCCACAGCCCGGTGTCCTAAGTCACCACACACAAAACAATGGTTACAGTTCTCTAAGCCCTGGAGTGAACAGTTAGTACAGCTGGCCACTCGACTCTTCCTTGTGGAAGGGGGCTGGCCTGGTGTGGGCAAGGTTGCATGGCTGGGAATGGATGTAGGGGGAAGACGTACCTGTGGCTGGTCAAGCGTTTGGGCAGGGAGAGTCTTCGAGTGGGCTGCCTGTATAACTGCCGTTTGCTGTTCCATTAAAGCTGCAACTATAATTGTCAGAGTCTCAACCTGAGCACTGAGTTGCTGTATCGTTTGATGTCCTTTCTTGTCCACAGGTTGATCTCCACTATCCACCCGAACACTGTGTGTCTGTGCCAATTTCTGTCTGGAGACATGACCTAGCCTTCGCTGATGTTCATTTTCATCACTGATTATTTTTGTTACCTGGCTGACTATTTTCTCATCAGTTACATGGCTGTCAGAGAGGAGGGGTCTTAGCTGCTGTCTGATGTCTGTGTATTTGGACCCTAGGCCCTGGTAAATGGTATGGAGGAAAACCTCCTGGATGGTGTTGGGGTCATAGCGAATGTCAGTGTTGGCCTGCTTCGATTGGAAGAGGATTCTCTGTTTCAGCCCAACCATACGATACACAAACTGCTGGGGGGTTTCTTGCTCATTCTGCTTTGCACACATCAGTTCCTGGAACAGTTCTGTACTTGCCTTTTCCCCAAGGTGGGACCTGAGGAAGCATTTGAGTTCACAGATGTTTACTTCCTCTTTATTGGTGAGCATGTCCTTGAAAGCACCTGGCTTGACGATTCTCAGCACAGCTCTGATGACCTTTGTCTCGGAAAAACCCTCCCTGACTCCCTCGTCTATCTGTTTACATATACTGCTGTATGTGATGTCAGAGTTTTGATCCCCAATCTGTCCCCCATGTACCTTAAATTCTCTATGTGGGAGATAAGGTAGGTCCTTTAGGGACACCACTTTCTCTGTGTCAACCCTTAAGGGTGTGTGACGTGATGGTTGATGTAGTGCTGGCTCACCTACACTGTGTTGCTCACTGTGTGTTGTGCTGGCCAGATTTTTGTAGTGTTGTAGCTTCTTGCCGAGCTCCTCATGCATGGCTTGCAGCTGGTCTATACCCTGAGTAGTAGCATTTGGGTCGTAGTTCGAATACTGCTGTGTGGTATGAACTGTGGTGGCAGCTGCTGGGAAAGTAGAACTATCCTGGTAGCAGGTGTGCCACTATTAGCATGCTTTAGCGCAGTGTCATCTGCTGACCTGGCTGTAAATGTTTCATGTTTCTGGGTTAACTCATTTGTTGTGACAACTGAATCACGGTTTTCAGTGATATTACACACTAAATCAATCAACATTAACAACTGACTCATGCCTTCATCCTCTGAACTCAGTAAGGTGCTGGACTGCATAGAGTCAAGGATATAGTCTACACAACCTTCTTCATCAGCAGACTCCAAGTTGTCGGCAGCCTGACTGTCAGCTGCAATGTTTCTAGCAAGCTGGTAGGCTTCGACACCCGAGAGTTTGTACAAGTTCTTCTTGATGCTCCATTCGAGCTGCTTACGTGTGGTGGACATGATGCACGTTGCCTGAAGAAGCAGCAGTGCGGTTCCCTTGGAAGAACAAGGACCCCTTTCTGGCTCTGACCTCCCCTCGTGGACACCCACCGGCTGTCGTCACGGCTGCAGTCACGTCACGCCCCCTCGTCTTGGCCTCGTGGTTCAATTATCACTGGATCTGGTCCCCACGCCGATTCGGGCGGAGACAGATCCCGGACGAGCCCCCAAAATTTGTTACGGGTCCCAGGATGTGGAACCACAGTAACAAAGTAAAATTCTGCAAAATACAGAAAGGAGTGAGCAGCAATGAAGGCACAGAGCACTCAGTTCTTTGTCCAGATTGCGTCTGAGGTGTGGGCGGAAGGTCACCCCGGAGACCACCCAGGGCGCAACAGCTCTCGTGACAAAGGTTCCACCTGAGACTGCTCACACTCCATGTATGTTTTTCACAATATATATGAAAATAAAAATAATGTGAATGTCATTTAACTTATTAGGGATAATATTAAACCCTACACAAGAATGCTACATTTTTTTAGCTCACTAAATTAAATAAAACCAAAAGTGGTCACCTAATTTTTGGGTGTACTACACATTATTACAGTTTCTGTTGATAATCTCTGAGAAGAATGCTTGCCTTGCCTTCTTTAGTTCATGGTTATAGGTGTGCAGACTGTTTTTGTAAATCTCATAATGAACGTGGAGTTTGGTTTTTCGCCACCTGCGCTCTGCCTGTCTACAGACTCTTTTCTGGACTTTGACCAGTGTGGTGTTTCTCCAAGGTGCCTTTTTTCTTCCTGACAGAGCTTTGGTCTTAATTGGGGCGATGGAGTCAATAATAGTCATAACTTTGGAACTGAAATTATTTACAAGGTCATCAGTTGAAGCTGAGGGCAGTGTTGGTGAGGGTGTAAAAGACTGAGTGAAGACTGCACAGGTATTATCATAAATAAAACGCTTTTTGATAATCTCTGTTCCACTTTTGTTAAGAATAGCAGGTGTGGCCATTTTAAATGATACACAGTAATGATCAGAAAGAGCAACATCCGTCACCACAACCTCAGAGATATTAAGCCCTTTGGAGATAACCAAATCTAATATATGCCCTTTGTTATGTGTTGAATGTGTTACGTGCTGAGATAGGCCAAATTGATCCAGGATGTTTAAAAGTTCTTTAGCACATCCATCTTTGAGATTATCAACATGAATGTTGAAGTCACCCACTAACACAACACAGTCAAAATCAATACAAACAACAGACAGTAGATTGGCAAACTCATCAGAAAACTTTGCATTGTATTTTGGGGGCTTGTAGATGGTTACGAAGACTGATCGACAGGGAGACTTTGATTGAATGGCAACATACTCCAAAGATTCAAACTGACCATAAGAGACTCTCTTGCATTGAATGCTATCATTAAACAAAATGGCGACTCCGCCTCCTCTCTTATGTATTCTTACTTCACTTATGAAACTGAAATTCGGAGGGGCTGACTCATTGAGAACTGCTCTGCTGTTATCTTGTCCTAACCAAGTTTCAGTTAAAAACAGAAAATCAAGCTTGTGCTTGATGATAAAGTCAGTGATTAAGAATAATTTGCCTGCCAAAGACCTAACATTTAAAAGAGCTAAGTTAAATGTGCTAAAAAGTCTAACATCCCCATGTTTTGGAACATACTGTGGCTGACATGGAATACATGCTAAATTCGATGATGTGATGTTTCTGGAGAGATGGACCAATGTTCTCCTCCTACCTATTGTGACATGAATCAATGCAGGTTCCGGCACAATGGGCCCTGGCTTTTCCTTGGAAAAGTCAGGCATAACATTTGCCTTAAAAGCTGGACCCAGAACACATCAGTTACCAACACAAATAGGTGGCTGTGCTGGGCTCTTACTAGGGGACTGGAGTAGGTTCAGATCAAGCCGTGGAGGGGGTAGAGGTGGTGCCCGTCGGCGCTGTGGTGGTGGAGGGCGACAGGGTGGTTGTAGGGGGCGGGGTGGAATTTGGGGGGACAGGATCCCAGATGGGCGAGGAGTAAGCCTGATACGAGCACTGACAAGTTTGTTCATTTGGTCAGTGAACTCCAGCAGGAGGGAGGAGGGTGATGGGTTACCCAGTGAAGATGATGAGTTGGATGGAGTTTGAGCAGTTGGAGATGGTGGCCTAGGTGGAGTTTTAGTGGTTGGAGTCATTGAATCCTCACGAGCAGTGGCCTCTGGTGGAGGACATGGGGCATCCACTTTTTTGCTCTGGCATCCCTCATGGTTAGAGCATACAAGCGGGGGGATAGTTGGTTCTCCTTTATGTTTTGGTGTTTGCTGCTTTTGTTTGGATTCCTCTTGTCTCTTGTCCTTGGGAGTGGGAACAGTGTGATGCAGGAAGAAAGATAGGTTGGAGGCAAAAAGTTTTACTCCTGACTTGTTTAGGGAAAGTCCGTCTCCTTTGAAAAAATGTCTGCGGTCCCAGAAAAAGTTGAAATTGTCAATAAAATGCACTGAGTGGACATCACATGCAGTTGAAAGCCATCTGTTTACTGCCAACAATCTGCTGAATCTCTCTCCTCCTCCTCTGACTGGTGGTAAAGGCCCACTGAAGAAGACTTCAGCATTCAGAGAGCTCACTGTATTTAGCAGTTTACCTAAATCTCATTTGAGAACTTCAGATTGTCGTTTCGCAATATCATTTGCCCCTGTGTGCAGTACAAGGTATTTCAGAGTTGGAATTTCTGCAACAATACTGAGGATTTTTGTCGGTCATGTTGTATCCAACATCATCCTGTATCATCAGGAAAGCACAACACTTTTGTGTTTCTGCTGTACATTCTTCCCACATCTTTAATAGCAGAATCACCAACAATCAGAGTCTCAGGACCAGTCAGTAGCTTTCCTTGTAGCTTTCTGGCTTCTGCCTTCCTGTCAGGCCTTACCCTTCTCTGTGAGTCCGAGAAGTTATCCAGGTTTTCAGTTGGAGATCCAGGGTCCTGCAGTAGTGGAGCAAATCGATTTTGTAACTGCACACTAGCTGGTTTGGGAGCTTTGTTGCTCAACTTCCCTTTAGCTTTAATCCATGGCTGTGTCTTACTCTGCACAGGTGTTGAGTAGGATGTTAACGCAGGCCAGCCTGTCGCATCACAAATCTCTGGGCGCTGGGTTCTACCTGTTGGACATCTCCCCATATCTGCTGATTTACTCTTGGGCTTTGCCCCAAGAGCATTCCAGGGAGGACTAATACTGGCAGATTTATTACCCAGTACACAGCCCTTTAGTTTTGAGGGAGCTGTATCAGAGCCAATTAGCTGGATGTTAGCATTCTCCAGTCCGCTGTTTTGAGTCAGCGGCAAGGTGCTGTCATTTCCACAAAGTCCGTTCACTTCTGCGTTTATTTCCAGACGCTGGACTTTAGTTTCCAACACTGCAACCTGCTGCAGAAGTTTGTAGAGGTCATCTGTGGAGAAAAGAGGCATCTTGGTGCTAATTAGCTTTAGCTGCCAGCAGGCTTTTTCTGTTGGTAGGCCGAAGCAGGCGTCTATGTCTTTAGATGTCCAATCCAGCCAAAAATTAAAACTTTCAAGTTTAAGGAAAATTAAAATAAATACAGAAAACAAAATGGGAAATCACAAGCCCAGACAGAAACCAGCTGCCAGAGGAGGAGGAAGAGCTGAGCTAAGATGAAGAAGAAGAAGAAGAAACACGCAGAAGTACAAGAGTGTTCAGTGCTCAGCACTGTATCACTAATAAGAGAGAAGAAGAAACACACAGAAGAACAAGAGTGTTCATTGCTCAGCACTTTATCACTAATTAGAAAAAACATGCAGTATAACAATAGGCCTCAGTGCGATTGCCCTGTGGCCCTAATAAGAAGTTGAAGAAGAAGAAGAAGAAGAAGAAGAAGAAGAAGAAGAAGAAGAAGAAGAAGAAGATTTTGATTTTTACAACCACACTTTATTACAATTTTTGGGGGGACAATTCACTGTCAAAACAATGCTCATTTTTACAAGAATACAGATTTATCTATATTATAAAGAAAAAAAGGATAAATAAATAAATAGATAAATCATTTAGTCTTTTAATATGTCAGTAAAAAATAGCTCATTGTTCAAAACAGCACACAGAATGTTTTTATGCCACCAGATGTCCGAGAAGCTTCCTAGGTCTTTCACAAGTCTGTAAAAAGAAAATTCCAGTCTGAGCCTGCAGCGGAGGTTACAGCGCCACACTGAGGCGCCTGACTTGCCTTCTGTTTTGTTCCTCCTGGAAATATAAATTGCCATTTTTGCTTCCCCAACAACAAAATTTAAAAGCTGACACATTCTTTTGTTTGCTTTCTTGTACCCCACCCCATAAATAAGTTTAGTGGTTGAAAACGTTCAGTTAAAAAGATTAAAAACATGAGTTAAAAAAGTGAAGAACGCTGTAAGCCTTTCACAGTCTCTGAAAATGTGAAAGGTTGTTTCCTTCAAGTTACAAAAAGGGCACCGGTTGGACACAGCAGGGTTTATGATGGAGGTAAACTCATTTGATGCAATGGCACCATGAAGGACTCTCCATTGTAGATCCCCTGTTCTTTTTTTCAGGGGAGGCTTGTAGATCACCCTCCAGTATGGAACAGCCTCACCCAGTTTTTCTGTCCATGCGCAGGGTGCTCTGCCCCCAGAGTCTTTTTATTCAAAACCTGCACACATGTCCTGTAGAGGGTTTTTCTGTGAACAGTGTGCAGGCTGAAAGTGGTCCTTTTCAGTAGAGGACCCTCCTGGTCGAATTGTGGGCTGAGCTGAACTTCCAGGAAAGGGTCAGTGGGATCTGGCACCGCCCCCTCACTGAACTCCATCAGGAGCCTCTTCTCTCTCTGATTCAGTTTCTCTTTCCAGAGCTGCAGCAGCTTCTTCACCACCCTGTTGGATTGAAGGTTCAGAAAACATCCCAAGGCTTGGAAGTCTGTTAGGACTGGCACCTCCTCTGCGCTCTGCGGGTTGGTGAAGGGGGTGAGGAGCCAGCGCTTTAGGGCATAGCCACTGTCACCTGCAAGGAATAACAGAAGAGTAATTATGCATCAGGCTTTAATGGGTAGAATCTATACAATGGTGTTTATCCTTACCCAGGAGCCAGCCATCACGCGCAGCGCCTGCCTGCAGCCTGCTCCCTACACTACTGTGCGTCAGGATGAATGAGTCATGTGTTGAACCAGGCCACCGTGCCACTACATTCGTCAAGATCATGTCCAAGGTACAAATAATTTGTACATTGAGTGAATGCACATTTTTTCGGTTCACATCAGCAAATTCATTTTCACTCGGAGCCCTTATAGCAATGTGAGTACAGTTAATTGCGCTGATTACATTTGGGAAACCAGACATTGCTGCAAATTGCCTTTTAATGTCGGCCTGTTCACCCACAGTGTAAGGAAACCTGATGTATCGACTGGTCATTTTTATAATGCCAGCCGTTTTGGATGGCATTATAAAAATGACATATCATATCAAACACTTACCTGTCGGCTAATTCCTGCTGAAAGGAGCCAGTCGCCAGGAACCCGGGAGTGGTCAGCACCTGGATATGCACTGGGATGGAGCGGTTCCGGCGGGTGGGTCTATCTAACACTGGGCGCAGTTCAGCACATAGATCCAAGAGCACCGCTCTAGGGAATCTAAATCGGCTTATTAGCCAGTCATCATCACAGGACAGGAAATCTCCGTGGTCCCTAAAACTTCTCTCCATCCTGATCCTACCATTTGCGTGATCTTCCAGCAGTGCCAGCGCATCCATTGTGCAGCATTACGCACGATTGTCACCGCACTATTTATATGTTTACTCAGCAAATTGAATGATTGTTACGCACCTTGTCACAATTACTACTAATCAATCAGTGCCATCCACCGTTCTGTATCATTTGAAGATGGAAGTATGATATATGAACATTGTGCATAGAGTAGTAGGCCTAACGGCTCACTAAAGGAACACATGTATAACACTGCAGACTTTGGTGTTTATGATTACGCGGGTTTATAAGTCTGATATGATGACATTAAATGTATGAGATCAGTCTGGCTTCAATTCACCACCTCACCATCTGCACCGCCAGTTCCCCCTGTCTCCAAAATGTTCGTAAGCAAGCATCAAAGTTGGCGTACCGGTGCGCACATTCTCACGCTAAGTTTATTTTTATAAATTACAACCTTTGGGTAGGAAGTTGCGTACGCAACTTTTATGCCCCGTTTTGTGCGTAAGCAAGTTTTATAAATGAGACCCCAGGACAAACTCATGCTAAGTTTATTTTTATAAATCACAACCTTTGCGTAGAAAGTTGCGTACGCAACTTTTATGCCCCATTTTGTGCGTAAGCAAGTTTTATAAATGAGACCCCAGGTCTGTTGGACCAGCCAGAAACCTCTGCAGGAACTGCAGTCTGAATGCCGCCGTCTTGCTGGCCAGGTGGATGAGGCCCTGTCCCCCCTCCTCTCTGGGTAAAAACAACACCCCCTGTGGCACCCAATGTAACCCATCCCAGAAGAAATTCACAATCTTTTCTTGGATCTTTGTTAGAAGTCTAGTGGGAGGATCCAGACAGGACAGTCGTTGCCACAGGAGCGACGCACACAGATTGTTTAAAACCAGGACTCTGCCTCTATATGACATATGTGGCAATAGCCACTTCCACTTCTTAATTTTTCCACTTATCTTGTCTTCTACTCCCTCCCAGTTTTTCCTTTCCATGGCCTTACTCCCTAGGAAAACACCAAGGTATTTAAAACCGTCTCTCTTCCAGGCCAGGTTCTGGGGGAGTGTTGGGAGGCTGTTAGGCCAATTCCCAACAGCGACTGCTTCACTCTTATCCCAATTTATCTTTGCAGGAGACAAGTTTTTATATTTATCAGTTAAATTGGTTAAAATGTCAACATCATTTTGAGTTTTTATTAAAACAACTATATCATCCACATAAGCAGATAAAACAATGTTGTCATTAAAACCAGGTAAAATCAGTCCATCAATATTAGCGCGTATCCTAGAGAGGAGAGGTTCAAGGGAGAGTGCAAAGAGCATCCCAGACAAGGCGCAGCCCTGCCGGACACCTCTATGCACCCTGATGGGGGCACACAGACTGCCGTTAAACTTCAATAGACTCTCAATGTCATTATACAGCACACGGATCATGGCTATAAAACCAGGGTTGAACCCGAACCTTTCCATCACCTTCCAGAGGAACTTGTGTTCAACTCGGTCAAAAGCCTTTTCCTGGTCAAACGAAATGAGACCAGCGTTACTGTCCAGTGAACTGAAGAGGTCCAAAATATCCCGAATTTGGTAGACGTTGTCTACCATAGACCTGCCGGGTACACAATAGGTCTGGTCCCAGTGGATAACTTGCTCCATAGCTCCCCTCAGTCTGGAAGCCAAAGCCCTGGACAGAATTTTATAATCCACGCACAACAACGACACAGGGCGCCAGTTTTTAATCTCCTGCAGGTTTCCTTTCTGGAGAGAAGGGTCACCACAGCTCTGCGGCAGGAGAGAGGGAGGGAGCCACCAGCCAGACTTTCATTTAGTACATGCAGCAGGTCAGGACCCAGGATGTCCCAGTACTCTTTATAGAACTCTGCTGTGAGTCCATCGATGCCTGGAGCTTTTCTTCCCTGCATGCTGTGCAGGGCGGCTGCCAGTTCCTCCAGCTGAAGCGGTCGGCTTAGCTGGGTGTTGGTGTGTGAGGCAGTTCTTTACAAAACTGCTCTTCCAGCTCTCTGCTCTCCTCGTACTCTGATGAGTAGAGGGAAGAGAAAAACTGGACAGCCCTGCTCCGGATCTGGCCTGGTTCAGTTAGTTCTTGCCCTGCGTGGATCATCTTACTCTGCCCATGCTTCTTCTCCAGACCGAAAAAGAAGCCAGAGGGAGCATCCATCTCTGCAATGTTTTGGACCCGGGACCGGACCAGCCCCCCTTGTACCCTGGAGTCTAGCCATTTTTTTGGAGTTGAGAACTTCAATATCCGTCCATCCATTTTCTATGCCGCTTATCCCTTTCGAGGTCGCGGGGGGCCGGAGCCTATCTCGGCTGTCAATGGGCGAGAGGCGGGGTACACCCTGGACCGGTCGCCAGCTGATCGCAGGGCACATACACACAACCATTCACACTCACACCTAGGGGCAATTTAGAGTCACCAATCAACCTAATGAGCATGTTTTTGGTCTGTGGGAGGAAGCCGGAGTGCCCGGAGAGAACCCACGCATGCACAGGAAGAACATGCAAACTTCACACAGAAAGGCCCGACCCGGGAATCGAACCTGCAACCTTCTTGCTGTGAGGCATGCGCACTACCTGCTACCGTGCAGCCCGAACTTCAATATGTTCTCGATTTCCTGTGGAATAGCTAAGTGTCTCTAAATCCACTATTTCACTCTCCAGATCTTTGATAGATCTACACATGTGCTGTGTGACATTGAGAGTGTACTGCTGACATAGAAGTTTTATCTGGACTTTCCCATGGTCCCACCACTGCCTAAGACTGTCGAATTCATTTTTTTAAAGCTGAATTAAAATGCCAGTATGCACTCTTTGGCAAAACATTTTTAAAAAACACATAACATAACACATAAAACCAAGGAGTGATCAGTAAAACCAACTGGAACTGTCCAACAATCTTTAAAAACATTAAAATGATGCTTAAAACAATAAAACCTATCTAGTCTGGCTAAGGAGATTCCATCCTCTCTCAGGTGGGCCCAGGTGTACTTACGACAGTCTGCATGCATCCTCCTCCACACATCCACCAAGCTGTGGGAGTAGACCAACTGCTTCAGAGCGTGCTGGGAAGCTGGATGTGGCTCTGCATGGTTACGATCTAAAAACTCTGCCTCAGTACAATTAAAATCCCCACCCAATATTAAATAATCCTAATAGTCGCAGCAGTTAAGTTTAGAATTCACTATTTCTAAGAACTTCTTCCTCTCTGCTCCGTTGTTAGGTGCATAAATATTGATAAGAACCAGAGTGAAAGTGTCAAATTTGGCTTTAACGAGCAGGCATCTCCCCCCCACTACCTGCTCCACCTCTAAAGAGGATGGAGTGAACCTCCTGGAGAAGAGGATAACTACACCCCCATTTAGTGTGGTGTTGTGGCTCAGAGCTACCTGCCCCTCCCACTCCTTCTCCTAATCCCCCTCATTACACTGGTCGCTATGAACCTCCTGTAAAAACAAGAAATCAATACGTTTACTCCTTGCTGTGTCCAACACAAGTGCCCTTTTTTTCCCCTCCCTCGCTCCATTAACATTCAGGGTTCCCATGCTGAAACCATCCATGTGGGAGATAAAAAAATAAAAAGTACAAAGACTAAAAAATAAAACCATAGACCACATCATCATATTCAAAGATTAAGTTGTTTTCTAACTTTGATCATGTGTTTTCCGGCAGCGGCAGCCGCCGCGCCCCCAGCCGGGTCCGGCCGTGCCGGACCGGCGCGGCTCAGACAAGCTCTGACCAGGTGCCCCTCTTCCCCACAGCCGAAACATTTGACTTGAGAGGATGTAGCAAACAGAGCATAATCGAAATCATCCAGTCTCACGATGAAACGATAATTAAACTCTTCTGCCCGATTGTTTAATATCATGTAAACCTGCCGCCGGTGCGACACCACATTGCAAAGCAGCGGAGATTTACTCCCGGCAAGAAGCCTCCTGATGGGGGACACCACCTTCCCATGTTGAGACAGCTCTCGGAGCAGGAAATCATCGCTGATGAAAGGGGGCACGTTGGACAGGGTGATCCGAGCTGCAGGCTGCATCAGTGGCTGCACTGCCTTGAACAGCCCGTTCACCATCAGCCCCGTCTCCACCAGCAGTTTCACCTGTTCCACCTTTTCAAGAAATATAACGACAGCCCGGTTCATCCTAGCAGCAGATTTAACTGAGCCATGGCCGATCCGCTCACCCACGGCCAGGGCCACGTCCTCAATGCTGCAGGGGGAACCAGCCGCCAGTTTAATCCCATGCTCCCTTGACAGGGAGGAGAAACCTGTGGCTGCCATGACGGCCTCACCTGGCCTACTCCTCCCAACCAGACGGTGTCTGGTGTCGTGGAATGTGAAGGCCAAATGAACAATCCACAACAGGCCAGAAATAGTCAAATTCAGCTGTCTGAGATAAGTGCTCAAAAAGGATCTGCAGGAGTCAGAGTCCGAGAAGCAAACGCTTTATTGACGCGACAACAAAGGGAGAGATATCCAGAAACACACAGGGTGTAAATCTGAAGAAGTCTCTAACTTACAATGGTCAGTGCTCCGTCTTTTATACAGTTCTGCTCAAGGTATTCCCCGCCCTTGGGGCATCTTTTCTTTCTTCTAGGCTCTTCTATTTTCTTACACCATTAGGTACTTTTTTGGCTGCTGTCTCCTCTCTTCTCCTCTCGATTCCTCTAATTTTACACCATTAGTTTTGACTTTTTATGGGCTCATAGAGAGTGTATTAAAATATAGCAAAGTATATTAAATCATCCCAAACCATCATTCGTTAAAGCACAGTAAATCATAGTTGTGATTATAAGACCATTCAGTTCTTTTACTGTATGATTATAACAAATATTCAAACATGGATTAAATACAGTAAGGTTATGTAAGGACACGTAGGGTTATATCAGGTCACAACCATCCTGGTCTGAAGCTAGTCAGAACCGGCTAAGACAGCTGCAGGGACACCTGCAAGGCCATGGAAAGCCCTGCCCTGCCCTCATATTTTTAGCTGCACAGTGTCACTGTTGCACATCACCATTGCTGCACAGCAACCTCTCTGCTTATGTTTTGCACCATGTCATCTTGACCTTTTATGCGCTCCTTCTTTACTCAAGCAATCAATTTCTACTATCATATCAAGCTCCACAGAGCTGCTACTATTGTCTACTATTAGTTACAGTGTTATACTTGTTATATTTGATTCTTCACATATCTGTTAGAAAAAATTATACTACACTGGCCGCAAAACACACTTGATCACGCACCAAACTAAAACAAACACTAACTTAACAAACTAACACTACAATAATAAATAAACACCACAGTGCAAAGGATAGAAATTAAGAAAAAAGGAAAGAAACACACGTCTTTCAATCTCTCTCTTCCACTCACACTCCTTCCACAAAGAAGAAGAAGAAGATTTTTTTTGATTTTTACAATCCCACTTTATTTACATATGTGCATGTATATATGTGTCACATCTAAGTTCAAACAATCATAACACAAAACACACTCACACATAAAAACAACACACATGAATGAACACACCAACAGCACTCAACCCTTCAGCACATCGCTGAAAACCAGGTTTTTTTTCACAGACAGTACACAAGACATTCTTATAACCCCAGATGTCTATGAACCTGCTCAGGTCTCCCATCACCACATGAAAAGCAAACTCCAGCCTCAGCCGGCTGCGGACATTGCAGTGCCACACTGAGGCTGCATCTACTGCAGTCTGCGCTTCCAGAGCTTGCCTTCTTGACAGGTAGACGGCCATTTTTCCCTCCCCAACGATAAAATTTAGAAGCTGCCACATGTTCTTGTTTCCCTTCTTGTAGCCTACCCCATAAATAAAAGCAGTGATTGTAAAAACCTGGTTAAAAAGTTTAAAAACATCTGTTAACAGTGCAAGAAACCCTGCCAACCTCCCGCATTCGCTAAAAATATGGAAAGTGGTCTCCCTGTTGCTACAGAATGGGCACTGGTTGGACACAGCAGAAAGAATCGTACACTTAAAAGCGTTGGATGCAATAGCTCCGTGGAGGATCCGCCACTGCAAGTCCCCCGTCCTCTTTTTCAGGGGGGGCTTGTAGAGAACTCTCCACACAGGCTGTGCCTCCCCCAACATCCCAGTCCACACGCATGGGGCCCTGCCCTCCAGCGTCTTCCTGTTCAATACTTTTATGCAGCTCCTGTAGAGTTTTTTCCTGTGGGCCGAGGTAAGGGCCATGGCTTCACTAGAAATGTCCATTCTGGCCCTGTGGACTACAGGCTCATTTAGAAGCCAGAACAAAGAGGCAGAGGTGACTTTTTTCGGCTACTATTGAACATTGCCCACACTTTAAAAACACTTTGATAAAAAGGAGGAACCCCAGTTAACTTTAAAAATTTTAAATCAGTAAAAAACAGAGCGGTATCCAGTCCCAGGTTACTTACACGCCTCATGATGCAGCTGGCCACCTCCCTCCACACCAGATCTGCAGGCCCCGTTAAAAACTTCTGTGCAAAATATAATCTAAAAGCTGCAGTTCTGCTGGCCAAGTGGATGAGGCCCTGTCCCCCCTCCTCTCTAGGCAGAAATAGCACCCCCTGTGGCACCCAATGTAGCCCATCCCAAAAGAAATTAACAATTTTCTCTTGTATGTTGGATAAAAAACCAAGCGGGGGGTCTAAGCAGGCCAAGCGGTGCCATAACAGTGAGGCCACAAGGTTGTTAACGATTAACACTCGACCTCTAAAAGACATATGAGGGAGGAGCCATTTCCATGTATCAAGTTTGTGACTAATCTTTCCCAAGGTGTCTCCCCAGTTCTTTTTGACTATAACGTCATTTCCCAGGAAGACACTGAGGTACTTGATGCCATCTTGTCTTCAGGCCAGATCCTGGGGTAAAACAGGTAGGTCATTAGACGAACCTCCTGCAGCAAGGGCCTCGCTTTTACGCCAATTGACCCTTGCTGCGGACAAACTATTAAAAGAATTACATATTTCGATTAAAATGTCAACATCTCTTTGTGTCTTTATGAGGACGATGACATCATCAGCATAAGCTGATAAAACAATGTTTTTATTAAAACCAGGTAAAATCATTCCTTCAATACTGGCCCGTATTTTACAGAGGAGGGGTTCCAGGGAGAGTGCATAGAGCATCCCCGACAGCGCACAGCCCTGTCGGACCCCTCTATGCACCCTGAAGGGAGCACACAGACTGCCATTAAACTTCAGCATACTCTCAATGTCACTGTACAACACCTGGATCTTGGCAATAAAACCAGTGCTGAACCCAAAACTCTGCATGACTTTCCAGAGGAAGCTGTGCTCAACACGGTCAAATGCTTTCTCCTGGTCCAGCGAAATGAGACCAGTTTTGATGCCCAATGAGCCGCAGACCTCCAAAACATCTCGAATCAAGTAGACATTGTCTACCATAGACCTGCCAGGTACACAATATGACTAGTCCCGGTGGATGATGTGCTACATAGCTTCCCTCAGCCTGTTCGCCAAAGCCTTGGACAGAATCTTGTAGTCTGTACACAGGAGAGAGACAGGACGCCAGTTCTTAATGTCTTTCAAATTACCTTTTTTCGGTAAAAGTGCCACAACAGCCCTGCGGCATGACAGTGGCAAGGAACCTGAGGCCAGACTCTCATTGAACACTTGTAGAACATCAGTTGCTATGATGTTCCAGAAGGCTTTATAAAATTCAACAGTCAGGGCATCGATGCCTGGAGACTGCCATCCCTGCATGCTCTGCAGAGCAGCGTGTAACTCCTAAGTGTAAGTAAGTGGCTGTTCCAGCTGTGAGTTGGTCTCTGCGGAGACCTGAGGCAGTTCACCACAGAACCCCTCATGCAGTGCGTCATTCTCCTCATACTCGCTGGTGAAGAGGGATGAATAAAACTCAACAGCTCGCCTTCTTATCTGGCCAGGCTCACTAAGCTCCTCCCCTGTGTCAGACAGCAATGAGTGAATTGCTTTCCTCTGCCCATGCTTCTTCTCCAGGGCAAAGAAGAAGCTAGAGGGAGCATCCATCTTTACGATGTTTTGAACCTAGGACCGGACCAGTGCACCTTGTACCTTGGTATCTAGCAGGTTGGCCAGGGCCATTTTTTTAGACTTGAGGATTTCAACATATCCTCGATTTCCTGTGGAATCACTAAGCGTCTCTAATTCCACAATTTCAGTCTCCAGGTCTTTAATAGATTGACAGACATCTTTCGTGACACCGAGAGTATACTGTTGAGACAAGAGCCTTATCTCCATTTTACCATGATCCCACCACTGCCTAAGAAATGTAAAATCAGCTTTTCGTTTTCTAAAAGAAGTCCAAAAAAAAACTAAAAGCTTCTTTAAAACCTTTATCAAAAGTTAAAACTGAATTAAAATGCCAGTATGCACTCCTCAGTAAAATATTCTTGATAACAACATTACATAAAACCAAAGAATGATCAGTGAAACCAACTGGCACAATCTTACAATCCTTAAAAACATTAAAATGGCACTTAAAACAATAAAAACGGTCAAGTCGGGCTAAAGAAATCCTGTCCTCATTCAGGCGAGACCATGTGTACTGTCTGCAGTCTGTGTGCGTCCTCCTCCACACATCCACAAGGCCATGAGAGAGGACCAGCTGCTTCAGAGCGTGTTGGGAAGCTGGATGAGGCTCTGCATGGTTACGATCTAAAATCTTGTACTCTGTAGAGTTAAAATCCCCACCCAAGAATAAAAAAAAAAAACCTCACCAGGAACAATGACACAGAGTACAGAGATCACAAGCTGAATTCAGGATACCACAACGATCTGACAACAAGAAGCAAGAAACGCAGAGTTTAAAAACTGGTGGAGATAATTGCAGGATGCCGATCAGCTGTGCTGCCTGCTGCTGAACACACCCAACACACCTGCACAAAATAAAGAGATAATGAGAAACCAGAAACTCAAAAAAACAATACCAAAAAACTTGGAACCCCCACAGCCACAGAATGCCCGCAGCAATTCAATTAGTAACTTGGGGAGTCAGCTAAGCCTGTTAAATAAATAGTACCTCCTCAATGGAGGAGTAATAAATCATACAAATGTAATAAAGTCCAAGTGTTAAAAAGATAGTCCAAGAGTGGTTCAACCATTCAAAAGTCTTATGGATGCTGGGACAAAGGTTGACAGAGCTCTATTTGTCTGAATGTAGGGGCTCTGTATCTGTGGTCTGAGGGTAAGAGGCAATACTGGCTGTGTAGAGTGTGCGTGATGTCCAAGGTGATTTGTGTTGCTTTTTGTTTAGACCTTTTGTTGTATATGCTGATGAGTGATTCCTGCTGTTGTGCAATTATTTTGCTGCTCAGTTTTATGATTCTGTTTAGTGGATTCCTGTGGATGTTGGACAGTGCTCCAAACCAGGAAGTGATGTTGAAGGTGTTTATGGATTCAATAAAACATCTGTAGAATGCAGTCAGAATGGATTGGTGGACCTGGAGTTTGCAGATTTTACGAAGGAAAAAGAGACGCTGCTGGCACTTGGAGTGGACGGTATCAATGTTTGCTTTGAAGTTGAGTTTGTGGTCAATTATTGTGCCAAGGTATCTGTATGTGTCAACCCTCTCTATCGGCTGGTTGTTGACACTCAGAGTGGGGATGGTGGAGGGAGCTCTATGGAAGTCTATAATTAGTTCTTTTGTTTCGGTGATGTTAAGATCGAGGCAGTTCTGCCTGCACCAATCTGAAAAAGTGGCCAGCTCAGACTGTAAATGATTTAATGAGTTGGTGGAGTCCATGATGACAGTGTCGTCAGAATACTTAATGTATGTAATGTCCGGGTTTGTGCTTCTGCAGTCCTTGGTGTAGAGTGTATAAAGAACTGGTGAGATGACAGAGCCCTGCGGAGCACCTGTGGAGGTCTGTCTTGATGAGCTGAGGTGGCCGTTGACTCTCACTCTCTGGTGTCTGTCTGTCAGGACATCCTGAGTGCTGAAAACTCCACCCAGAGGATGAGGTGGGGGTTGACGTCATTCTTTGTGAGTTGTTTCCCCATCAGGTGGGGTTGCACAGTGTTAAAAGCACTTGAGAAGTCCACAAACACCAGACATAGAAATGACTTGGGCTTTTCAAGGTGGGTGTAACCTCCGTGCAGCAGCGTTAGTATGGCGTCATCCACCTCCCTCTGACGTTTGTACGCAAACTGAAGTGGGCCTCTGCCTGCAGTTGTGTGAGAATTAGCCTCTCAAAGACTTTCATGACCAGAGATGTTAAGGCCACAGGTCGATAGTCATTGTCACAGGTGGGGTTGCTCTTTTTGGGCACAGGGCATATGATGGAAGATTTCCAGACTGAGGGGGTAGAGTGTTCAGTCAGTGAACGGTTAAAGAGTTGGCAGTAGACACCAGCAAGCTGGCTGCTGCAGGCCTTCAGTAGGCGGCCACAGATCTGGTCTGGCCCTGGTGCTTTATTGGCCTCGTCCTTCTCAGCACCAGCTCAATGTCCACCTGCGGTTCTCTGCCATGTCAATGCAGTCTTTTGCCCAGATTGGTGGGTGGAGTCGAGGTATTGTTGTTTGGGAGGCCAGCGAAGGTTTTGACACCTTGCCAGGCATTTTTTGGCATACCCTCCAGAAAGAGTTTCTCAGCTCTCTCCTTGTATTCCCTCTTCGCTGTTTTAATTTGTTTATTCAGTTTATTTTGAATGAGTTTTGACTCCGGAAAAGAATGCAATTTCCTTTTCATTCAGGGTTGATTTCAGGGCTTTTGTTATCCAAAGCTTGTTGTTAGAAAAAACCTTAACAGTCTTGGTGGGGACAACCATCTCCTTGCAGAACATTATATATCGTCGCTGTCTGATAAAAAACACGTATCTCCACTTTTAACGATTTTGACTTTCCATTGGCTAAGGAATATTCACATTCTCCCCCAGCAACAGGTAGCATTGGGGATCCAAGTGACCAATGGAAAGACGTTTTATTACATCATATATTTAACACGTATCTCCATTGGGTGTCAGAAGTGTCCATCAATGCACGTATCTCCCGTATGCGCGTATGTCAATCTATTGTATGACAACTGTGTTCAAGTTTTCGACTAGTTAACAGACATTCACGATTGTCATTTGCACGTAGTATTTCACATATTTTCGTTCTGTACAACTCAATCCTGAGGGCTAACCGCTAGCTAACCTTAGCCTGTATATCAGATGATTTGTCATGTCCGTAAACACAGACTGTATACCGTCAGTACTTGGCAGACTTATTATAGCATCTAACGCTAGGCTAATGTTGTCCTTGCATCGAGCGATGCCAAATGTATCTGTTCAGGAGGAAACACTGCACCGTTTCTTGTAACAAAGCATCTTAATAGCCCACCGATACACGTAGGCCGAAAGGTAAGTTTCTGCAGTAATTTGTGTGGTGCAGTGTTACGCAGGAACAGAGAAATTATGACAGGGGTTTAGATGATATCTTTGGGTAAATAACGTTAGGTTTTAAGCAAGGGATAGACGATAAACTCTGTGATTTCCTTGAACCGAGTCAGACTGATGCATGTGCGTTAATACAGTATTAGATGACTCTTCGCCTATATGGAATAATCTGATTTCAACACAAAATACCAAAAAAATCTTAGATTAGGGTAATGTGCTATGTGGAAATGTAGGATAGCCTGCTATCAATAGTTTACGGATTTAGTGGGACATGAACGGGAGACTCGAGGCTCGTAAATGACCGGACATCATTGGAACGCATTATTTAAAAAACACGTATGTCCAATGTCACTCACAACAACGCACGTAAATCCAATTAAAATACTAAACGGGTTGCTAATCACCGTGTAACTATAGGTTTTCATTTCGAGTCCTAATTGTGTCTAATTACTGTGTTTTGGGTTTAATTTGTAAGTTAATTGACGAGTAAAACACTTTTTTCATGCTCCTGAACAAAACGAGTTTTGGAGATACGTGCTTTTTATTGGACAGCGACGATATATTATTGACCATCAGTAGCCTCCTCTAGACTGTTTCCCTGCATTAGCACCTCCCACTCATCAAAGTAGGCCTAAAGAGTCTCAATTGCAACAGTATCCCACTTTTTCACCTGCTTCTTTATGACTCCCTCCCTTTGCAGCTTCTAGCGATAAGCGGGGATAAGATGGACAACGTTATGGTCCGCAGTACTGAGAGGAGGTTTTTTTACATGCCTTGTATGCGTTCTTTACATTGCCATAGCAGAGGTCAATTGTTTTATCACCTGTGGTAGTACATGTAACATACTGTTGATAAGTGAGGAGAATTTTGTTAAGTCTACAGGCATTAAAATCCCCAAGGAAGAGAACAGGGGAGTGACAGGATGTGCTTTCAATTTTGTGGACACAAGCAGCTATGGCCTCAGATGCGCATGTGATGTGATGTAAACAAGCAATAGGGCCAGCTGACTGAACATACGGGGTAAATATTTTGGTCTGAATGACACAGCAAGAAACTCCAAGTCAGGTGTACAGCAAGAGACTTCACAACGGCAGTTCTGCTCCATTCCTTATATACATAGATCCAACCAAGTTTCAGTGAGACAGATCAGGTTCACCTGTCTGTACACCCATTGGCAAGTTATGTTCACATGTACTTCATCTACATTGGCGAAGTATCCCGCCGGCAATCGTGGTTGGGGCTATATCGTCTCAGTTTTCCCCAGTTTTCCAAATTCAGTGCAGAATAATCCATATGCCGCAGTAATAGCAGATCATCTTGGGAATATTGAAATGGCCAAAGGCCGCGAGTGATCAGGTTATCCAAAGTAGCAGTAGCAAAAATAGTAGACACTTCCTCATCTTGCAGGTGTATTTCGTACACTTCAGCCACGCTGGAAACTCTTTGATCAAACCAGTAATCTTCGTAGGCAAACGACATACCATTCAATCACAGCAGCCAACTAGACATGGGACTAAACCTTAGACAAACAAACAAAAGGCAGGACAGGACACACGAGAGACGCTTTTACAGCGCCATCATCGCCATATGTCATCCATCTCCTAAGTAACTTCTCATTGTCACATCACCATCAAGTTCTCCTCTCCTCAGACAAACTGAAATCTCAGCACAACCTTAGAATTCTCAGTATCACCCTCAACTGTGTATTAATCCTAGCATCGCTGCCTACCGTAAAAAAAAAATCAATAAATCAAGCAATAATGATAATAACAAAATCATGAATCCCTCCCTTATCCATCCATCCTCATCCCTTGTTTTGTTTTGTTTTGTTTTGTTTTGTTTTGTTTGTTCCCTCCTTCCCTACACCCTGTCTTCTCTTCATCCCTCAACCTTCATCCTAATCTATTACCATTCATCACCTATGCGCTCCTTTGGGCCGACAGTGGGCCACTTTTTTTATTTTAAATATTGGTCTGATCCATAATACCAGACAGTTGATCAGCGGTCTAATTGACATCAGGCTTGCCCAATCACATCGTTAAGCACCTTTTTGTTTTAGTCATGCCGGCATAATGCTTTCAGCAAAACAAAAAGTCAGCGCAAGAGTTTGTTCGTAACCACCGACCAGCCCCTGACACATGCTAGTCTGTGGACGATAGGTTATTTTCTTCACTGACACATGATGGGGCTCATCTCGCCCAATCATATCATAAAAGACTTCCCCTCTTTTGCGTCACTATCGTAATCTGTTAGGATCTTCAAAAATGGAGAGAAAATGAAAAGGAGGAGCAGAGAAACTTTGAGACAAGAAGAAGCTGGCTCTTCAAGCGTGTTGATGGCCACTGAGAAAGACATCCTCATGGCATTGGACACAGACACAGTCACAGATGAGATGGTTGAGAAGAAGAAGAAGAAATCCTTTATTAGTCACAATTAACACAACATGCAGAGTTGGGGGGGGGGGGGGGGGGGACTGCACATGCCATGCATATGTGAAATTCTTTCTCCGCTTTTAACCCATCCTTGGAGTGGTGGGCTGCCAGCCGAGCAGCGCCCAGGGACCAGTTCCTTTGTCGTCACCATTGGTCAGGTGCATGTTTTTAGTGGGGGTATTTTTATGGAGGATACCCCAGGTGAGTACGGGGAGAACATGCAAACTCCACACAGAAAGGCCCCTTTTTCCTCGAGCAGCAGGCACCTAAGGCATGGTAGAGGACACGCCACCAGCACCCACAGCAGGAATTGAACCGGGACCTTCTAGCTGTGTGTGTTGCCACCGTCCCACCGTGCCACTGTGAGAAGAGTGAATTAATGAGAAAGCTGCTCTTGTAAGGTAATACAGTGAGAGGAACTTGAATACATAATCATTGATTATGAAAATATTCATTGCAATGTAAGTTGTCTTATGATTTCTACAAGCCTGAACCTCTCCTCTTCTCTTTCCAACAATCCAACACTGACTATCCTCTCTCTCTCTGGCTGTAAATCTCCGATGCTCAAACACGTCATGTCTTTCAGGAGACAAGTGTCCTTGGTCCTAAATGGAAACAAGGATAAGCTAAATATAGCTCTCTGTTTCCGTATCGATTTTGACTACACAGTCCATGTTACCACTGATACGCTCAAATGTTTTGGATGCGGAGCAGAGGGTCACCTGGTCTGTTCATGCCCCAACAGAGCGGGAGAAAAACAGGCAGATCCACCTGTCAGAGCTGACAGCCGGCCTGCGGCTCGCAGGAAAGCGCAGAGTGAAGCACAGCGCGAGACACAGAGTGAAGCGCGGAGCGAAGCGCAGGGTGCACAGAGCTGTATAAATGACACAAACAGATCTGCAGACAGGGAGGAACAGGTGAAGAGTCAGACAGAGGAAGAGGTCACCTCTCAAACTGAACAGGCAGAGCCCACAAGTCAGACTATGGTGAAGGAGCTGGCTGGACAGACTGCCACCAGGGTGGCTGAGTCAGTGTTGGATGGGGTGGAGGACAGTGTGATGGAGGAGGATTTTTTAAAAGTGGCAATAAAAAGGAAAACTCCAGAAAGCAAACCCACCAGTGAAAAGATTCCAAAAGTGTCAAAGAAAGAAAGTGCTCCTCCTCTCAGTCAGAGGGACACACACAGGACACACACAGCTCACACACTGACACACAGGACACACACAGCTCGCAGGTGAGCACACAGGACAGTGAATCTGACTCAGAGAACATGCAAACAGAAACACACACTGGTTACTCTTTCTCCAGAATCAGATCCTTTCTAAAGAACACAAAGGGGCTGAGAGCTGTGAAGGTGGAGGAACACTTTCCAGAACTTCAGCTGTTTCGTGACTCCACCAAGTTCTTCTTGAGGAAGTCAGGAGAGCTTGGTCAGCCTTATTTCACCGACCCGGAGACTTACCGATTGAAAAAACTGTTGGTGAAAGTTTGAGCACAGATAGAGAAGGATGTCTAAGATGAAGGTGTTTACAGTCTTCTTTTATCTGTTGCCCTTGGTGCTATTGTTGTTTACACGCAGCCTTACCATCATGTGTGATATAAACATTGGCTTCTTGAATATTAATGGTGCGAGAGAGGATGTGAAGAGAGCTGCTCTCTTCTCTCTTCTTCAGTGTAAAAGACTACATGTGGTTTTCCTTCAGGAGACCCACAGCACTCTTGAGTCGACTCTTGAGTCAGACTGGAGGAGGGAGTGGAGGGGGGAGCTCTTCCTCAGCCACAGGAGTAGTAACAGTGGAGGTGTTGGGATCCTCTTCTCTAGAGACTTTTCACCTGTTTCCTGCTCTGTGGAAGAGATTGTTCCTGGCCGGATGTTGAAAGTCTGTGCTGTCTTTGAGAGTGTGAGGATGGTTTTTATAAATGTCTACGCTCCAACTGTTGGCTTAGATAGACTGGTGTTTTTAGACGTTTTAAAGACTGTTCTTACTACCTGCAGCAGTGAGCAATACCTGTTCCTGGGAGGTGATTTTAATTGCACAGAAAACCCTCAGTTAGACAGGAACCATCAGGAACCTCACGCTGCTTCTAAACGCACCCTGTTGAAACTGGTTAAAACGTTTGAACTCTGTGACGTGTGGAGACGTTTCCATCCTGCTCAGAGACAGTTCACCTGGGTGCACAGAGACGCTAAATGTAAGAGTGCATACAAGCATTTTAACATCACTTTGTTAACTGACAGCAACAAGGCTTTTAAATCATTCTGGAGTAGTTTCAGAAAAACACAGCCTGATTTTAGCTCTTTACAGCAGTGGTGGGACATAGGTAAAGCTCAGATCAAGCAGCTTTGTCTGCAGTACACTCTCAATGTCACAAAGGACATGGTCCGGTCTATGAGAGCTCTGGAGAGAGAAGTAGTGGAGCTTCAACATCTAGCAGACTCCACAGGAGATCGAGAACATTTTCAAGTTCTCAAAGATAAAAAATCAGCTCTGTCTGACCTGCTGGCTATCTCTGCGCAGGGCACTCTGGTCCGCTCACATTTCTAGCACATCATTGAGATGGACACTCCCTCTCACTTCTTCTTCGGTCTAGAGCGTAAAAATGGACAGAAGAGACTGATGCACTCTCTACAGTCTGACACCGGACAGCTACTGTATGACTCTGCTGAAATCTATCAGTGTGCAGTAGACTTCTACAAAGGACTTTATAAGGCTGAGCTCCAGGAGGAGCCTGAGGGGACCATGTCCTTCTTTGAGGGTCTGCCTCAGGTCTGTGAGGAGGACAATGTGGAACTGGAGGCTCCGGTGTCTGCTCAAGAGCTGCAGGAAGCCCTGCAGAGCCTGCAGAGCGGGAAAGCTCCAGGGATAGACGGCCTCCCTGCTGATTTTTACAAGGTCTTCTGGCCAGTGCTGGGTGAGGATTTGTTGGTTGTCCTCAGAGACAGTCTGAGTAAGGGGCAACTGCCTCTAAGCTGCAGGAGAGCTGTCCTCATCCTGCTCCCAAAGAAAGGAGACCTGCAGGACATTAAGAACTGGAGGCCTGTGTCCTTACTCTGCACAGATTACAAACTGCTGTCGAAAGTGTTGGCCAGGAGGCTGAAGAATGTGATGGAGCAGGTCATTCACAGAGACCAGACGTACTGCGTACCCAGCAGGTTGATAACTGACAACATTGCTCTAATTCGTGATGTTTTGAACCTCTCTGGTTCATTGGGCTGTGAGCTTGGTCTGATTTCTCTGGACCAAGAAAAGGCTTTTGACCGGGTTGAACACCAGTACTTGTGGCAGACAGTGCAGGTTTTTGGGTTCAGCTGTGGTCTTATAGCCAAGATCAGGGTCTTGTACCATAACATTGAGAGTGTACTGAAGGTTAACGGTGCTTTAAGTGCTCCATTTAAAGTCCTGAGGGGCGTCAGACAGGGGTGTGCTCTGTCAGGAATGTTATATTCTCTGGCCATAGAGCCCCTTTTGCACAAACTGAGATCACAGCTGTCTGGTATCTCTTTCCCAGGTCTTAAAACACTGTTACATTTGTCTGCATATGCTGATGATGTCACTGTTTTTGTTAAAATCAGGAGGACATTAATAGGTTACATCAAACTGTAATGGACTTTGGTAAAATGTCCTCAGCTAAGGTTAACTGGCTGAAAAGCGAGGCCTTAGCTGTGGGTGGCGAGCTGAGCAGGAGGCTTGTATTATCAGGAGGCCTGTTTTGGAAGAGAGGAGGACTCAAATATCTGGGAGTTCACCTTGGAGATGAATCCTTTCTTTCCAAGAACTGGGAGAACATTTTGGAAAAGGTCCAGGCCAAGCTGGACAAATGGAAATGGATTCTTCCAAAAATGTCTTTTAAAGGTCGTGTTCTGGTGATAAATAACCTTGTGTCCTCCAGGTTGTGGCATCGTTTGGCATATGTGGACCCTCTGCCGAACCTGCTGTCCAAGGTGCAGGCAGTCATGGGGGACTTTTTCTGGGATCGCCTGCACTGGGTCCTGCAGAGCGTCCTCTTCCTGCCTAAGGATGAAGGAGGCCACGGGCTGGTACACCTGGAGCTGCATTCAGGCTCCAGTTCATCCAGAGACTGCTGTCTGGACATGCAGACCTGGTCTGGAGACCTGTGTCTAGAGCAGGGGTGGGCAAACTGTTCCACAAAGGGCCGCTGTGGCTGCAGGTTTTCTTTCCAACCAATCACGAGCTCACAGAGCTCATCAGCTGTCTGAAGAGTGAGATCAGTTGATTAAATGAGTCTGGTGTGCTGTTGCTTGGTTGGA
The DNA here is from genome assembly GCF_039877785.1 of Chaetodon trifascialis. Lineage (NCBI taxonomy): Eukaryota > Metazoa > Chordata > Actinopteri > Chaetodontiformes > Chaetodontidae > Chaetodon > Chaetodon trifascialis. Next base: position 1,729,126 of record NC_092073.1, read on the forward strand.
AAGAAGACCTGCAGCCACAGCGGCCCTTTGTGGAACAGTTTGCCCACCCCTGGTCCAGAGCTATTCTGGAACACTGTGGTAGACTGGGACTAGAAAAGTCCCTGTTTTTAATGGATTTGAGTAGATTTAGGCTGGACAATCTGCCGTTTTTCTACAGAGAACTGTTCAAAGTGTGGAGTCTGTTTAAAAAAGAGAGACAGACTCCCTGCGGGTCTCTCTTTTGGCTTCTGAAGGAGCCGGTGGTCTACGGGACTCGGCTCAGGTGTGAATCCCTGCTTCAGAGACTGTGTGAGGCCAGCATTGTCACACTGGGCCAGGTGATGGACTTGTGCGGCCCCTCTAGACAATGCTGCAGGTCTGGCCTCCTGTATCGGGGTCAAGTCTGCCAGGGTCAGCCACCTGCTTGGGAGTCTGGAAACATCAGCTGACAGACTCTTAGAGGTTTTTAGCTGCTGCGCACGGTGCAGGGCTGAAAACAGCCGATGACTCTGATCCCTTCAATGATGTAAAAATGACTCCTGTGTTTGAATGTGCTGAGGACTTCATGTTGAAGGTGAACAGTGAGTACACACTGTGAACAATAACAGGTAGAAGTATGTACTGTTTACTGGTTATGGTGCTGAACCAGTGTAAACTGGCGGGTCGAGTGGACACTCCTTGGAGAGCTCGGCTGGCCCTCACACAGGCTCAGAGGCCTGAGTGGACAGCACTGTATAAAGCACCTTTAACCAGGAGGGTGGGAGATTTACAGTGGAGGCTTCTGCACACTGTGCTTCCTGCAAATGCTTTCGTGTCCGTGATTAATTCAGATCTTGGGCCTGATTGTCCTTTCTGTGCTCAGAGAGAAACTGTTTGATTGTTTCTTAGAGTGTGCACGTCTCTCTGCTCTGTTTCACCTGAGCATGTGTTTTTCCATGTTTCATGAGGTATTCTCGCACCAAACGTTCATTCTGTGTCACAGGTACAAGAAGAAGAACAAATCCAAAGGTCAGCTGTCACACTTCCTGTTACTTCAGGCCAAAATGGCCATTTCTATCAGCAGGAGAAACAGACTGGAGAGTTCTGTGGACACCGATGTCAGGCTGATCTTCTGTCAGATGTTGAAACTGAGGCTGAGGACACATTTTAATTTCTACAACCTGACACAAAACCTGGATGAGTTTAAAGACAGGTGGTGTCTAAATGATGTGCTGTGTTCAGTGGAGGAGAATAAGCTGCTGTTTAGACATTTTCTGAGTTAAACATGTTTTAACTGGTTTGTTTACTGTTGTCTGTTTTGTTTTTTGAGCACTTTACTGTCAACACTTCTATTTAAAACCTCACTCTGTTATCACAGCCTTTAAGCTAATTACCATAATTCTAAGCAAAAAAGTAGATTTTCTATAACATTAATATGATTTCTAAACATCAATTTTTACTTAATGAACATTGTCATTTAACAGTACTGACATTTAAATGTACAAATTGGTCATGCTCTATAAAATATTTATTACTTCTTCAACATTTAACCACAAAATACAATTATCTGCAATACTCTGAAATATAAAATAGCCAAATGAGCATGATATACAAATATGTTAATTTTAATCAAGCACAATAAATTAAGCATCAGATACAAAAATAATATATTCTAGGTCATGATTTCCCATTAAGCTTTCACCAGTCTCCCAAAAATCATGATAATCATGACAATCATTCCAAGGTAGAAAGTACCCTATGAAATGAAATAAATAAAAACAGTTATTAGTGTTTATCTACAGTTATCAAAGGTACCACTCACCAAACATAAAAAACAAGAAATGGAACGTTACAACTTTAGCAAAATGACTAGTGTGTACAGTAGGAGGGTCCAAATAGTTTTTTTTTTCCTTAAGTCTCTTTTCTGCATTGTGAAATAAAGAAAGAATCAAATATGTCTAAAATACTTTGAGACAGTTTCACAGAAACTAAAGGAAGCCTTGATTCCAGTGTTTGACAGTGGAATATTGGACTCAGTGAGGCCTCCCACTCTCCTTAGAGGCCACAGTCCAGTTCAGTTGTACCGCATGTTGCCACCGTGATGGGTGTGTGTGTGTGTGTGTGTGCGCGTGCGCGTGTGTGTGTGTGCGTGTGTGTGCACGTGTGATAGAATAGACACTCTATACATTCTGGAGTGGCAATCCTTCTCTTCCACTTTTCAGCGCTTTCTTTTTGCGCTTGCAGCAGACCACTGTGACAGCAATGATGAGGCCAATCAGCAGCAGGATGAGGAAGATGGCAGCAGCAATCACACCCACTGAATACACTGTAGGAAACAAAACAAGACAATATTACATTAAAAGACATAATTGATCACTGTGGGGAAAATTTGTTCATTGCAATTTCTGTATATGTCTCTGTGTATGTAGAGTCGTTACAGTAAAACAGGTACGAAATAGAAAATCCAAAATAAAACAAAAGGCTATATCCCCACTAAATCCCCCTGGCCCTCATAGGCTGCAATATTCTGTTAGGATCAGCTCACCTGTCTGTCCTTAGTGCTTTCCTTTTCCCCTTTTCCCCTCTTCCCTATGTGTTATTTGTCTGTCTGTCTGTATCCCTTTTCTGTCTGAAGCTGGGCGTGGCTTCCTACTCTCTTTGTTGGCTCCCACCTAATCACCTGTGCATCTGCTGCATATCAGGGTCATCAGACCAGCAGTATGTATTTCTGGCTTTCTGAATTGTTAGTTGCCAGTTTGTCCTGATCCCTCCCAGGTCAAACGTCTTTTCTCCACGTGAGTATCGCTTAGACAACATCTTCAGAATTTCCCTAACCCTATTTAGGAGTCACTCACACACACACACACACACACACACACACACACACACACACACACACACCACTCAGAGGGAGTGGGGTAGAGGTGCATGTCTCATAATCCAAACAATGAGACATGAGTCATAGCTGGGAGATGTGTGGACCTCCACCAGTCACTGTGTGAGTGCATGTGCATGTGTGTGTGGGAAGGTCGAGGTGATTGGGAGCTTAATGTGCATATGTCCTTTGTGTCTCTGTGTCTTTTCTTCTACTGAATCACTGATAACACCAAGGAGGAGCTTCGAGGAATATGCCAGCGACAAATACTGTATGTCTTTGCTTATTGCTTCCACAAGAGGGTGCTGTCTAACTTCTGAAAATCATTTTTATTTATTTATTTATTTATCCAAACCTGTGCTCCATTAATAAACAATACACAAAAGTGTCCTGTCACTTCTTGCTTTGATTTCATCTTTGCTTGTCAGTAACCAGAAATAAGACAGTGTGCCCCAACAAACAAGAAAAATTCTTATCAGGTTGTTTTCAACCTTTTCACACAACTTGCATTTTAATTTGATTAAGAAACAGGAAAGTGCAGTGTAAATAAATTATTATTAAAATGTGTTTTTTATGTTGTGTTTTTTTCCTCCCATTGCTCATCTTAAAAAACATGTTTTATGTTGCATTAATTTAACAAAGAAGTAGTTAGACACTCATTTCTGTGGCAAAACTATGGTGTAGCAACATTCGATTATTGCTGTGAGTGTGTCTTGCCATTGAAATAGCTGGCAGGTTATTACTGTGATTATTAATAGTAAATGGTAAATGGACTGTATTTATATACCAATTTCTGACAACCACTCAAAGTGCTTTCACTACACAAGCCTGCATTCACCCATTCACACACAAATTCATACGATGGTGTCTAGCTCATCACATGCATTAACCTTTCACACACACTAACAAACCCATGGCACAGCATCAGGAGCCTTTGAGGGTTCAGTATCTTGCCCAAGGATACTTCAACATGTGGACTGGATGTCGGGGGATCAAACTACTGACTTTCTGATGAGTGAATCACGGCTTTACCTTCTGAGCCACAGCATATATGCGCACTGAGGGAGGATGTGACTGAATCACCTCCCTGCCCACATTTTTCCTGCATGCAGCCTCTCTAAGGATCAAGACACATCACCTTCCAAAATAGACTTGTCATCATCAGTGGAGCACTGGGTCTGGCTCAGCTCTCCCAGTTGCTTTTCAATGCTGCGGCTGGGGATGTAGGCCTGGACATTGAAGCAGTAGCTCTCCCCTTGGTCAAGACCAATCAGCTCTATCACATTGCTCTTAGAGTTGTACACTTTCTGCAGAGACCACCAAAAGAAAACATGTTCAGTTCAGTTCATATTGTCTTATTCATGTGTGTTGGAGGCTGATACTGTGATGTCTGTTGTTACTCACCTTGCCGGTGCTCATATTTTTCCGATAAGTGACTTTGTACTGGAGCTGCTCAGAGAAGATATCCCTGATATTCAGTTGGCGGCCATCTTTAAATATGGCAGTGAGTGGGTCGGTCACATAAAGGGTGGTCTTCTTTTTGTCTTCACTTACCTCCAGCTTGAACTCAGGTTTGCTTATATCAGCTGTGGTGAAGGGACAGGGGGATCAAAAGTTGTTTACTGGCAGACAAGAGTTTATCTATGCATGTACCAGTCTGATGATGTCTGAAGTCAAAAAGATAAATATATTATCTTTATCTAAACAGGGAAGATCATTGAGAGTAAGCTCTCTTTTGCAATAGCAGCCCAATAATAACATTTCTCCAATACATCTAAAAATTACAATATACCATATATAAAACAATTAAAGTAAAGTACAATAGCAATAGAGGTGCATGATAGGTACGTCAACAATTTTCATAACAGTTTTAAAAGTTTCTGCAGGTTGTTCCATTTGTGTTGTGAATAGTATGTTAGAGTCACTTTTCCAGTTTTGACATGGTGATCCTCCACAACCAAACAGTCTTGGGACCTAGTGCAGTGTGAACTTGATTTAAAAGTTAAGAAGTCATTAAAGATACTGACATTGTTTGGCATGAAAAGTTTTATAGAAAAACAGGCTGACTGTAGATACCACATAGTCAACATAATTTCCTGGTTCTGCTCAAGGCTTCTGTCAGTTAAAAGAAAGTACTTTTCTCGCCAGCATCACCAAGAGCTTGCTCAGGGAGGAAATTGTTGGGTCTCTGTACATTAAAGAGTATGGTCTAGTCGAATTGAATTGAATCTATGTATTATAAAGCCATCCCCATTTATGAACCTAAGGGCAGAATGTCATCCAGCCAGAAACCAAGGTATTTATAATGGGACACTTTCACCAGAGTCCCATTAAGAGTAGTAGTATTTATGTTACATTTTGTTTTATCTGGGTTTAACAGTAATTTAAGATCAATTAAAGTCTGTTGTACAGTACAGAAATCAAAGTTTTGAACTACCTAGGCAACAGATGGCGCTGTTGTATGTAGAATGGCATCATCTATGTACAGATGAGCTGCACTATTTCTAACTCCTTCACCTAATTCATTTACAAAATTTGTGGATAAAAGTGGTCCATCTCCACAAGTCCAGGGATGCATTCTGTCACCACAGTCAGATTAAACATGAAAGTAAAGGATTCAACTGTAAATGGAGCTGTAAATAACAAGTGGGTTCAAATTACAGTGAGACAATTACACTGTTGACAAAAATATTACCAATCAGCGGGTGATTTAGTTATACACACTTGGCATCTGGCAGCATCCCTAACAAGTAACAAAACTGCAATTTTAGAGCCATGCATTGTTGCTTGACTTTCTTAATGCTTGTCTGAATGGAAAATAAATGTTTTCACAAAAAAATCTGAGGCCAACCTTTGGCTCAGAAATTTTGATGGTAAGCCCAATATCATGGTAGTACAGATCAGATAAAAATGTTCAGAGTAGTGTTTGAAATTTCTTTGAAAAGTGATTTGTAGTTTAGATCTTTGTAAATTTTGTGTCACGGATGCATGCTAATGGGAAGTTTTCACTGAAAGCGAGAGGAAAAACACTGCTACATTTATAATATAAAAAGTCACAACCTCTGGAGCCATAAGTAGAGTTGCCAACTGCAGCAGAGTCAGGCCTAGGATGGCTCAAGTAATTTCAGAAACTGTGTTTGAAAGTCTGAGCAAACAGTGGCAGGACCCATACTGTTAGAACTGGATGTGATAGTAGGAGACACAAAGGTCTAGATCTTGCCATGTGTATGAATACGTCTCTCTATACATTTGACTGGCTTAAAATAAAGCAGTAGATTTTGATTTATAGTTCGGAGTTATATTTTACCCTTCGATACCACTAGAGCATTATGAGGGTGTAATAGCTGGGATCAATAGGGTGATTTAATTATATTCCCCACTGTAACTGTGTTTACATTCTTTCATTCGATTTGTGATACAGGGTAATTGGCTCCAAACATAATTATAGAACAGGAGTTATATCCAGGTAACTTCGGTTTCTCCATGTGTCATTACTCAATAGGAGACTACTGCTGTGCAGACAAATTTATGCTCTTTCAATCACTGTGGCAGAGAGCAGTGACTGTAGTGGGTAGGTTTACAGTGGAGATGTCTTTGATGAATGTGAAAAGCAAATTGCTGAGACTTTCTGAAACTTAATTCATGTTGTTTTCACTCTAAAATATCTACAGGCATAAAAAACTTGTAGGAGACAAAAATCAATTAGGAATTAATTTTTCTGTTCATTTTCTTTTGCATCATCTGACTGAGGTTTCATGACCTTTTAGACTTTAGTGATGTCACTTTGTTCGCAAAGTTTAGCAATTAAGTTGGTGAGTTATTAATAAAAAGATAGTCAGAACTATGAGAATAAGACTGTGTGTGTGTGTGTGTGTGTGTGTGTGTGTGTGTGTGTGTGTGTGTGTGTGTGTGTGTGTGCCAGTTAAAGGTATATATCAGCTCTACTCCACTGCTGACCTGCTTGAACATGCATCTAAACAATTTCTATTATTGTGACTGCTGCATAAGTGAAGTTATTTCCAACACATTATTTCGATTAAAAAAAAAAAATTATAGTGGTAGAAGAACCTACTGTCTTTGTAAGGGCAGAATCGCGGTGAGCTGGTGTAGGGGAATTCAATGAGGTCAGAGGTGGCCCCAAGTGGGGGTTCAGACAGGATGTCAGCCATGTAGTAGGCATTCAGGTCAGTCAGAGAGCTTGAGAGATCACACACTGTCACTAAGGACCGGATACAGTGGGGGTTTCTCTGTTTGTCCCCACCAACCCTGCAACAGTTAGTCAAATTACATTACTCATTACATATAGACATGACTGATGAATGCAATCACTCCAAAAAATTCATACAAGCATTACAATAGGCACATACACATGAAAAGTGATTGCAGGACATCATGTCATTGTAAGTCTGAGATTGTAATGTTTTTGCTCCTTTTATTTTTCTCTCATCAACCATTGAACCATTGAGATGTGTGTGCCTTTTCATCATCTTTGTGTGGAAAGACCTCTGGCATAAAATCAACATTCCAGTAAAAGCAGTTGCTGGATCAGTAATGGATTCTTATCAAGCTCTGCTGCCATTAATCTTTCCTTCAAGGTTATTCAGCAAGCATTTCAGAGGGGAGTGAGCCTCAGTCGACACACCTGAATTTGTCTGTGTATTAATGGCAGGAATATGCAGGGAGTTCAATGCAATATCTTGAATGGGCTAATTGGTGAGTGTTTGCATGCAGGTACTTACACAGAGAATTCCACTGTGTAGGAGTAATCAACTGATGGTTTGGGTTCCCAGGTCAAAATAGTTTTGAAGTTGGTGGATTTCCAAGTGACATTCTGTGCTTGGGGATAGGAGCCTGCAAAATGAAAGAGATCATGTTAAATACCATTGAATCTCCTTTCAAAACCAGACATGGGGTGTTAAAGGTCAAATAATGAATGTTAGAATGATACATCAATGGAGACTTCAGTCATTGTAGCAGAAATCCAAAAAAAAAAAAAAAAAGGTACTGACATACACATAGTCTGTCCAGCATTCCAAAAGCTGAGATGTATGGGAGAGCCTAAACTTAAAATACTAGACACCTTATGTAATAAAACCTTAATAAGTGTGCTCCTTTACAAAACTGTTATATAAGTTCACACACGAACTTATTACACAACATATACAATATATACTGCTGAACCAGAATTAATAAAATGCAGTGTTCACATGGAGCACTTCTTCTGGCTCACAAGGTGATGTGACCTTAATGAAGTGCTGAGTGATGAGTGTTGTTCTCTTCTCAGTGTTGATAAAAGATCCTTGATCACAGATTTATGTGTTCTGGCTGTTAGGTCACTATCTCAAGCACATGTGGTTTATTTTCTCTGACAACAAACAACTGTGTCACCCAAAGAATACATGAGAGAAAAGCTATTTTCACAACAATAGTTTGAGACTAGGCCTTGTTCCCAAGTTTGCCTGGCACAGAGTTACAGACTGCCCTGCTCACTACATTTTTTAGCAATAAGACTTATAAAACATAAGTCATTACTTCCTGTAGGCCAAATGGGCACATGTAGGCCATGTTCTGGTGTAAGTTTTTCAATCAATCTTGAAGATCATCACATTGACCATTTAGAAACTGGACATTACAACGTAGGACAAATGAAAATCAGAATTTATAACAGATTGACAGATTTAGTGGCCTAGACAGTCCCACAGTGAGCTTAAATAAACTTGACAAGTTGAAAATTACTGTGTAGTAAAAGTGGTAGTAAAAACAGTGTGTAAGTGCACGTTGACTTAAAATGATAGGAACAAATCTATAGGGAATAAGGTAAGCCATTTACAAACAAATTATTCAATATATTCTTCCAGAAATTATGTTTTTACAGTGTGCACAATCCTGATTCCAAAAAAGTTGGGATGTTGGATAAAACTTAAATAAAAACAGAATGTAATCATTTGCGAGCAAACTGTGTTTACTGACAGCCGCCTTATGAAGTGTTCCGGAGCCCATGTATTAATATCCTTCATACAATCATGTGTTCACAAAGTGGTGAACCTCACTCCAACCTTGCTTGTGACTGAGCCTTTCATACCCAATCATGATATTATCACCTGTTGCCAATGAACTTATTTACCTGTGGAATGTTCCAAACAGGTGTTTTTGGAGCATTCCACAGCTTTCCTAGTCTTTTGCTCTTGCCCCAACTTGTTTGATTTTTGAATATGATACCAGCAGCAAACATTAAATATTCTGTCTTTGTACTGTTTTGAGTCAAAAAAGATTAGCAAAAATCACATTCTGTTTCATTTCTTAACTTTTTTGGAATCTGCGCTGCAAAAGATAGAGGCTTAAAAGCATGTCCATTTGTGTTAAAAAAATAAATAAATAACAAATAAATTAAAAAAAAAAAATCAGTGCGAAGATTGACCCTCAATGACGATTTGATCAAACAACTTGACATACTGCAAATTCTCTACATAGCCATTTGAAACTCTACTACTCAAATATAATTATAATTCCAAAAGGCTTAGTACTTAGTCTGACTTGAACCTGCGTACAACCAAAGAATATTCTTGTTACAGCTAACAAAGCGTGCAACACTCTCTACATTTTGTCATCTAATAGCGTGGATTAACCGACATCAGTCATACACTCCTTTTAACATGACTGTCGCTGAAATGACACATGGCTGTTGATGCTTAGTGTGCTCGAACAAAGAGTTGACAAATAACGCAACACTCCTCAACGTAGGTTGAATCGACATTTAACTAATAGGACGAGCGCTGGACTCACCTGAGACAGAATGTGTAGAGAAGAAGAAGATGATAAATAGCGCTGCTGGTTGTCTTCTTTCCATCATGTCGTGTTAAATCCGTCTCAGGTATGCTATTGTATGCAAGATACAGCACATTCAGTTCGGGCCTGGGCACTAGTAAAGTTACCGGATCACCATATGAAGGTCTTTCTTCTCGCTTTAGTCTGACTACAAATCATTGGTTACAGCGATGTGACCGTGCGATGCTTGACCAAATAAGGAGCGTCCGGTTATAGCGTCACCAGACTGTGGCAGCTATTACACATGCAATTACAGTGCGTGTCTGTCCTGCTGAGGTCAGTCAGCGGATACAGTGCGGTATTCTCCTAGATTACAACTATTTCCACCACACTCAAAACTGAACCATACGTCAAAGTACCATGACGTCTGACTACAAAGTACCAGATTTTCTAACAAACTTTCTATATGAAGTCTACTTAACGTGTACGGAATTCTGATGTGCAGTATTACTTGTTATCACCCAACAATTATTTTTCAGTCATTCATGTTTAATTTCATGACAATGACCATCAAATTTACCAGCATTTCTTCATTCTGCCTACCCAAAGGTTTTGAATACAATATTGAATGGAAAAGAGATAGAGAAATTCTTGGTTAACTGACAAATTAAAGTAAGATTAGACTTTTTTTTTTCTGCACCACTTGGCAGACATGTCATAATAATCTGTGTGTGGTCATGCATTACTCATGTTATAGGGACATAAATCTGTTTACACAGTGACATTGTGGGGACTTGCCTTCCTTATGGGGACAAAACACAAGCACTGTGATGTAAAACATTAAATTTTAGGGTGAAGATATGGGTTAAGGTTAGGTTAAGGTTAGGGTGTTTACATTTTAATTTTGCATTTCCTTCTGTTTTCATTTTAATTTTTATGTTGTGACAATGCTGGGATTCAGGGCTGGTTATTTTCAGGCACAAAAAACACTTACTTAGGGATAGGAAAAGATGTTTTGGCTTGAAAAAGCCAGTTTAGTCACCACAAACATGACTCAAACAGTTGTCTGCTGCTCAGCAGTTGTCTCTCCGAGTTGCCACACCACCACCATGCCCTCCTCCTACTGATGAGAGAAACTTAGCTCTCGTGCATCTACCGGTTATCAGAACTACATCACTTTAATACCTATTGTAGAGACGTTGATATGATACATATGAAATGTATAAATTTACAGTATTCATGTTTTACAGAAATGGCTACGACATTTTCAGAAGTGATTCTTGTTTTTTAATCGTTTACTCACTTTAAGATCATGACAATGACCATCACAATTTACCAACGTTTCTTCATTCTACTGACCCAAAAGTTTTGAATAAAATATAGAGTGGAAAAGAGATAGAGAAATACTCAGTTAAATAATAAATTAAAGTAGGATTAGGCTTTTTATTTCTGCACCACTTTGCAAACATTTCATAATAATCTGTAAGTGTGTGGTCATGCATTATTCATGTTGTAGAGACATAAATCTGTTCACACAGACACATTGTGTGGACTTGCCTTCCTTATAGGGACAAAACACAAGTACTGTAATGTAAAAGATTACGTTTGGTTTTAAAGAACACCATTTATGCAATAGTGGGTGAAAACAATGCTGAATTGATCAAAAACTGATCTAAAATCCAAAAGTAATTTTCAAGTTCAAACTGCTGAATTTACTAACCACATTTTGCTAACCACAAATTCAGCTACTTTCTCCTAAAGTACATATGCATACAGTCTTGTCTCTTGGACATTTTTCTTTGCACTTTTTTTGTTTCCAATCAATGCCTCATCGTTGACAGTCTGGCATGGTGCAAAATCAACCCTTGGTACTGAATAATTCACTCCAGTGCAGAGTGTAATAGATGAGAACTTAAGATATATAGATTTTATCATTTCTTCTATTTTATTTTACTGGAATACTGGAATCAGGCCTATCAGCATGAAATGAGAGCTTGGGGTTCATTGCAAATCACTATCCATTTGCTCCATGGGGTAAATAGCAGCAGTATGTATGCATTATTATAAATTATAACTTTATCAACAGGTACAAATAAATGGCAATGAAGCGTCAGTACAGGATGCTCTGTGCCAGACACACTCTCTTGTGACAGTGATATGTTAAAAAATGTCAGTAATAACATCAACTAACTGATTGCCACATGTCCTTGGTACATGGGCAGGGATGTTATCAGGACCAGTAGCTTTACTGACTCCCACTTCAACAGGGTTTGTCTTACGTCCACTGTGGATGCTGACAGCAGCTGGTCCTCTGGAGTTTAGTAAACATGACAGCTGACTCTTTACTGTCACTTCGGCTGTCCACACTTCAACAATTTTTTCTGATGTTTGACCCTTTTTTGTGACTAAGTAGGCAGGAGAAGCAGGATAATATGGTCTAATTGGCAAAAAGAAGGGTGGAAAAGCATTGTAACTACCAGGAATGTTTGTGTAAACATGGTCAAGGGGATTTGTTTTGTGTGTGTGTGTGTGTGTGTGTGTGTGTGTGTGTGTGTGTGTGTGTGTGTGTGTGTGTGTGTGTGTGGCTGGCTACAACATGAGATCAAAAAAAAGTCTGTGCAAGTTGATTTTCACATAAAAAAATATAAAATATTATATAAATTAGCAGTAGTAGTAATTATAGTAATAATAACAAGAATAACAGGTGCAGTAAGTGGCTTGCGATCACAGATCCAGATTCTACAGTTCCACAGGCAGAAAAACCTGCAGAAAGCAACAGCAGGAGAGAGTGGAGAGAGAGGAAAGCACAAAATTATGGGAGAGTGAGGATGTCAAGTTAGTAACATGCATTACTGTAAACTGCACATGATTTCTAGTTAATGGTGTGAAACAAGTAAAACCACTAGCTCCTCACTGTGGCACAATCCTTTAATGTGGCTTTTGTTTTTCCTAATTTGGAGCTGGTCATGAATGTCTGTCTGACACCATGCCAGACTTTGTCTCCTGCTGCATGCTGGATTTCTGCCTTTCCCAGGCCCATTCCTGTAGAGGAGCAGCCATACTGCATGGGTGCTAGCATTTTTCTAGTTATTAAACAGTGCATCAGTAAGCGATATAAAGTGGGCAGTAGTTCACATAACATAAAGGCTTCTGTGTTTGTCATGGCTAGATCCCAAAACTGTATATTCATTTAATCCCATGAACAGCAAAGGCTCATCAACGGTCCATGTACATGTACTCAACTGCCTTCTACTTGGAAATGGGGGAGAGAGGAGGAGAGAGCAAGACAAGAAGCTGAGGGAAATATGACTTGGTGGATTTGTGTGGAAGTGGAAGTGAAACTGGTCTTTTTGGTACTTATGTAATATAATTCTTTGAAATTCTTAGCAGATGTAGGGAACTTCAAAATGATAACATCAAGTTGTGACAACATATGTATAAAAATGGGTTTACTGACCACAGATTCCACTTACTCTAACGCTTTGGTATTTACAGTAATTCATATCTCCATGGCACTCAGACAAGGAAGTTGGGAGCTCATTCTTCATTTTCTTTTTGATGTCCCATTTCTAAATGTTGATTTTGCCAATTTACTTGTGTTTGTTCACAACTTCTTGCAAACCTATAAATGATTCTGTTTGGAACTCAGATATTTAGTGTTCAAACTCAGGTCATAATTGGCAAATGATCTTGGAGATCTCTTTCACCCCATAATAAAGATATCTAGTCTGGTGGCCACTTAAAGCACTTTTACAACACACTTTTGCCTTCACCCTTTCATACTATGGCTAGGCTGCATGCTCATTACATGCTTTTAACCATTCACAAACACACACCAATGGCACAGCATCAGAGATACTTTGACATGCAGAGAGCCAAGGCCAGGGATTGATCCAGAGACTGTCTGATAAGTGCTGATGAGTGGCAAAATAATCCCAGTCTTCAGCAAATACATTTTAAATTCATATATCCATTTCTCTCCTGGAAGACTGTATTTAATGAAGGCTAGCTCATCACCAGATTATATCATTTATTCCTGGCATGAAAATGAGTCATGTGGCATTTCTGCTCAGCAATGAAGCAAAGTATCAAAGTTTTATCTATGGTCTTGGATGAGTATTCCATGTGTAGACTTTAATCTGTCAATCACTGAAAACAAAAAAAAGAGTACAGTTGGTGAGGATTCAGCGTCCCACTGTCTTTATGTATGCTTCCCTTCTTACAGTTATTCACATTATGTTGTTTATTTGTCTCATTCCTGCTCTTGGTTTTTAGGAGGTGGACTTTTATCAGCATTGAGTTGTATATAAAACTCCCCTATACAATTGAGGATATGTCTTATTTTCCCTTGTTAAGAATAATCGTGTATGGATTTGTGATTCATTGATATAGCTACCAAAATGAAATAAAATAATTGGTCACAGCAAAAAATGAGACAAAGAATTTAATTAAGCATGTTACTGTAAAAGCAATGTGGTCCACTGAATGGATAGTAGAGATCCAGGCTTTATCATGTGTTCTTCCTTCAGCACTTAAACAGCAGAACGCAGGAAGGGGTTTTGGGGGTTAGGGGGTGGATGTCTTAAGACAAAGGCCTGTGAGACTGGGCGTCATCCAAAACTTCCTGTTTTGCTACCTTGTTAGTTATGGTATATTTACTGAGAGCCAGAGCAGCATTCTCTATGAGAGAGTGCAGACATCTTAGTGCTCTGTGCAGATGAATTTGTGAGTCACTGCACTGGTTTTGCTTTTAGAGTTAAGAAAAAGGTTGGATGAGTTTAATACATGTATAACTTGTATAAATCGGAGATATAATTAAGGTTGGGTGCATTTTGGGAAATAGTAGAATGTGAGAAGTTACATGAAAAGAATTATATCTCTCCCCTAGTGACCTCCAGCAAGGGAAAGTGCTTATTTCAAATGACACCTTTTGGCTAATTTTTAGTTAACCCACATTACGCCTCTCTGATTGGTCATTTCCTCCAACATTCCTAGGAATTTTATTTGGATTTTCACTGCCTCTCAAAAAAGAGTGTTTAGGCTAATTACACTAAGCATGAATGGGAAGGAGAAGAAACGGCTTGAGTTTTCAATACAAATTAAACATGAAAAATCAAATAATACAAAAAAATATAGTGTACATAGTGTGCATCTAATAAAATGTAACAGGCAGGTGCCTTGGAAATATGCATTGTGTGAGCTGAAGCCAGTTGGGAGTCAATCAGCTGCCAGAAAGTGTGTCTACAGTCAGCCTGCTTATCAGCCACCTTAGAGAACAGCTAAACACTGGGTACATTCCTATGATAGAATATAGCATGAACACAAATAGAGCAGGCACTCTTACAGTACAAGAAAACTTTTTATAGCCATCTTCATTGGCCACAATTTGGGGTGTACAGATTGATCTGGCTATGATGGCTGAGAGTTTACTGCACAGGCAAAAGATGCAAATTGACAAATTCCAAGCAAATGAAGAAAACCCCTTCGGTTAGGAGTGGGTGAGCATGTAAAGTCCATTCTAGAAATTATATTTTGCATTCCATTGCAGACTGTATCTTTTTTAAAAACCACGATTACAATATGCTTCTAACTTTAGCTAAGTGTCTTAGTCACTTACTTTACTTGATCATTTATTTAGAATAACCACAAGTTTCCTGTAAAGTTAGATGTATAGCCGTGCATTAAGGGGTTACCACATATATATGGAACCCAGGCATATGGCTGCTGTAGGTTACGCAGTAACTTACTAACTTACAACTCTACATTGCTACATTTCGGGGCATAGGAAGCTGAACATGATGCAAAAGAGATAAGATAGAACTTTATTTATCCAGAGGAAAATTGTTGTGCAGCTATTGCAGTACATTGTCAGATAGAGTGCTAATACCTTTAGTGCGAATACAAACACTATATAAAATACACATATTATCCATAAGGTGCAGACCAAGTGTACACAATGTCCAAAATGTAAGCAGGTTAACTGGCCATAATGTAAATCTAAACTGGTTAAGGGTAAAGTGAAAAGTTGAACTATATACACAATGCTAAAGAAACAAGTTAACAGTAATGGTCACAAAAAGTGAGCAGGTTGGTGGTGAAGTGCAGATCCAGAAATACACACTATGAAAATGTGCAGAGGTTGATAATAGATATCATGGATGGTAAAGTGCAAATCCAAAACACGTAGTGTCAAGATATGAACAGTAAGAATCACAGCTATGTATGGACAATATCAATCTCAGATACAGGAAAGTTTTTACGGTTCATTCAAAGGTGATGATTATGTCCATGATACTGCATGAATTATGACCCCGTGACTCCATAAATCAAACATTTATAAATCAGAGAGTAACTAACAGACAAGCTTAGAGGTCCTCTGACAACTCCTGAGTTTCCTCCCATGGTCTGGCCAGTGTCCTGCTGTTGGCTCCAGGGAATTACCACCCTGGGAGCCAAGTGGTTTGATGGTGAGTCCATGGAGCAGAGAGAGTGGAGTTGCAGATGTGGCCTGTGGGTTGCCAGCTGACAGTCATGTGCAGATATTGTGTGTATGCTAAGCACAGACTTTCGGAGGAAGAGAGAAATATCTTCAGTTCAATATCAACACTCCACTGCAAATACAATTATACAGGTAAGTGTCTACAGGACACTAAAAACTGAGAAAAGAAATAATAAAACCCTCCATTTAGATTAATTGAAAGGACTAGATGTTGCAATCCCTAGTGTTTGCACAACTTTTAATTTGGGAGTTCTTGGCGGATGGCTGCTATAAGACTTTACCAGCGGGAGATATCGTCAGTTCTGTACCTCAGGATCACAGGGTGTTTCACCCATCACAATACACCCTCTGCTGAGGCAGGCCCACACAGGTTGATCAAGCCTGGGTGTGTGTCCCACGGTTAGTTGCCTTAGCAGCCCAGATGGTGTCACTCTATAATCTGTGCAATATTTTGGTACATAAAAATCTGTCGGTACATAACAGCCTGTAAATACTATTTTCCGATACATAACGGTAATTTCTTTTTACATTCACACATTTTTTTAGGATGACGTTTCTCTTTCTATTCCATCCTTTTGTATATACTTGCTGTGTTAACTTGCATGCACTTGGTGTCTTTTAACATTGTATCCACTTTATTGATGCTGCTGTGAAATTGGAATTTCCCCTCGCGGGACGAATAAAGGCATATTGAATTGAATTGAATTGAATTGAATTGAATTGAATTGAATTGAATTGAATTGAATTGAATTGAATTGAATTGAATTGAATTGAATTGAATTGAATTGAATTGAATTGAATTGAATTGAATTGAATTGAATTGAATTGAGCCTCTGATCTACGTCGACTCGCATCTACCAGTCCCTGGCTGCATTCAGTGGGGCCAGATCAGGGTTTGAGGGGCTAACCCTCGGTTTGTCCCCCTCCCAAACAAACGATGGTGGGTGTCGGCGCACATCCTGGTTGTTGAAGGGTTGGGCGTTGATGGATACCCTCTTGCACTCAAGTTTATTGGTTAAATACCTGCGGACCTCCTCTGTTGTACATACTGTACACTAACAACTGCTGTAGTACATTTGAAAACCATCACTTACTGAAATTTGCGGATGATACGGTCATTTTGAGCCTGCTGAACAGTACTGCACCCTTTCATGGTCCTGTGGTTGATAATTTTTTAAAGTGGTGCCAGGATTCGTTTTTATCTCTGAATGTATCGAAGACAAAGGACATGTGCATTGATTTTAGACGCTCGCATCCCGACAGCACAGTCATTGATGGACAGGATGTAGAAGTTGTAGAGTCCTACAAGTACTTAGGGACCATAATAGACAATAAACTGACATTTGAGAGTAACACTAACACGATCTACAAGAAAAGTCAGCAGCGTCTATTTTGTCTCAGGAAACTCTCAAAATTCCAGGTTGATTCATCCCTGATGACCATGTTTTACCACTCTTTTATTGAGTCTGTGATTACCTTTTCTTTCACTTGTTGGTTTTCATCACTTAGGGTAAAGCAGAAAAATGTTCTTAATAAGGTGGTCAAAGTGTGTAGTAAGATTACCGGCATTGCTCAAGAAACTCTGCACGATCTGTACAACAAACAGCTGCATAAGAAAGCAGAATCTATCTTGTCTGATTGTTCACATCTTTTACATCATCAGTTCCAGTTTCTTCCATCTGGTTCACTGCTCAGACTTCCACTAGCCAAAACAAACAGATATAAACATTCCTTTGTTCCTTCTGCCATCTCCCTACTCAACTCCAGGAGGAGTTCTCCTTCAACAACAACTTCCGGGTCGCTGCTGTATGTAAACAAACACTGGTGCTCGACAATAGTCGTCAGGGAGGAGCTGTGCAACAAAAACATCGAGCTTCTGGCAGTCTCCTTCCGTCCCTTTTACCTTCCCAGGGAATTTCCTCAACTCTTTTTTATTCTGGCCTATATTCATCCCAGGGCTAATCTGACAGCAGCCACTGAACATATAAGAACAACATTGGACAATCTGGAGACAATTTCTCCTGATTCTCCCAAATTCATTTTGGGAGACTTCAACCACTGCTCACTTGACAGGTGCCTCAAAGGATACCAGCAGTATGTTACCTGCACCACCCGCCAGGGGAAAACATTGGACAGGTGCTATGGATCAGGACTGACCAAGGATGGGTTATGCATGGTGTGTGCAGTCCATCCCCCTCCCCTCTCTTGGCTCTGCTGATCATGACACCATCCTGTTGGCACCTGCCTACACCCCGATCATCAAGAGGGCAGAGAGTGTCGTTAAAAATATCCCACAGTGGAACCACGACAGCACCGCAAAACTGCAGGGCTGTTTCGAAACCACCGACTGGGATACCCTTCTCCACCTCTAAAAACATCAATGAGCAGGTGGATACAGTGTCCTCATACATTACCTTCTGTGTGGACAGCATTATCTCTACCAAGAACGTTACCATTTTCCCAAACAATAAACCTTGGATTACTAAGGAACTTAAAGGAATCCTCAATAAAAAGAAAAGGACATTTTTTTATTGGAACAGAATCTGAGAAGAAGGAGGTCAATAGGGAAGTTAAGCGGGCCATAAAGAAAGCAAAGCTACAGTATAAAAACAAGGTGGAGGATAAATTTGCCCAAGGAAGCCTCCACACAGCTTGGCAGGGGATTAAAAACATGTCCGCTGTGAACACTGCCCCTTCCACGCACAAGACCATTCAAGTGGCAGGTTACAGCCCTGCACTCCTCCCCAACAACCTCAACTCCTTCTTCTCTAGGTTTGAGACAGATAACACCTCCCGTCTCAAAGACATTGTCTCCTCCCTAAAGCCTGCAGGAACTGACCTCTCCTTCAGTACGGAGGACGTGGTGAGAGCCCTTAAAAAGACCAAAGTGAGCACAGCACCCGGACCAGATAACATCAGCGCCCGTGTACTGCGGTGCTGTGCAGAGCAGCTGGGGGGCGTGTTTCAGCATCTGTTCCAGAGGTCGATGGACACTAGCACAGTTCCCCAGTTGTGGAAACACTCCACTGTGGTCCCCATTCCGAAGAAGACCTCGGTTAAGACCTTAAAGGACCTCAGGCTTGTGGTTCTCACCTCCCTCCCAATGAAAGCTATGGAGAGGGTCATTAAGAATTACATCATCAAGGTCACTGACTGCAGGACCAGCCACCCAGACTGCCATCTTGTTAAGTACGCGGATGATACAGTTCTTCTGTCTCTGCTGTCTGGCTCCCTTCTCCACCATGGCCCAGCGCTTAGCGAGTTTGTACAATGGTGTGAAGGTGCCTCTCTGGAGCTGAACATAGAGAAGACCAAGGACATGGTGATGGCCTTCTCCAGCAAGCAGATGGAGCTGGCCACAGGATCTGTCTGCACAATCCATGGACAGGTTGTAGAGATGGTGAAGGAATACAGTACAAATACTTGGGCACAATTTTTGACTGTACTCTGAAGTTTGCTTCCAACAATGAAGATATCCTGCGGAAATGCCAGCAGCGACAGTATCTTCTGAGGAAACTTAACAGATTTGGGGTCAGTAAGGAAATCCTCAGAACTTTCTACTACTCCTTCATTGAGAGTCTCCTCACCTTTTCCATCGCCTGCTGGTACAACGCCATCAGTCTGCAGCACAGTACCAGCCTGCAGAGAACAGTGAAAATCTGCTCAAAAATCATTGGACTGCCAGTCAGAGATCTCTCATTCCTGTGCGATCAGCAGACTCTCAATACCGCGTATAGGATTCTTCGGGACTCCTCCCATGCGCTGTTCAAGGAATTTGAGTGGCTCCCCTCAGGGCGCCGGCTACGCAACCCATGTTGCAGGACACAGAGGAGGAAAAAGACCTTTGTCCCGAGAGCCATTCAGCTTCTTAACTCACAAACGCCAATACCCATTGACTCCCCCTCACTGAACCCCTCCACCCATGCCGTCTGAGCCCATTCAGAAACGCACACACACACATACACATTCATACACACATATACATACATGCACACACACTCACACACATACACACACACACACTATTTATCGTATCGTCTTTGCACTGTGTAATTATTTATTTAATGCAAATAACTGCCTGTGTGTCTGTTTTTTAATTGCCCCTAGGGGACAAATAAAGTTTTATTGAATTGAATTGAATTGAATTGAATTGAATTGAATTGAATTGAATTGAATTGAATTGAATTGAATTGAAAAGGTAGCTTGCCTGTAGTGTTATGATTGATTTTATTTATGTATTTATTTTGAAATTTATTCTTCTTATTGTTTTAACTTCTCTCTCTATATATATATATTATTGTTTTTATAGGATTATTTGCTAGTGTACATGTATTTTATGTTTGCTCCCTCTGCTGTACAACCAGTTGCCCCACTGGAGACAAATAAATTGATTGATTGATTGATTGATTGATTGATTGATTGATTGATTGATTGATTGATTGATTGATTGATTGATTGATTGGTTCATTGATTGATTCATTGATTCATTGATTCATTGACCTGGTTGAGTCTCCACGTGTATCTGCCTTGAGTGAGGCTGGTCCTACAGCCAACCAGGATGTGCTTGAGTGTTGCAGGAGTTGTACACAGAGGGCAAGATGGGTCCTTTCCAAGCCATAGCTGCAGATTTGTGGGAGAGGGCTGCACATCATACGTTGCTTAGATGATGAAGCTCAGCCTGTTCGATTCCATGTGAGTTTTCTCCTCTCGACACCCTCCCACCTCATCCAGCGGCCCTGTTTGGCTTGTGCTACGGCTTTAGAGCATCTGGCTGCTTCCTCCTGTCAGTGCACCTCCTCTACCACCATGGCTCGACGTTCGGTTGCAGATGCCTTTTGCCAGAGAGGTGTTACAGCTCCAAGGCCAAAGCCTCCTCTGCCTCGTTGGATGTGGCCCACTACATCACGATGGAGGAGAGCAGATTTGCCCTGTAGCACAGCTGTGGCTGGGGTCTGCTTCTTCCCAGTTGCTAGGGTAGGAGCGGCGCCTCTCACCACAGGGTCCATATCCATGTACATATCCAGCCTCACTTTGGCACACTTGAAATCTTCAACCAGACTGGAAATTGGCAGTGACAGGGCTCAGTTGCTGTAGAGTCCAACACTGCTGAGGCATTTTGGGAGTCTGAGCCACTTCCTCACGTGTGAGTTCACCAGGCTCTCCAGACGATTGGCATGGCTAACCAAGACCTCGTACATGGTCAATGGCCACAAGAGTCTGCGTAGCAGCCCAAACTGGTAACACCAGAGCTTCAGTTTCCCCGGTAGTATAGTGTTGTTGATTTGCTTAAGGCCGTTAGCCGTATCCTGCCGGAGTTGGTCAAGTTGCTGGGTGTCTTTGAGGTCTGCATTATACCACCATCCGAGGCTCTTGATGGGCTTCTCTAGAACTGTCGGAAATGGTTCATCACTGATGTAGAACTGCTTGCCTGTTAGTTGGGCTTTGACAATGGAGATGCTGCGTGACTTCTCTGGCTTGAACTCCATTCTTGTCCACTGGATGTTTTCCTGGAGTTTCTGAAGCAAGCGTCTAGTGCATTGTTTTGTTGTTGTGATGATGGTCATGTTGTCCATGTAGGCTCTAATTGGCGGAAGACGTAGGCCGCTTTTGGTCCTCTCGCCTCCCACTACCCAAACAGTTCCATTGCCATTACAAATGCCAGAGGGGAAATTCTGTAGCCTGCCATGATGCTGATCTCCAGATGCTGCCAGGCAGTGGTGCCATTCTCAGATGTTACACAGAACTGGTGATCCTGAAAGTAGCTCTTGACCAAATCTGTGATGTGGTTTGGTACACCAAAGTAGTTGAAGGCTGTCCACAAGATCTTGTGAGGGACTGAACCGAAGGCGTTGGCAAGGTCTAAGAAAACCACGTGTAGGTCTCTCTGTTCCTTTTTGGTAGTTTGTATATGCTGCCAGATGACATTAGCATGCTCCAGACACCCGATAAACCCTGGATCCCAGCCTTCTGCACTGATGTATCAACAAAGTTGTTTCTTTGCAAGAATGTAGAAAGCCTTTGGGCCAGGACACCGAAGAAGATTGTTCCTTCTACATTCAGCAGGCTGATCTGGCGAAACTGGCTGATGGATGATGGGTCCTTCTCTTTGGGGATCAAGATACCTCCTGCTCTTCTCCATGCCTTGGGTATCACTTCCTTCTTCCAAGCCATCTTCATCAGCTTTCAGGGATATTGAAGGACTCTGGAGGTGTTCTTATAGAGCCTATACGGGATGCCGTTGGGCCCAGGTACTGATGCTGATCTTGCCTGCTTCACTGTCTTCTCCACTACTAGAAATCCTAGTTTAAAAAAATAATAATAATAAAAATGGCACTATGAATTGGTAATTGGTAAGGAGTGTAGTGTTGATACTTCTGTTTGTTTAACAGTCAGGACACGTCAAAGGAGACATGGCTGATGTCCTGGGGTTTAAACCAGAGGGTGGTTTCAGTGATCTCATATTTTACAAATCTCATGTACCTTTGAGAACAAAGCCCAGCCCCTCACAGAGGAGTGCTCACTCAGTGATCTGAGTGGTCTCTCGAATGCTCTTTCTCTGTAATATTCTGTATATAGGGGAGACAGGACAGTGCTTCAGGAGAGATAAGGACAGATATGGAGTCTGTATTTAATGTAAATTTGGTAAGACTACAGCAAACAACCCCAAAATGCAAATGTTGCATGTAAAAGGACAGAAGGTGGCAGGTGAACACCAGCAGTCATTCTGAAAAAACGTGTAAGAATGTTATTTCATTATGTGTTCTTAGATTAGGAAATTCATTGTAAATATTGGAACCAAGGCCTCCATGTGTCTGACTGTGCAGTTACAACAGCTGGAACTTAACAGGTTGGCAGAGCTCTGACTAATAAAGCACCTATGTGGCACTCTCATCATCCATTAACTTCCACAGAACAGAGAAGTGTGGTTGCGCTAATGTAGAGCCTTTAACCTACAGGGAATGGCTACAGACAGCAATGCTCAACAAAATAAAGCCCTGTTCCTGTGAAGCTGGAAGTGCTGATGTGTTAGATTCCCTGCATAGTGATGATGACTGAATGAAGAGCTGCTCCCGGCTGTAGTTTAGGAGCAGAGGGGTCACCAGTCAGATAAACTGTGTGGGAGGCCTCATGTACATCTCTCATGCTGGAATGAATACATACACTTTGAAGTAATTAGGCTCTGTTTCCAGCCTGCTACAGGCACTGTGGGACGGTGGAAACACTGTCACCTCAAAGCTAGAAAGTTCGATTCCCGCTGTGGGCGCTGGTGGCGTGTCCTCCACCATGCCTTCGGTGCCTGCTGCTCGAGGAAAAATGGCCTTTCTGTGTGGAGTTTGCATGTTCTCCCCGTGCTCACCTGGGGTATCCCCAGGTATACCCCCACTAAAAACATGCAAGAAGATCACCACCTGACCAATGTTGACGACAAAGGAACTGGTCCCTGGGTGCCGGTCGGCTGGCAGCCCACCGCTCCTGGTCTGCCGCGGAGGAAGGACTGACCAAGGATGGGTTATGCATGGTGTGTGCAGTTTCCCCCCCTAACCCCCCTAAAGGATGTTTTCTTCTTCTTCTTAATTTGCATGACATTTTATTGTCATTTTCTGTCCATGCTTTGGGAATAGTGTCAGCTCATTCAGTAGTTTTGGACTTTGTGTTGTTCTTCACTCATTTTGATTTTCCCAGGTTTAGAAAAAAGAAAAATTGTCACATTACCATCTGGCTATGTGCCTGAATATTCTTACACATATGCGTATAAGCCTGCAGGTGAACAGGGTGGACAACATTAAGAACACAATATAATGCAGTCCAATCTAATATCATCACTAACTACCACCTCAGTAATAACAGAATGGTTACCTCTGTGTCAAAAACTGCTTGAAAAGTGTATTACAGAGTATATATAAATATATATAAAAGTATATAACTCTATTGCACTTTTTGAGTACAACCAGGGATTTCATTAAGCACAGAGTCAAAATGAGGGCTTCTTCAAGTTGCTGGGATGTTGGGCTGCCTGGGCTTTCTGCTGTGTTTATAGGTCAGGCTTCCTCTCTGTGATTTCAGCCTCCACCCATTCATGTAAACACAGCCAAGAAAAGTGATCTTCTCTGAGGGACCAGAACCTGAGGCCACACATTCAGTAACACTGGTATGTAGTTTATATCAGTTGCTATCAACAACTATTATATATATAATATTATATATATATATATATATTTATATATATATATATATATATATATATATATATATATATATATATATATAATATTTCCAGCAGTTCATCTTGGTCTTAACTGATTGATTGTATTAAAGAACATCATACATAATGAGACACCACGATTCAAAGGAAAATGTGTCTTTCAATTAACTTGGAATTCTTTAAATGGTTTTACCCGCTCTTCTTACCACATAAAGTGTGGCTGTATTTGTCACTGTCACCAAAACAGCAGTAAAGTCAAGTTCATGATGTTATTGTACTCATGTGTTAGTCAAACACCCCTTTCCTGTTAGGTTTTGCACAATTTCCTCTTTGACACTGGACGGCCACTGCTGGTACTATTTATACTTCCATCATACATTACCAGTGCTATATTGCATGTGTGCTGTACACTTGAATTAGTAGGTAGAGATAAATTAATACCGTAACAGTAATGAGTTTCATGCAGACAACACTTCCTGTAATAACACTTTATACTGAAAACATACCTGGGTAACGATCCTGTCCCATTCTTCTGCCAGCTCAATTAGCAAGTAATTGTACTCATGAAATGCTACTAACAAATTACTGCATGTATTGTTTCAACAGGGTGACTGTGTTATTTAAATACAGTATGTTCTGTGCTGAGGTCCAAGGCTGGCACAGCATTTATTCTGCTGGTCATCACCACTTGAGTGTTGGGAACATACTTAAGGAAACAATAGCTTATGTTAACCAAATGGTCTTATGCACAACAGCTCTTTGTAGTCATGATTCACATGGAGCAGTGCGAAAAACTATAGCACCAAATTGGACCAGTGAATTTCCACTGTCACAGACTGTAATGGTGTATGATGCCTCAGCTTGCCCAGGAATGTTGGGAAGGGTGTTTGGTGTGTTCATATGAAGGATGTTGCAAGAGTAGATGTGGGATATTCACCTGTTGGAACACGACTCTCTGCACCTTATTTCCATGAAAGCAAGAATGGGATCAGATAGAGAGATAGGTTTGTCCTCTAGCATGACTGGGCAGAGTGTTGGCATCCGTAGACCTTGTAGTTAAAAGGAGTTCACCCAAACATGCTCAACAACTACAATGCCCAACTATGCTTCAGGGTAATTCCAGCTTATTATAACATCGGTGTCATTTTCATAGTTGCTGTTCTCACCAAATTAATACTTGAGGTCTGGGAATACAGTGACATCAGGAGTCTGGTAGGTCAAGAAACATGAGCAGTCAGATGATCAGATAGGTTGGAAAAACTGACAGGTTAGACAAACATATTTGGAAGAGAAAACAGTAGTATTTTCGATTATGGCCTGCAATATAAAGCATAATTCTTCCCAATTTACACTATAATTACTTGTGCTAAAAGTTAGTTTGTAGGTGGTAACAATCTAGAAATTTAAAAAGAATTCATACTGTAAGTGTTATAAACTACCATGTGTCTTGTGCCTAATATTATGGCGTATTACTCATTACTCATTACTTTCAAACTGAGCACATCTCTTTCAAACCAACTTCAAATAATTTCAACTCGCATCCAAAAAGTGGCAGACCTAATGTCAAAACCACAGACAGGAGTGATACAAAATATGTTTATCCCTGAACGACAGTTTCACACACTTTACAAGCAAATTTTGTGAACACTCATTCATGACCTGTGTGCATCTCTCAAGGATGGTCATGCTCATATTAGAATAGGTACCTGGTAGCTAAAAATACTTAGTATAGAATTTCCTCATTCCTTCCTCTGACTGTTGGTCATAGGTCTTACTGTACCCCATGATAATAGTAACCGACCCATTCAAAAATACAGTATTTTTAAGTTTCCATACTGTTAAACCCTAATTGTCCCTAACTTCACAACTTGTTCCCTTGTACCTACATGTATGTATTGATACGTGCTATACTGGTGTATTGTTGTATACTGGTATAGTACAAATATAATAATATATTTTTATAATAAAAATGATAACCCAGTTACTGTGAGTGCATGCAGATATAAGAAACCCAAATGCATGCGGAAATGCTGATAATGGATTAAACTGACTAATCTAAAAAGTTCAAGAGAAAACAGAAGTGAACAGTGAAATTATGACCCAAACTGTGTGTCACAATCATCTGTCACTGTTTGTAGACCTATTTCTTGTTTCCATTTTGACAAGACTGTCCCACAGCAAAAACTATAGCATCAGGCATTTTAAGACATCACAAAAAACAACATACACAAGCACATGCTCAAGTGCCTAAGTAATTTGTCTTCGGCTCACTAAACACAAGAAACAACAATTTAAAAAACAGACAAAGGGACCTCCCTCCCAGAGCTCAAAGGCTCAAACTGGCTGACAACAGGATGGCAGCTATCTGTCAGGATACTTGTTGCCTTCTTCCTTATCCGTTCTGTAAAGAGCTAAGTTAGGTGCTTTTGGGGTTTGCCAACTATTGGCTTGCCATTGGAATAATCCTAAAAAGCTCATTCTTAGATGTACAGTTCTGGTGACCGTACCAGGCAGGAAGGTGAAAAGTTTAAACACCCTCAACAATAGGTTTGTACTAGCTTTAAAATCTGCTGATTAACACCGTGGATGGTGTGTTTTCTAAGAAGATGAAGTTGCGGAGAGCATGTCTTGAAAATGTACTCTGTATTTTCAGAGAAGCTGTCCTGGGAGTCCTGTTAGGACCTGGACTATTTAGTTTGTTAGCTCCTGTTTTTTTTTGGTAGCCACTTCTCATGTGTCCAAGTTTACTTTACTTCCTGTATGTTTCCCACCTGTGTGATTGTGTTCACATGTGTCTGATTAGTTCTCCTTTCCTGTCTATTTAAGTCAGTTTGTTTCTTTTGTCTTTGTGGCATCATCCTTGTTCCCAGTGATTCTAGTGAGCATTCTAGTCTAGTCCCTGGTTTCCCTGTTTGTTCCTGGTATTGCTTATGTTTTTGGATTTTGTACTTAGTGGAGTTTGTTCACCCTTATTTTTGTTTAATAAATTATTTGGACTGTTCCTCTCAGCGTTTTGTAAAGTCTGCACTCTTTGCCTTTTGCTCGGCCGCAAACCATAAGAGTCCAGAACTGTACCAATGTATTTTGTGCAGACCATCAAGTGAAACTGGCTGTTTTCAGATCTTGCATTTTACAGATAATTACTTCTTTTGTCTTGGACAAATTGATTTTTAGCTGGCCAATGTGACACCATGTTTGAAGGGCCTCAGTGTGGGCCAGATAGGTATCTTCACCTTCACCAGGGTCTGTCTGTTATTTGTTGTTGTTGTTGTTGTTGTTGTTGTTATTGTTGTTGTTGTTGTTGGGCGTGCCTCAAGGAGAGGACTGTGATTTTGATTGTGCATTAGATGTACAATAATCAGTTAATAACCACTTCACACCTCCACAATATGAAAAAACATCATAGGTTAATACAGTACGGCCAACTAAAGCAGGGTACAGTATAACTTACTCTGCAGTGATGTACTATATTCTAGTTTATCAGCACCAATAAGACACGAATAGGTCAGACAGCAAAACAGCCTTTAAACACACAACAGTATGAACATCAAATCAAAAGCAGACAACATCAGGCTGCCTACAAGGCATCCAGTCCTCATCAACAACGGTTAAGTTACCACAGATTAGCATTATCATTTCTCTGTACAAATACATCAATGCGAGGGTCACGTATCAACAAACCAGCCTATAACACCACATGCAGTTTAGCTATTAACGTGAAATTTGACATTGTGTCATCATGCTTCAATGTTGATTGCAAGAATAGAATGCACGCCAGTATCTTTATTAGAATGAATCCACCTCATGTATGAATCATACATAAATAATAGCCTAATGACGATACAAAAAATGCATGGCAAAAATAGCATATTAGCAATATAGCTTGGCTCCCCCATAGTTCGCACCCTGGTTGTCTATCAGCTGTAGCGTAGCATGTTAGTTGGCTTAGCCAGGTTAGTCAAGCTTAGGTAGTGTTGCTGCCTCTGCATGGCAAATGCAAATGAGAGACCAGAGCTGGAGGATCCTCTCATGATATTTAGATCCATTTTATGGGAGCATTACAGTTTCCTGGTTAGTTACAGCAGAAATGGACAATGATTAGTGTCAAACTGTATGTTGACATTGTTCAACTGAAGTAGGGCATGTTTGAGGACAAACTTCAAAAATGTCATTTACAACAGCATCCCCAAAATTTGTCATTTGCAGAACAAAACAAAAATAGACAAGAAGGTAAGTCCTTCTCTCCACAACGTTCAGGCTGCAGATTTGAACCATGCCAAAGACACAACTAATGCAATAGGAGTGTCTAATGTGTTAGAATGAACATATTATTCAAAATGAGAACGCCCACTATCTGTCTCAGCCTAATCATCTGGGATGACAAAAATGCTGTTCAAGTTTAAATAAAGGTATGTGTTTGTTATCTCTAGCTCCTCTAGGACTGCAGAGATCTCAGTCCAGCTGGGAGTTCACTGATTTATTTCTCCCTGTGAGGACTCAGAGACCCTCTCCTCTGAAACACTGAAAACACTGGCCACTCTATTTCTGTAATAGCTATTTTCAGACACAACAGTCAAAATAACAGAGTTGCATGAATGTATCATGAACACGAATGACTAATTAGACTCCTCCTGACATCTCTTTTCGGTAAAGGTACAAGTAACACAGTATTGTCATTCGTAATATCCTATTGGAAAGTCCCTTTCAGACATACACTAAAAACACACTCATCTAAATGCCGTCACATGAATGAATTTCACCTTCTCAAAACCATTAAATTACCGATAAAAGTAAACTACATTTATCAGCAAATCATCAGTCTCTATAGTTATTGAACTTTCATTTCTATTCAATAAGATGCTTTACTCACAGCATTCAAGAATCACTCACAACATTTTCTAAATTGTGTATGGATGTGTACTTTTATGTAATTTGATACTGAGACTACTTAATACGTTGCCTTTTTAAATGCCTAAAGGACAACATTTTAATAGATGTTACAGACACCGAAACACTGAATTTAAGTCAGTGAGTTTACTTTTACATAAATATGTTTTTAGATTTGCATTGAATCTGACTATATTTTAAAGGTCATAAAGTATAGTCTATTTGCTATGGAGGTTGCACAAAAACTGTAGCAGTATTGTGATATTATGAATGCCTGGATTTCATTTTACTGCTATACTTATCAGTTAATAGAGACTAAAAATTGTCATTGTAATCTAATTTCTCAAATGGAGAAAGAAGATTTTGAGGAAAAAATGTTAAATAAACAGTCAAGTTCACATCATTCACATCTGTCATATCAGCAGATGGAGTTGATTGATTAAGATGGATTGAAAGCTCAGACAAGGCCAATAAGTGGATCTATCACTTCATACTTAACCTCGCTGTGCTGTCAATCCAAATGCTCCAACGACAACAAAAAAAGAAGGAACTCCTTTATCACTAATAAACTATAAAAACTAAGCCATATTATTCAGAAATTCCAGGGGACAGGGAGAAACCAGTTTACTGTTGTGCTGCATGTATATGGATGTTTACAATAATCAGGTTACTACAGTGCAGATGAAAGAGCTGACCGATTTGAAGTAATCATTAATTTAAAACAAAAAGGACACACACACAATAGAAAAAAATGAAACTTGGTATTGATTACTATCGAATTCAACTGTATGACTGTATTTCAACAAAGACAATGGGAGCTGTCCCATCCATTTCAACACAGTTTTCTTGGAACAGAGGAAATACGGCTTATAGTCACTCTGCACTAGTTTTAGCGTTTAGCCACAGTAGTTCCCAATTGGTCACAAAGATGAACGATCGTGGGACCAACTATCAACTAAGAGAACAGAATAGTGATTAGTTTTTACTTTATCCATTGCAGAAGAATCCTCAGTTGAGCAAAATTTCACTCTGGTTCCAGATTGAAAGAAAACGGTGGATATCATGAGCATTCCATGCCAGCATAGCAAGAAATACAAGTAGTATTGGTGCTTGTCTGCTCTGCATCCTGAGAGCAGAGAATTTGTACCCATACTATCACACAAACATGTCTGAGCTGACCAAAATATTGACATCACACACTTTATTGTGTAATTGAAATGGTCAAAAAAAAAAAACCCTCTAGTCAGAGCTATAGTGTTATAGTTGTATATTTACTGTTATATTTTAATTTTTTCACCAAATGGTCATTCTTCATGTTTTGGGTTTTTTTTGCCACTTAATCACTGGCTGTCACTGGCTAGCAGCTTTCTTAAACAATTGCAAACAATCTCATTAACATGTGAGCAGGATACTATCACAGCACCCCAGCCCCTTCCCTGACAGAGCTCCACATTGCATTTCCTGTAATCTGGCATAGCTGTCATAGCAGGGTATGTTGTTCCAGATGTCTGATTCCTAAATGAGCTGTGAGACAATAGAGGTTGAGAGCTGTGATCTCTGAGCCAGAACAGAGTCCAGACTTCATGTTACAGCCAGACAAAGGACACCGGGACCCAGTAGCAGAGTGACAAAGAACGATGATTTATTCACAAAGTAACAACAGAAATCAGTTCATGGGAACGACAGAAGGAACAAAGTAACAACAGAAATACTCACTGGAAAAGTACCAACCAAAAAAATCCAAACAGAAAATCACCTACAATAGGGAATAAGCCAGGACCAAAGAACAACAAAATGTGACAAAGCACAAAAACTAAGAACTCAAGAAAACTGTCTCAAAGGAATAACTCGTGACAAGGGGCAGATGATCTCTTGGAAGCGCATCACATGCGAGAAGCAGAGAGGATAATCCGGCACTGGAGACTACGAGAGGGTGGCTTATGAAGCCGGATGATTAGGCAGAACAAGCTGCAGGTGTGCCAGGAGAACCAGCACTCCAGGAGATCGCCCCGCCCCTCGGGGAGAGGTCAATAGCACCGCTGCCTGAGCAATTCCAAGGTCCTATCCACACCTTGGTTGCCATGGTTTTGGTGTACCTCGGTCAGGACCTTTTCCTTCAACACAGCTATCAACAGTACCTAGAGAACTGCTTCTCCACCATCTGGGCGCAAAACGTGCCTGTACACCACTCAAGCCTGTTCAGTCAGCCGATCCCACTGTTTGAGGAGCACCAAAGCTAGCTGGGATAGCTGCTTGTGCTCCTCAAGGTCAGGGTATCACTTCTACCTCCAAAATGTTAACACCTGCTTTCTGATAGATCTGCTTCCTGAGTCAGCCTGCTGAAGTGCACCAATGTCAGCAGGTAGATGCTGAGGCAAAGCTAGGACAGCAGCCTGACAGGGTTCAAGCTCTCAAGCTTGTAGGACTTGCTTCAAGGGTGGTGGGAGTAACGTACCAGAGGCTACAGTATCGAGGTCCACTGCCACCGGTGGGTGCAGGCGGGACAGGGTATCCACATCAGACTGCTCCAGAGCACCGAGTTTAGTGGATGACAGATGGCAAGAGGATTATTGTCTGTGAAGACAATACACCTGTGACCAAGCAAATATTCACAAAACTTTTCCATCATAGCCCACTTTAATGCCAAAAACTCCAGCTTCATGGAGCTGTAATTGGTTGGGTGGCACTCTATCAGCTTCAAACCTCGGCTTGCAAACGCTATAGGCTGGACCTTCCCTTCCTGCTCTTGTGAGAGTACTGCGCCCAAGCCTCCGTGACTTGCATCCATCCAGAGGAGGGAGAAGTCAGTGTATGCAAGCACGGAAGCACTGGTGAGCTTGGATTTTAAGGCCTCAATGCTCTGCTGGTGTTCTGCTGTCCACTTTTCTGAAACCCGGCCTTCAGACTGCTTGAACTTTGATTCCCCAAGCTCAGCCACAAGGCAGTGTAGAGGGGTAGCCAACTTGGTGAAACCCTCCACGAAGCGGCGATAATAGCTGCTGAACCTGAGAAAGGACCGCAGCTCCAAGATGGTAATGGCTGCCAGTTGGCTACCACCTCCACTTTGCCTGGGTCAGTGGAAACACCATTAGCAGAACTAACATGCCCTAGATAACCTACCTCTTGCTGGGATAACACGCACTTTGACAGCTTGGCCTTCAGGCCCTCTTGTTACAACTGCTGCAGCACCACCTGCAGCACCACCTCCAGCTGCTCCAGGTGTTGTTGAAAGGTGATGAAGAAAACCATGTCATCTAGATACAAGAGCAAGGACTGACATTGCTGGTCCCCAAAGATCCTTTGCATGAGCCGCTGGAAGGTGCTAGGTGCATTACACAGCCCAAAGGGCATCCACAACCGAAACCTGATTGTACCCACTGGTTAAATCCATAGTGGAGAACCAGCGAGCGCCGACCAGCGCATCCAACGATTTCTCAATACGAGGAAGACGGAAGGCATCCTTCCTGGTCCTGCTATTAAGTTGTCTGTAGTATACACACAAGCACAGACTGCCATCTTTTTTCTTTTCTAGGCAAAAGGACTGCTGCTTTCTCGGATGACCTGTGCACCAAGCAGCTGGTTGATGTGCTCTTTGACAACCTCATATTCCAATGGGGGAATACGCCTGTAGTGTTGACAGATGGGGGTGTCGTCCAAAAGAGGAAATTCATGGGAAATCCAGTTAGTGCAACCCAAGTCGCCATTGTGAGACGAAAAGACAGAGGCATGTTTCCGAAGAAGACCTTGTGCTTCCTCCTACTCTTCAGCTGACAAAGCCGACAGGTCTACTGCATCCACCGGGTCTGACAGCAGAGGAGCCGCAACCTGAAATGCCACGTTGGCTGCAAGAAATGGAACCTCCTCAACACCAGGAGGCAAGCTCACCACACGAACCTCACTCAGGGCACCTACCACTGTTCGAGGGTGTCGTGTGTACTACCTTAATTTGATGTTGCATTCGTTGATAAAATGACGGGGCACCACCTTCCTCAGCTAAGAAGGACTGCAGAAATTAACTGCTATAACGCTGATAAAATACTAACGAATGAACTAACAGTAAACCAGTCTGATAACCTGAAGTGTAAACTCTGGATACAGGGATTGTATATATTCAGTTCAAAAGGACACCATCTAACCAGGACTTATATCAAAATATCATTTATTAAGCAGAATTATGGATAATGAGTGATATATCATGAATAATATAACAGAAGATATGAGATGATATGACAGAACACACAAGAAACTTATGGCAACACAATGGTAAATAAATTGGCGATAGTGAGAGGTAGTTGAAAGGGAATAATGGGGACGCGAACGTAGAGTTAAGGGATTAACCGAGCAGTTGAGAGAATTTGGATAAATTAGCAGTATCTTAACCTCACGGACCAACTCTTATTCAAACCCACTTGCCTGCATGCCTACTTGACTGATGTCGTCCCGGTGTGTTCTGCTCCGAACTAACTCAAAGATGCCCAGATAGTCATCCGTGGCTCGATCTGCTCAGTGGTCTGGTGAAGGCCAAGCGCACCAAGGTGACGAGCTGATGTTGGACGGTGACGTCTCTGGAACTGGTTCTGAGGTGTCGGTTACAGATGAGGGACGGATCCAGATGATCGTTAGTCAGACCAAGGATCAACAGCTGGCTGCAGGGTTTTGGTTCGGCTGAGTCCGTGAAGAATTGTTTTAGACTGATAGTAACAAAATTGATAGTCTCTTCGATGGCCGATCGAAAAGGGTCTATAAAATTATTATTATTTGACTAAAATTTACAGACTAAAACAAAACGTGTGGCTTAGAAAAATGAAAGTTTACGGCAAACTATAGAAACATGTCTTCGGAAGATAACTTACGCTACTCTGTATGGCTTTTGCGTAGCTCGAAGACGGGAAAAACTTAAAGAGCAAAAACAACTGTGCAAAACTTAAGACAAAGAACTAAAAGACAAAACTAAACGTAACGTAACATAACCTAAAACAAACTGAGTAACGCGCACTAAACTAGAACATAACTTGACAAGACAGAGTAACGCGCACTGAGTAACGCGCACTGAATTCATGCTGCGGCTGCAGACATTTAAATCTCGCTCCAGGGGCATGTCTAATGGGCAGGCCGTCGAACATGTGAGACGCTTTGTGACGCGCAATTGCCTCAAGGAGCTGAACTAATCAATGACTGATATGAGGGGCTCATCTGCTTCTCACTATGGTCAATCACATATAATTTCAATGACAAATTTTCAATGACATTTCAACATCGTTCACAGCATGCATTAGACACTTCTTGTCTCTGAAATTAACACCTTCCCTGTAAACAGTTCAAATGGTCAATAGCTCTTGTAAGTTGGGATGCTTTACAACTCCATTTCTCCTGAAGGAATGCAGAGAGGGTAAGAGAAGGTCAGTTAGAGGCCAGTTCTGCTACAAGGGTAAAGCAGCACATCCAAAGAACCCACATTCCCCGGAGTCTCTGTGCTTTGTCATCTCGCAGGTTCCCTTGGACAGTGGCTGAATTTTGATTGTGCAGCTGCGTCTCCTGCCTTGGCCCTGCCTGACATCCACTGCAACTGCTACTACTGTTATTACATCCACTGTCACTGTTACTGTGACTGCATGTCTGTCTGTCTGTCTCTCTCTCTCTCTGTCTCTCTGTCTCTGTCTCTGTCTCTGTCTCACTCTATCTCTCTTGCTCTCCCTCTCTAACCCAACCGGTCGAGGCAGATGGCCGCCCACCCAGAGCCTTGTTCTGCTTGAGGTTTCTGCTTGTTAAAAGGAAGTTTTTCCTCGCCACTGTCGCCAAGTGCTTGCTCATGAGGGAATTGTTGGGTCTCTGTAGATAAAAGAGCTCGGCCTGTACCAGCTCTGTATGGAAAGTGTCGCTATACAAATAAAATTGAAACTGAAATTGTTAAGGTTCTTTTTCTTTTGTACTGGTTTGGTTTTCTTTTGTTTTCTCTGTTTGGTTTTTGTTCCTTTTTGGCTCTGTCTCGGGGGTTGGTCGGGTTGGAGCGGACTCTGCCTTGGTCCAGTCCAGCTGATTGCTGCCTGAGTCCGCTCTGTCTCAGAAGCTGATGTGGCACAAGCCACTCTGGGATCTGCAGGATTGCTTACGCCTAGTGACACAGGCCCATTGTTTTTAAGTCCTTATGTATTAAATGGTTGCCTTTTTTTGGTTTCTTTAGTTATGTGAATATTTGTTTCATTGATTGAATTGTTTGGTCTTAAGGAATCTAAAATAATTGGTCTCTATCATGAACTCCCCAGAACAGGGAACAGGCGGACACAATTGGTCGACACAGATTAGGTTCAGGTAAAAAGGCAGGTTTATTACCAGACACCAGTACACAGGTGATCAGTCAGACAAGCACAGGTATCCAAAGATGAGAGGCAAAAGGCAAGGTCGAAGGCAAAAATGAGGTCGTACACAAAACAGACCGTGCAACAAACTGGCGATGAGACCGTGAGACACACAGGGTAAAATACGAGAGGTAATCAGGGGAGATGGGAAACAGGTGTGGAGAACAATCAGGGAGCAGGTGTGACGAGACAGGGTAAGGGTGTGCAGGAAGTGAACCTAAAACAGAGACACCCGGTTAGTGATTT
Organism: Chaetodon trifascialis; assembly: GCF_039877785.1. NCBI lineage: Eukaryota > Metazoa > Chordata > Actinopteri > Chaetodontiformes > Chaetodontidae > Chaetodon > Chaetodon trifascialis. The sequence continues at coordinate 1,764,915 of NC_092073.1, forward strand.
CAAAATGGGCCGTCTCCTGAAGGCCCAGGTGCTTGAGGGTGTGCGGCATGAAAGTCGCGAATAAGTGAGGGGTCTACAATGAAACGGGAGGGGATCCAGGATCGCTCCTCCGGACCGTACCCCTCCCAATCCACCAAGTACTGGATCCCCCGGCCCCAATGTCGGGCAGACAGGAGTTTCCTGACAGTGAAGACCGGCCCGCCATCAACGAACCGGGAGGGTAGAGGGGGTTTGGCCGGAGGGCAAAATTGGCTTGTGAGTGCAGGTTTGACATGACTGACATGGAATGTAGGGTGAACACGCATGGACATGGGGAGATGCAGACGGACAGAGACAGGGTTAACAACCTCGGTTATGGGAAAGAGACTGATGAACCTGGGGGCGAGCTTGCAAGATTCCATCCTAAGAGGCAGATTTTTGGTTGAAAGCCAGTCCTTTTGACCCGTGGAGTAAGCAGGCAACGACCTCTTTTTGTCTGCCGCAGCCTTATAGGCGGCGGACTACCGCAGTAGGTGCTGACGAGCTTGCTCCCAGTGTTAGGATCCAGGCTTCCTGTCTCTCCTTGTGTGTCTCCTCTGCCCTTTTTCCCTGTGTTTGTGTCTGTCTGTTCACCCCTGTTGGCGTGGCTGGGCATCCCCTTACCCGCAGCCAGCTCCGCCCCCTGCACTCACCTTGGAGGCACACTTCCTCATTGTGTGGAGTATTTAAGAAGCATGCAGACCTCTCCTCTTTGCCGGATTATCCTCATACTCCATGTCGGTGTCTGGTCGTTTGGTTCGTAAGTACAAGTCTTTTTGTCTCCCTCTCTTGCTCAGAGAATCGTCATTTGTTGTCCATTGTTTTCCAACCACTAAGTGTGCTGTGTTTTTTCTTTGCTTCAGTGTCTGCCTGCTGCTTCCACGCATGCCTTGTGTCATACCCGCTTCATCGGTGCTCCTTCTGTTCATCCACTCCGTTTGAGTGCGTCTTTTGTTTGTTTATCATCCGCTCGTTGGGCGCGTTTTCTGTTTCCCTTTTTATGAATAAATTCGCCCTTTGTTTTACACAATTCCTGTCTCTGGTCTGCATCTCTGGGTCCTAATACTATTATTATACAGCTATTCAGCCTTAACACCTAGGCCCTCTTGCAGCGGCAAACCAATGACAGGGTGGATGGAACAGAGCTCACAGGGTCTATTGACAACCGCCAGCACCACTGTGTTTCCACAAGAGGAAACACTCTTCCCCAGACCCGTGACAAAATCTAGGAAAAACTGTGACCAAGGGCGTTTGGGCACAGAGAGAGGTTGGAGCTCCCCTTGTGGTCTCTGATGGGACACCTTAAACATGGCGCAGACAGTACAAGCATTAACATAATCCGTAATATCATCTTTCCTCTTGGGCAAACAAAAACGCTGCTGTACCAGTGAGAGAGTCTTAAGGATCCCTGGGTGAACCCCCAATGAATAACCTCCCCGTGGAGCTCTGGGACCACAAACAACTTGTCCTCAGGACAGTCCGAGGGAACCTGTACATCGACTAGAGCCGCTTTGACCTTGTCCTCCACTCCCCAAGAAAAGGCTGAAACAAAGCAGGATTGAGGAAGGATGGTTTTGGGGGCCTGATTAGAATTTTCTGGGTCATACAGCCGAGAGAGAGAGTCAGGTTTGGTGTTTTTGGAGCCGGGGCGGAATGAAAGGGCTTGTGAAACTCACATTTCTCAGCCTTCACGTACAGCTGGTTGTCAAGCAACTTCTCTAACACTTTCTGGACGTGGCCTACATGAGTTTCCTCATCGGGGGAAAATATTAAGATGTTGTCAAGGTACACAAGCACAAATACATTGAGCATATCACGTAAAACGTCATTTACCATGACCAGATATTCATAATGTCCAGTGGGGGTGTTGAATGCTGTCTTCCATTCGTCCCCCTCCTTCATGCATACCAGATGGTAGGCATTACGTAAGTCTAATTTGGTAAAAACCTTGGCTCCATCAAGGAGCTCAAAGGCTGTGGAGATGAGTGGTAGAGGGTACCTGTTCTTAATGGTTATGTCATTGAGCCCCTGATAGTCTATGCAGGGACGCAGGGACTTATCCTTCTTCTCCACGAAGAAGAGACCTGCTCCTGCAGGCAAAGACGAAGGACTGATTATCCCTGCAGCGAGAGAGCCCTAGATATACTCCTCCATGGCTCGCCATTCTGGGGAGGAGAGAGAAAACAGCCTGCCCCTAGGTGGAGTAGCTCCTGGTAATAAGTCAATGCCACAGTCGTAAGGACGGTGAGGGGGCAGTGACTTAGCTTTCATTTTGCAGAATACTGACGCTAGGTCATGGTAGCAAGCGGGTACTCCAGAAAGATCGGGGTTAATGTGAGCTGAGGCTGGCTGAGGAGGAAAACATGATTGATAACAGCTTTGGCCCCATGACATAACTTGACCTTTAACTCAGTCAAAATTGAGGTTATGTTTGATTAACCAGGGGTGCCCGAGAATAGCCAGATGGGGCATGGCTGGAAAAACGTGAAAACTGAGGCTCTCAGTATGGTTATCAGGGAACGTAATCTTAACAGGCTGAGTGTGGCAAGTAATTTGGCCTGTTAAGATCCATCGACACCATTAACTTCAAGGGAGACTTGTAATGGTAGCTGGCGTAGGCCCAGAACACAACTCCACATAGGAAAAAGGGGTTTGCATGTTCTCCCCGTGTTCACTTGGGGTTTCCTCCTTAGTCATCCATCCATCCATCCATCCATTTTCTATACTGCGTATCCCTTTCGGAGTTGTGGGGGGTGCTGGAGCCTATCCCAGCCATCAACGGGCGAGAGGCGGGGTACACCCTGGACCGGTCGCCAGCCAATTGCAGGGCAGAAACAAACAACCATTCACACACACACTCACACCTAGGGGCATTTTTTTTTTTCTTTTTTTATGTTTTTGGTCTGTGGGAGAAAGCCGGAGTACCTGGAGAGAACTCACGCATGGACCCGGGAATCTAACCGGCAACCTTGTTGCTGTGAGGCACGCGCACTACCTGCTACGCCACCGTGCAGCCTTCCTCCTTAATCACCCCCACTAAAAACATGCTCCTGGTCTGCCGCGGAGGAACGACGGACCAAGATGGGTCAAATGCGGAGAATTAATTTCACATAAGCATGGCGTGTGCACGTAGTGCATTGCATTGTTGTGTGTGATAAATAAAGTACAGTTTCTTCTTTCTTCTTCTTCTTCTTCTTCTTCTTTCTGGCAAGCGAGATTCATCAGGTTGACATCTGAGCCTGAGTCTACAAAAGTGGGCACCGGCATGGATGCTATGTCTGAGTAAAAATGAACCTTGACTTCATACTGAGCAAGGTTATGTATTACAGTGTTCTGGCTCACCTTTATAGCACACTTGGAGCCGTATTTAGCGGTCTTGATGTGGCAGTCTGCGACCTGATGTCCCTAAAGCCCGCAGTAGAAACAGTGCCCGTCCCTCTGCCAGCGCAGGCGCTCCTCATAAGGGAGACGGGTGTTTCCCAGCTGCATGGGCTCCTTCCGCAGTGTCGGCTGGTGGGAGGATGGAGGCGAAAGGCGGATGAAGTCTGTTAGGCTGGTCCAATGTGGCGCCTCTCCCATCCCGGTGAGGCGGAGCACGCACACCAACCACGATCCTAATCTCTCTCCATGAGCTTTTTGTCGATCTTGATGACGACGGCGATGAGCAAATCTAAATCCTCCGGCAGGACCATGGAAATCAACTGGTCCTTGATCTTTCCCGACAGCCCCTGAAAAAATGTGTCGGCTAACGCAGCAACATTCCATTCACTCTCGGCCGCTAAAGTGCAAAAGTCTATGGCATAGTCTGAGACCTTACCTTTGCCTTACCGTAGGTTAATGAGCGCTCAGGCAGCCTCTCAACCTGGTGAGGTGTGCTGAAAAATCTGCGTCAGCGCCCTGTGAGCGAGGCACATGATGGAGCGCGGCTGCTCCACTCTGCAGTGGCCCGGGTTTCAGCGTATCCAGACAGGTGGGAGATAATGAAGGCGATCTTAGCATGCTCTGTAGGAAAGGCTGCAGCCTGCAGTTCAAAGTGGAGTTCACATTGAGTAAGAAACGGCTGGATATCACCTGAGTCTCCCGAGAATCTCTGAGGTCGAGTTAACCATGGACATGATCACACAGCAACATCGGGTGGTGGCGTAGCAGCAACTACGACGACTCAGGTCCAATGTTTGAGGCAGCCGCAGTGGGAGCTGCTTTTGCCAAGCCTCTCTTGAGTCCAGTAGCCCAGATTATTGTGGCATGGATTCAAATGTTGCAGATTTGTCATATCCATCCATTAATTTTCTATGCTACTTATCCCTTTCGGGGTCACAGGGGGGCTGGAGCCTATCCCAGCTGTCAACGGGCGAGAGTACACCCTAGACCAGTCGCCAGTTATCGCAGGGCAACATATATACACAAACAACACAAACCATTCACGCTCACGCTCACGCTCACACTCACACTCACACCTAAGGGCAATTTAGAGTAACCAATTAACCTAATGAGCATGTTTTTGGTCTGTGGGAGGAAGCCGGAGTACCCGGAGAGAACCCACGCATGCACGGGAAGAACATGCAAACTTCACACAGAAAGGCCCGACCCGGCGGCCTTCTTGCTGTGAGGCATGCGCACTACCTGCTGCGCCACCGTGCAGCCCATATAACAATTCATTAAGTTAAATCAAATCAAATCAATCTTTATTTATAGAGCACTTTTCATACATAAAATGTAGCACAAAGTGCTTTACATGTTAAAAGATGCCTCACCCTGCATTCGTGTTTTTACTCTGGGATTAGGTAAAAGGCTGGTGTTGGAGGACCTGAGGGTCCACCAGGGTATGTAACGTAAAAGCAATTCTGAAAGATAAGAAGGCCCAAGACCCCTAATGTTGCGACCGGCACTGAAACACAGGACTCAGATGCGGAGAGCAGGGATAACAGTTTATTAGAGAAAGGCAAAAATGATAATCAGCCCCATGGCAAATGTCCAAACTAAGGAGGCAGTCTCAGCTGGATGTCACTTGACAGCTTCTGGATAAGGAGAACAAAAAACACTGTTAAACGGGAAAGCACTCAGGCCACGGAGAACAACAGGTGCTGGAGGGAACTCAACAGACACCGTGTAGAGTCATTCGTCTCCTTGAGAGGCGCGGAGCCGGTCAGCGCAGGAGGAAACACAAAATTCCTCTTGGGGAAAAAGGCTCTCAGGCAAACCAAAAACGACCAGTGCTGGAGAAACTCAACAGACACACAAAAAACCAAAAACTCCAACAGGCAGAAACCAAAACTCACGAGAATACCGGGAGCACAGCGTGCGGACGCGTGGCAGAGGCCAAGAGATCTGATCTGGCGAGACACAGAGGCAAGAACAAAAGATCATCTGCCAACAGAGTATGGGAGCAGCATGCTTAAGAAGGCGGACCCTAATGAGGGAGATTAGAGACAGGTGTGTCGACTCGCCACCCCTGCCATGCTCCAGCCCTGGACGCACATAAGAAAAAGAGGAAACAGAAAAAAAAAAAAAACAACAACAACAAACATAGCCAGGAACCACAGCCATAACACCTAAGACATTTAAAAACCATTAAGAGAACCTCAAAATCGATCCTGAAACACACAGGAAGCCAATGCATTGATTCTAAAAAATCTTGAAAAATGGTGCACATAGCTGGTGTAAATGGGGGAAAAAAAATGCCTGGGCGAGCATGACCCCACACCCAAGGTTAAGGCCTAACCCATAACATTTACAATGTCTTGCTCTGCCACTGCCTTGAAGTTAGACATGTATTGTTGCAAGATTAGGCTACTACACTGAAATCATCTGAGTAGGTTTTTGTTGTTGGATAAAATGTAGTCCATCTAAATATCAGGAGTGGTAGCCAGTAATGGGGCAGCAAGGCTGGAGACCGCTGACAGGGAGACTATCAGGGGAGACAGGGGAAAATGAAGCTAATAAAATAACACTGCAGTAGACAGCAGTAGCAGCAGTTCAGAAGGGTCAGACAACTGCAGAGCAGATGAGGTATGTGAATAAAGGTGAGTGTTTGGAAGGGGCAGTCAAATCATGGGGAAAGGAGAGAAAGTCCGAGAGCATCTGGTGGATAAGTGGAAAATAGCACTGAAAGGCCTGGGAAAACATATGCAGCTCAAGAGAAGGAACAGGGAAACAGACAGTGACAGGGAGGGGCACTGCCTTAAGAAGAAGAAGAAGAATCGGAGGGACAATCCTCTTTATTTGTCACACAATTTTTTTCATGCACATGCACACACATGACATGCAATTGGTGAAACTTGTCCTCTGCATTTATCCCATCCTGGTCGTCCTTCCTCCGCGGCAGACCAGGAGTGGTGGGCTGCCATCCGACTGGCGCCCGGGGACCCAGTTGCTGTTCATCACCATTGGTCAGGTGGTGATCTTCTTGCATGCTTTTAGCGGGTTTTTTTAAGGAGGAAACCCCAGGTGAACACGGGGAGAACATGTAAACTCCACACAGAAAGGCCCCTTTCCTCGAGCAGCAGGCACCGTCCCCCAGCGCCCAACACGAGATTTGAACCCGGGACCTTCTAGCTGTGAGGCAACGGTGTTGCCATTGTCCCACCGTGCCAAAAAAAACTGTTCTTCATCTGTGAACCAGTGACTTCATGTTCCCTGCATCTCTACTTGACCAATTGTTACTTTTTAAAATGGCCAGAGTGCTATTCCACTAGAGTAGTGTTAAACTAATACTTTTTTTTCACTGTAGAAAAAGTTTGATTACAAAAACTCTAGAGGTGCTGAGCTACTGATTTTCACCACTTAAAAAGTAATCCTAATGCAAGAGTTATCATCCCTAAAGTGCTTCATTTTGCAATTTATCCCTGCTACTTCTGTTTGCAAACCATAGAGCTTTGTTGTATCTATTCATCTATTGCAACAACATTAGTGGAGTAGGGGATATTTGAATCTGAATCACTAAAATATCAATAACAATTATTTGACATTATTTTACAGTCCATCATCACATCCTGAAGTCTGCCTGCTTCATAAGCAGCTTTGGAACTGGGTTATTGCAGGTCTCTTTGAAGATTTGGAAATGCAATGTTGGCTGGCAGTGCAGGCAGGAGCAGGGCAAGTGATGATGCTAGTAAGGTCTGGAAGCCCTGGTCAAGTCTATCTAATGGGAGCATCCTGGGAGTGGCCTTGGAAGGCAATGCGCAGTGCACTCCAGTTGTTGAAGGTTTTCTACCTTTGAGCAAAAGGGAATACCTCAGCCCTCAACCCCTGACTGTTTTCTCTGGTTAAATAGCACTGATTTAAAAAAATATATTTGCATACTGCATAGACAGACTAGTTTTATGACAATACCATCTTTCAAGTGAGGTATGAAAATTGTCACTTGCTATGCTCCAAAATAGTACACTACAAGTGAATCACAGACAGTTTCAGAAGTAGCCTATGATATTAATCATGAAAATAGTCATTATATAATCACCATATTCACAGTAGATTTGATATTTGGTTCATGACATAAATGTTTTAATATGGTAAATCATGCACATGTAGCTCTGTGTTGTCTTTATGTCTCTCCAGTTCTAGTGCACATACTGTTTTCATCAGGTGGAGGGAAACATGAAGCAGCTCCACATTCACTGTTGGCAGCCTGCTGATAACATTGCCACATTCTTTAGAAACTTGTTGACTGTCACCAAGCAACACTAAAACTAAAGACCTAGATCACCCGCATGGCTGCAGCTGGCAGGGGAACTAGGGACCGGGAAAGCTGCTTTAATGTGGGGGATTAAAAGAAAGAATGATTTTGAAGCCAGAGAGTGGTATGGGGACATTGCAATGTCATTTTGACAGTGTTTATAATGTTATTCTGTTATTATGACTCCTATTGGTCATGCTAGATGCCACTACAGGACTTTGCAGTTCACTGAGTCAACAGCATGAGTTGAAGTGTTTGAAGCCTATGATCCAGGTTGTGCAATGTGCCCCTCTGTGTGGGAAAGCTCCTCCTTCCTCCATCACTTTGCTGCCACCTCCTTTCATGGTCATATGAATGAATGCAGAGTGTGATGTCAGGGGCGGGAGGCAGGTCTAGGACAGGCTTAGCCTTCTTTTAGATTGTATACAGTACATGTGGTTCTCAGACTGTATTCATATCCTATAGGAAAATGCAAGTTACCTCTGCTTTCAGGTAAAAAACACAAAACTCAGCTTTTAGATGGTAAATACTGCCATAGTATCTCTTTGTACAAAGACTAGAAGCAGCTGAAAACTTAAGCTAGCTGAATCAAAAGTCAAACAGGAATGTTATACAACTCCAAAGTTGTCTCAGACACACGTTTCAACCTGCCTGAAAACAGAAAACGAGACAAAAGGAAGTTTATAGGGAAAATGATTTAAGAAGTAAGAATTTCGGAGCTTAATTTCTATGATTATGTAGAGTTCCTTCTTTTTATGCTTTGGTGTGGTGTGGTGTGGTGTGGTGTGGTTTGGTTTGGTTTAGTTAATTACAGATAAGATTCTCAGAGGTGACTCGTAGCATTTCTATTTTAGTCTGTCCTGTCTCCTTGTGTCTGTGTTCCGAGACACAACCTTGAAACAATCCATCCTTAAATATCTTGAAATAAATTGAAGACAGCCTTAATCCCCTAACTCTTTCTCAATGAATTAACCCTGATCTCTTGTCTTCATTGAAGGTGTTACTGAATAAATTTCTCCCACTGTTACTGGTCAGCTATTGTATGTATTGTTCAGCTGTAGCCAATGAATCAACATCACAAGTCATGTTGCTGACTGAATTATATCTTTTTTCAACTGGATTCACTTTTTCCAACCTGTCAGCACAACAGAAGTCAATATGGACAGAACTGTAGCTCACTCACGCTGGCTTTCACACAAATTATCTGAAGACATATTTGAAAATTCATGAACTGTTTTCTCACTCAAACTCATCCACTCTATTTTGCATGTTACCAATTTTCAAAACTTAACATAGCACAAACTTAATGTGAATTCACATTCCTTGATGACCTCTATGAAAGACCTGTGTCAGGTGAGGAAAGGGGCTGAGCCAGGACGAATCCAGGATGTTTTTTAATTGCATGGAACGATTTGGCATTTCTTCCAGTCACACAGTAGTTTATGAGTGCACTGCAAAGTAGGAAGCCTGTCATTATCATTGATGGGTTTTTTGTTGTCGCTTTTGTGAGTTTATGTTTTGTCCATAACAATACATAATGTGTTGGAGATGTGGCCAAGTTACTTAAATTATCATATACAAGACATCAATTTGAACATGGTCTCAAAGCTCAGGAGAGTCTTTCTCTAGTATCCTAAAATGATGACATTGGATTGGCTTTTTCATCCAGAATTTTAAAGCTTTGTCTTAACAAAGACTGTAGTGGTTTAATGTGACTGTTTCCCAGCCTGAGTGAAAAGTGTGAATGTGTCAGCAAAAGCTTTTGATTAGTCATGTGAAAGACATCTTCCATTTTGTCATCTTCAAATATCAAATAAAAGCAATAATAGTCAGATAGCAATCCTCTAGAAAATCCACAGGAAGCCATCATATGGCCTACAGTTGGTTTTTCTCTGTCATTCAGTCAAATTTCTAACGTGTGTATGTGCACATTTAAGACTGCAGGCAATTCTGCTTTTTACTTTTTGAAATATCTAATATTATACGTCTCTAAAACTTCTTTGATTAAAACACATCAGGCTGATCCACTCACGCCTCTGCCGAGGGGTTGTATTGCTTTACAGAGAGAGAAGTGAACCAAAGTGCTCAAGTTTTACTGTTCAAGTATTCCATGTATGGAATTCACTGCCAGTCAGTTAATATGTATCTATCTGCATTCATTTTCTGTCAGCAAAGACAGCTTCCTGAAAAGATGTATTGAACCTGCAACCACTTTTAGCACTCACTTTGATTGTACCAGTTGTGGAGACAGAAAATCTTACTGTGGACAAAGAAAAGGTGGGTGGAGCTGAAATTCTGAAATTTCAAACCAGCATGGCTGACTGTGATAGGCTGAGACTTCTATCAATCAAGGAGGTGCTTCATTATTGTCCTAATGGAAGGTAACATGTTCCTAATGGAAGATAATAATATGTTCAGTAAGGATGGTGTTTATCCTGACATTGTATTTTGAAGGACAAGTTTTGTCTCACAAAAATACTTTCTGTCAATACACTGAACAATCCAGTAATTTCCAGGAACTGCAGCATAAGGCCACTTGTGGTATCATACCTGTTTCTTTTAACCTACTTACTACAAATCCCTCTACAGTATACTTTGCATCACGTTACTATTTTGCACTGCTTAGTTTCAGGAATTAAAATGTACTGTTCCTACTAATCCTGGCATTTCCATCTGATATGGAGATTGCTAAATATCTTCTCAATAGGATATTACCTTATATGTAAATGCAGTGTAGATCTTTCAAATCTAAGTAATAAAAAAATTCTAAAATGGCACAGCATGCTGTCAACAATGGTCAGCAAAAAATTATTTTGTAAGTAGAAGTGGTAAACACACTGGTATACTCATTTAATCTTTGCTTTGACATCAACGCTCAGCTGTCGTGGCTGCAACTCTCCAATACTGATAAGTGAGCTCCAGCTTTGCTTGGGCTGTAAGACCAATATGTTCATCTGAACAATTAGTTACATCCTGTAGTATGGAACTTTGATGGCCATCAGCAATTGTGTTTTCTCTGTGAAACTGAAGTTCAGTGCAATCAGCCTATGCTGTCCTGCTCATCGTTCCCCCTCAAGTTCCCCAAGTTAATACCCATTCCTTCCCCCACCCGCTAGAGCTCCGACCTGTTACTCCACTCACCCTCCTTCTCCCTTCATCCCTGTCACCACACCTGGAGGACAGTGGGAGCACTGTGAAGGTCATGTTCTTTGAGTTCTCCAGTGCTTTCAGCACAATCCAGCCATCACTGCTCAGGGGGGAGCTGGAAGGACCTGGAGTAGACTGCCACCTGGCTGCATGGACCATCAACTACCGCCCCAACAGAACACAGTGAGACTTCATAACTGTGTGTCTGATGTGATAGTTTGCAGCACAGGGGCTCCTCATTTCCTCTTCACCCTCTACAAATCAGACATCAGACACAACACTGACCGCTGTCATCTACAGAACTTCTCAGATGATACAGCCATTGCTGGACGTGTATCACAGGGAAACAAACTCAAATATGGGGAGGTCCCTGGACCTCATTTTGAGAACCCTGAAATTATTTTTCAGTATTCATCTCAAACATCCCAGAAATTTTCAATTTATGTGTGCAAAAACCACATTTTTGCAGCGTGCATGGTTGGGGTGGGGGCTCCACAGATTTCTTGCCTGGAGCCCCAAGTGACCCTAACAATGCCACTGCTCCTAAGCGCAGCTGCGATCAGTCCAGCAATCAAGACTCACCTGCCTACACAGCATATAAGCACCACAATTTCAACCAGTATTTATCATATTGTCTGCTTTGCTGCGTGGTAATTACCAGACTTGAAGAAAGTACTAAGTTCTTTGTCAGTATTTTGTCTTTTTTTCCCTGTCCTCCATGACCTGCTTGTCTGCTCCCTTGAAGAACTTGGACCTGTCTCAACTCAAGCTCATGTAGCGTGCTAACCAAAAGCAGTAATAAGACACTAACATCTAACTAGGTCCAATGAGCGGTTGTCTTGAATAATTCATGGAGTGAATGATATGGTTGAATGGTGACAATTTATTGCCTCACAAATTATACATAAACTCAGACTCAAACTTTATCTATATAGCACATTTCATACATAATAAAATGCAACACAAAGTGCTTCACAAGAGTTAAAAACAATATAAATCAAAATAGAACAACACTAAAAACCCATCCCTTCCATCCTCCATATGTACAAACACCCACCCTCAACTACATGCACACACACACACACACACACACACACACACACACACACACACACACACACACTCACACACACACACACACACATTCTCACCACAGACAGTAGCAGGGGTAACGAGACATGGCAAGGCACTGAGGATTGAGGAGAATGCCACCTTTGGGGTCGTCCACACCGAGAGTAGTCATCAGGGACTGTGAGCACAGGGGGCGCCCGCACCCGGGCCCACCTGACCCTGACAGACCGGCAGACCCCCACACCAAGGTAGGGAGTCCCCCCACCAGCCGGGCCGAAGGGGCCTGAGGACAGCAACCCCAGCAACAGATCAGACACATCTCTTAGTGTGGAGGACCCCCTGAGGGAACACTGGAATTAGAAAATAAATTAAACAGTTAAAAGAAGAGAAGTTTCTAAGATAATACGTTAAGTTGATAAAATAGGGTAAAATAATACAAAATATAAAACAGCAAAATAAAAGGCATCAACATAAGATAAATGATAAAATGTAAAAAGAATTTAAAGGTCAGTTAAAAGCCTGATTAAAAAGGTGCGTTTTAACCTTCTTTTAAAAATATCAACAGTCTCTGCAGTCCTGAGGCTCTCCGGCAGGCTGTTCCACAGGTGTGGGGTATAGGGGCTAAATGCCGCCTCACCGTGGGTTTTTGTTCTGGTTTTTGGTATGGATAAAAGGCTGGTGCAAGAGGACCTCAGGGTCCGCGAGGGTTGATATGGTAAAAGCAGGTCAGATAAATAAGAGGCCGGTAACACATTTAAAAACTAGTAATACAACCTTAAAATCGATCCTGAAGCGGACAGGGATCCAATGCAGAGACTGTAAAACAGGTGTAATGTGGGCCCGCCCTCTGGTCTTCGTCAGCACGCGTGCGGCTGAGTTTTGCAGTAATTGGATGTTTGAAGTACTTTTTTTTAGGAAGACCAGAGAGCAGGGCATTACAGTAATCTAAGCGACAGGAAATAAAAAGCATGCTTTAGTACCTCTGTGCTGGCCTGAGAGAGAAACGGGTGGACTCTGGCTATGTTCTTAAGATGATAAAAGCCTATTTTTGTTATATTTTTGATATGTGGGATAAAAGTCAGCTCAGAGTCAAAAATCACGCCCAGGTTTTTAACAGAATGTGTCGGTCTAAAATGTTGTAGTTTTGGTAAAAGTTTCTCAGTCTGGTCTTCAGGACCTATAAATAAAACCTCTGTTTTGTCCTGGTTGAGCTGTAGGAAATTCCCTGCCATCCATGACTTGATATCTAAAATGCAGTTAAAAAGGGTATCTATTGGCCTTGTGTCATCAGGAGACAAGACAATGTACAGCTGTGTATCATCAGCGTAGCTATGGAAACTGATGCCGTGTCTCCTGATGACGTCTCCAAGAGGAAGCATGTAAAGATTAAAAAGAACTGGACCTAAAATTGAGCCTTGGGGGACCCCACACTTAATTTCATGGGTTCCTGAGGAACAAGTAACCATACTTACATAAAAACATCTGTCTGTGAGATAGGAATGGAACCATTTAAAAACAGTACCAGAGAGGCCAACCAGGTGTCTGAGTCTATTTAATAAAATGTGATGGTCTACTGTATCAAAGGCGGCACTTAGATCCAGTAGAACCAAGACTGTGAGTTTCTTGTTATCTAAGTTCCACCTGATGTCATTTAAAATCTTGCTGTGCTGTCTCGGTACTATGGTTCATCCTAAAACCAGACTGATGTGTCTCAAAAATATTGTTTTTTAACCAAGTCAATGACTTGGTTAAAAAACAGTTTTTCTAAAATTTTACTTAAAAAGGGTAAGTTGGATACAGGTCGGTAGTTATTAAGAACGTTGGGGTCTAAAGTGCCCTTCTTCAGAATGGGCTTTACCACAGCTGTTTTGAAAGCGGTGGGGAAGACACCCGTTTGAAGGGAGCAATTCATAATGTTTAAAAACTGTTCCTTGAAGAATCCATAAAATGATTTTAAAAGTGATGTGGGAAATGGATCTAAAAGGCAGGTTGTTGGGTTTACTTGGGAGAAAACTCAACCAAGTGTCCTTGCATCAACCAAGGCAAAACTCTCCAGTGTTTCCTCAGGCAAGGACAACAATTCCAGTGTGTTAACAGATAAAACTTGTTGGGATAAAAGGCTGGATCTGATGTCCTTGATTTTAGTTCTGAAGTGGTCTGCAAAGTTCTCACAAAGAGCATCAGATGGCATGTTAAAAACTTTATTAAAATTTGTGCTAGTTAAAATGTCAAAAGTGGAGAACAGAAATCAGGGGTTATTTTTGTGGTCTGTGATTAGTTGTGAAAAATAAGAAATTCTTGCCTTTTTAACTGCATTATTGTAGGTTTTGAGTTGTTGCTGTAGAGTCTCGAGGTGGACGGTTATTTTAGATTTCCTCCATCTCCTCTCGGTACTCCTGCATTGTCTTTTCAGTTTATGTATTTCATCGTTGTTTCTCCACGGTGGTGTAGGTTTTCTTGTGATTGTTTTAGTTAAAAGTGGACCTACTGAGTCGAGAGTGGTCTTGAGTTTGCTGTTAAAATTGTCAACAATAAAATCACAGGGTGCAGGTAAAATTTCAGCAGGAGTACTCTCCTCCTGTAAAATCTCAATAAAATTTGCAGCCACTTCAGAAGTTAGGTAGCGTCTCTTCACTGTTCTCACTGGGGCCTCAAGCTGGTTAAAACTGGTGATGTTAAAAAACACACAATAGTGGTCAGACACAGCCAGGTTGACAACAGAGGACACACCAATGGACAGGCCATGGGTTATGACCAACTCCAGGGTGTGTCCCCTGTTGTAAGTTGTTGCGTGACATGCTGCTTAAAATTAAGACAGTTTAAAAGATTTAAAAATTCTCTGGATATTGGATCTGAGGTGTCACCAACATGTAGATTAAAATCACCAGTTATTAAAATCCTGTTATAAGTGGTGTGAATGATTGATAAAAGATCTGAAAATTCACTGACAAAAGAGCTAGAGTGATGGGGTGGTCTAGGCGTGGTGCTCAAATGATGTGAAACAGTTAAAAGACACTGCAGTAGAAGTCAGTGCATTAGTTACGATTGATGCAGTTCCACCCCCCCAGTAGAAAATAAAAAATTTAAAATTGGTGGGGAAGCATCAGTGAGAAAAACAGGTGCGTCAGTGTCATGTCTCGGTTAAAAGAAGACAGTCTAACTTATGATCTAAAATCGACATCATTCATTAAAAAGGTCTTGTTTAAAAGAGAGCGTACGTTCAGCACTGCCACATTAATGTTCATGCTGAACATGCGCTCATCGTAGTGAAAGGGTTGAATGAAGGTCTGTGTGCATGGTCTGAAAACATTAAACAAGACTTTGAAATAATGGAAAATACAATAATAAGAAAATAAGAAAATCAAAAGGAAACCCCAGAACGCTGCAGCATGTGTTCTGACAGTTTGTTCCCATCTGCTGTAAGCCTTATCAACAAGGCCCAGAAACCCCCCCTGAAACTCTTCACACTTCACCTGTGCCCCATCTTGTCACATTGACATTGCCATAAAAAATAATAAGAAAAAGAAAAAAAAAGAGCTCATAGTACCTTATTACCCCACTAGAACACTGCGTTCCCAGAATGCAGGCTTACGTATGGTTCCAAAAGTCTCCAAAAGCAGAACGGGAACCGGAGCAGTTAGCTATTCTGTGGAACCATCTTCCAGTCTTTGTCCTGCAGGCAGACACTGTCTCTACATTTAAGAGTAGGCTTAAAACTTTCCTTTTTGATAAATGGCTGGCTCAGGCTTGCCCTGGACCAGCCCCTAGTTATGCTGCTACAGGATAAGACTGTTGGGGAACCTCAAAATAGCTTAGCTTCTTCCCCATAGTCTTGGTGCTTTGTCGTCTCCCAGGTTCCCATGGATAGTGGCTGAATCTGGATTGTGAATTATAGCTACATGTCCTGCCATGGCCGTACCTGACATTCACTGCACTACTACTACTGCTGGGAGAACGGGGAGAACATGCAAACTCCACACAGAAGTTTCCTCGAGCAGCAGGCATCAAAGGCATGGTGGTGGACACACTCCGAGCGCCCACAGCGAGAATCAAACCCGGGACCTTCTAGCTGTGAGGCGATAATGTTACCACCGTTCCACCCAAGCTACATGTATTCCCTATGATTCCCTTCTTGTATATGTTCCAAGTGTTTAATAGTGTCACTGTTATTACGACCCATGTAGGATAATTATTGTGTGTTCTTATCTGGATTGATTATCTGTAATCAATTTAGATGTCCTCTGTGGGCAGTTGCTATGGTTAGCCAACACCATTTCTGCAACCTTCTGGTCACAAAAATACCAACCAGAGTTTCTCAATATTAACGACTCAACAAGAGTTGTCTCCCTCTCACTCACAGATGGACCTTAGGAAATGCTTGATTTTTGTTCATCTGCCCACATACGTCTGCTATTTTGGCAGTGCCACTACGGTAGCAGGAAGAGGTCACAAAGCCCCCTCAACATTGTAGGCACACAGTGTATATGTGCTCCCTTGTAGGAACAAGTACAACTATATTTGACTCTGCCTAGTCTGGACTCATTCCTTGCATTATATCCATTCAATTGTTTTAAAAATTCTTCCGCCTCTGCCTCATCTGTCTGAGCCTGGTGTTTTGGGTCCTGTAAATTCAGCTAAAATACAACAGCAAAAGTACAAATAGTACAAATATTGTATTTTATTATCCATATCTCACTGTGTGCAATTCAAATATTCAAGGCAATATTATTTTTCTACTCTTTGTATATGATGTACATATACAGTATATAGTTGATTTTTATTTTTCATTTTTACTTTTCATTCTTGCTATTATTGCTGTTTGTAACATCTTTATTTCCCCAGTGTAGGATCAATGAAGTTGTATCTTGTCTCTTGTGTTATCTTCATACATATTCACACACCGATGGCACAGCATGGGGAGCATTTTGGCATTCGTCTTGTTGAGGGACACTTTGACATGTAAACTGCAGAGACTAGGAATTGACCTTCTGATTAGTGGATGGCCACTCTAGTCCTGAGTCACAAACATTTACATCTTCAGAGAGATCAAATTCCTGGTCATGATCCACATTGACATGCATTCAGTTCTCAAGTGTAGTTTCTTTTGCAAATTCCACTTAGTTTGAGTGTGTTTTTGATTTTCCTTTTCCACTGAGATTTTTGTCAGTAGTTTTGTTCTGTGTAAATAAATTCATTCTTTGCAATTGCCCTGGTATCATCCTGCTTTATCAAGTCCTGAAAGAATTATATTTAAAGGCTACGCCTTAACATGAAGTAGCTTGTGGAAAAGTAAATGGGATGTGAGATGATTGCTGCTTATGTGATACAAAGTATCATTAAGTTCAGAGGGACCGTGTCCTTGCAGATTGTGTGTTACAGTCGCCATCTTGTGGTGTTCAAAGGATGAGGTCCAGAAGGACTACACTGTCTTCATATGATAAATTTGACCTTACGATGATAATATTGCTGTCATCATATCAATGACAAAAGTCCACAGTATAATTGTACTGAATAAAATCTATAACAAACTTTTTATTCCATTTTACTGTTAGGATTTTATGGGTTGAGAAAGGTTCATGACAAAACAACTGCTATTCAGGCATGTGTTGATGACAAACTGCAAATCACTGATATCTGAGCTGCTAATGTAGTGATTTTATGTCGCTGAATCTTATGTTTGAAGTCTTCCATCAGATGAGAATTTTTCAAAAGCAGCTGTTTGACCCTCAAACATTACAGCAGAGTACAAGCTGTTCACATGCATGAGCACCTGAGATGGGAACTAAAATGCATGACTTTACATTAAACTTAAGGAAGCTGTTCATCATGGTACAAAGACGGAAAAGAGTAAACAAGAGATAATTATGAGACACGCTGCATTCCAGACATGTTGGAAAGACAGACATTCTAATTTTCCACTGGGAAAAATCCAGTGAAATTGCCAAGTAGACACTCAGATTTCACTCCAGGATTTTCCAAGATGCAATTAATGTATACTAATGTTGTCAATATCGTAGCTTGCAATGGAAACACTTTTTAGAATAGCTAACATGTTGACAACCCTCAAAATAAACTTGAGTTTGATTCTCAGCAACACATTACTTCAAAACCTTTATAGCAGTCATCATCTGGTGATCCAATGTTACCATAGTTATGCAGTGGAACAGTGAAGCACCTTTCACAGGTGACATGTTGCATCTACACAGGCTAATTTGCACAATAATCTCTCCAGTGTCTCTTTGCCTAAGAGTCAGTAAAAATAATGTTGTGCAGTTGTGCAGGCCAGATTCAATTCAATGTCGGTTCTCTGATGCAGATGTAGTGCTAAGAGATCTTTCTTGTCTTGGATACAGGCACAAGAGAGACATTACTGGTCTTAATCAGAAGGGATTTAAAAAGCTACAATACATTTATAAACAGGATTAAGAATGGATATCACATCTTCCCTCAGCTCCAGCAAGCCATCAAACTATAATGGTGACAGAAAAATGGCCATGAAAACATGTCAACATGGTTGAAAGCTGACTTTCAAATAAGCATAGTATTTTGATCATGATCAAAAATTCTGTTAACTAGCAACCAGCAACCATTACCATAGCCTTCAGCTGTATAGACTAAAAACGATAAGAAGGGAGGATATGGCAGTCATTACTGATTGTTAGGTCAAAACAAGAGACAGATTTAAAAAAAACAGTTCAAAGTCTGTGCAGGCCAAGATATCCTGACTTTCAGTTCCTAGAATGGATCAGGCTCTAAAAATACTGGTTCCTAAATTTCCTATAATGTAACATGATACATGATGACCATAATATTATAAATTTGCAGTTTAAAAGACACATCAGCAGAGACCAAACAAGCTTTCTGTCTTTAGGCTTCAAACATATACATCTATCTTAGTACAACTCTTAAGAGTTTTTTCAGTGCTTTCAATAGTTTGTATTGTTATCATTCTGTTAATCATCTCTGCTGTCAAATGAAATATTAAGTGTTTGAAGAGCCATTAAGAGGTTTTTGTTTTTTTGCTTGTTTTTAAGTGATGGTGTGGCGCTAAGTGAGCAGTGGCACTCTCTGTCATCTCTCTTTGTGAAGAGTGTTTGTGTCTGTTCTATGGCTTCAGTCAGGCACCCAGTTATTTCAGAGAGTTAAAGACAAAGAGTGAGCAGCCAATGGGCTTCATGAGAATGTAATGGCATTCACCCCCACCCCCACCCACCCCCACCCCGTCTGGTGAATAATCACTGCTTTGTGCAGGACTGTGGAATCTAGGGTCAAAACGCAAGACAGTCCAAAAAAGCATGGTAACCACAGCAACCACGGGGTGCTTAAAAGGGAAGGCATATAAACACAACAAATTCTGCAGGCCTGACTTGTTGCAAGGAGAAGGTGCTGGTATTACCCCAACCCATGCTTCTAGGGGCTAAGAACATATTAAAAAGTTTTTATGCCAAATACTTAGATTTGCTGCACTGTATCATTTTCATTGGCCAGCACTAATCTACATCTGTGGTGTCAATCTTGAACAGTTAGTAATGCTGATTTCTCACCAAAATTGATGAGATACATGTATGAATGTGGAGATTTACGATGATGGGTTCAACCACTGGAAAAGGAGACAGCTGATCGTTTTTCTTCATGAAAGATCTCTAATCAGAGCTCACATTGCAAACTCTCCCATGTTACCCATCCTGTTTGAACTCTATTTAGCAAGTTTGTCCTGGTTTTTAGTTAGAGTCAGATCCTACTAGTACAAGAGCAGAGCAGTTGGACACACTCTCAGCCTGGAAACCCTGGGCTTGATTTGCATGGGAGTTCCAGCTGTCTTCCTCAGAATGTAAATCAGTCTTCTCGTACATGGGACTGGGACCATGGGAGGACAGAGGCAGATATATGATTTAAACTGACAGGCCACTGATCATCATGAGCTACAGGCCTGAGCTATGGCCCGTGCTGGCTGTGATGCAGGCTGGAGGCCCAGAGTAATGGGAGAGCAGTTTCACCTGGCGTAAAAAGGCTTGCAGGTGCTTAGCAAAAATTATAAATATATATATATATGGAATTTTTTTTTAGAGCTAGAGAAGTACAGAGCATTATAGCCTCAACGGGCCAAGTGTGTCTGACGACTCTTAAAATCTTGCTTCAATCTCTTCAATTTTGAGCCTCAGAAAGAACCCAAATTCTAACCCTAACCTTAACCCATACCAGATACAACAGCACAGAGATATAGCTGTACAGAGAGAGATACAGGGCATGATTACAATATTAGCATGGACTAAAAGCAGTAGGACAATGCTAGCCTACCTCCATCATCATCAAATGAAAAATACACCTTTCTCCAAATTTAGTAATCAGTGCACCCAAAAGAGTGTGTGTGTGTGTGTGTGTGTGTGTGTGTGTGTGTGTGTGTGTGTGTGTGTGTGTGTGTGTGTGTGTGTGTGTGTGTGTGTGTGTGTGTGTGTGTGTGTGTGTGTGTCAAACACCACTAATTAGCTCATCTCAATCAGCTGTGCGTTCCCAGTTGCTTGCTCAGAGAGTTCATTTCATAGAGACCTCTGATTCTCCTGCCTGTACCTTACAGACAGTAACTCCTATCACCTGTATGGCAATATTGTAAGACATGGGCATTCGGTTAGCACCCATGTCATTTGGAAGCTCAGGGAGCCAAAAGCGTGAGTCTGTTTTCATCTGTCGTCTTTCATCTACATGTCTGCGATTGGCACGTTTTGCTACATTTTGATCTAAAAATTTTGTATGTGGAGTTGTGGGAAGAGCAAGTTTAAGAGAAGATTTTAAACAATTTTCCACTCCACTCTAGCTCTGAACATTCCACTCCATACATACCAATGTAAAAATCTGCAAAGGAAATTACATGAATTAAAATCTTAATTATGTAAAAAGTTTGAATGATATCCATCCATCCATCCATTATCTATACCGCCTATCCCTTTCGGGGTTGCGGGGGGCTGGAGCCTATCCCAGTTACAATGGGCGAGAGGCGGGGTACACCCTGAACCGGTCGCCAGCTGATTGCAGGGCCACATGTAATGACAAACAAACATTCACACTCACACCTACGGACAATTTAGAGTCATCAATTAACCTAATGAGCATGTTTTTGGTCTGTGGGAGGAAGCCGGAGTACCCAGAGAGAACCCACGCATGCACGGGAAGAACATGCAAACTTCACACAGAAAGGCCCCGCCTGACCTGGGGATCGAACCGGCAACCTTCTTGCTGTGAGGCACGCGCACTACCTGCTGCGCCACCGTGCAGCCCCAGTTTGAATGATATAAAAAAGTTAATTTATGTGAGAAAGTCTCAAGTTTCATGAATGTTTGAAAGTTTGAATGGAGATTTCATGTAAATGTTTGAAAGGTTTGAGAGGTTTTCTGACTGACTTCCAGCGTAAAAAAATTGAATATTTTGGAAGGTTTTAATGTGATTATAATGTTGAAGTTTCTATCAAGTAGATCGTTGTTGAAAATGTATGAAAAACTGGGAAAATATTTTTGAAAATTCCATCGATGATTTAATTTGAGGAAAATTTCCTGGAAAACATTGACTATTTCATTAAGCTCATGTATCAATGTGCTGTGGACATTCTATTCAATGCATACTTAAGATGAAGATCATGATTTCACCTTAATTCTTACTCTTATCTTTTATTTCATTGTATTTTTTTTTTTTTGCGATTTTATTGTATTTTCCTCTTTACTAACCTCATATGTTTTTGTGCTGTATGTGAGTTAGCTGCTTTTTCACTGCAGTTTGCCTTTGGGATTAATTAAGTAGTCTATCCATTAAACTAACAGAAAAAGATATATCAAGGCTTGGATAAGCAGGCAATGCTTGTTAGTAGTATCCAAGCAATTCAATTTTCAATTCAATTCAATTCAATTTTATTTGTATAGCGCCAAATCACAACAGAAGTTGTCTCAGGACACTTTCCATATAGAGCTGGTACAGACCAAGCTCTTTTATCTACAAAGAAACCAACAATTCCCCCATGAGCAAGCACTTGGCAACAGTGGCGAGGAAAAACTTCCTTTTAACAGGCAGAAACCTCGGGCAGAACCAGACTCTGGGTGGGCGGCCATCTGCCTCAACCGGTTGGGTGAGAGAGGAAGAGCAAGAGAGGGACAGACAGACAGACAGACAGACAGACAGACAGACAGACAGAAATGCAGTCAGAGAGAGAGAGAGAGACAGAGAGACAGACATGCAATCACAGTAACAGTGACAGTGGATGTAATAACAGTAGTAGCAACTTCCGTGGCTGAAAAATGAAGACAGCATGAAATGTCGAAGACACCACGAAGTGTCAAAAACTGCAGTTACCCAAGGGGCCATGTGTGGCTGGTTCCTAAAGCCAGTCACTCCCCATTGATGCCCATATTGAAAAATATATACACATGGTTAAAATCTGGTACAAAAACAGTTTTGGTCCCTACAGCTAATTTCTCCATTTACGACAGTCAACGGAAACTACATCTATGTTTTACACAGGCTATGGTAGGATCTTTTCATTGTTGGCTTGGCTCTGCACATGGGATTTGTTGACAATATGAAAATTACAGAACACCAGACCTTAAAGCCTTTCACATGATAAAACAAATTCACCCTTTGAACTTGAGTTGGCCATTAAATGACATCTATAATCCACTTTGTTTAAAATGACTCAACATTCATACAGTCAATTCTCTTGTCATTTCATTTCAGTATGAGTGTTCTTGACTGTTTCTTACCAGTCTCCATGTTGCTGTTGGTTATAAGGAATTAACCACCAGCTTCAATCTTTCCACTCCATAAAATGTAGCATGAAATTACTAAAGATGTTGTTGATGTTAATACACCGAAACTGCAGCACTGAATGTAGAACGTTCTTGTGGCTGGACATGTGATATGTAACAGTAGTGTGCAGACAAGCTTCCAGAATTGAAGGATTTGAGACTTTATTTATAACATACCATTTTCTGTATGGACCCTATGCATAACAGTGGACTGTTTTACAATGAGAGTCACTGCAATAAATACAGTTTGGGAATAAAAGACGAACAATATGAAAATATGTGTCATGTCGTGACAAGGAGGCGTAGCTTTGAAACAGAGTCAGCTTGGGTTTGACCATCTGTACTATAAGAACAGCCATCATGCTCATAAGGAAAAAAGTAGTGATCAATTGTAGTACAAATTTTAAGCACTATCCGTATCAGAAACTCTAGCTGGGTGTATGAATACAAACAGAACACAGAGAGAAGACAGGTACATAAATCTGCCTATTTTGTAAGAGTGTATATAGGAATTCTTTTCACATTGATCATCAGCACAGCTTCAGTCCAGGAATACAAAGATTGGAATGCAGCAGTTTCACCTGAAGCTGCACCAATGATCCACAAAGTTATCACTACTTTTAAAAAGTGGGTATTAAAAGGAATGCTCTTAAGCTTAAAAAAATATTTTCATCACTGTATCTCTGTATCTCATTATTCTTTGCAACTGCAACTTCATACAACCTTTGCTGCTCGGATCAAAGAGTCTAGGTGAAGAAGGAAAGCATTCAGGGCAACATTTCATTTTATGATTCAAGAGAAGAAAAAGACTAGTGAGGACAGCAAAAGACTTGCTCTCTTGTCTAGTTGAAATACACTCGTTAATACTGCTCTGGGGGTGGAGGTCTCCATTAATAGTCAATGCCCTGATCATTGTAATGGGAATTGTAGTCATCATGGTAACCTCCATGGTACTCATCCTCCTGGAATTCAGCCTGATAGTCACTGTCGCTGATCTCTGAGCCATTAGTACCGGTACCCTGGCTGCCATTAGTGTGGATGACTGGCTCTGTTGGGGGGGCACAGTATTTGGGGTCGTAGACCTGTCGACCCAGACCATACACGCTCATACCCCTCTGAGATGCCACTTTGTTGGTGCCCATCTGGAGGGAGATGGTAGAGTTGTCAAGAGGCTGCAGTGCCACCTTCTGGTCATAGATGTCCCTACGGGTACCAGGGGCTGACATGCCTGCCTGCAGCAGAAATTTCACATCATAAAGACACTTATTCTCATCTTGTATTGAATTCTCAGTTCTGATTTGACAATAATTTTTGGAGGAGTAATATCACATTATTCCACAACTTAAGAGGAACCCCGCCCACCCATCATATGACTTTATGGGGTCATGTGAGTCCTGGTGTGAGTGGCTGTTAAGCTGCCTGGGTAGAGGTCTCAGGACTGCATTGTTGGTGGCTGATAAGTGGTGTCTTAGAACCTTCCAGTTTGACATGTATTATTTCACTCCTCTTTCAAAAATGCAAAATTGTCATTGCAGAACAGGGTGCACATCCATGAGCTTCATTTCCACTCCCACAATTATTCACAACTGAATGTTGAAATGGCTTTACACTGATACCCCCACTCATTAGACCTGTCAAAGAGAAGAAGGGCACAGAAGAAACAGTGGAATTTCATTGATTGTGTTTCATCAGCAACAGAGTCAGAACAGCTGGTATTATGGGCCACCATTACACACAGCTTTGGCTATTTATAGTGCCCATACCATTAATTCATGACATAAAACTGTAAACCATGATATCTCAGTCATCACTGTTACAGCTGAAGTTACTAAAGTTGGTGGCCTGACTACTGTTAGAGGAGGAGTGGTGAGAGGAGAGGAGTGGTGATTAAATACCAGCTCTTTTAACAAATCTATAGATAAACGACTCTGTAAAATGGCACAATCTTATAAACACAAGCAAAATAGCTGTCACAAACATTCAGTCTTTCAGATTCATTCTTATCTGCTATGCTGCTCGGCAGTGACTGTTCACTGCTGTGGGTGTGTGCTTTGTGCTACTGGAGCTGCTGAAAAAGAGTCTGTCAGCTCACAGAGGGTGTTTTTCTTTGTTTTTTTTTAATTAAATTTGAAGCATGAAATGGAAGTTATCATTATATTGATATGTCGATAACTTCCAGTGAGAAACACAATTGTCACTAGCAAGGACATATGAAAAAAGTCAACAGCAAAAGGCAGAATGGAGCAGAAAGCCTCCTCCCATTTGATGAGATACTTGCACAAAGTTTAGACTTTTTGGCAGGTACTCCATTCCTCTCACATTTAATCTTCTTCTTGTTAATCTTGTTTTTCTGTATGACTCCTCGTCACTAGATATTACAGCTGATGTTCTACATACTGCCACCTGCTGTACCAGAGTGGAATGTAGTAAACACAGAAAATAGGCGGCTATCCCTCCTGTCAATTTTTATTTTCATTTTTTTAAGAATAGGGGAGATTTATGAGAAAATATTTAAATAGGAGGAAAATGGGGAAAAACGTGAGGGTTCGCCAGAATGAATACATGAATGGGATCACTGTGGGTGGACCCTGTAAATGGTTTTCACTGTGGAGCAGTTACAATCCAGCAGATGGCAGTAATGCAACACTTATGGATGACAACCACCACAAAACTCAACAGAAGAAGATGGCAGCAATGGTCATTGGTCATCATTTCTCGTCTATATGTGTTTCTTGTCAACACACAGTCTCAATGAAGTAACCTGCTGTGAGAGATGTCCAAAAAACATTAGACACCGAACAGCTACTTTCACATTCAGCCACAGGAGAAGAATTTCAATCCTCCAGCACAAGCTACTGCAAACAAACTACTCAAAATGAAACATCAAGTTACCCACTCGCTAAGCAAGATGAATGAACAACTGCAATTTCTGTGTGATGTTTTTTCCTAACATTTCATAAAACTCAGCAGGCACATCCTATGTCTTCCTGTATTTGAGTGAATGTAATCTCCTGGTACTCACCTGAGAACCTGACTACAAACATTATGTGCACGGCAAGTCACTGTAGCGACTAATCATATGCATGTATGGGGTCTGAGTAACCTTCATATTGATATTATGACATAACATATTGTTATTCCAACTGGGCTTTCTGAATCATATTTCATGTCACAGCGGTGTCTGAAACAACACAACTCCACCAACAACATGACAAATTTCAGTCTCATTATCCGGTTTCTCTACATAATCAACCAATTTTCACTGGAACTACTTTCTACTGAGGAAACAGTCCCTATAAATGCTGCAAACATGTTCTGTGGATTATCCTGAGTAACAGGGACACTGTCTATGGATAGAGTGAGGTTGATGAGTTCCTATGTGTATTTTTTCAATGCTGTAATCAGCCTTTCAAGTCCCATTCACCTAAATTATACTTGGGTGGAGGCAGAAATCTCAGAGACAGAGGTCTCAAAACTCGGCCCAGGATGAGATGACACTGTGGATAGGATAAAGGACAGGATAAAGTATGTGGCTTTAAAATTTCAGTACAGCCACTTAACAATGTGACTGTGGATATGTGGGAAATATTTTCGTCATGTTAGGTATTAAATTGCTGGTTTTGGTCTGGAATTGGGTAAAAATAAAAAGCTAAGAGCAGCAATAAAAGAGGAGTGGGTTTTAACCTGGCTGGCGCCTTTGTTGGTTCCCATCTGCAGGCTGATGGTGGTCTGGTCGTATGGTTTGTCAGTCTGAGTCTTTGGATCATACAGGTGTCTTCTGGTTCCATAAGCAGTCATTCCAGCCTGACTGGCACACTTGTTTGTCCCCATCTGATGACAAAAAGCCAGCAATAGGATCTCACCAAATGCAATGACATATCAGTCTAACCTGTTTAAAATAACCCTAAAATGAACATTTTAAATGAAGGTTATTGAAACTTGTGTCAGTTTCAGTGTATCAATTTTGACAGAACTGTTTTTTTATTCAAGGGCAGTAATGGCACTGAAGCATTTACTGTACATTTAAAACTACAAACGAGCACCAGCCTGAGGATATCAGCTCATATGCTGGCTCTCAGAACCACTTAATCAAAAGTCATGATTACCTGCAGTCCAATGACACACTGACCAGCCTTGATCTTCT
This sequence comes from Chaetodon trifascialis, assembly GCF_039877785.1. Taxonomy (NCBI): domain Eukaryota; kingdom Metazoa; phylum Chordata; class Actinopteri; order Chaetodontiformes; family Chaetodontidae; genus Chaetodon; species Chaetodon trifascialis. The sequence continues at coordinate 1,791,757 of NC_092073.1, forward strand.
CATCATCAAAATGTCGAGCTTGTTTGTCTGCATATTTCACCCCAATATCAATCTTTGTGTCCATTCCCTTGGTCTTTGCCTAATGGAGAGCATAATGATGGTCAAAGGACTGATGTGACGTGATTTGCTTCCTATAACAAAAGAAAATGTGTTCCTAAGTTGACAATAACCCTCTGTGCTGTGTGTTCACTCACCATGCTGGCCAGTGCAAGCAGTGTGGTCTGTACTTGAGTCATGTTCCCATTTTCAAACAGGTCATTGGCCTCAAAGATGTCATTGGGCTTTAGGCCATATGTCAGAATAGCTTTGATGAAATTCCCAAGGTTTTCCAGCTGCAGAGAGCAACAGAAAAAAGAAAAATAGTAATGGGCGCTGGGACAGGGACTTTATCAAAACCAGGAGGAAGCAAGTAAAGCTGTTAGTAAAAAGCTGTGAAAGCTTCATGGATGAGTCCACTGTTCCTCGAAGCCTTAGACTGGTCTTAAAGGAGCTGAATATCTTTTTCATGATGCTGACTTCTAAGTTGCTTTCTTTGCAACTGTGCAGTGCATTGAAAGGCTGCGAAATACAGAGGTCTATCTGGCAGTGATAGGCTTAATCAGCATTGTGTGAACTCACCTCGGAAGAGTCTGACTTTTACAGCCTTTCATTTTTATGTAAAAGTCCCACACTCCAGTTTTAAGTTACTTTGTGTGATCAGCAGAAAATTTGAAAGCCCTGCAGTGTTTCCAGTTCAGAGCAGGCCTTACCTTGTGCCAGTTCAGTTGGGAAAGGTTGATTCTCTTTACTGAACCAGGTTGCAGCTTATTAATCAGTCTAAGAGTGCAAGGAAAACACATGTATGAAAAAAAAAATAATGTGATCTGTCATCTATGGAGAATTAAGTATGCACAGACACACACACACACACACACACACACACACACACACACACACACACACACACACACACACACACACACACACACACACACACAGAACTTACTCGCAGAGGATGACCCCATCCTTCAAGCCTTTCTGGAAGTTCTCTCCAATTGACATTCCTGTTACCTCCTCAATCCAGAAGCGGAGCTCCTCCTCCTTCTGTGGGTCATATTTCTGAGCAATCTGAAAGACATAACATCATGCTAAGTTTATATTAATAAGTAATTTTGGAGAAAAAAAATCTCTAAATATGAATGAGAATTAATATGTTCAAGCTGCACTAGGCCACATTGTGCCAGCAGCTCTATATGATAATGAGAGGCAAGTGAATTTTGAGCCCCAGAAATCTTTCTCATGTGACACAAGTAAAATAATATATTTTATACTCTGTTCGATTTCCATCAGAAACCCAGCTGATATATCCTGATTCTGACCTTCAGTGATATGAGCAGGAGTAAGACTAAGTCTGAACGAATGATGTTTATTTTTCATATTCATTTTTTTTCACTAACCAGTATGGTAATAGATACTCATCTAGTTTACTGATAGATGACAGACAGTCCACGAGAGAGGAACCATCTGGTAAAGAGACAGATGACAGAGGGATGATAGGAGATACTTGCATTCATCCAGGAAATGACACACAGACAAGACATCCACAGCAGTAAGAACAGGACCCTGCCAGACCTGATTAGACTGAACAGGGGTCGATATTCAACCCTACCGCCTCACAGTTGTGTCCCTTTGCCAACCAGTCAAGTTGCAGTTTACAGCCATCTATCCAGACTCATCTAATATATGTAGTGAAGACTTTGAAGGAATTCAATAAAAGGTAAATGTATTTTTTGGCAAAATGGAAGTTAATGTTGACATGTATGATTCCAGTGAATAATTTCCACTGAGACACATACTGTCTTCACTACAATCTGTTTTTACAGAGAAGTACAGAGGACTGATAGAGAGCTTGATCACATGTATACTGAACACTCAAAGTATTTTCCAACACTTTCACAGAAACGCATAATTTGGTGTTCACTATCTTGCTCAGGGACAAGGAGCAGAGGATCAAATCACCAACCCGAATAGCAGACAACCTACTACTGCCTGAGCCACAACCAAAGTTATAGTCATGACAATAGATAAATGCCTCAAATATGCATGTTGCTGCACAGATGCAAAAAAATTCTAAAAGGTGGATGCTTCACACACATCTTCAACCCAGCAGCAGAAAAATCTATACAATCACCACAGCTTCAAGATGGACACACAAGATAAGTGTCACCAATTCAGTATCTGACCAAATGTCTCTGGATGTAGGGAGGCTGGCCTTTTAGACTTGGACAAAGCAAGTCTTTGTTGCTGTGTAACTCAAACTTAGGACTAAGCAAATCTTTGTTGCTGTGTAACTCAAACTTAAATGAGTGTCATAGCTAATCCAAGACTGGCATCGTTATATGGATGGTTCTAACAATTATGTGAAACCAGCTGCTGGACCTGGATGCTCCAGTCTGTGGGGGACGTGCATGCTCATTTAGGTGGCACTCTTGAATTTCACCAGTGAGTTTGGATTTGTTGCCTCGTGTGAATATTAACAGCTAGTGACAGCAACCTTAGAATTCAACTTGTAAAATGATCAATTTGCAGTTTGCATTGGTAGGCAATGGACTGCTCTTCTCTATTACAGCCTACTGTAACTTCAACTCCGCTGTTTAATCTTGCTTTGGCTACACTGCCCAGCTGTTATTTTGGCAGTCTCACATCATTACACATTCACTTGAGACTAAAACAATTTAATTCTGGTTAACACAGAGACATAAATTCAACAACATCCTTGGCAAAAGAAAACATGCTCATCTATTCTGATACAAAAAATCTGTTGTTAGCAAGATGCAGAGGGTTTACACAGGTTTAACCAGATTATGAAAACAACTTATTAGGAAGAGAAAACAAAGGTGACTGCTAAAGTTATAACAAAAATTGCCATTTCAGATACAGATGGGTATAAGTAATTGATTGTTTGCAAGTCTGTGCAAAATACATACCAATTCTGTTTTCTGTTCTTATTTTTAATGAATATTTTGTGGGCGTGCATGCAAGCAAACACAACATTAACAGACGTTGCACCAAACTGTCCCCAGTGAGAGGACAACAACACTGCCTGCCAAACACAAGGCTGTGGTTTTAAGTTAAATATAAACCAGCTGAACCTGTCCCCTTCTTGACCTAAAATCGCACAAATTAATGTGGCTAGTCCATTATTTAAAACTGTAATTTCATTGGCCACTTAGAGATTCACTACTTTATTGTCATGTTAACATAAGTGATTGGAGCATTCCCTAGCACATGTTGGGAATTATGCAACAACATCAAACCACCCACTAAACAAAGTGTTTCAAACACTTTAAATGAGAGGGGTCCTTTAGAACTCAAGGCCCTTTTTCTGTAATCTAGTCTTACAGATTTCCACTAGGGGTGGGAGATCACATCCAGTAATTGTGGATGTAGCACACACCACTTTCTCTGTCTTCTCTCCTCTCCTCAGATGCAATTAAACTGCAACATTAACAGACCTGTTAGCTCTATTTGCAAACTGTTTATGTCAGGCCCGGAGTGGCTAATCGGGAGGACCGGGACAATTCCCGGTGGGCCGGTCTGATGTTTGGGCCGCGAGGGACGGTGTTCACTTTTTTTTTTTGCATTCTGCTATCGCTGTCCCTGGGCCTCAATTGGCAGTAATTTTTTCTTTTTCTTTTCTTTCTCTCTTTTTTTTTTTTGCACCCTAACGTAACATGTCCGTGCACTCGGTCAGTGGTGTTTGAAAGATGGAAAATAGGAAGAGCAAGGGTGGCGCGGAGAAGGCAAGAATTAAAAAGAGGAAAGCTCTGGAAGCAGATGCAGCCAAATGTGCTAAAATTGGCAACTTTTTCAGTAAAACGAGCTCGCGGTTGTAAACGACAAATGAGGACGATGAAACGGGCACGGCAAGATGCTGCAAACCACCGTTCAAGTGAATTAATTATCATGTCAATGAATTGTGTAGCATTGTGGCATATAACACAACGTTATTTAAATTATAGTATGATACAGTGCCACATAACTGGGAAACTTTGTCTTGTAGCCCCTCAGAGTCAGAAGCAAGATCCAGCACCAAGCACCAGCCATGAGTCCACAAGTCCAGAGTGGGCAGGTAGGATTGCTCATTGAGTGATTATTATTACACTTAATAGTGTATAGTGTAGACCTGCTCTATATGAAAAGTGCCCTGAGATGCTAGATGATTCAGCACTACATTAATGAAACTGACCTGAACTGATCAGAAGGCTTTGTAAAAAGGGGAGATTTGTGCTGAGAATTATGACCATTTTTAAAATGTGATTTAGTGTCAGAAGCAGAGCCAGGAGCCAGTAGTGATGAGGGGATTGCTTCTGTCAGTATGGAAGGAACAGGTGAGCTGTTGTAACAGAGTCACTGCATGAAAAACCACATTTTCGACCCGTAAATCCCTGCGAAGTTCGTTGATTTTTGGCGATTTACGGCAAGTTTACGGGGAAGTTCGCCGGCTCCGAAAATCGTCGGAAACGAACCATCTGTCGGCGGGGGGCGGGGTTAATCGCACCTTCGCGAAGGTGCAAATAGCTCTAATTAGCACATGAATGCTACCAACGTTGATCTACTCAGGCTGGCCTGCTGACTTCAAAAACAACCATTGGATGATTCCACAGGCATTTTAAAAGGAAACCATCATGTGATTGGATAGCAACTCCAATCACATGAGTGAATGATCATGTGATTGGATGACAACTCTGCTGCTATTGGTCATCTGTGCGCCACAAATAATAATAATAATAATAATAATAAATACATATTAAATTCATATATTATATAATAAATCAATATATTAAAAATAGTTATTATATTGTTATATTTATGTATATATAAAATATAAATGACATATATATTTTATTTGATTGATGATTCATTGATTTATTTGGCGATCCACCTTCTCCTTGCATCTGATAAAGGATTTGTCTCTGTACTAGTCTTATTGGATCTTAGTGCTGCATTTGACACCATTGACCATGGCATCCAATTGCAGACACTGGAACACTTCATTGGCATTAAGGGAACTGCGCTAAGCTGGTTTAAATCTTACTTGTCAGATCGCTCTCAGTTTGTACGCGTTAATGACGACGCCTCTGTGCTCACTAAAGTCAGCTATGGAGTTCCGCAGGGTTCTGTGCTTGGACCAATTCTATTCACCTTATATATGCTTCCTTTAGGTAAGATTATCAGGAAGCACTCAATAAATTTTCATTGCTATGCAGATGATACCCAGCTATATTTATCAATGAAACCGGAAGAAACCAGTCAATTAAATAGACTACAAGCATGTCTTCATGACATAAAGACCTGGATGACCTGCAATTTTCTGATGCTAAACTCGGACAAAACTGAAGTTATAGTAGTAGGCCCTAAACATCTTAGAAAGTCACTTTCTGATGACATAGCAGCTATGGATGGCATTGCGCTGGCCTCCAGCACCACTGTAAAGAATCTGGGAGTCATCTTTGACCAAGACATGTCCTTTCACTCCCATGTAAAACAAATTTCAAGGACTGCCTTTTTTCACCTACATAATATCGCAAAAATCAGGCATATTTTGTCTCAAAATGATGCAGAAAAACTAGTCCATGCATTCATAACTTCCAGGCTGGATTATTGCAATTCTTTACTATCAGGCTGCCCAAATTCGTTGCTGAATATTCTCCAGTTGCTCCAGAACGCTGCAGCACGTGTTCTGACAAAAACCAGGAAGCGAGATCATATTTCTCCAATACTCGCCACTTTGCACTGGCTCCCTGTAAAGTTTAGAATAGAGTTTAAAATTCTCCTCCTTACTTACAAAGCCATAAATGGCCAGGCACCTTCTTATCTTAAAGAGCTCATAGTACCTTATTGCCCTACTTGAACACTGCGTTCCCAGAATGCAGGTCTACTTATGGTTCCTAAAGTCTCAAAAAGCAGAACAGGAGTCAGAGCATTTAGCTATCAAGCTCCTCTCCTGTGGAACCATCTTCCAGTCTTTGTCCGGGAGGCAGACACTGTCTCTACATTTAAGAGTAGGCTTAAAACTTTCCTTTTTGATAAAGCTTATAGTTAGGCCTGGCTCAGGCTTGTTCTGGACCAGCCCCTAGTTATGCTGCTATAGGATTAGACTGTCGGGGGACATCCAAAGATACACCGAGCTCCTCTGTCCTTCTGTCCCTCTCCATCTGCACGCTCTCATGTCCTACCACGGCATATTACTAACTTAGCTCCTTCCCCGGAGTCTCTGTGCTTTGTCGTCTTGCAGGTTCCCATGGACAGTGGCTGAATCTGGATTGTGGATTTCAGCTGCATCTCCTGCCTTGGCCCTGCCTGACATCCACTGCAACTGCTACTGCTGTTATTACATCCACTGTCACTGTTACTGTGACTGCATGTCTGTCTCTCTGTCTCTCTCTCTCTGACTGCATTTCTGTCTGTCTGTCTGTCTGTCTGTCTGTCTGTCTGTCTGTCTGTCTGTCTGTCTGTCTCTCTCTCTCTCTCTGACTGCATTTCTGTCTGTCTGTCTGTCTGTCTGTCTGTCTGTCTGTCCCTCTCTTGCTCTTCCTCTCTCACCCAACCGGTCGAGGCAGATGGCCGCCCACCCAGAGTCTGGTTCTGCTCGAGGTTTCTGCCTGTTAAAAGGAAGTTTTTCCTCGCCACTGTCGCCAAGTGCTTGCTCATGGGGGAATTGTTGATTTCTTTGTAGATAAAAGAGCTTGGTCTGTACCAGCTCTATATGGAAAGTGTCCTGAGACAACTTCTGTTGTGATTTGGCGCTATACAAATAAAATTGAAATTGAAATTGAAATTCTGCACTACCACACAGTAGAACACAAAGAACACAGTTGACAGAAACATTTTGAAAAAAAGTCTTTAATGAAATCGTGACACACACATTAACAAGGATCAACCAAGGAAATTCAGTGACTACTGGGGAAAAAAAGCAAGGAAATGTGCAGAGGGGTTCACTGATAAGAGTCTCTGGGTTGGGCCATGCCGCTGGTCTATGGTGCATGAAAAAGAGTCTAAGGCCTTTAGAAATGCTTCTTTGCTGCCTCTGGGTCATACTGAGTTGGCGCCTGTCGCTTTGAAGGGGACTCGATGCGAAGCCTTTTGCAGTGTGCTGCCACATACTTTGGGTCGCTCTCCAGCCGATCTTGCAGTGTCTGGCAGAGTTTGGAGAGCTAGGACACTCCTTCTTGCTTCCAGCAGCTGTAAATACAGGTATTAATATAATATTAGTACTGCTAAGAAACAATAACACATGATAACATATGTGAGCATGTTTGTCAAAAACAATGCAGATAATAAATAAAATTCAGCCCATTTTTACATTGTTGTGAAAATAAAGCGGCATTCATGGGACTCTTACCCGCTTCCTCTTACCGTCTCTTACCCTGCGAGCTGAAATCTTCACAGTTGCTGCCTGAACTGAAAGAGCTGGCTGGGCATACCTGAAGCTCCTCCACACCATCTCATAATATGTCTTACAGGCCGCTGGAAGAAAATATATATTGGTTTGAAATAATTAAAACAGGCTTCAGTAACAAACAACAACAAGAAACAACAGAAAGGGTTTAAAAGACTGCTGTCCACACCATCCATGTCTGGACTCCCAGTTAAAGTCGCCATCAAATATGACGTCACCGTTTCGTTGTGGGGCGAGTTTAGTCTGTAAAACACAAAAAGTACAGGTCATGCAACATTTACGTTTACTTATATTCTGCAGAGTATTTCCTGTGTATTTTATTAACTTACCCCTGCTCAGGTTCATATCGCCTGTCGTGTCCGTCACTATTGTGCAGACGTCGCACCTTTTCCTTTAAAATACAAAATACATTGTAATGTTAAATGTAACGTGAACGATTACCAAACGTTCGGAACGTAGTGCAATAAGAATAATAAAGGTTTGGCGCCCTAAAAACTGCACAATGTGGTACTAAATGCTAACGTTACTTACATAACTTGCGCACCCGTCTCTTCGTCTCCGCAGCTGCAGTTCGGTCGGGGCTGCTCCTACAGAGCGAGCAGTCTGGCTTTTATCACGGTCATTCTCCTCGCCAACTGCGCCATCAGCTGCGTTAGCAGCTGAGACAATCCACTGAAGGCGCTCAGCAGTTTCTTCTCTAAATTGTTTGGACTTTCTGGATATGGTCGCTCCACAGCCAGGCCGTCCACTCGTCGCAGAGGAGTGCCTTCTGGGATGAACTGAAGACGACGTCCGGCCATTGTATGAACAGAGTTAAAGTTTAGCAGGACCCGAAACGTAACTGTTGTAATCCAAGCTCGATTCACGTTCACAGACGCGCCGAGGTCGTTTTCTGCAGACGTCATTGTTTCAGAGGAGGCGTCCAATCATATGCAAGGTCGCGCTCTCTGAATTTCTCGCGAGACCATTTTTGTTGCGTAAATGAAAAACATGCTGTGATTTTGTTAGGTACTTTGATTTTCTAAATTGATTTTCTAAAGTGACATCATCGAAAATAAAAAAAAAAGAAAAGTTACTTTGGTGTATTCCCTTTTTATTCCTACTTAAAGAATCATCAGTGGACTTACTCTGCAGGAATTTTGCCAGCTAATCACACAAGCATTGTTCATCTGGTGTTGTGGTGGCAAAATGCGAAAAATTGTGACCAGTGTCCAAGAACTGTAGATTCAATTTGATTTGATTGATTGATTTTGACAATTTAAGCGGAAAATTAAAGACCTTTGAGAGTCAGGACACTTATCCTGTATGTAACCTATAAAATGATTTAAACACACTTTTAAATCCTCATAAAAAAAAAATCTTTGTATTCTGTAGGCACAGAACACACACACACACACACACACACACACAAAATCCCAATTTGCATTTGTATAGCTTTGCAGCATTTACATTTGCATTTTAACACCTCGTGGTCACAGTGGCTGAGCGAGAACTTCCACGGCAATTTACAGTGACGGAAATTGATGGAAATGTGACTTTTCATGCAGTGGTGTGTGAACAAGCTTTCTATGCCCAAACGAACACTTATTTGAACAGAATATAGATTCAGATATTGTTGAAAAGGATGTGTTGTAGAGAATAATGTTGAGATTGTGCACTCATGTTCATATAAATCTACATTGTGAAGCAACCCTTACTTGCACTGAATTGGAAATATTTTAGAAAAATACTCTGAATTACAAGGCTTTACATAACAGTGCACTATGGTAGACTTAAAATGTATACATGATTTTCATAATAATAGGTTGTGATCTAAAGTGGGCCGGTCTGAGGTATGAAACTCCAGGGCTGAAAATGAGTCCCACTCCGGCCCTGGTTTATGCTCTACAACAACAGTGGAGAGATGGTTATGTACAAGGCATTCAAACATGTCAGAGCAACTGAAGGGTTTAACCTCATATTCCCTAAAGTTAAAATGGTGTATGTGAGTAGCAGGCTCTGATACACTAACACAGTGTTTCTCAACTCCGGTCCTCGGGCCCCCCTGCCCTGCATGTTTTCTATGTTTCCCACTCCAAGACACCTGATTCAAATGATCGGCTCATTATCAAGCCACTGCAGAGCTTGACGAGCCGATCATTTGAATCAGGTGTGGTGGAGTGGGGAAACTAACAGCCGTCCACATCCAGATGCTCATGAGTATCTCCCCATCTGCCTAGTGCATCTCATCTTGTGCAGAGAAAAAAAAAAAAAGCCATAGATCATCTTCAGCTAATACAAATTCACCTACTTGTATGTTCACAAGGATCAGAAGGAGAGCACACATGACCCCTGTTTTAAAATTGCTGCACTGGCTGCCTGTTAGTTTTACTACTGATTTTAAGATTGTGTTATTGATCTTGTGTTACTGATCTACAAATCATTACATAGTCTCTCTCTGGACTACTACTCTCTTGGTTATTCCTAGGGTCCTGGAATGGCCTGCTGGGGGACCTGAGGGAGGTGGGCAGAAAGTGTTGATATCTTTAGAAAGAAATTTAGAACATGCCTTTTTAGCCTGGCTTTTGTGTGTTTACTTCAATTTGCACTTTTACTCTTATTTTATTATATATACATTATTATTATATACATTATTATTATATACATTATTACATTATACTTTACATTTATACTGAATTTTATTCATTTAAGTGTTTTTTTATTTAAACTCATTCTTTCCCACTCTTCAGTACGTTCAGCAGTTGGAGTTGCAGTTGACGTATGACAAACAATGATAAAATAATAAAACAAAAAGTTTGAGTGATTGATACCTGTCTATATCTGTTTATATATTATATATATATTAACCACTATTAAGAATTTCATTACCAGTGACTACTTCACTGTAATTGTTATGACAATAAAGTACATGAAGCACAGAGAGGTCAAGGAGCTGGTGGATTGCAGCCATGACTGCAAGCTTTTCTCTAGGCAACTTCCAGTGTGGCCATTCAAAACAGATACAAGCACTCTGACTCAAGGCGTGATTGAAGGACTTTTTAAACAAACAATTGTTGGTTGTTTCAAGCATGATGGACACTGAATCATATCCTGAGTTACACATTACTCTTATGGTCTACATTGCTCTAGATAGATAACAGATAATTAACAGACAAATTGACAAACTTTGACAGCGATGCTGGTTATAGGCACCATACCCAAGAGGTTTTAGGAACATGAATAAGGGATATGCTTTCTCATGCTCTTGTCTTGTTTACTAGAATTATAGGCATACTTCTACTATTTGTTTCCTATGGTTGATTGATGTGGCAGGTTCTTAGGGCTCTTGAGGAGACAAGCATACAAGCAAATATATTTGTTAAATTGTTTTGATCTTTTTTGGCAAATGCATTACAAAGCGACCCACAGGCACCACAATGGGGCCGAGTAAAAGCCTATCATAGTTGTGTAGTTTTGTACCTCATTGGTAAAATTATTGCCAAATGTCTGATGCGGGGAGACTCTCTTGGGAAGGAAAAAACCACAGGAAAACCAAATAATGTTTAGTTTTCATTTAATTTTCCATCAAGTATCAATATATAGTGAAACACACAATTCCTCAGAGCCCAAAGACACCTCTTCAAACGTCCTGTTTGTCTGAATAGCTGTCTAAAAGGCAAAGGTATTTGATTTCCAATCATATAATACAGAAAAAAATACGATTCACTAACTGATTGCATCCAATCAAAAACAGAAATTCTTTTCTGCCCATTACTACTGCTGTATTTGAAACAAGAAATGCAGATATTTAGATGTTATAAATGTTGTAGACTAGGTTTATCCCAATTATGTGAGATAAAGATGTATGGGTATGTATAATTTTCAAGCCTCAGGGGCAAAAGGTTTCCTACTTTTCTCCTCCACCATCCATCCCCTCTATCCCTTTTATTTGTCACACACACTACATGCACGCTATCACACGCCATGCAATTGGTGAAATTTGTGATCAGCGTTTAACCCATCCTGGTAGTCCTTCCTCTGCAGCAGACCAGGAGTCATGGGCTGCCATCCGACCTGCACCCGGGTACCCAGTGTCTTTTGTCACCATTGGTCTGGTGGTCATGTTTTTATTGGGGGGGGGGGGGGGGGGTGTTAAGAAAGGTACCCCAGGTGAATACGGGGAGAACATGCAAACTGCACCCACAGCAGGAATCGATTTGAGCCTGATGGAAGTGAAAACTAGACAAACTCCCTTCTCTTTTCATCTGTGAACCCAAAAGCATTTCCTGATGAGAACACAAAATTCTGTCTAACACACTTAGAATGCACAATCAGAGGTTATGTAGTCTGAACTGGTTTTGTTTAAAGGTCCCATATTATGAAGCTTTTTCAATAAGTTACGTAGGTCTATGATTTCCATAAAACATGTTTTTGAAGCTGTTTGCTGGAAACAGCTTTTAAGAAAAGATTCCCACGCCCCTCTATTTCCCTCTCAATCCCTTTCAGAATTTGCTGTTTTCAGTGTCTGTAACTTTAAATGCTAATGAGATGCTGCTGCCCCACCCATGTTACCATGGTAACAGGGAGAGTTTAGACTCTGGTAGCACTACCCCTGTGAAAGTACAGTAGCAGACATGACGGCAATGAACAGAGTCCTTTCGTAGTTCAACTGTACATGTTCGAACCTGAATCGGATCCTGAAGGGAGGGAAGGCCCCAACAGTACCTCAGACTCAGGGAATTCGGCAGGACGCCTCTGAGAGGTTAGTCAAAAAACATCTTTCTATTTTTTTTTCTCTTCAATACAAGTGCCGCCTGTACAGGGGGCAGCTTGAGATGCCCGCAATTCAGATGGTCAATGCTCACGCTAGGAAGCACCAAACCTACCTTGTAGCATACCAGAATGACAGGGAGAAACTCAGGTAAAAGCCTCTAACAAGCATTGCCACACAAACGAAACATAGTTCATACCCCAAGAAATTACATGGTCATGTAACAAAAACATGAAAATAGCATATAACCACTTTCAAGCGTCTGTTGATTACACCATCAAGCAAACCACACAAACCTGGTGTCATATGAAAGCAGAGAGTGCGAAGGTCCTGATTGTTTACATAAAGAGGAGGGGGTTTCTAGAGTGGGGGGAGTGCTCTTCATGTGATATACTGTCTCTGGGGGTAACTTCCCTCTGGATCATCATTTTGGTTTCTATGGTGAACTTGGGTGCTGCCCCTCAAATCTCTTGACTCTGACTGGTCAATCAGAATCAGAATCAGAAAAAGCTTTATTGCCAAGTACGATTTACACATATGAGGAATTTGCTTTGGTGAGGTTGGTGCATGACACATCTATCAAGAAGAAGCAATTAAAAAGTTAAAAATATGACAGTAAGTAATATAAAAATAAGAAAATAAGTAAAAAAATACAACAGTAGAAGAACTGTAACAGTAGTAAAATAATAAATCTCACAATATAAATATATGTACACAAGTCTCCACAGAGGCACAGACTGTTTTTTCAAGGGAGTCCAAGTAGAGCATTAATGTAACGCATATGGTTGTGGCAATGTCACTGACCAGTAGGGTCAGAGGTGAAGTGTGAAGTGTCAGGGGGGGTTCCGGGCCTTGTTAATAAGGCTGACAGGAGACGGGAAAAAACTGTTCTTGTGGTGTGAGGTTTTGGTCCTGATGGACCGCAGCCTCCTGCCAGAGGGGAGTGTCCAGGGTGGGAGGGATCAGCCACAATCTTTCCTGCATGCCTCAGGGTTCTGGAGGTGTACAGGTCCTGGAGAGACGGGAGATTGCAGCCGATCACCTTCTCTGCAGACCGAATGACACGTTGCAGTCTGCCCTTGTCCTTGGCAGTGGCAGCAGCGTACCAGATGGTGATGGAGGAGATGAGGATGGACTCAATGATGGCTGTGTAGAAGTGCACCATCATTGTCTTTGGCAGACTGAATTTCTTCAGTTGCCGTAGGAAGTACATCCTCTGCTGTGCTTTCTTGATGAGGGAGCTGATGTTCGGCTCCCACTTGAGGTCCTGGGAGATGATAGTTCCCAGGAAGCGGAAGGACTCCACAGTGTCAATAGTAGAGTCACAGAGGGTGATGGGGGCAGGTGATGCTGAGTTTTTCCTAAAGTCCACAACCATCTCCACTGTCTTTAGAGCGTTGAGCTCTAGGTTGTTCTGGTTACACCAGGTCACCAAATGGTCAACCTCCCACCTGTAGGCGGACTCGTCGCCATCAGAGATGAGTCTGATGAGAGTGGTGTCATCCGCAAACTTCAGCAGCTTGACAGACAGATAACTGGAGGTGCAGCTGTTCGTGTACAGGGAGAAGAGCAGAGGAGAAAGAACACAGCCCTGAGGGGATCCGGTGCTGATGGTCTTTGAGTCGGAGATGTGTTTCCACAGCTTCACGCACTGTTTCCTGTCAGACAGGAAGTCTGTAATCCATCTGCAGGTGGTGGAGTCAGGCACGCTCAGCTGGGAGAGCTTCTCCTGGAGCAGGGTTGGAATGATGGTGTTAAAGGCAGAGCTGAAATCCACAAACAGGATCCTGGTGTAGGTTCCTGCGGAGTCCAGGTGCTGGAGGATGAGGTGGAGGGCCAGGTTGACTGCGTCGTCTACAGACCTGATGTGTGAGAGCACAAGGCACTCAAAGGACTTCATGACCACAGAGGTCAGGGCAACGGGTCTGAAGTCATTAAGTCCTGTAGTCCTTGGCTTCTTGGGAACTGGGATGATGGTTGAGGACTTGAAGCAGGCTGGCACGTGACATGTCTCACAGTGAGGTGTTAAAAATGTCTGTGAACACTGGAGACAGCTGATCAGCACAGTGCTTCAAGGCGGATGGGGAGACAGAATCTGGTCCAGCTGCTTTCCGGGGGTTCTGTCTCCTGAAGAGTTTGTTGACATCTCTCTCATGAATGGAAACAGTCGTCACTGAGGTGGGTGGGGAGGGGGGGGACTGGTGGAGGTGACTGGAGCTGGAGCTGTTGGGAGGTGTCATGGGGGATGGTTGTTGGACTGTCCCTTTGCCTTTCAAAGCGGCAGTAGAACTCATTCAAGTCGTTGGCTAGGCGTCGATCGTTGATGGACTGGGGGGCTTTAGGCTTGTAGTTGGTGATTTGCCTAAGCCCTTTCCAGACAGACGCAGAGTCATTAGCTGAGAAGTGGTGTTGGAGCTTCTCAGAGTACAGCCGTTTAGCCTCTTTCACCGCCTTGCTGAACCTGTACTTCGCCTCTCTGAATCTGTCTTTGTCCCCACTCCTGAAGGCCTCTTCCTTTGCCAACCTTAGCTGTCTGAGTTTGGCTGTGAACCAGGGTTTGTCATTGTTGTAACTCACCCTGGTGCGTGATGGGACACAGCAGTCCTCACAGAAGCTGATATAGGACGTCACAGCCTCCGTGTTCTCATCCAGACTGTTGGTAGCAGTCCTGAACACATCCCAGTCAGTAGAGTCCAAACACGCCTGGAGATCCTCCACAGCCTCACTGGTCCACTTCCTTGATGTCCTCACTACGGGTTTGCAGAGCTTTAGTTTCTGCCTGTATGTAGGAATCAGGTGGACCATGACATGGTCGGAGTGGCCGAGTGCGGCGCGGGTGACGGCGTGATAAGCATCCCTGACTGTGGTGTAACAGTGATCCAGAATATTGTCCTCTCTGGTCGGGCATTTAATAAACTGTCTGTATTTGGGGAGTTCGTGAGTGAGGTTGGTCCGCTCCACACGCAGTATCTGGTCTGCAAACGCGCGCTGTGCGTCCTGCACGTTGGCCTGCGGCGGGATGTAAACGCCGACCAGAATGAATGAGGCGAACTCACGGGGTGAATAAAAGGGCTTACAGTTTATGGGAAAAGATTCCAGGTCAGGAGAACAGTGCTGCTGGATCACTGTCACGTCGTTGCACCAACCACTGTTGATGTAGAAACCGATTCCTCCACCTTTAGTTTTGCAGGAAAGTTCCGAGTCTCTGTCCGTGCGGAAGACAATACAGGTGTTGATCATCAAATTCGAACACTGGATTGCTGAGACATTGACCTGTCTATCTGCGCTGTTAGTTTCAGTGCTCTGTCTCACTTACACATGAATGGGCAGAGCGCACACATTGGACACTGCTGGCCAGCACTACTGGCCATTCACCTCAGACTGAGAAAAAGTAGCTGGTGAGAGCACACCCATTCAAATCTAAAACGTGGGTGCTATTATTGGATGAAAATACTAGTTTGCAAGGTTTCTTATTTCTTTAGCTTTATACATGTAGGATTTTTTTATTTGTTTGTATCAGTGCATCTCTTTCTTGAACCTTATCATGGTGGAGGAGTTTGAGTACGCAAATGATCCTAGAGGCTATGTTGTCTGGGGCTTAATGCCCCTGGTAGGGTCTCCCAAGGCAAACAGGTTCTAGGTGACGGGTCAGACTAAAAGCGGTTCAAAAACCCCCAATGAAGAGGAAGAAATCAAGGAAGCGTACGTCACCCGGGATGACGTTTATCAGGGCCCCACCCCGGAGCCAGGCCTGGGGTAGGGGCTCGCAGGCGAGCGCCTGGTGGCCAGGTCCTGGGACATGGCTGGGCGCAGCCTAAAGGAGCGACGTGGGCCCGCCTTCCTGTAGGCCCACCACCCGCAGGAAGGATCAGAAGGGGCTGGTGCCATGTGATATGGGTGGCAGTCGTGGGTGGGGGCCCCGACGACCCAAACCCTGGACGCACCTGGTGGTGAGTTGGATCCGCTGGCAGGGGAGGAAGCTGGACAGACTTGGCAGACCAAACGTACCATGAGGGTCTGTTGGGAACGTCTGGCGGAATCTGCTGTCAGGGAGGTCTTCAACTCCCACCTCCGGGAGAGCTTCGACCAGATTCCAAGGGAGGTTGGAGACATCGAGTCCGAATGGACCATGTTCACCACTTCCATTGTTGATGCAGCCGTCCATAGCTGTGGCCGTAAAGTCGCCGGTGCCTGTCGTGGCGGCAACCCCCGAACCCGGTGGTGGACACCATAAGTAAGGGATGCTGTCAAGCTGAAGAAGGAGTCCTATCGGGCCTGGTTGGCGCATGGGACTCCTGAGGCAGCTGACGGGTACCGGCAGGCCAAGCGTGTGGCAGCTCGGGCGGTTATAGAAACAAAAACTCGGGTCTGGGAGGAGTTCGGGGAGGCCATGGAGGAGGACTACCGGTCAGCCTCAAAGAAATTCTGGCAAACCGTTCTGTGCCTCAGGAAGGGGAAGCAGCTTTCTGTCAACACTGTTTACAGTGGAGGTGGGGAGCTGTTGACCTCGACTGGGGATATTGTCGGGCGGTGGAAGGAATACTTCGATGCTCTCCTCAATCCCACTGTCATGTCTTCTGTAGAGGAATCAGAGACTGGAGACTCGGAGATCGATTCATCCATCACCTGGGCTGAAGTCATTGAAGTAGACTGCAAGCTCCTCAGTGGCAAAGCACCGGGGGTGGATGAGATCCACCCTGAGTACCTAAAGTCTCTGGATGTTGTAGGGCTGTCTTGGTTGACACACCTCTGCAACATCGCGTGGCAGTCGGGGACAGTGCCTCTGGACTGGCAGAATGGGGTGGTGGTCCCTCTTTTTAAAAAGGGGGGCTGGAGGGTGTGTTCCAACTATCGGGGGATCACATTCCTCAGCCTCCCTGGGAAAGTCTATTCCAGGGTAGTGGAGAAGAGAATCTGGCCGGTAGTCGAACCTCGGATTCAGGAGGAACAATGTGGTATTGGTCCTGGCTGTGGAACACTGAACCAGCTCTATACCCTCCACAGGGTGCTTGAGGGTTCATGGAAGTTTGCCCAACCAGTCCACATGTGTTTTGTGGACTTGGAGAAGGTATTCAACCGTGTCCCTCACGTCATTCTGTGGGAGGTGCTCCGGGAGTATGGGGTTGGAGGCCCTCTGCTGAGGGCTGTACAGTCCCTGTACAACCGGAGCAGGAGCTTGGTCAGCATTGCCGGCAGTAAGTCGGACCTGTCCCCAGTGCATGTTGGACTCCAGCAGGGCTGCCCTTTGTCACCGGTTCTGTTCATTATTTTTATGGACAGAATCTCTTGGTGCAGCCAGAGGCCGGAGGGGGTTCAGTTCGGGAGCTGGCAGATTTCGTCTCTGCTTTTTGCGGCGCCATGTGTTGGCATCTTTCTTGTTGGCTTCTTCGAGCTAGGACCTTCAGCATGTACTGGGTTGTTTCACAGCCAAGTGTGAAGCAGCTGGGATGAGAGTCAGCACCTCCAAGTCCGAGGCCATGGTTCTCGACCAGATATGGTGGCTTGCTCCCTCCAGGTTGGGGGGGAGTTCCTGCCTCAAGTGGAGGAGTTTAAGCATCTTGGGATCTTGTTCACGAATGAGGGAAGGATGGAGGATCCCTCCCAGATCGACTACCTGGTTGATCGTGCTACAGGTTCATTGTGTATGACATTTGACTCTGTTGCTCCCCTAAAAAAGAAGAAAATTAAACAAAGGAGGTTAGCTCCATGGTATACTCCTCAAACCCACAAATTAAAGCAAACTTCACGGAAAATAGAAAGGAAATGGCGTTCTACCAATTTGGAAGATTTTCAGTCCGCCTGGCAAGACAGTCTTAAAATATACAGGAAAGCCCTCCGCAGTGCCAGGGCAGCCTATTACTCTGCACTAATAGAGGAAAATAAGAACAATCCCGGGTTTCTCTTCAGTGCTGTAGCCAGGCTGTCAGAGAGCCATAATTCTGTTGAACCATGTATTCCTTTAGCTCTGAACAGTAATGACTTCATGAGCGTCTTTAATGATAAAATTCTAACTATTAGAGACAGAATTTATCGGCTCCTGCCGTCAACAGGTACTGTTTTGTCTTCAAACACAGAAACCGTAGAAACTGTTACTCAGTCGCAGTTTTAGACTGTTTTACTCCTGTCGACCTTCACCAACTAATTTCAATAATTTCATCATCAAAATCATCAACCTATATTTTAGATCCTATCCCGACTAAGCTGTTTAAAGAAGTATTACCTCTAATTGACTCTTCAATATTAGACATGATCAATCTGTCTTTATCAACAGGCTACGTACCACAGTCCTTTAAAGTAGCTGTGATAAAACCGCTACTTAAAAAGCCTACTCTTGATCCAGGGGTTTTAGCCAACTATAGACCGATATCCAACCTTCCCTTTCTCTCAAAAACTCTTGAGAAAGCAGTTGCCAAACAGCTGTGCGACTCTCTAAACAATAATAGTTTATTTGAGGATTTCCAGTCAGGATTTAGAGTACATCATAGCACCGAGACAGCACTGGTTAAAGTTACAAATGACCTTCTAATTGCATCTGATTAAGGATTTGTCTCTGTACTAGTCTTATTGGATCTTAGTGCTGCATTTGACACCATTGACCATGGCATCCTATTGCAGACACTGGAACACTTCATTGGCATTAAGGGAACTGTGCTAAGCTGGTTTAAATCCTACTTGTCAGATCGCTCTCAGTTTGTACGCGTTAATGACGACTCCTCTGTGCTCACTAAAGTCAGCTATGGAGTTCCGCAGGGTTCTGTGCTTGGACCAATTCTATTCACCTTATATATGCTTCCTTTAGGTAAGATTATCAGGAAGCACTCAATAAATTTTCATTGCTATGCAGATGATACCCAGCTATATTTATCAATGAAACCGGAAGAAACCAGTCAGTTAACTAGACTACAAGCATGTCTTCATGACATAAAGACCTGGATGACCTGCAATTTTCTGATGCTAAACTCGGACAAAACTGAAGTTATAGTAGTAGGCCCTAAACATCTTAGAAAGTCACTTTCTGATGACATAGCAGCTATGGATGGCATTGCGCTGGCCTCCAGCACCACTGTAAAGAATCTGGGAGTCATCTTTGACCAAGACATGTCCTTTCACTCCCATGTAAAACAAATTTCAAGGACTGCCTTTTTTCACCTACGTAATATCGCAAAAATCAGGCATATTTTGTCTCAAAATGATGCAGAAAAACTAGTCCATGCATTCGTAACTTCCAGGCTGGATTATTGCAATTCTTTACTATCAGGCTGCCCAAATTCGTTGCTGAATATTCTCCAGTTGCTCCAGAACGCTGCAGCACGTGTTCTGACAAAAACCAGGAAGCGAGATCATATTTCTCCAATACTCGCCACTTTGCACTGGCTCCCTGTAAAGTTTAGAATAGAGTTTAAAATTCTCCTCCTTACTTACAAAGCCATAAATGGCCAGGCACCTTCTTATCTTAAAGAGCTCATAGTACCTTATTGCCCTACTCGAACACTGCGTTCCCAGAATGCAGGTCTACTTATGGTTCCTAAAGTCTCAAAAAGCAGAACAGGAGTCAGAGCATTTAGCTATCAAGCTCCTCTCCTGTGGAACCATCTTCCAGTCTTTGTCCGGGAGGCATACACTGTCTCTACATTTAAGAGTAGGCTTAAAACTTTCCTTTTTGATAAAGCTTATAGTTAGGGCTGGCTCAGGCTTGTCCTGGACCAGCCCCTAGTTATGCTGCTATAGGATTAGACTGTCGGGTGACCTCCAAAGATACACGGAGTTCCTCTGTCCTTCTGTCCCTCTCCATCTGCATGCTTTCATGTCCTACCACTGCGTGTTACTAACTTAGCTCCTTCCCCGGAGTCTCTGTGCTTTGTCGTCTTGCAGGTTCCACAGTGGCTGAATCTGGATTGTGGATTGCAGCTGCGTCTCCTGCCTTGGCCCTGCCTGACATCCACTGCAACTGCTACTGCTATTATTACATCCACTGTCACTGTGATTGCATGTCTTTCTCTCTGTCTCTCTCTCTGACTGCATTTCTGTCTGTCTGTCTGTCTGTCTGTCTGTCTGTCTGTCTGTCTGTCTGTCTGTCTGTCTGTCTGTCTGTGTATGTCTCACTCTCCCTCTCTTGCTTTCCCTCTCTCACCCAACCAGTCAAGGCAGATGGCCGCCCACCCAGAGTCTGGTTCTGCCCGAGGTTTCTGCCTGTTAAAAGGAAGTTTTTTCTCGCCACTGTCGCCAAGTGCTTGCTCATGGGGGAAGTGTTGGTTCTCTGTAGATAAAAGAGCTTGGTCTGTACCAGCTCTATATGGAAAGTGTCCTGAGACAACTTCTGTTGTGATTTGGCACTATACAAATAAAATTGAATTGAATTGAATTGAGATTGACAGGCGGATCGGTGCAGCGGCAACAGTAATGCGGTCACTGTATCGGTCTGTCCTGGTGAAGAAGGAGCTGAGCCGAAAGGCGAAGCTCTCAATTTACCGGTCAATCTACGTTCCTACCCTCACCCATGGTCATGAACTTTGGGTCATGACCGAAAGAACGAGGTCCCGGATACAAGCGGCTGAAATGAGTTTCCTCCGCAGGGTGGCAGGGCACTCCCTTAGAGATAGGGTGAGGAGCTCTGTCACCCAGGAGGAGCTCAGAGTAGAGTCGCTGCTCCTCCACATCAAGAGGAATCAGCTGAGGTGGCTCAGGTATCGCTATCGGATGGCCCCTGGATGCCTCCCTAGGGAGGTGTTCCAGGCATGCCCCACCAGGAGGAGGCCCCGAGGAAGACCCAGGACACGCTGGAGTGACTATGTCGCATGGCTGGCCTGGAAACGCCCTGGGATCCCCCCGGAAGAGCTAGAGGAAGTGTCAGGAGAGAGGGAAGTTTGGGTGTCCCTGCTCAAACTGCTGCCCCCGCGACCCGGCCCTGGATGAAGCGGGAGAAAATGGATGGATGGATGGATGGATGGATGGATGGATGGATGGATGGATGGATGGATGGAAATCAGTGCACATGTGGAAAGTGTGCAACAATGCAGTCAGAGCCTGAGAACATATGCTGCTAGGACGTGTTTGATTACAGATAACATGCCACTGCAGATACTCACCTTATGTTATGCATAATACATTACAAGACAGCTGCAGCAGCTGGGTGAAAGGCCTCCATGCATGATCGACATCCAGGTTTGGAACCTGTTTGCCTTAATGTGTTCTCGCTGCAGAGCGCATACAACATTTACAGGGCTGAATACGGTCCTTTACAGCTATGGGGGATAGAGCAGTGAGTTTCATATATAATAACCTACTTAACTGTTCATACACCATAATAAACTAAATACAGTCAGTCAATGCCACAAATTCAGATCGTATTTTTTCTTGAACATATAGCCAAGTTTTTCCTAAGCAAATGCTGTATATTACACATTTATTGACATGAAACATTTTACAGATATACAATAAATATTTATTGACCACAGTCATCAATATTTGTACATGGAAATACAGCACAAGTGAAGGATTCACTGAATCCAAATTAGAAAAATGTGAATACAGATGTTGACATTATAGAACCTGTTGACTAACAAAATGTTCAATTATAGGTACAATTTTCTCACTTGTTACAGTTATTTAGCCTATAGGACTTTTGTGTGCTGGTGCTGGGGCTTCTTTGGGCAGAAGATTAGTGTAGTCATCCAACATGTGTAGTACTTCAGATACGTTGGGAGTTTCCTGACACCCAGGGAAGATACGTAGAATCCCCCCCCCCATTGAATTTTGACACGCAGCTGGTGAATATACCCTGTGCAATACACAGGCATACACACACGAAAGTGAATCACTAGTATCATTTACTAGAATATTCAACAACTGTTAATATAGTGACATTTTGCACTTTGAATTTTGTAGTTTCTCGGGTACCTAAGTGTGTTTTTTGGTTTATTTATTGTGTTGAAAGTACCAAGATGCGGTACTTTGTGTCATGTACAATATAAATGTTTATTTTAGAGTGAAAAAAAGAAGTTAACACTTACGAATGTGGCCTGAGTCTTCACTGGTTTGGCTCTGTACTCTCCCTTCATGGACTTTGTAAAGCTCAATATGAAAAGAGGATCCCCTGATGATGTGGTGGCTTGTCCTCTAGCATAGGTTCTTTCAGGACACAGTAGCCTGGACAGCTGTAACAAAAGTACATTGTTATAATAACATGGCATACCTTGGAGTAAAACATGACAGCACTGTTACAATATAAATTCATGCACTAAAGGCTGCAACAGCTCACTGCTACACTTGTCAACAGCAGGTAACTCTAATGATGCACTGGCCAATATAAAAAAATAAGTGACATCAACCATATCTTACATGAATAGTTATGCCAACAGCTACATACAGCGTAAAAAAGGATCACTCAAACTCCAAGAAGAAACTCACTGCACAGAATGGTTGGCTTGGAGTGTAAATAGTGCTGTGATGTAGCAGTTTCAACCATACACTCGTTTTGCCCTGGGCTTTTCTAACATACTCCAGTTTAAAAAAACATTTCCAAATGCATTATTTTCTCAAATTCCCGAAGCTTAGACCCTGCAGAGCGTATGTGTATGTATCACTTGACCGACTGGGTCGCTGGGTTTGCATATGGAGACTATGCTGATTGCTAACTAGAAGCTAGCAGTTAATGTGAGCTTGTGCTTTATGGCAAAAGACGCCACAACATGAAAGAGTTCACGCTAATCTACAAAAGAAACACACAGCTAATTATTTGTATACTTACATGTCCCTCCTCTGCAGGTATTCCATGCAAAGCTGGAAGTCCTTCTTTAGACATCTCCTTTGGAAAAAGTCTCCCGGCTAATCCTATGTTGTACTGACCGAGATTGGAGAAACAGTCAGCCTTGAAGTGGTTAGCACACACCAACAGGTTTTTGCCAATTGTAGCGGGGACATTGCCTTCAAAAATGAATTCAATCCACGCTGCTCTTTTGTCCTCTGCAGCTGGGAGCCGATGGAGCGATTTGTGCTGTGAATGAGGCAACAGACACACTCTGCTCTTCGCTAGCCACCTATCTAAACAATCTATGTCCACTCTCATCCAAACTTGCTCGAAGCTGGCCGCTAGGGCTGGGCAATAAAACGATAACGATATGTCTCGCGATAGACACGTAATCAATATCAAATTTAATTTTTTTTCTTCGTCGGAAGAAACCAGAAGTTGCGAAGCAAGGTTGGTTGCATGAACAAAGGCACTCGCTCTCAAGTAACCAAGCAATGTAGAGAGTAATCGCTGATCAGTGGGAGCAACATGCTAACACACCAAGCATATAACAGTATCAAGTTCGGTTGCACCATCTCACCTTGTGTTTGATTCTTCGCAAGGAGTAAGATGAGAAATAAAAAGTGAGTGCTGCAGTGAGCGAAGAAATTGTCGATAAAACAGGGAAAGTCAGCTCGCCAGTATGGCAGTTTTTTGGATAAGTTGGACCGTAGTCAGACCAATGTGGTCTGTAAATTATGCAAGACTGTCATCCCCACCAAGACCGGTAATACCACAAACCTGTTTAACCACCTTAGCCACGCTCACCCTTTGGAGCGTAGCTGTATTCGCCAACGTCCAGCAACATCTGCAACCACAGCAGAACCGCACAAGCTGCAGACCACCATGCAGAGGTACTCTGCTTCAGTGCCTTATGACAAATCATCTAAAAGGCACAAATACATAACGGAGGCAGTGGGATATCACATAGCTAAAGACATGCTTCCTCTGAGCAAGTTTGTAAAAATCTCTTACACGTGCTTTTTTTTTTTTTTTAAATATAATTAAATAGTTCATATATGTTTAGAGTAAGAAGAGTGACTAAAGTTATTCATTTGTCTAGGCTGGCTTTATAGTTACTGTACTGTACTGTCTATCATGTTTGTTTTCTTGTATGATACAGATGTCAAGTCTACCTCAGTTTCTGCTATGTTTACAAAACACTGCACATATTTGAAAACATTTTATTCACCAGAAGGTGAATCAGCTTGCAAATTTCCTGCAATAAACCTGCAGAAAAAAAGTTCTCAGGTTTCTCTCCGTTTACATTTTTGCACTTTTATTTACATTTATTATTTGAGTGTTCCATGGTTGTGTTGACATTTCCTTTCCTTTCTGCCTTGATAGCCGAGGGGATTATAATCGGAGGAAGGTTAAATTTAAAATAAAAATGTTTGAATTTAATGTATTTTTCTCCTGGTCCTTATTTTAAATAGGTAATAAAAAATATCAATAATTATCGTTATCGACCAATGTAAAACACTTATATCGCAATAGAGTTTTCAGCCATATCGCCCAGCTCTACTTGTATCTGTAGTGGAAACATTACGATCAGCTAGGGCTACTGGTCAATCCTCTGCTCTACTATTGCTCGACCTATCGCCTGCCTTTGACACAGTTAACCACCAAATCTGCCTCTCCACACTCGCTGAACACAGTTTCTCAGGATCTGCTCTCTGCTGGTTTAAGTCCTCCCTCTCAGGGAGATTCTTTGCAATATCTTGGAGGGGAGGAGTGTCTAAATCCCACTGCTTGTCCACAGGAGTACCTCAAGGGTCAGTGCTTGGACCCCTTCTCTTCTCAATATATACCAGGGCACTTGGTGCAGTCATCCGCTTACATGGCTTCTCACACCATTCATATGCTGACGATACCCAGTTCTTCATTTCATTCCAGCCAGTCGACCTCACTGTCTCAGCTCGGATATCGGCATGCCTCGCCGATATCTCGGCATGAATGAAGGAGCGACACCTTCAGCTTAACCTGTCAAAAACTGAACTCCTTGTCATCCCAGCCGGTCGCTCTATACAACAACAGATCAGTATCCAGCTTGACCCTGAGCTCTGCTCACTCCCACAAAATCTGCTAGAAACTTGGGCATCATGACTGATGACCAACTAACTTTCAAAGAGCATGGGACCTCTGTTGCTCATTCATGCCGATTTGCCTTGTACAACATCAGGAAGATCAGACCCTACCTGTATGAGCATGCAACACAACTCCTAGAACAAATGCTGGTACTATCACGCTTCGACTATTGTAATTCCTTACTGGCAGGGCTCCCACCATGTTTGTTAAAACCTTTGCAGATGATACAGAATGCGGCGGCTCGCCTGGTATTTAACCAGCCCAAACAAACGCATGTCTCTGTTCATATCCCTCCACTGGCTCCCTGTTGCTGCCTGCATCAAGTATAAGTCCTTGATGCTTGCCTACAAAATTGCCACCAAAACCGCTCTGACTTACCTGAACTCCCTCACTGAGGTTCGTGCTCCCTCCCACTCACTACGCTCTGCCCAGGAACAGTGCCTGGTGCTCCCACCTCCTAAAGGCCCCAGGTCTCTGGCTAGACTCTTTTCCTCTGTGGTTCCCTGGTGGAGGAACGAGTTACCAAACTCCATTCGTTCTGCCAAGTCCCTCTCGACCTTTAGAAAAAGACTAAAGACCAAGCTCTTTACTGAACACCTTGTTTAATACAAAAAAAAAAAGAAAGAAAGAAACCCTCGATCAACTCTACGCACTTCTTGCATTACTTTGTAGCACTATCTCATAGCACCTATGTCCAGTTTGACCAGAAAGTTGCGTTAGGGCACTTACTCTCGTTGTTCTCTTCCGTCTAGAAAAAAAAAATCTGTTTTTTCTAAGTCTTTTTTTGACAGATTATTTTTTTGACAGGTTATTTTTTGACAAATTGCATTGTTCACAAAAAGTTCTTTCATAGCATCTCCAACCACACTGACAGTTGTTTTAAACAATTACACAGAAGACACTTATTGTGTATATGCGCACATTGTGCAGCAGGATTTTTTCATGACAGTAATGAAACAGACCCTACTGCTATTTTTTAAATACCCAGGATACCGCATTACTGCCCACCCCTAATCTGGGCAGCTGTATCCTGAGCTTTTCCATGTCCTTTCATCCATTTCTATGCCCACAATGTGTCTGAGCCGTCCCTGACTCAACGTGCTAGTCAGCAGATGATGTGCTGTAAGATCTGCCACTTTTACGCACATGCCAAATGGTGTGCCTCTACTCCTATCATCATGGATTAGTGGGCCTCATGTAGAACATCATGGTGAGTAATCAACGTCCCACAATTCTAGAGTGGCAATATTGTGTGGAAGGAGTGTAATATCAAGTGTGTAATATCAATAACACATTCACTATATATGTAATAGTGTCTGGTGTCTTTACATTTGGCTATTTAAGGTTTTTATACCAAAAACAATGTAAAATTATGCTAGTCTGGAAATGATAAGGTTGACTATAATTACACTTAGTAACTGGACTGATATATGTGCACACATACAGTACAGTACCAATTATAGGTCAAAAAAGAGCAAAATTTGGCGTAATTGTAAAATCCTAAGAGCCATTTTGGGAGGTGAAAGAGCAGCTCTTATTGCTGAGCTGAGCCAAATGACCTGACTCTCTAAAAAGAGCTGGAATTCCCATCACTACTTTATGTAGAGACTGGCCATGTAAGACAGCCAACATGGTTTCACCATCTCTCTTAAATGCAATTTTTATTTTCCACGCACAACTTCCCTCACTTTTGTGTGCACAACACAATGAATGCTTTTAAGGAGAGACTGACAGTGTGTGTCGTTATCCCCATTGCGATTCATCATATTGAAGAAAGCAGGACAGTTTGCTGTGATAAGATTGACTAAACTAAACCCAGTGAGTAATTAGGGAAGCACTCACAACAATACTGATCACTTTGGTGTCAGAACAATACATTGGAAGAGCCATGCTTTGCCAATAAGACTGTACTTCCAATTGGCAGGAGCAGAAATTTGAACAAGAACAGACCTAGTGTCAAATATATTTATATTAGTCTAGGGCTGGGCGATAAAACGATAACGATATGTCTCGTGATAGACACGTAATCAAGCTCAATAAAAAATGCATTCAATAAAACATTTGATAATTTTTTTCTTCACTGGAAGAAACCAGAAGTTGTGAAACAAGGTTGGTTGCATGAACAAAGATGCTCACTCTCAGGTAACCGAGCAACGTAGGGAATGATCACTGATCAGTGGGAGTGACACGCTAACACGGCAATTATGGAACAATATCAGTTCGGTTGCACCATCTCGTTGTTTCATGTTTGATGCTCTGCGAGGAATGAGATGAGAAATAGAAAGTGAGTGCTGCAGCGAGCGAAGAAATTGTCAATAAAACAGGGAAAGTCAGCTCGCCAGTATGGCAGTTTTTTGGATTTTATAAGTCGGACCGTAGTCAGACCAATGTAGTCTGTAAATTATGCAAGACTGTTGTCCCCACCAAGACCGGTAATACCACAAACTTGTTTAACCACCTTAGCCGCGCTCACGCTTTGGAGCGCAGCCGTATTTGCCAACGTCCAACAACATCTGCAACCGCAGCACCACCGCACAAGCAGCAGACCACCATGCAGAGGTACTCTGCTTCAGTGCGTTATGACAAATCACCTAAAAGGCACAAAGACATAATGGAGGCAATACAGCTAAAGACATGCTTCCGCTGAGCACTGTGGAGAAGCCAGGTTATAAAAATCTGTTACACATGCTTTTTTTTTTTTTTTTTAATTTTATTGAATAATTCATATATGTTTAGAGTAAGAAGAGTGACCAAAGTTATTCATATGGTTTTCTAGTTAAGTCAATTTTACTATACTATCGTGTTTGTTTGTATGTTACAGATGTCAAGTCTATGTCAGTTTCTGCTATGTTTTAAGGTGAATCAGCTTGTGAACTTCCCGCACTAAACCTGCAGAGAAAAAGTTCTCAGGTTTCTCTCATTTTTACACTTTTATTTACATTTATTATTTGTGTTTTCTATGGTTGTATTGACATTTCCTTTCCTTTCTGCCTTGATAGCTGAGGAGATTATAATCGGAGGAAGGTTAAATTTAAAATAAAAATGTTAAATTTTAATGTATTTTTCTCCTGGTCCTTATTTTAATAAAAAATATCAATAATTATCGATATCGACCAATATAAAACACTTATATCAAGATACAGTTTTCAGCCATATCGCCCAGCCCTAGTGCTGTCAATCAATTAAAATATTTCAGCACAATTAATCGCATGAATGTCATAGTTAACTCGCGATTAATCGCAATTTAATCGCACATTTTCATCTATTCTAAATGTCCCTTGAATTATCATTTTAATACTGTTATCAACATGGAAAAGTGGATAGGCTTGCTTTGTGCAAATGTTTTTAATTGAAAACAACAACGTGTAGTGTTATATTTCACACAAAAAAATTCCCACTTTGAGCAGTCATTCACACTTGAATGAATCAAATCTCACACAATTTAACACTGTCAATAAACAGATGACAAAAAAAATAAATACTTGGTTACAAAAAAGCCCCTCCAACAACCCTTTCTAAGGGATCAAAACAGGGTGATCCAAAATAAAGTTACAAAGTGCACATTATCGCTATTATCGATAAACTAGGACTCAGGCTATAGTGCAGTTAAACCATGGCTTAAACTTTCCTTTCTTAAGTTTCCTTTGAACATAATAGCATCCATATGCCTCTGTTGAAAGCCATCCATTGTCGCCTGGTTTTGACAAGGAGGCGGCAGAGAATCATTAGCCGTGTGTTTAGCCATCAAGTGGTATTTCAGACTGGATGTGCTACGGTGATAATTCAGTTCACACCGACAATACACATAGATAACTTCAGTCTTGTCAGTCGACCCATCGGGCAACTTTTTGAAACTAAACTTTCAATTCAGAATCTTGTTCGCATTCATTTCAGCGTTTCACACTTGATATCCACACAAACTGGTAGCCTACACTTTTACAGCTAGCAAGCAGACAAGACCAAACACGTGCGTGGGGCGTGCCTACTGTTTTGTTTCCGGTTTACAATCAGATCCTGTAGTTTTTCTCACGTTACTAGCAGTGGCCACAGCTTATAAAAACTACAAGTTCACTAGGTCACAAAGAGCGTTAATCTCGCAATAAAAAAAAAAAAAAGACGGCGTTAAAATTGATTTGCGTTAACGCGTTAGTAACGTGATATTTTTGACAGCACTAATTTAAATATATTTAACAGCTCCTGAAAATTTGGTTTTCTCCATGATTTAATTTCTGACCTTGTTGTAGTGATGAAGAGGTATCATCAAGCTGTGCAAGAGATGCAACATACTTGAGAGTGTCAGCCAGAAGGCAGTGAAGCAGTGCTTTTCAGATTGTTCTTAAATTGTGGTTAAGCTTGGTTCTTCAAAGTCTGCTCCTGCAGAGCTCCTGCTCTTACAGTCCATTTAGTAATTTTGACAGTCTACCATTTGAGAATGATGCAATTTGTTTTCAGCCGTTTCTGGGAAACCGTTCCACATTGGTAGATAAAAACTCTTCTTGACCATGATAAGTCACCACTGTGATGATAACAATAATGAGTTAGGCTAGATGATTCATCTGTCAGGAGGTCTGTTTTGCAGTTCTGCTATTTTACTCTCATCAGTCACAACACTTCCAGCTCTGCACACACAAACACAATCTATTTGCTTGTTTTATTTTTTTCACAAAACATATTACAGACAAAGACAACGTTCTTAGACCTGAAATGTGCGTCCACTCCCCAGGCTAGAAAAACACTATGATGCCAACTAAGCAGAGCGAAAAAGAAATGGTAGGCTGGTGGTTGGGGTCCTCATCAAGAGGTTTATGCCCAAGAATTTCAGGAATGTGATGTATGCAGCTTGGAGAAGAGCATAGACGACTGATCACACTTTATGCAATGGAACCCAGATGGGGCCCTGCCTGTCCTTCCCCTTTTGTTTATGTGTACTGAGTGACAGAGGGGGTTTCACTGCCGCAACTATGGGACTGCAGTTGTGGAAGAAAATCAGAGCCATTATACTTTTCAGAAAAATGAAGAATACGGTTCCTCCAAATAGAAAAGAGGAATCTGAACCTCAAAATCCAAATCTGTCAGGTTAATGTATTCAGCTCTAAGCTGTGTCTATGACACTTTATGAGTGGCTACTGTAACTGTAATACTTTTGATGGACACTTAATCTGCAGTAGGTAACATATACATATATATATATATATATATATATATATATATATATTAGGGTTGGGCGGTAATCCAGTAATAAGGTATCCCGTAGTATCTAAAAATAGCAACGGTATCAGTTTCATTACCGTCATTAAAAAAAATGCTGCGCATATAGGTCTATAGGGGTCTAACATAACTGTAGCATCATCATAAGAAAAATGAAGTCCACTCCGTTCAATGTATCTGGTTGAATTTTTACTCGAGGAAAAGGTAAGTGAGTACATGCTAAGAATGAACCCGAGCAGTCGTACAGACATACAAAATTGCCACCAAAACCGCTCTGACTTACCTGAACTCCCTCACTGAGGTTCGTGCTCCCTCCCACTCACTACGCTCTGCCCAGGAACAGTGCCTGGTGCTCCCACCTCCTAAAGGCCCCAGGTCTCTGGCTAGACTCTTTTCCTCTGTGGTTCCCTGGTGGAGGAACGAGTTACCAAACTCCATTCGTTCTGCCAAGTCCCTCTCGACCTTTAGAAAAAGACTAAAGACCAAGCTCTTTACTGAACACCTTGTTTAATACAAAAAAAAAAGAAAGAAAGAAACCCTCAATCAACTCTACGCACTTCTTGCATTACTTTGTAGCACTATCTCATAGCACCTATGTCCAGTTTGACCAGAAAGTTGCGTTAGGGCACTTACTCTCGTTGTTCTCTTCCATCTAGAACTTTACCTGTGATGTATGAAAATCTCATATGTACGACGCTTTGGATAAAAGCGGCTGCCAAATGACAAATTGTAAATCTTCAAATGTCTTGTTTCAGCCTCCCAAGAGCCCAAAATTTAAGGTTGGTCAGTTTCCAATTATATTAAACAAAGAAAATAAGCAAATCGGGGTGCCCCTACACCCCTATAGCTCAGCTCGTAGGGTGTGTGCCCCATGTATTGAGGCTGTTAGTCCTCTGCAGTGGCAGCAGGTTCGACTGCCGCAACTATGGGACTGCAGTTGTGGAAGAAAATCAGAGCCATTATACTTTTCAGAAAAATGAAGAATACGGTTCCTCCAAATAGAAAAGAGGAATCTGAACCTCAAAATCCAAATCTGTCAGGTTAATGTATTCAGCTCTAAGCTGTGTCTATGACACTTTATGAGTGGCTACTGTAACTGTAATACTTTTGATGGACACTTAATCTGCAGTAGGTAACATATATATATATATTAGGGTTGGGCGGTAATCCGGTAATAAGGTATCCCGTAGTATCTAAAAATAGCAACGGTATCAGTTTCATTACCGTCATTAAAAAAAATGCTGCGCATATAGGTCTATAGGGGTCTAACATAATTGTAGCATCGTCATAAGAAAAATGAAGTCCACTCCGTTCAATGTATCTGGTTGAATTTTTACTCGAGGAAAAGGTAAGTGAGTACATGCTAAGAATGAACCCGAGCAGTCGTACAGATGTTTTCACACAGGTATGTCCTGGCGCTCATTTAGGCGCATCTGAGCAGAGTACCGTTATCGTCCAAGCATACGGAGAAACTCCTCTGTTGAAAACCGTTTTTCTAGCCTTTTTTTCTGTTGCTATTGTTCTTAGCTCTCATAAAAGGACAAAATGCAAATAAAACAGTAAAATAACACTTCGGGCTGCTTAGCAGCTCCTCTGTAAGCGCTCTGCTCATTCATAAGACAAAGCGGTGAAACTAACTGCGTAGTTACGCCGGTCACTAGCTCAGCGACCCCCCCAAATTCACCATAGAAACACCAATGACGATCCAGAAGGAAGTAACCCCAGAGATAGGTTATTGCATGAAGAGCATTCTCTCCACTCTAGAAACCACCTCCTCTTTATGTAAACAAGCAGGACTTTCAGAAACTAACACAGAGTCATAGGAGATATTAGCAGCGTTTTTTCGGGCTGGAATATAACTGTTGACCACAAAACAGCAAAGGTAAGACATACTTTATGATTTAGTGAATTTTTTTTTCCTGCCACTCTGTGGCTGCTAGCTCTCCGAGTTATCGTCGCACAGTAAGGAGGCAGACATCTTCGTGATCATCAGACTCTCTGCTTTCATGTGATACCGGGCTTTTGAGGTTTGTGTGAAGTGGTTAAATCAGCAGTACCTGTACCTTTGACGTGCGCTATTTTCGTGTTTTCGTTACATGCACATATAATTTCGTGGGGTATGAATTATGTTTTGTTTAGGTGGCAATGCTTTGTAGAGGCTTTTAGCTGAGTTTCTCCCCGTCAGTCTGGTATGCTACTAGTTAGGATTGGTGCTTGAGCGTGAACATTGACCGTCTGAACTGCGCGCATGTCATGCTGCCCTGCAAAGTGATTTTTAGTCACGGTAATACCATATACCCCGGGAAAATGTGGGGAAAGTTTGACGGTATCAAAATTTGGATACCGGCTAACTCTAATATATATATGTGTATATATATATATATATATATATATGTGTGTGTGTGTGTGTGTGTGTGTATATATATATATATATATATATGTGTGTGTGTGTGTGTGTGTGTATATATATATATATACATATACATATATATATATACACACACACACACACATTCTTTTTGTGAGACTTGGATTGACAAGATTCACAGATTTGTTAAACAGACTTGGTGCACAGCTTGTGCGAAGAGCACTCAGGCGTGAGAGAATATTTAGAGATCGCTGTAATCCGTTCGAATTGTCTGAACAATCACTGTACGAAAGGTACAGGTTTTCGGGAGAGGGGTTACAATACATCTGTCAGCTGCTGGAGGCTTACATCAGTAATGTAACGCACCGCAACCACGCGCTGACTGTCCCGCAGACAGTGTGCATTGCACTGAGGTTTTTTGCCACAGGTAATATATTTCTTAGTGATGTTTGTAATTATTATGATGTCTTTAAATCCCTCGTTGGATGGGTTACAAGCAAGCCACAGATAAAATGCCATTAATCAATTATTTGTTTAAGTAAATCATGGATTGATTCATTCATTCATAGGTACTTTTATGTATTCTGTTGGCGATGCCGAAAACCTCGGGAAAAATACAGTATGTAGAGCTATTCATAAAGTCGTGGGGGCCCTGACTGAGCTTGTCGATGCATTCGTGGTGTTTCCCGGGCCACCTGCCCACGCAATGCATCAAAGAGGGCTTTTATGACATCGCAGGTAAGCAAGGTTGATGTGTAATTTGCATAATGTAGACTAAGCCCTGGGATGTTTGCCGTTGTATATTGTATTGTATATAGCCTCCAACATGTAGGCCTACATATACATATGCTACATGTATAAGATATAGTAAGCGTACTGACCACTTTGAAGTATATTTTTATACTTATGTTTGATTTGCTCCCATGTTCTCTTTGCTCCACTCGGGTTGCATCTGAAATAATAAGGCTACAATCACATGCCATAACGAAAAATTTCATACACACATACATTTATGGAACACACAAATGTTACTGCAGTCATACAAGTGCAGTCATAGTGGGGAAGTAATATTATAATGGCACTAACTTACGCATTGACACAGTCTGCGATTTTTTGCCAGCAATCCTTGCGCCGTTTGGCAGCTGCAACTGTGTTGCTTTTTGCCTGGATTATTAATTTATATTCCTCGTATTTATTAATTATTATTGTTTGCTCCTCCGTAGTGAAATATGCGCTTGGGCTGATTTTTCCATGTTTACGATTGGTCGCATGCAGCAAACTCTGCCCTTTTTATGTGAGCGTGCACAGATCTAGATCAGACAAGCCTGAATTGAATTAGTGAGTTGATAGCTGGCTTTATGGTACCGAAAATCCGGAGGGCGGATGTCTCGTTAAGTGAAGCCCGATAAGTAAGAGGAAGCCCGGCTAGGTTAATCAAGCTTTATGGTACAGGCCTCAGAACTTTAAAAGAACATGGAAATAAGTGGAAACAAAAACAGTACGTTAAATAGCACAAAACGCCATGGAATGCTTTGATACAGAAGTATACTTGATTTGCAAACATGGCTTAAAGCTGCAGTCGGTAAGATCAAGAAGAGAGCAGACAGCCTGAAATTTAGAACCAACAAAAGTTCCATGTCATTCCCCCTCCCTCTCCGCTGCACTCATGCCCTGCCTCCAAGCCCCTCCTCCCTGCGGTGTCTGTGCGGTTGCCAGTGACAACCAGTAACGTTAGCCTTAGCATCAGAAACAAGCTAAATGCCCAGCTGCTACATCACAGTTGCTAACATACCGTACGTGCTGCAGAGTTTTTACTGTAACAATCACCATATTAGCTTTATAGTTTTTTTGTTGTCTTAGCCGTATGCCGTTGTTGGCAGCGACGGTATGGGCAGTTTCTCCTTTGCGGGTGGCTGTTGCTCTACCATAGCTTTCACTAGCCTACTGGCAGCAGAGGGAGGGGGCAGTTTGCAGCGTGTGTGAGTATTGATTGACAGATGTCAGACACTCCCTCAGATGCTTCTCTGACTCTGATTGGTTGTTTTGTGGTGGGCACAGTGGATTCTTGCAAATTGCAGTGGAGCCATTTTTTTTCACAGATTGCATGTTTCATGTACTGCTCTCTGGGCATAGAGACAGTTTTAGCAAATGTGACAAAAATTACTTAACATTGCAGTAATGAGCTACATTGAGGGTGTAAAGTAATGTTGTAAAATGGTGGCACAGAGTATAGAGTATCTTTATCTTTTGAATAGCGACTTCCACAATTTTTCTAACTACACTCGGATGAAGATGACTTACCATCCCCTAATCTCTGTGTACTCCTGAAAGTTCAGTTCCACAGTGACTTTACACACACTTGAGTTTAAATGGGATAACCACAAACAAGCACTTGTACTGTATCACTTAGCATCAGTCTTCTATGTCTGCCCCAGTCTCTATTTGTGGTTCTGGTTACAATGCTACAGGAATTTTGATTTTAAAATATAGCCTGATGCAGCTTTAAAGGCAGAGATAAGCAGGTGAACAGCAACAAAAGCCTTCAGTTAGCTAAAAGAATATTTGCAGATAACTCTCCTGACATGCTTGTCATGAATGCAAACCATAGTCGTGTGTTTTTTATATTTGGCTATTTAAAAACTTCCATTGTTGAGGACCAATTTCCAGTCCGTAGTTTTTGAAAGACAACTACTGACTCAAATTCTGCTAGAAGCCTCCCTCCCAGAGACTAGACTCCATCAGTTGAGCTACTTGAGAGCATGCCCAAGCCAGCTGACTGTTAGCCCTCCACATACAGGAATGGAATCAAATAATTTAATCAGCTGACTCTCACAGACCTTCCAAATGTTATTGGGTCTAATGTACCAAATTCTGATAATAAAAGGAGTCATTTCCGGGAGGCTGTGACAGCTCCTTTTCC
Source organism: Chaetodon trifascialis (assembly GCF_039877785.1). Lineage (NCBI taxonomy): Eukaryota > Metazoa > Chordata > Actinopteri > Chaetodontiformes > Chaetodontidae > Chaetodon > Chaetodon trifascialis. The sequence goes on from NC_092073.1 coordinate 1,827,318, forward strand.
AGTGATTGTGCATGGGAAAAATGCTTTTTGGGCCAGTGAGCGTCACCTTACGAATGTGGGAGTGCAATACCCTGTGCAGCCGCTGAGCAAATATCACTGCACAGCCCAGCTCTGTCAAAGTACAAGATGAAACATACCTCAGGGTCCTTGTCATGGTTAGAGAGGGGCCAGGGAAACTATTAGACAAGCTAGTTTTGAGCAGAAAAAATAGTTTTATACATATGTGTATTGTTGGGAAAATCACCTGTATCAACATCATATACCCGCAAAACTCTTTGTTACGTTGTGTCCAGCATAAAGGGAAATAATTTAGTATGGAGTTCCCCCAAAAGATCTACTTGGAGAGACTTGAAACTTTTCTAACCATCACAGTGTACATCATACCATCTGTCCTTGGCTGTTGTCAAGGTTACACATATTTGTAACCTCGTTAACAGTGAAGTGATGACTTCACTTCTCTTTTACATTGAAAGTACATATGATGTTACTTGTGGTAGATTACCATTGCTGCACTGATGGAAAAAACTTTGAAAAATGACAAGTGCTCAAATGACAGCATGCTTTAAAATGGTGAGCAGTGATGTAAAGTACATGTAATTTAATCATTGAAAACATGCAAAATCTGTCACAGCCTTTTATTGACTCTGATTCACGTCATGTAATGTACGCGATGAACATGCAAGCATGTTTATGTACAATTTTGAGCAGAAGATAGGAGGGTTGAGCACTTGATGGTGTGTCCTTTAGATATTTCCTACAACCCCAACACCCAGCAGTTATCTATAATATCTCTCTCACACACCATTCATGTTCAAGTTTCTTCATTTTAACCAATGAAACTTGCCTATTTTGCAGTGCACCCTCCAACTGCATTGCGTGCCTTAATTGCTATTTCAATAATAGAAAGCGTTTATAATCATACTACTGCTACGTGGCAATCTGGTTCTAGAACAGCAAACGTACAAAAACACAGAGTAAATGAGTAGCCATGCACAGGCCAGGGAGCAGCGACACAGCCTCCTCCCGACACGATCTGGATGTTTCTAAACTCTTGACAAGGCAAACATTACACATCAGCACATCATCAAAATAAGTTCCTATAACAGTTTTTACGTATGACGACATTTTAAAAGCGCTCCTGCGATCCGGTCGATAAACAAAGAGGAACGAAAGTGTGTTTCCCATCATCGAGGGCAAATCGTGCTAACGGCAAACTGTCTTCAGACTCTTCGCTTCATACACGGTTGGCAGTAGTACATAGAGTTTGGAGAACCCCGTCAAAATGTAGGAGTCGGACTTCAATTTGTTGCAGACTACACCCAATCCCCCAGGTAGACCTCAGTCCTCCGCTGAAATCCCATCTGCTAAGCTCGGCACACATTCCTTTCTCCTGCCTTTGTTGAGCGGTCTCATTATTCAAATTCTGTAGCAGCGAAGTGCAAAAGAAGCTACAGAAATTCGTAAACGTCAGAAAGTTTTGACAGCGTCTGCATTGAAGCTAACGGTCCTAAAACAGCCGCTCTGATGAACAGAATGCTGTTCGGCGTGTAGCTTTGTCAATGGGAGAAAGACCGAGACGTAATAGCCTGTGGTAATGAGAACAGGACGGACACAGCTGTGATACCAAAGCCTCTCCGAACCTTTTAAAACGTCTGAAAGATGTTTTCCCTCTGAGACACAAAGGTACAGACAAGACTGGAATACTTACTTTGCTCCTCACTTCAGCAGACAATCCGTAGGCTGGCCCCTTGTTAAAATGTGCCATTTTCTTGGTTTTGCACGTTAACCCAAAAGATTATCCTCAGCTACAGAGTAGCACAGAGAAGGTGGTGGGAAAGTCCTTTCAAGCGGCGGGTGCTTCGGTCCCCTGGAACAGCCAGACAAGGAGGAAAGTTTTCCGTAAGCTTTGCAGACAAAACTGCCAGAGTCTCACTCCACCATCTGTAGGACAGGGCTCAGATTGCAAAAAAAAAAAAAAAAAAAACCTCGTCAAACGGTTGATGTAGCCACAACAGCCAATCAGAGCAGCTGTCGGACACTCCCTCCCTTGGTCCTCTTAAAGTATGTGTCATACTACAGTCATTAGTGAATACTAATGCTAATGTCTGCAGTAACAGTAACTGATGCAGATACTGATTCATGACAGCATGGATAAGCCTCCATGAAATAACATCAATGGAACTGCCGTGGCCTGTAAACTTCAGTGACTCCAACGACTGTTTCATTTCAGTGACGTCACGCTCAATACCATAAAGTCTCAAATCTAATATTAACAAACACATATTGCATTGAAATCAGTGAAATGACTCAAAAACTCAAATCTCAGGGTTTCATTCACTTCTGAAGAATGGGGAAGACTTTGCCCAGTCTCTTTAGCAATGTAAGCCAGTAAGATTCAAAATTATACAATTCTGTGTTTAAATTTGCATTGTATGACCACTGTGAGGTCCTTGCCCATTGATAGCACATTTAATCATTTTGAAACTTGGTTCCTCCTACAGGTAAAGTTCTATGATTATCCATTATAATGGGTAAATGGGTTCAGGGGTGTTTTAGGATTAGCAGCTGTGGATGTTTAAGGGTTCTGATGTTGATAGGAGGTACTACCAATTTACTGAAGAATGTGAAAAGTATTATGGTTCAGGTTCTGAAGTGCAGGGAAACCTTTCATATAAAATACTCTGAAGAGCAGGCTAGTGGTGCAGACCACAAACTAAAGATGGGGTGAGAGCAGCATTCTGTCACTCTAGTTAAATTGTGAATTCTGTTGTTGAAATTGCAAAATTGAGAGGTGCAGCAACTTTTCTGTTTATTGACTGTGTGGCATCACTAAACTTAAACATCACTGAACTTAAACATCAGTACTCACTGCATACTTTAAAGTATTCATGAGTAATCAATGTTGACAAAATTATTTTGTCATTTTGTAATCAAGAAACTAATATGCCATTCAGTGTAAGCTGCCTAATGTCAGGTTATTCATTATTACTCCTATTAATAATGGAGTCTCTAAAGAGGGTCCCTTACATATGTAAACTGTATATGTAGTTTGCAGCTCTGTTATCCCTGTGTTATGTTCACTTTTTGGACCCTTTGGTACTGTTCGGGTCAAATTGACCCAGGATATTATTGTTGGTTTTAAAAGAAATATAAAAATAAAAAAACTCCAACATATATTGTTTTTATCTCAATTTTATCTCAATTTATCTCAATCTCAATTTATCTCAAGCAATATAGATAACATACATGATAAATGTTTTCAATTAATCTCTGCTAGATAACATTTAACAATGGAAGTGTCATTCGTTTTTTTTTTGTGATTAAGTTATAATGTATGTAAAAAAAATCCACTATAATAAAGCCTTATGCTTATCTATGAAAAAATGAAATGAAACAATGTTTTCATTGATGTTTTTTATTTTAAACTTACATTCTCAATTGATTTTCATCTTTATCTTATTATAACCAAAGCTGGAGAGCAAAAACAGGTGAATAACAACAAAGGGAACATGAACCATAGTCTGACTGTTACATGAATGAATGAATGAATGAATGGATGAATGGTTATGAAATACAAATAGAACACATGGAGCACAGAACATGAAGGAAACGTGCACTGTCTAAACAACACATGATGCACAGAACTTGAGTGTGTGTGTACTACAGGTGTACTTTTTGCATTTGCTGCATGTGGTCTGTGTCACAACATGAAGGAAGTGTGTCTAAACTTCTACATTATCCTCGTATTCTGAAACATCCTCCTCTTCCATTTCACTATTCACTATTAGCTCCAAGGAAGGAATCTTTTGCTCATATTGCTGGTGGAGATTGTGGGTGAAGTGACCTATGATGTATGATACATCTGGTACAGTAAGAGAAAATTTTCCCAGGTTCCAATGTTTCAGAGGGTAAAAAGAGCAGGAAAACCTGTATCGTGTGCGTGTGTGTGTGCGTGCATGTGTGTGCGTGCGTGCGTGTGTCTGTCTGTCTGTCAGGCGCTGTATGCATGCGGGTCAAATTGACCCAAACATCCTATGAAGGACATAGATGTGTAGGGGTATTGTATCATGTCAAGTCATTTTTTTCTTTCTTTCACATGTTCTTCACATAAAATAAGCCAAGGCCATGGAGTTTCAGGTCAAAATGTCATATGTTTGTGTCATTTTTCTTTTAGTAAAAATCTGAAACGGGTCAATTTGACCCGAACACCACATAAGTCTTATGTGACACCGGTCACCCAACCGGTCGAGGCAGATGGCCGCCCACCCAGAGTCTGGTTCTGCTCGAGGTTTCTGCCTGTTAAAAGGAAGTTTTTCCTCGCCACTGTCGCCAAGTGCTTGCTCATGGGGGAATTGTTGGTTTCTTTGTAGATAAAAGAGCTTGGTCTGTACCAGCTCTATATGGAAAGTGTCCTGAGACAACTTCTGTTGTGATTTGGCGCTATACAAATAAAATTGAATTGAATTGAATTGACATTATTTTGCTCTGCCTATGAGTTCTTTTATGGGTCACAGACTCATCTCTCTCCCAGTGCTCACTCAATCAGTAACTTTGCCAGTGTCACAATCCAGTCATCTGTAATCATTCTCTACCAGCTAAATATTGGATCAGTTTCTCTGTGAGGCCTGGTGTGTGTTTCCACAGATACTCAGAGATCTAGTCTATTTTGTGCCTCCTCCTTCCTCCTCCTCTTTAGTTCAGCAAATAATCTTAGAGATCTTCCTGCCAAGTGCTCTATCCAGGAACAGGAAACACAGCACAAAGGAAGAAAAACAGAGCAGTGACAATGCCACAAACACCATAAGACCAGCATTTGAAAAGCTTTCAAAAGCAGTGCAATAGCATTCCTTGGTTAATTTAGGCAAAAAGTTGTTTTGTCAATTGATGTTAAAATTTGGCAACAGTAGACGATTCTGTTCTATTGGATTGCCTTGAAAAGTGGGTTGGCACCAGGGATACTGCTCTAAACTGGTTTTAATTGTATTTATCAAACAGAACTTTTCAGTAGAAGTCAGTGATGCCTCCTCTTCTGTCACCCATCTGACCTGTGGTGTTGCACAGGGCTCCACCTCTGTGTGTACATGCTGCCATAGGACACATTATACATAAACACACTATTCAGTACCATTGTTATGTGGATGACACACATTTATGTCCCATTAAAAATAACTTCAAAAGTCTTCTCCCAGTTAACTGAAATTAAATCTGAAATTATTTGTTTTGGTGCTCCACCGTCTATCCCAATTTCACAAAAGCATTTCAGCTCCCTGTCTACAAATGTCAAACCTGCAGCCTAAAACCTGGATCTAATATTCAACAGTGACCTTTCATTTGAAAAACAAGTTACACAAGTTATTCACTTCATCTTTACTTTTGCTTTGCTCCACATGGAACTCTCTCCTAGATTGTCTTTAAAACTGGACTGTGAAGATGTAATTTTGCCAGCATTTAGAGACAACCATGGATTTAAGAGACTCATATCTAGAGAGGTCTTTTATTACACCATGCGTTGGAGTTGTCTTTTTGAACACTTAGAAACTGCTCTGCTGCTTTCTCTGGTGACTTTCTATATTTTACAAACTAGGATTAGCATTAAACCTGGATTAACCATGATTTCTTTTCTAATCTTAATGCACCAAGCTTTAAAACTCAAATGAATTCACTCTTTTACATCTCAGTTCAGTCAACTGTAAACTAAGGTTTATATCAGAAGTTATTCTGACCTCTTCAGTCCAGGTTTAAACTGACTGACTGACATCTGACCGTAGCTGTTGTACTTTCCATTTATCTAACACAATTGTAATATCCCATATCTAAATTATTTCATTGATTTCGTCTGTCTCACAATATACACTGCCTGCTTAATGACAGCTGCACGTTAGCAGCAGTAGTAGCTTCAGTCCATACAGTGTCTACACAGGATGCAGTGCTGTGTGTCAGTCACCTGATCTGGCAGCAGAAATCAAAACATGGCTACACACAGGGTGCGGTCACGTTACACTCCCATTCTTTGAATATTCATATCGCTTCACATTCACTGCTATTGAAGGCCAAAAGATAAACACATTCAAATGTACATTTCCTGTTATGGGTGATGTCCAGCTGACTCCAGTGGATTCGCAAATGAAGTTCAACTTTGAACCCTGATGGACCTTTTTTGGAAATGGAGAAGTCATAGTTCCATTGTATTTCATTACCACATTCAGGACAATATTACACAACTGGACTATGGACTAACTATGGTCCATCTCACACACGACTGACAGACCAGATATCTACGCTTCTACTTTAATCAGTCCAGCTGTCTATATAGGCAGTATACAGCTCGTGTTACATCCGTTAACAACATGAAACACATTTTCATGCTTTAAGTGGATTTTATTTTACACATTTTACAATTGTGTGTTTGAATCTGACTGCTGCCAATCCTACATGGGTGACCCAAACTCAATACCGTGCCTGAACACAGCCACAGAGACAGAATGCTGAAGCTGCTGCTCTGCCAATATGCTAACACTATGACTCCTGTGCAGACATGGTGTAAATCTGATATCTTAAAATAACAAATAAATAGATTAACACAGGGTTGCATTTACTCGCATACAGCACAAATTAACCAGGACATTACATGGTCTACACAGACAACTGTCTGGATTAGAATTATATAATGAATTAATTATATATATGAGAAAAATATGTTATGAACCCCATTTCTCTTAATCTGGATACTTAAAAATAATTTTAGCCTTTTATTAAGAAAAGCCAAAAAATATATATTTTTCAGGAAAATTCATCCAGGCTTCTAAAGATATTAAGTCATCATGGAACCTCATGAATCAATTATGAAATCGAAAAAAAGATCCTGTTGTTGGGCCATCTGAGATGATGTTGGGGAGTGATGGAATTCATAGCTGGGAGAATGCCGATGGTTTTCACAATTTCTTTGTGAACCTAGGACTTTCTTTAGCTTTCTTTAGATTCCAACTGATTTAATTACAGGTAAATTTTCACCACTGTGATTTCAAGCCACCGACTGCAGAGGAAATACATAGTATCATTATGAAGTTATGAAAAAGATTCTGAAATTCAATCATGGATCCACTGTCCTATATTTTTTCCTTATCCTTACATTCAATCCATACATTGTGCCACATGATCTCAAAGTTGCTAGAGTTACATCCATTTACAAACCAGGTGACAACAATATTTTTAAATTACCGTCAAATTTCTATACTTCCTCTTAAATCAAAAGTTCTGGAAAAGCTTGTCTATGCAAGAATCTCAAAGCACTTGGTTGAGAACAACATCCTGCATAAACATCAATATGGTTTCTGGGAAAAATATTCAACAGAAATGGCATTGATACAGCTTGATAACAAGATTTCTATGGCCATGGACAGGAAAAAAAAATTTGCTCTTGGCATCTTTTTAGATCTATCCAAAGCATTTGATACAGTTGACTATAAAATCCTTATTTCCAAGGTCAATAAATATGGACTACAAGATGTTGCACTCAAATGGCTTAAAAATGATTTAATCAACAGAGAACAATTTGTATCCATAAATGGACACACCTCAAATAGATTGAAATGACCTTGTGGATTCACATTGTAATTGGATATATTTAATCCAAAACAGATTTCTGAGATTGATCACAAACTCAAGCCCACAAGAGCCATCAGCACCTTTGTCTAGGAAATTTAAAATCTTGTCCCTTCATCCTGTAAATACTTATCGAATGTGTGTTTACATTTAAATTAATGTATCATAAGCATAACTTTCCAGATACATTTCATAATTTCTCCTTTTTATCATCACAGATTCATTCATATCCAACAAGACGTTCAAATGACTTTTATTTACCTTACTGTTACACTTCATAATTTTTTCCATCAAATTTAAAGGTCCTTATCTCTGGAATTCACTAAATCCATATTTTAAGTCATCATCTTCTTTAAGAATTTTCAAATCTCATTTAAAAAAGTATCTATTTAAATAGATCTTTGAGTAACTGACCACAATTTCACTTCACACGTATATCTATTTTGATCATGTTTCTTGATTATTTCTATTTTATCTTGTTTTTTTGTCCTTTTCCTCTATTGTTATACATAACATATTGTTGTTTGCTGTTTGTGTGTTTGTTTTTCTTCAGTTGCTGTTGTACTGGTTGTTTTACTGTTTTAGTGTCTCTTCAGCGACTTTGAAATGAAGGTGAGGACTCGTATAAGCCCTCTTGGGCTTCTTTCCTTTCCTCCCTCTCCTCTCCTTCATGTGAATATCTATATGTCAACCTATGTGCAAATAAATAAATAATAATAAAATAAAACAAAACAAAACCAGTAGCTGCTGAGAAACTTACTGTGGACCACAGTTGGACACAAAGACTGATAACATCACTGTTCCTACAGTATGCCTCATAGCTAATTGGGACACACAATGTACCAAATTGTCTAGTATTTTAAAATACTGTTTTCACCACAGCTGAGTAGTGGACAAAATTTCATTTTCATGTCAATTCTTTTTCAACCAGCAGCAGAAAGAAACTGTTGCAAAGTGCACCGTGAAACAGTACAGTAACACCATGTATACTCTGGTGTTGTACCTTGCACTGTTTGTTGTTTGAATTGAGCATTTATTCATGATCATTACAACAAATATTAAAATGTGTTTTGATCATATAGTTGTGTCTACTAGATTTTTGTCACACTATTCTTCCAAGGAAAATTGATTTGGGATATTTGTCCCTCAGAGAGGACCACTGTACGAAGAAATAGTCTGATATTGGGTAGAGGATCTTCCCTGTGAGTGACAGTGTCTGCACCCGGCAGATACTTTCAACATAAACTATCAAGACTTTCTTCAGTCCTAGAATTCCAAGGAGGAGTCCTGCCACACACAGGGGAACGCAGGTCCCCGGGCCGTTACACAGCACCTGAAACAACATGGGGGGGGGTGACAGAAAGTGGTTATAGGAACAATACTGTAGCTCCCCTTCAGTCGCATTCACGGACACAAGGTGTTCTTTGTCAACAGGCATTTATTTGTATCAAGCATGCTGTGAGAACTAAACAAAATACAGAAATCATAAAAGTCAATTTGGTAAACTTTAAATAAAAATAATATTCTCATGGAGAACAGATATTAAAAGAAATCTCACAAACATAAGACAGCTTTTATAATTCACACACCTCAAAACAAATGTGCCTTCAAACCAAAAATAACAAACTGAAACGTAACCGGGCTGCGCACACTGACGCTACCAATCAATTATTCATTACACCGACATTAATTAACATGACGCGGCAAGAAACACTACAGCACATACCTCATTGGCCGCATTAACTCAAAGGGAGAAAACAGTACACTTCAGTCTTTGCAGGTCGTCATCTTACAGGTCTTCAAAACAATTAGCATCAGCATCTTAACTTGACATCTTCCTCCTTTCTACAGGTGCTTTCCCGACGTGTGGTAGCGGAGCGTGCTGCAATCAACTATAACCTGCCCCTCCATGAAGCTCCTTAACATTCGTTCCGCTATGAACAATTTAGCAGGATTTCAGACGTCTGAATATTTAAATTACATTTATGGCAAACAACAAAACATTTTTAATATTTTTAACCTTAACTTATTCTTGTTTTTTAAAATGCAAATTATTAATGAATTTGAATGATCTGAAATGAACGTATGGATTAAATCAGTTGGCTCTGATGGCAGCTACAAATACAGTACAGTGACAGATTGCAAACTGATTTGTTTCTCATCCAGATATCGAGTTTTTCTGGTTTTCTATGACAAGAAGGGGTGTTAATTCAGTGGGGATCCTACTTTTACCCAGTTGTGTGCCAGTGTAGAAAGAACAGTAGAGTGCATGTGAAAATATCTGGGTTTAGTCAACTATGCACATATTTTAATATGTTCGTGTTTTTTGTAAATACCTACAAACCTATGTTTTCACTGGTTCACAATTAATCACTTTTGTAGAGTTGTACCCAACAGGTATCTGTTTTTTCAAAGTATGAATAATGATGAACTACTGTTGTATCAAAGTGTTGTAAAACAGGTTAAATTCCGGTGATTAAAATACATGACTTGCTATCTGTATCAAAACTAGACTTTGACTTAAGTATGACATATTTCACAGTTACTGAATTTTCTCTTACTTTTTGTTGTTAAACAGCAGACAAGTTTGCATCTTCAAGGATTCTTAAAATCCATCCATCCATCTTCTATACCAGGTGGTATAGATTGCGGGGGGTGCTGGAGCCTATCCCAGCCGTCAACAGGCGAGAGGCGGGGTACAGCCTGGACCGGTCGCCAGTCAATCGCAGGGCACAAACACACAACCATTCACACTCACACTCAGGGACAATTTTACAGTCACCAATTAACCTAATGAGCATGTCTTTGGTCTGTGGGAGGAAGCCGGAGTGCCCGGAGAGAACCCACGCATGCACAGGAAGAACATGCAAACTTCACACAGAAAGGCCTGACCCGGGAATCGAACCAGCAATCTTGTTGCTGTGAGGCACGTGCACTACCTGCTGCGCCACTGTGCAGCACGACACTTAAAATCCTTCTATTTTAATGATACATCAAGAAAAAAAATCCCACTTTGGTTCCACTGCTCACACCTTACACCTACATCTTGTGATGAGGGGGGATAGGTAGACATTAATTCATTTTAGTCAAAAAGGCTACAGCTAGAGAATAATAAAGGAGATGATTCTCTGTGTGTTTGTTGTTGAGATCTTAGGATTTGGAGGGTCACGGGGTACGTTTCAAGTCAAACATAACTGAGCTGAACTGTCCCTCAACACTCTGAATACATGCGGTAAACACAGTCTGAAGATCAAAAGGGCAACAACAGCAGACTAACTAACAGTATGCATGTGACTCAGAGGCAACAGTTAAGGCAGCTCAGTGAGTCTCAAAGAATGAGGGGGAGCGGACTCGGACGAAAAAGTGACCTCAGGGCTGAAGGAGGCTGAGGGAGTTTGAGTTTACAGGAAACCAGACAGAGCTGCTCTGGAGTCTGGAGAAGTCATCAAACAGTTCCACAGTACAGGCACAGCACCACAGCAATATCCTCTCCACAGTGCTCTGGAAACTTCATATAACTGCCCTGCACTCTGTATTCACAAAAGCAGAACAGTTCCATCATTTATACAGCTCAATCAGATGTAAGCATCAAGACTACTTGTTAGTGTAGTTGCTTACTTGTTAATCAGTATTCCTGAGGTTAAATAAACACGACTGCACATTGAAAGAGCAGTTGTCATGGTATATTCAGTCTCTTACCTGCTGGCATTGTCTTCTCATCAGCTCACCTGTGCCCTCAGTACTTTTCCACACTCAGCCACGCCTACCTGCCTGCTCACACACCTGAGGTTCATGGCAATCAGTGCAGTATTTAAGCTGCTCTGCCACACTCACTCTTTGCCAGACTGTTAATGTGCCCATGCAAGACTCTCCAACTATTTCATATGGACTGATCTCCTGTTGCTGAACCTGCCTGTTTCTGACCACGCCTGTTTTCCTGTTCCAGTAAATGTCGGTAAATATCACAGCCTTTTGTCCCTGATCACGAGTCTTGCCTTACGCTTCCTGGATCTTTGTTTGCCTGAGACTGTTTGGTGTATTCCACAAACACTTAAAGAGACTTGTTGGCTGTGTCTCAATTCAGGGGCTGCATCCTTTGGAGGACCAAGCCTCCGCGGCCCACGGAGGCCACGGCCTCGGAGGCTCCTCTGTTGGCCACATCAACTATCGGTAAATGGGATGGTCTAGCCTTTGGAGCATTCCCTGATTGCGTCGCGACGTCATAACGTCTTCCCTACTAACCCGGGAAAAACACACGTACAAAGACAAAAATTTAACAGACAACAGACGACACAACAGAAACATAACAGACAGACAACAATGGAGCCAGAGGTTTTGCGACACCGGCGGCTCATTTATCTCCGACTGGGAGAGCGCCGTGTGAAGGTAACATTAACCGGCTATTTTAACTCATATTAATGTTCATTTATAGCTACCAGAGTTCGTGGTAATTAATATACCCGTTAATAAACGATACCGTTTAGTGACAAACGAAAAAATGACACGTGTCATTTAACCATGAGACTTGATACAGGGTTCTGTATGCTGTAATTTTAATGCTATGTTTTCAAGATCTGAAAAGTGCTTGAATTGAATAGTTAAATGTGTACAAACCCTGTAAATAACCCTGGCTTAATTCAATAGCCTTGTGTTATTAAACATCAGAACCATATTGAGAAGCCAAAGTGTGATAGATGGAGAAATGAAGCATTATAAGCTTTAACATTCGCTAGAGTTGTCGTATCAACTAAAATTCTGTTGCTCTTGTTTAATCCTCCTGTTCTTACCCTCCTTTCTCCATCCAGGCAAGGGCGATGTACTGCTGCATAAACCTCAGTGTTCCTGTTCTGCTATTATTTTTTCAATGATCATGACACCAGACAAGATTTTAGGCTGAGCAGAAAGTCCCTGGCGGTGCTGCTGGAGCTTCTCCACCAGGAAAGGCGACACAGATGGGGTGCCACAATAGAGACCTTGGTCTGTCTCTTCTGGCTGGCAAGTGGGACATCCTCCAGTTGTGGTGGCAAGGGTGTTTGGGATGCCTTGCTCCACTGTTCACCGCATCGTCCATCGAGTTATTGAGGAGGTGGTGGCCATTCGCCACAGGGTCATCTACCTCCCCAAGACCACAGAAGACCTGGCGGCAGTAACTCAGGGGTTTGCAGGGCTGGCAAGACACAGAGCTTTTCGAAAAGCTGCTGGAGCAATCGATGGCTGCCATGTGAGGATCAAGCCTCCAAGCGGTCCTGATGGTCACTGTTATTGGAACAGGAAACTGTTTGCTTCAATAATCTTGCAGCACCACCAGGGACTCAGCTCAGCCTCAACTGTATATATGTTCTCTGTAAATCTACAAATCTCTGTAAATCGTAATTTCTGCTTATCTTTTGTAAATAGTTGTACATTTTAAGAATGCCCACTTGTAAATAGAAGTATTCATATTGTATCTTTGTAAATATCACAGAAAAAATAAACTAATTGTGTTGTCACTGAAAAGTAGTTCAAAAGTCTACTTATTTTGTAAATAAGAAATGGAATAGGTAATGTAACGAGGTTATAAGATTTTAATTTAGAACACAATATTTTTAATTAACAATTTAAATCTAACAACACAGAACATAATAAAATAGGGAAAAAAAACATTAAAAAAAATCTGCACCTGTCAATCATTTTTTGCAGGATTGTTCTAAACATGAGTGAAGCATGACAAGGTAAACACACAAGATCACATTATCATAGTACAGATTCATAAAAAGTGACATCAGGACAGACATAAAATTCCCACCCCCATCCAAAAACAACATTCATTTGATGTGATCCAAAGATTATATTTGTACTTTGGTCTTTGTACAGGATTTGGGTTCCTTTATGTAACTTTCACATACAAATACAGTATGTATAGAGAACAAATGGGCTATTCATTTATGCCTCAACAGTTACCTCCATCCGAGTATGGCCGTGTTTTTGGCCCCGGTAAACGGGTGGTCATTTTGACCACGGAGTTTAATAAACTCCTCCGTCTGCTCCCTGCTCACAAAATGACATGTAAAGCATATTTTCTGTTATGTCACCAGACAAAATTATTGTTCGATATAATAACGACAATAACAATAATAATGGTGCTGCTGGTGCTGTTGGTCGCTATTGTTAAAAAAAAAACAATCGGTGCGCAATGCATCTTGGGATATGGCAGGCCGCGAAGGATAGTAGCGATGCATCCTCCGAAAACAGGGAAAAGGAGGACGCATTTGTCGGCTGCATTTGGAGGACCCTTCAAATTTAGACGAATTGGGACAGCCTTCGCGCAGCACTATGACGTAATCAGCCTTTAAATGCATCCTCCGAAGGACGCAGCCCCTGAATTGAGACACAGCCACAGACTTGGTATTCATTTTTCTGCCTGTGACTGCTTGGTGTTTTATTCACTGTGCTTTACTAGAGACTGTTTTGTTGCTGCTTACCTGGACCTGCCAAGTCTGAGATTAAAGTTGATATCAGCAATATCTGTGTTGTGGTGGTTCTGCACTTGGGTCCCAAACCCCCATGTTACAATACAGTCATTGGCCAGTCATTCCACCTCATCATCAGATCACTTTGAGAAGATTAAGGGCATCCCCCAGCACCATGAGCCCTTGATAGTGTCTAAAGCTGCTGCAGCCAAACAATCCGCAGTAGCTGGGAAGCTGGTGCTGGATGAGTTAACCGCACAAATCCAACGGCTAATTGACGCTTGGACCCAGCGGGTGGCTCTGCCAGCTCCAGCCCCTGAGTGGGCTAGCCGCCAGCCAGCTAGTCTCCTGTCAGCTCCAGCCCCGGAGAGGGCTAGCTTCTGGCCTGCTAGCTCCCTGCCCGTTCCATTCCCTGATTTGGCTAGCCACAGGCCTGTCAGCAGCTTGCTAACTCCAGCCAACAAGGTAGCTAGCCAACAGCTTTCTCACCTCCAGTCATGTCTAATAGTCTATTACTATTATTATTATTATTATCACATAATAACAAAAATGTGATACATTCCAGTTTTAAATTGTTGACAAAAAGTTCTGCCATCACCTTCATAGCATTGTCAACCACACAGACAGCGGTGCTAAACAAATACTCTTAAGGCGCTTACTATGTATATGGGCACATTGTGCAGCAATATGTGTGTGTGTGTGTGTGTGTGTGTGTGTGTGTGTATACATGTATGTATATAGAAAGAGAGACAGATATAAATATAACTTATAGCAAGGCTCTAAGTACATTAGTGTACCAAAAATATTGCGTTAACACATTAACGCAAATCAATTTTAATAGCGTAATTTTTTTTAATCGAGAGATTAACGCTCGTTGTGACCTAGTGAACTTGTAGGTTTTTATAAGCTGTGGCCCCTGCTAGTAACGTAAGAAAAACTACTACTACTGATATCTTACGCTCCAGCTCCTCCGCTGTGAGGCCGAGGGATTCTCAAGTCAAGTCAACTTTATTGTCAATGCTGCTATATGGACAGGACATTAACAGAGGCCGGCACTTGATGATCATAAACCCCACGAAGGGTGAACAGTAGTAATGGGCATGCCAGTTCTTTTAGATGTACTGAATCACTAGAATCAGTTCACTAGGAAGATTCGTTCAAAAGATTTGTTCACCAAATCATTCAGTGCATGGCAGAAGGAGCCTGCGACTCCTGAATTGATATACAGCTGAACAGTTCAGGTTTCAGTTCAGTTCACAGCTTCCAGGACTGGGAGACGAGAGTGTTGTGACTGTGTTGCTTTGACAAACACATTTGTAAATATAAAACTCGTTTATAAATCATGTTTTAAGTGTCCTGTCCTATGGTATGCTATTTAACTGGTCTACTCGGCAAATTGGGCTCAGCGAGTGATCCGTTCACTGAACGTATACCCCACAGTACATTCAGTGAAGGATTCATACTGAATATGCACCGTTCCCTCGCAAATTGTCACAATGAGATGATCAGACAGTCACGCATTTTCTCAAACTGCCCGGATACCCCCGCCCTTTCCCCGCTTCCGCCTCCTCTCGCACCGCCTGCTGCCCTTCCTCTACGTGTGCTCTGCAGTAGTGGGGGTCGGTGTCGAAACGTGCTGGCGGCGTGTGCCGGGTTTAATTTGCATATTGCTGTGTTGCCAAAAAGAGTCCCACGGCTGTATGTGCGCATTGGGACAGACAAGCGCTACGAAAACATAAAATCACTCGAACACACCAACCAAGACAAACACGTAGACACCACATTACAGGCATCGGCATAACCAGAAGCTGCATAAATAGCCATGTGGTTCCCTTTTAACGTGCAGCTGATTGGCCGAAAAAAGAACAGAAGCATGTGAATAGCCAAAGAAAGCCAGTATGCTAATTTACTGTTGAATCACCACACCCCCAACTAGGACCGTGAATTTCCGCTGAAACAACCCAAATTCAAATACAAAGTTTACAGTTTTAAGGCCCCCAATACTGTTATTTTCAACTGCATATTCTGCAATCATGATCACGACCAGGCTGGACTACTGTAATTCTCTGTATGTTGGCCTCGATCAGTCTTCTCTCCGCCGGCTGCAGTTGGTCCAAAATGGTGCCACTCGGCTTTTAACTGGGACTAGAAAGCGGGAGCATATAACACCAGTCTTGGCATCGCTTCACTGGCTTCCTGTTCATTTTAGAATAGTTTTTAAGGTTTTATTTCTTGTTTTTAAAGTTTTACATGGGTTGGCCCCACCTTATTTAGCAGACCTTATTCAGGTCCACAAACCTATTAAAGACCTGAGGTCGTCCAGTCAAGTGGTCCTGGAGGTCCCCAGATCCAGACTCAGGACTAAAGGTGACCGAGCCTTTTCAGTGGCAGCCCCTAAACTTTGGAATAGCCTGCCGCTGGACATTAGGGCTGCTCGGACTATGGAATCTTTTAAGTCCCAGCTGAAGTCCCATCTTTACTCAGTGGCTTTCAGTTCGGTTGGGCGTTGACATCCTGGCTGCATATATATTGCCTTTCTTCATGTTATGTTCATGTATGTTGTCTTTGTAGTGCTTAGAAGTCTGTAAAGCACTTTGGTCAACTTTGGTTGTTTTTAAATGTGCTATTTAAATCAAATTGACCTTGACCGTGACCTTGCAAAAAAAAAAGTGCTTTTTTTTTTTTTTTTTTTAAATCGATTTTTCGTTGTTTACTTAACTTGCGCTGGCCGACTTGTTGCTGGTTTTCTCGTGGCGGGTCACAAATGACCGCGCCTAACTGTTCAACACAGAGTTGCTCGACTTCGCTGGGCTAGGGAGCACAAAAGAATACAGTTTAGGGATGCACAGATCCAATATTGGTATTGGTATCAGTCCCAAATTGAAGAAAATTCTAGATCGGGTATCGGTGACAATGGGCCCAATACATAGGGGCCGATCTATTCACTCTAACGCTAGGCTATAAGCGTTGTGAGTGGCGTTGTGCGCAAGCAAAATGCAGTGCTAAAGCGCACACAATGTGGACCTCATTGATCTATTCAAAATAGAGCAAGCGAAAGGATCAGCTATCTGGAATTTTTTCAAACTATCTCGGCCTACAAACTCGACGGCTACTTGCAATACCTGCACAGTAAATGTTCCGAGGGGTGGTGGTAAATCGTCAAGTTATAACACAACCACCTTAATCAAGCACCTACAGAGATTTCACACCAGGAAGCACGCTGAGTTCATTGAACTGAATAAACAAAGAGGTGGTATGACGCAGCTAACTTTGAAAGAGATGAAGGAAAGAAGTGAAAGATTTCCAACTAATAGTGTGCAGGCAACAAAAATCATGGAGAGGGTGTTCCATGCCACTTTTAAGTTTAACTGCACACTGGCTGAATGAGAGTTACGTGCCACACAGTGCAAGGCTAAATGCTACAAACTTGCGTGGGTCACACACCAGCGACGCGATCGCAGCTACCCTAAAGCAAGTGTTTGACAAGTGGCAAACTCCATTGAGTAAAGTCCACGCGAATTTGAAGGACAACGCCAGCAACATGCGAAAGGTGATGGACAGCATGAAAGTGCGTAGTTGCAGCTGGTTGTCAACGAGGGACTTCTATCTCAGCACGCTGAGTGATGCCGTTGCAAGTGGGAGACTTTTTCCATTACTAACTGCACTGACTGAACCAGTTACACTTGTTATATATATTTTTTACATGTTGTTTGATCAAGATAGAGAAGCTATTGGTTTAAGATTGTTGTACTGGTGAACATTTATTAAATAAATAACTCAGTACATAACACAATGAACACACAATGAACCATACCATTTGTTGGGTAATTCTGCGCTGTTTTTCTGTATCGGTGTCGAATCAATATCTAAACCTTAGATACCGGTATCGGTATCGGAGGTGAAAAAACCAGATCAGAACATCCCTATTACAGCTTGGGGCACTGGCGACATGTTATCTTTACAGACGAGAGCCACTATATCCTTAACTATACAGATGGACAATGGGTTCAGCGATTACATGGCAAAAACCTTCGCAATGACTGCATCCAGGAAACCACTCAAACTGGTGGCGGCTCATTGATGGTATGGGCCGGTATCCATTATGGAGGAAAGACAACATTGGAGGTGCTGGATGGAAATTTCGACACCATTGTGTACAGGGATATCATAGAGAACCACTGCCTCCCACATGCAAGACAGGTCTATGGGAACAACTTTTGTCTACGAGACAACAACGCTAGAGCACGGCAGCTGCAGTGAGAGAATATCTTGATGCAGAGGGGGTGCAGCAGATGCCATGGCCCACTTGCTCCCCTGATATGAACCCTTTTGAGCATGCCTGGGATGCCTTAGGCTGAGCCATCAATGAGAGGGACAACATTCCTCAAACTCTACAGCAGTTAGCGCAAGGCTCTGAAAAAAGAGTGGGACGCCCTGCCCACTGACATCAACAAGCTTGTGGACAGTATGCCATAACATCTTAATGCACTGATATGTGTCAGGGGTGGCCATACTCGATAGTTAGTGACTGTGTGTCATTTGAAACAGCAAAAGTCTATCTTATCTTATTGGACAATCATAATCTTCTCAATTATGTGTTTCCTGTGAAACTAACCAAGGCTGAAGAATTTAAACAAAGCCTTAATCCTATTGCTTCAATTCCCTCAATTTTGTTTAAGCCTGACTACAGTTTGTAAAGGTTAATTGTGATTTCATTTTCATTGCGATATGTTTGGAAGAGATTGATTAATAAAGTTTTGAGAGGATATACACTGTACCTGTCAAGAATAAATCACATTGTCACAATCATTTTATGAGCAACAGTTTGTATATATACATACATACATACAGACACACACACACACACACACACACACACACACACACACACACACACACACACACACTCTATTTTGTTGAACAGAATAAATAGCCTTCAGCACTAATTGAGTTTTCCAGTCGGAAATTTGTTTGATCTTGGAATGACAATCTATTACTCAGTGAAGAGGTTGTGCAACTCAATGAGCATGATCTTGTTACGCACCCCAAGCTCAATGTCTACACTGTAAGTTTCATGAGGAAGAATTTTTCAGTGTTCATATGTGATTGTATAAATGCAGGAAGGAGTGGGATAGGTTGTTTGCAGATGACATCACATCACACTTTTGTTGTGGTGCGAACTGCAGATGGACTGCCAGAACTGATTTTCTGCATAGGAAGCACTATAGCACACACTTAAAATGCCTATGCTTTGCGTCATTTACAGTTGCTCAGATTGATCAAACCAAGAAACCAGGAGAACTCTTTATACCAAATGCTGTTGTTCTTTAGAGTAAAAAATGCAAGAAACTGACCAAACGTCGGAAAAAAATGTCTGCGGTTGGGAGGAGCTG
Organism: Chaetodon trifascialis; assembly: GCF_039877785.1. Lineage (NCBI taxonomy): Eukaryota > Metazoa > Chordata > Actinopteri > Chaetodontiformes > Chaetodontidae > Chaetodon > Chaetodon trifascialis. The sequence goes on from NC_092073.1 coordinate 1,846,762, forward strand.
AGTTGGCTAATGATGGAAATGAAGCAACATTACCTCTTGTTTTAAATCTATAGTGAAAGATTTAAAGTAATGGCTACATGACTAACACTTGTTAATTCAGCCGTAAAGGTTTCACAAGACAGCTGAGCGTAATTAACGTACCCTGTCTTGTTCTGCAACGATCCACATCTTCAGTGGCGTTTCACCAGACCTTTGCAAGTGGCTAACATAGCAAACAACCATGACGTAAATGTCAACATACAGCACCATTGTACTGAAAGTTTGTTGCTTGGTTAATCCACAGGAAAAAAAGCTATGCACCCTAGCAAAAACCAAATGACAGTCATCCTGGAGCACTTTTGTATCAAGATCGTGGACCCAGCTGTTACCAAGAAAGTTGCATACCTCCATACAAATTTTTCATTTATTTTCAAGAGAAGAACGACGTGTGAATGAGCAGATAGTTGTTATATCTATTCCCTCAACAGCAGGCAAAACTTCAGGTGAAAAATTACTCCTCTTCATAACTTAAGCATCACATCCAACATATGTTCTGATCTTTTGTTGATATCTTTCTCGCATAATTTTATCTAAACTAGCCCAGTAAGAACCTTCCATCTGAATTTAACATCATGTGACTGCAAGCAACGTATTGGTTTGTGCTCTTCCACAGTGAATCAGTCTTTGAAAGGTTACTTAAGCAGTTCAGTACCTCTATAAAGATGGTGGACTCAAAAAAACAAAATACAGACTATGAAATAAATGCTCACAATCTGAGCATCAGACACTGAGAATGCCTTACTCTCACTCTTTAGTGTGTGCTCCAAAAACACTCTATATTGTCTATCACATAACATGGACTCAAGGAGGGTCGAATACTTCCATAGAGTTTCCCGGAAGCGGTCGGTAGGGTTGGGCGATATGGCTGAAAAAAAAAATAAAATAATAATAATTATAATTTTTATAACTTGGTTTCTCCACAGTGCTCATCGGAAGCATGTCTTTAGCTATATGATATGCCACTGCCCCTACGTTATGTCTTTGAATTGAATTTGTGCCTTTTAGATGATTTGTCATAAGGCACTGAAGCAGAGTACCTCTGCATGGTGGTCTGCTGCTTGTGCGGTGGTGCTACAGTTGCGGATGTTGCTGGACGTTGGCGAATACGGCTGTGCTCCACAGGGTGAGCACCGCTAAGGTGGTTAAACAAGTTTGTGGTATTACCAGTCTTGGTGGGGATGACAGTCTTGCATAATTTACAGACCACATTGGTCTGACTACAGTCCGACTTATAAAATCCAAAAAACTGCCATACTGGCGAGCTGACTTCCCCTGTTTTATCGACAATTTCTTCCCTCGCTGCAGCACTCACTTTCTATTTCTCATCTCACTCCTTGCGAAGAATCAAACACAAGACGAGATGGTGCAACCGAACTTGATACTGTTACATGATTGGCATGTTAGCATGTCGCTCCCACTGATCAGCGATTATTCTCTATATTGCTCGGTTACTTGAGAGAGAGTGCCTTTGTTCATGCAACCAACCTTGCTTCGCAACTTCTGGTTTCTTCCAACGAAGAAAAAAACATAAATTTTTTATTGATATTGATTACGTGTCTATCACGAGACATATCGTTATCGTTTTATCGCCCAGCCCTAGCGGCCGGCGTCTGTGGAGTTAAGAATGACGCGGTCCGACTGATGCCAATCCTGACTGTCTCCGAATGACTGACAGGTCCTGAGTATTGTGAGTACTGTACATATTCGCCTTATTCACTCGTTGCACTGTGCTAAGAGACGCGATCCTGGAATGCAACATTTTGATTTCCTGTTTTGATTTTGCTGGGAAGATCTGTGGTAAAACCCGGAGCAGACCTTTCAATGTACTTTTAGTTGATAAGGAAAACACTGGATTGAACTGAACTGTGGGGAAAATCGGGGAAAACTGTCACTTTGAGGGACTACACTGAATACTATTGCCACACACATACATGTCTGTATACTGCTCACTGGTTGATACACTGTTGAACGTTACGTTAGTGTTCATTCGAAGTCACATACAGGGATTACAAACTGTTTTTTCATGCTAGATGCTATGGCTATACCTTACATTGTTTTTAGCTAGCTCAGAATTGTCATTTTAAAATGCAAATGATATGCACATCGAAACTTATGCTAGATCAGATGATCATATTATGAGCTGTAATGGGAGGTTTAGATATGGTAATATGAGCATCTGCTATTAATTTGAATAACACACCAACCTGATGATGTGCTTGAATAATGTGTGAATAACACACCTTTGGGTGCATGAATAACACACCCGTGGGTGAATAACGCACCTTTGTGTGCATGAATAAAGTGTTGACTGTGATGCTAATGTGCATGACCCATGATCTGAGACAAGGGTTTTCTTTGTTTTCCATTTTCAGAATTGGCAAAAACACTCTGACTAACAGGGCTGCACGGTGGCTTAGCAGGTAGTGCGTGTGCCTCACAGCAAGAATGTCGCAGGTTCGATTCCCGGGTCGGGCCTTTCTCTGTTCTCTCCGGGCACTCCGGCTTCCCCCCACAGACCAAAAACATGCTCATTAGGTTGATTGGTGACTCTAAATTGCCCCTAGGTGTGAGTGTGAGTGTGAATGGTGTGTGTATGTGCCCTGCGATCGGCTGGCGACCGGTCCAGGGTGTACCCTGCCTCTCGCCCGTTGACAGCCGAGATAGGCTCCGGCCCCCCCGCGACACCGAAAGGGATAAGCGGCATAGAAAATGGATGGATGGACTCTGACTAACATAATCAAACACAGACTGACCCATCCCACTGCACCACAGAGTGACAGAATTTATTTTATTTTATTTAATATTAGAAATAAGTAGAAATAAGTATCTACATTTGCTCCTTGTTTTTGATTTTTATTCAGGGCCTTTTTGTAACACAAGAATTTCCATTTCCATTTAATAACCATTGTTCAAACTACTACAATAGTTTCTGTCCTGCGGGCTAACAGATACCAGATGTCACTGATAGCTGGACCAGTAGGGGGTTGGACTTATGTGAATGAGATGCAATGAGCAGCACTGTGTTACCTGGCTCCCCTGGTAGGTGAGAATCTTTCAGGCTGGATTTCTCACTAAACTAGTTTGAGGAGTGCCTACATTCAAATGGCCACAACTTCTTCAAATATTTTCATATTTCCATTTGTTAGACATCGTTGGAAACCTTAGAAACTACACTTTCAGAAAATAACTCAAAATGCTCCCCGGGAGACTTGTTGTGGGTTTTCTCGTGGATCTTAAGTGACTCTCCCTGCCTGATATGTAATACTCTGTCACTACTGTATGTTTGTGTGTGTAAGGGTACAGAGGTATGGTGCTGTATGAGAACAGCTCCTGCCATGTCTCAAGCCACACTCACCATGTCAGGTCTGAGTCTGAATACCAGAGGGAGAGAGTGCTGCAGAGCATTGAGGGTGCTGACAACAGAGGAACTCCAAGACTGATGCACTTCCCGGCTCCGTGGGATCCGACAGATGGTGAACTGGGGAACAAGGGCACATGTCCATCAGAGGCACTCAGAGAGGTTGCATATAGATATCAACATATAAAGATTACTCTGAATTTGTTTTACATTTCAATAAAACTGGTTTTAAGGTCGCACACCAGCACATGAACAGGTCAGTGGTACTTTTTCATTAAGTTTACACTTAATTACACAACAACAACACAGGCAGGTTTGTCATCCAAAATACTAAAAGTATAACATTTACATATTAACATATACTATGTTACAGCCATGCACACATTTTTAAGATTTCTGTAGCACAAATATTTCGACAAAACAAATTTAGAGCTGCGACACTAATTCTGCTAATCACTTAGCAACAGAAAATTAGACTGCAGTAAAATCTTCCATTCAAATGAACGCACATACCTTCATTTCTCACTGATATTCCAATAAAGCAGGAATCCTTTTAGTGTGTTGTATTTGTAAATCTAGATCAAATGACACATTTCTCTCAGTACCTGTCATCTGTGCAACAACAACAAGCTAAATCCAAAAGGAAAAGTCCCAGAGGAGCACAGATGAAAAGTGTACTCATGCCCCCTGCTGGTGAATATGAACACTGAATCACATGCAGTCTATCAGTTGCTGTACATTCCTCATTTCATCAGCTTTCCTAAGTTTGGTATTTTTTGTCAGGTGGCCACCATGCACACTTTCATTTCAAAACAATATTTTACTCACTGAGACTTATCTGAGACTAAAATCAGTGATTAAAAAATGAGATATGATAGATTTCCACAAATGTTGCTGTAAATGATTTTGAAACCTCACCTCAGATTCTGTAACTCTATGCTATTTTGAGTCTCTTGAATTAGAATTAGACAATACAACTTGAGGGCCCTTGTCATAGGTTTCAGATGTCTATGAGTTGATCAAAATTCCACATTCCAAAAAATTACAATTATCCAAAATGTCACAAAAAGAAAAGTTTAGAGGAGATTCCTATTTTTTAGCTATCCATTATTTTTGCTACCCCATCAATCATCTCATAGATTTATCTTGTGAGATGATCTAGAACCACTGGACTAAAATACCTTTAACTGTATATAAAGTAGTTAAAACTAGCTGCTCCTGGATGAGTTACAACAGTAAAATGGTACTTATGTATTGATGCATTAATATGAACAATCTAATAATGTCATATACGTACAGTCAGGTCCATAAATGTTTGGACATTGACAGAATTTTCACAGTTTTGGCTCTGCACACCACCACAATGGACTTGAAATGAAACAATCAAGGCAGGCTTTAAGTGCAGACTTTCAGCTTTGAGTGTATTTACATCCAAATTCAATTCAGTTCAATTCAATTCAATATTCCTTTAATCGTCCCTCGAGGGGAAATTGCAAATTTCACAGCAGCATCAATAAGTGAATAGAATATTCAAAAAGACAATAAGAGTGCAATTAACACAGTATATACAAAGGGGCATAATAGAAAGAGAAAGAGAAAGAGAAAGAGAAAGAGAAACAACATCATCCTAAGAAAATGTACCGAAAATATTGCACAGGTTATTGCCCAGGTGCACAGATTGTCTCACATATTCATGTTCAGTTCAGTTATTGCACAGATTGTTTCCCATGTTCAGTTATGTTATTGCACAGATTGTAATACAAATTATTGTACCCCCTACTTGGAGCAGTTTCTGTTGTACAGTCTGACGGCTGCAGGAAAGAATGACCTGCGATACCTCTCCTTCACACACTTCGGATGTAGCATCCTATCACTGATGGAGCTCCTCAGTGCAGTGAGTGTGTGTTGGAGGGGGTGGGAGTCACTGTCTTTCATGGAGGACAACTTGGCTGTCATCCTCCTCTCCCCCACCTCCTCCACCTGTTCCAGAGGGCATCCCAGGACAGAGCTGGCCTTCCTGATGAGATTGTCCGGCCTCTTCCTGTCAGCTGCTGTGATGCTGCTCCCCCAGCAGACTACTCCATAGAACAAGGCAGAGGCCACAACAGAGTCATAGAAGGCCTTCAGGAGTGCCCCCTGCACCCCAAAAGACCTCAGCCTCCTGAGCAGATAGAGTCTGCCCTGTCCTTTTTTATAAAGTGCAGTGGTGTTATGAGTCCAGTCTAGTTTGTTGTTCAGATGAACACCCAGGTACTTATAAGATGTCACCATCTCAATGTCCAATCCCTGGATGTTCACTGGTGATGGGGGAGAGTGCGGGCGGCGGCAGCAGAGGTCCACAACCAGCTCCTTGGTTTTATCCGCATTAATCGGCAGGTGGTTCTGCTGACACCAGTCCACAAAATCCTGAATGAGTCCTCTGTATGACCTATCGTCCCCATCTGTGATGAGGCTGACAATTGCAGAGTCATCAGAGAACTTCTGCAGGTGGCAGGTGGCAGGTGGGTGACAGGTGGGAAAAGTCAGCTGTGTAGAGGGTGAAGAGGAACGGTACCAGCACCGTTCCCTGGGGGGCCCCCACACTGCAGAGGACAGTCCCTGACACACAGTCCAGTGTCCTCACATACTGTGGGCGGTTGTAAAGGTAGTCCACTATCCAGCATGTGAGGTGTTGGTCCACTCCTGAAAGCTCCAGCTTGTTCCTCAGGATGGCTGGCCTGATGGTGTTGAAAGCACTGCTGAGATCCAGGAAAAGGACCCGAACAGAGCTCCTCGGCAACTCCAGGTGAGCCAGGGCTCGATGGAGGAGGAAGATGAGGGCATCATCCACTCCGATGCCAGGCTGGTATGCGAACTGCAGCGGGTCCATGGACGAGCTCACCAGGGGACGCAGGTGGGCAAGGACCAGCCGCTCCAGGGCCTTCATGAGGTGCGATGTTAGTGCCACCGGCCTGTAGCAACTAGGGTCCTTGGGATGTGGGGTCTTTGGCACAGGTACCGTGCAGGACGTCTTCCAGAGTCGCTGCACCTTTCCCAGCCTCAGACTCAGGTTGAACAGATGTCCAATGATCCCGCTCACCTGATCAGAGCAGGATCTGAGGAGTCTGGGACTGAGGTCATCTGGTCCTGCAGCCTTGCTGGTCTTTAACCTCCTCAGCTGATTTCTCACCTGGAGAGGTGTGAGAGACAAGTTGGAGCATGGGGGCTGAGTGTCTTGTGAAGTGGATGGGGGGCTAGGAGGAACAGTGGGGGGTGGCGTTGGAGGTGGTGAGCTTAATACTGTGGGGGGTGGGGGTACTTGGGCAGAGTGCTGGCAGATCAAGGGAGTGCTGCTGCAGTGCTGGTACAGCTGGGGGAGGGGCAGATGTTTCCTCAAACCTGCAGAAGTAGCTGTTGAGCTCGTCTGCTCACTTTGAATCACCAGCTGCCTGAGAGTTTGGCTCTTGGTGGCCTGAAATGGTTTTCAGGCCTCTCCAGACTCCCCTGGTGTTGGTCTCCTGCAGCTGTTCCTCCATTCTCCTCCTGTATCTGTCCTTCCCCTCCCTGATTTTCCTTCTGAGCTCCCTCTGAACAGTTTCCAGCTCCTCTTTGTTTCCTGACTTGAAGGCCCTCATCTTCTCCTTTAAAAGAGCCTTAATATCAGGATTAATCCAGGGTTTGCTGTTGGAGTGACACCATACAGTCCTGGTGGGTACAGTGGTCTCCACACAAAAGTTTATGTAGTCCGTGATGCTGTCTGTCAGACTGTCGATGTCCTCCTCATGAGAGTCGTTGAATATATCCCACACGGTTGTCTCGAAGCAATCCTTCAGAGTCTCTTCAGCCTCCTCAGACCACCTCTTCACTCGGTGGGACACAGCTGGTTGCCTGTTAACAAGGGGCTTGTAGACAGGCAGGAGGTGAACCAGGTATGCCTCCTTGGTGTTGGCATAGAATAAGTCCAGTGTTTTATTGTCTCTGGTGGCACATGTGACATACTGGATGAATTTCGCCAGAGTGGAGGACAGAGAGGCATGATTAAAACCCCCGGAGATCAGTAAGAGAGCCTGTGGTTTCTGAGTCTGCAGCCTGCTGATCACAGAGTTGATGACGTCACCGGCTGCTTCGGCGTTTGTGGAGGGAGGACTATAATAACAGCTAACAGCTCAATGTCCAGGCAGCAGTGCTGCTCTTTGATAGTGATGCGCCTGGACTTACACCATCTATCGTTCACAAACACTGCCAGCCCTCCTCCTTTCCTTTTACTGCTTCTCTCTGTCCAGTCTGCCCGTATGAGTGAAAATCCATCCAGCGCTAAAGTCGCGTCTGTGTGCTGCGTTCCCAGCCAAGTCTCTGTGAACAGTAGCAACCGTCGATAATCCTGTTCATGTTGGGTCAGCGCTGCCAGCTCATTCATCTTGTTGGGGAGAGATCTTACGTCCCCCGTGACGATGGACGGGAGAGTCGGTCTGTAAGCTCTCCTCCTGTCGCGACGTTTAATCCCTGCGCGGCACCCCCGCATCCTCCTCCTTATCTCGCGGGGGACATCAGGTCGCTCCTCCAGCCCACAGCTGTGTTACGCAGGGCCAGCAGCTGATCCCTACTGTAAACTATGGGAGCCATTGTCTCTCATGGACCCACAGACGCGGCAAAAGTTGCTCGGGTTGTAAAAGTGGTCGCCAAGTAGCGCCAGAGTTGCCGTGTTTAGCGTCTCTGATGCGCCAGATATTTACAAACACGTTGAACTAAAGAATAAAAAAAAAAGATGAACAAGAAAAACAGAAAGATAAGAAAAACTCCTAAAAGTCAAGCGAGCTGCTGTAAAAGGCTGCCGCTCGTATGGCGCCGGAAGAACACTTCAGTTCAGTTGAACGGTCTAGGAATTACAACCATTTCTATATGTGCCTCCCCCTTTTTGAGGGACCAAAAGTAATTGGACAATTGGCTGCTCAGCTGTTCCATGGCCAGGTGTGTGTTATTCCCCCATTATTTTCTACACAAGGAGCAAATAAAAGATCTAGAGTTCATTTCAAGTGTGGTATTTGCATTTGGAATCTGTTGCTGTCAACTGAAGCAAGCCATCATAAGGCTGAAATATCAAAACAAACCCAATCAGAGAGATAGCAGAAACATTAGGTGAGACCAATTCAACTGTTTGGCACATTTTTAAAAAGAAAGAATGCACTGGTGAGCTCAGCAACACCAAAAGACCCGGAAGACCATGGAAAACAACTATGGTGGATGACCAAAGAATCATTTCCCTGATGAAGAAAAACCCCTTTACAACAGTTGGCCAGATCAAGAACACTCTCCAGGGGGTAGGTGTATCTGTGTCAAAGGCAACAATCAAGAGAAGACTTCACCAGAGTGAATACAGAGGGGGGTTCACCACAAGATAAACCATTGGTGAGCCTCACAGGAAGACCAGATTAAAGTTTGCCAAAAAACATCTAAAAAAGCATTTAAAGTTTAGGAACAATATTCTATGTACAGATGAGGCAAAAATCAACTTGTACCAGAATTATGTGAAGAGAAGAACATGGAGAAGGAAAGGAACTGCCCATGATCCAAAGTATACCACCTCATCAGTGAAGCATGGTGGTGGTAGTGTTATGGCGTGGGCATGTATGGCTGCCAATGGGACTGGTTCCCTTGTATTTATTGACGATGTGACAGCTGAAAAAAGCAGCAGGATGAATTCTGAAGTGTTTTGGGCAATATTATCTGCTCATATTCAGCCAATCGACATAACAAAATGGCGGCGCCCTGTCCGGCTGCGGCTGCTGCGGCTTCAGAGAGCCCTGAGGAAGGTCAACGCACGGAAAGCTGCAGGCCCTGACAACATTCCAGGACGGCTGATCAAGGCATGTGCAGACCAGCTGGCCCACGTGCTCACAGACATCTTCAACACCTCACTGAACCAGGCTGTCGTCCCCCCATGTTTCAAGTCAGCCACAATAATTCCACTGCCCAAGAAACCAGCCATCACATGCCTAAACGACTTTTGCCCCGTTGCATTCACATCCACCATCATGAAGTGCTTCGAGAGGGTGGTTAAGGACCACATCATCTCCATACTCCCCCCATCATTCGACCCGTTCCAGTTCGCATACCAGCCAAACCGCTCCACTGAGGATGCCATCTCCATGCTGTTCCTGGACTTCAATTCAATACGATCATCCCCCAGGACCTGGTATGCAAATTGGAGCCCCTGGGTCTCAAAACCTCCCTGTGCAACTGGCTGCTGGACTTCCTCACCGACAGAACCCAGTCTGTCCAAGTGGGTAACAACACATCCAGTGTCATCTCCCTGAACACCGGCTCCCCCCAGGGATGTGTTCTGAGCCCCCTGCTGTTTACCCTGATGACTCACAACTGTTGCCCCAGGTACAGCAGCAACCACATCCTCAAGTATAGGTATGGTTTTGGTAATAAATTCTCCTCATCCCAGGGGAGTCCCCCGGTACTGGGCCACACACCCTGGGCCTAGTCTAAATGCTTCAGAACGCATTGGAAGGCGCTTCACACTACAGATGGACAATGACCTGAAGCATACTGTGAAAGCAATCAAAGAGTTTTTTAAGGCAAAGAAGTGGAATGTTATGCATTGCCCAAGTCAATCATCTCACCTGAATCCAATTGAGCATGCATTTCACTTGCGGAAGACAAAACTGAAGGGAAAATGCCCCAGGGACGAAACCCAGTGTCTGGTGATGTCTATGGGTTCCAGACTTCAGGCTGTCATTGACTGCAAAGGATTGGCAACCAAGTAATAAAAGTGATCACATCTTGATTGTTTCATTTCAAGTCCATTGTGGTGGCGTACAGAGCCAAAATTGTGAAAATTGTGTCAATGTCCAAACATTTATGGACCTGACTGTATGATGGTTTATTTATCAGTCAGTAGGGGACACATACTTTTACTTTTGATATTTTAAGTGCATTTCGGTGATAAGACTTCCGTACTTTTGCTTAAACACACTTCAGATGCAGCACAGAATGCAGTATTTTTACACTGCTGTACTTTTACTTAAGTAAAGAATTTCAAATGCTCCCACTGATCAGAACTAACTTGTGTATGTCTGTGCTGGTCTGGGTGTTGATTCTCCTGATGCATCGCATTCATGACCAAACTCACCTGCTGAACAAGTTGTGGCTAATTTATCCAATACATAGGGTCAATAATATATTGTCCATAATATTATGATCCATACAATAACTTGAAGACCACAGATCTCCATCAAGTCAAATAGTCCACTCCCAGCTATCCCAGCAGATTACTGGTACTTGTGAATGTGGATGTTGATGTTGATATGGAGAAATCATATTTCTACAGTGGGACATGTTTTGTAATCACTGAACTTTACGATCATCCACTGGATATTAAAATGTGTGGCATTTATTATTCCACCAGGGCAAAATGCCCTATGTCATAATATTAACAAAAGTGAAAAATAATTTGTGTATCTGGCCCCTGATTCAGATTTGCTCCAAAATTTTATGTGTTCCTCCTTGGCCCATGCTACACTCTTCCTCAAGTTTCATAAAAATTGGGCCATTTCCATAATCCTGCTGACAAACAGTCAAACCCAGCTGAAAACATAACCTCCACACGGAAATAATAACTGAACTCCTGATCCAATCTTTAAAAAGCCTTATATGATGTTCTTTCAATAAATATTAATTCTAGACATTATGTCAAAGATGATTACTGACACTTTGGTTCTACAGTGTCGGTGGGTATCTTAATTAAGGAATTTTCACAGCATTTTAATAGTTGTTGGATAAAATGACATGTCTAAGCAACCATCACAAATCAGCAAACACCTTGAGTTTAAATCTGCATAAAATATCAGTTGACTGTCATTTTTGATTCTTCAGTGTTTGAACATGTAAAATTATTCATCACTGTTCAGACACTACTACTACTGTCAGATCAGCAGTCGCAATGAACAGCACAGCAGGTTGCCAGATTGTGTTGAGTTAAAATGACAAGATGATTTGAGATCTCTAAAAACTGGAAATCAAATGTATTGGTGGGGACGATTCAGCAGCGCCTTGTCATTGATAGGGATATGCCCCTACCATCCACACCCAAATATACATCCATGGATCGCTATGTACCTGTGGCCTCGAGTCTGAGTGTTGTTTAGAGCTTTCAAAGGTGGCAATTTTCTCCTCACTCATCTTGTCAGTGTCAGCAATGACATAATATCGAGGTGCATAGGCTGCAGACAGGCACTCCATCAGCCTCAAGATCTCAGAGGTGTGACCACCTGGAAAACAGAGAAGATACAATATCAATTACACATGATGAAAATGGAGGTGATCAACAGTTCTATGAGCTTTCAAGACAATAACATTAAGACTAGGCCCTTAAATAGAAGAAAAAAAACTGTTGTTGTGTGCCAGGACCACACCCACAGGGTCGCATGCCTTATGGTACTAGGGGCATACAGGTCATTGAGGATGGTAGACTGCAGCCAATCACCTTCTCAGCAGAGCAGATGACATGTAGCCATCTGCCCTTGTCTTTGGCAGTGGCAGTAGTGTATCAGATGTTGATGGAGGAGGCTGAGACAGCATGTTCTTCAGCAGAATAAGTGATGAACACAGAGCTGAAGTCCTTCAAACACTATCCTGGCGTAGGTTCCTGAAGAGTCCAGGTGCTGGAGGACAAAGTGGAGGGCCATGTTGACAGCATAATCTACAGATCTGTTGGCTCTGCAGGTAAACTGCAGTGGGTCCACGAGTGGGTTAGTGATGGTTTTAAGGTGGGACAGCTCAAGACATTCAAATGACTTCATTACCACAGAGGTTAGGGCGACAGGTCTGTTCTCATTAAGTCCTACAATCCTTTGTTTTTGGGGGAAGGGATGATGACAGTGGAACTCATTCAGTCTGTTGGCAGAGTAAATCATTAATGGACTGGGGCTTTAGGTTTGTCAAGTCCCTTCCAACAGAAGCGCAGTTGGGTCAGAACTGGTCAGTCAAAAAAAATGACATCTGATTTCATTTCGTCAACATCTTTCCTTGACCTCGCTGGAAAACATAATGAGGTCAAGAAAATAGCTCAAAGAGCTCATGTGAAAAGTGAAAAGGGGGGGATATGGACAGATATGTTATAAAAACTTTCTTTGATCATGAAGTCAAATGTCACTCAATACTCAATCACAGAACTATAATTCTGTGAGTTATCAATGAAGTATATGAACTTCATTGCAGACAGACAAACAAACAAACATGATAGACAGTACAGTAACACTGACTGAACTATAAAACCAGCCTAGACATATGAACAACTTTAGTCACTCTTCTTACTCTAAACATACATGAACTATTCAATTATATTTTTATTGCAAGTGTGTTTAAGAAAAAAAAAGTACGTGTAAGAGATGTTTATAACCTGGCTTCTCCACAGTGCTCAGTGAAGCATGTCTTTAGCTATATGATATGCCGCTGCCTCCATTATGTCTTCGTGTCTTTTAGATGATTTGTCATCAGGCACTGAAGCAGATACCTCTGCATGGTGGTCAGCTGAGTGTGCGGTGGTGCTGCGGTTGGCGGACGTTGGCGAATACGGCTGCGATCCAAAGAGTGAGCGCGGCTAAGGTGGTTAAATAAGTTTGTGGTGTTACCGGTCTTGCATAAGTTACAGACCGCTTTGGTCTGACTACGGTCCGACTTATAAAAACCAAAAAACTCCATACTGGTGAGCTGACTTTCCCTGTTCTATTGACGATTTCTTCGCTCGCTGCAGCACTCACTTTCTACTTCTCATCTCACTCCTCGCGGAGCAACAAACACGTGACAACGACACGGCGCACCCGAACTTGATAATGTTACATGATTGGTGTGTTAGCGTGTCTCTCTCACTGATTAGCGATTACTCCCTACGTTGCTCAGTTACCTGAGAGCGAGTGCCTTTGTTCATGCGACCAACCTCGCTTCGCAACTTCAGGTTTCTTCCGACGAAGAAAAAAAAATTATCAAATGCTTTATCGAACGCATTTTATATTGATATTGATGACGTGTCTATCGCGAGACATATCGCTATCGTTCTATCGGCCCAGCCCTTCTGTGCTGCATTATTATGAACTGCGATGAACTGGTCGTGGATTACATCTCTAAGTGCTGTCTCTCCCTCATCTCCTTGCAGTCCTCATGCATTAGTTTCATGATGTTACAGTTTTTCACGATTGTTAACACACAAAAATCTAAACTTTGGCACAATTTGCACAACCTTAACTTCACGTACCATTCGCTCGACCCAAATTGTCACTACTCACACTCCCTTATGACTCCCCTAGACTCTGACTTTCCTTCTTTACACTCTGACACCAATTGCACATCACCTTGTTGTCTAAACACTACACACAATGTGCAGTTGTTGCACACACCTCTTATGTAAAAGCTCAAAGCTTCAACCTACAATGCACTCTGCAGTCAATTGCACATTAACTTGTTGTCAAAACACTACACACAATGTTCTGTTGTTACACACACTTCTCATGTGACAACTCAGTGGTATCAACCTACAACACACAAGTGTTCAAAACACAAAAAAATTCAGGTCTGGTGAGCAATTAGCAATCAGGACTGCAGCATATAAGTGCCTCGAGCCTCCTCCTCTGTGTTTGGTGAACAATGGAGAACCTCCAGGAGAGCAACCAGAGAAGGAGAAGTCTAAGAGTGAGAGGAGGAGGAGGAGAACAAGGAGAAGGAGAAAGAGGACAAGGAGGGGAGGAGAGAGGAGAAGGAGGGCATGGAGGAGGAGAGAGAGAAGGAGGACATGGAGGAGGACAGAGAAGAGGAGGAGGAAGACAGAGAGGAGCAGGAGGAGGACAGAGAGGTGCAGGAGGAGGAGGACAGATTGGAGCACGAGGAGCAGGAGGACAGAGAGGAGGAGGAGGACAGAGAGGAGGAGGAGGACAGAGAGGAGCAGGAGGAGGAGGACAGATTGGAGCAGGAGGAGCAGGAGGACAGAGAGGAGCAGGAGGAGGAGGACAGAAAGGAGGAGGAGTAAGAAGAAGGAGAACCATTATATCTAATGAGATTCGGGCCACTGTGATAGACCATGTGCTGAACCATGGTTTGAGCATGAGGGAGGCTGGCTTGAGGGTCCAGCCCAATCTCAGCCCATTCACAGTTGGTGCCATCATAAGAACATTCAGGATGGAGAACAGGTACTTGTTTATACTTAAACTAGTCTACACTATAAATCTATTTGTCTTGTGTACTGTAAAATAATACAGCATTTGTGTACTATGTATTTGTGTACTGTATACATTGTGTACTGTATATACTGTATACTGTAATACAATACTGCATTTCAATATAATACAGTGTGCTCACAGTAGTTATATTTTGCAGGACCGAAAGACAACCTCACAGTGGGGGAAAAAGACGTGTTTTCACACCAGAGCAGGAGACCCTAATTGTGAACATGGTTCGTGAAAACAATGCAATTACCCTAAGACAAATTAAACAGAAGATCCTAGCAGATAATGCAGCTTTTAATACGATCCAGAATGTCAGCCTGTCTACACTGGACCGTGTCCTCAAGAGGAATTCATTAGCTATGAAACAGGTCTACAGAGTCCCGTTCGAAAGAAACACAGACCATGTGAAGTAGCTACGGCGCGACTTTGTGCTTATAAGTCCCATACATTACAGTAAGCACTGACATACAGGTAATGTAGCCTACCTGTGATGTACAGCAATATATTTTTTTTCCTTTTCTACAGTGTCTTTTGACCTCTCTGTCCATACAGTAACTTGCATTCTCTCTGTTTTTGTTTCAGCGAATCCAGGAGCTTGATACGGCGAATGAACTATATGAATATATTTCCATAGATGAGGCTGGGTTTAATCTGGTCAAGAGAAGGCGCAGGGGAAGAAATATCATAGGCCAGCGGGCCATTGTTGGGGTCCCCGGCCAGGGTGGTGGGAACATAACCATGTGTGCAGCAATAAATCACCATGGTGTCCTGCACCGCCATGTACATCTTGGTGCCTATAACACAGACTTGCTGCTGGCCTTCCTTGATGACCTCCACGAACAACTTCTTCCACCAGATCACACTGATGATACACAAAGAATTAATTATGTTGTTATCTGGGACAATGTGAGTTTCCACCGGGCTCTGCTTGTACGTCAGTGGTTCCAGGCTCACCCACATTTTACGGTGTTATTCCTCCCGCCGTACTCTCCATTCCTCAACCCCATAGAGGAGTTCTTCTCTGCTTGGAGGTGGAAGGTGTATGAGCGAAACCCCCAGACCCAGGTCCCACTCGTCCAGGCCATGGAAGAAGCCTGTGGTGACGTCAGCCTCGAGTCCACTCAGGGATTCATGCGCCACTCAAGGCGGTTCTTCCAGAGATGTCTAGATAGGGAGAACATCGCCTGTGATGTGGACGAGGCCCTCTGGCCTGACAGATACCGAAGGCATGATGATGCTTGATCGTGATGATTCCTTAATCATGTACAATAAAAAAAACATTTTTGGCTGCATATTTGTGTGCTGTTTTAAGTTTGTTTTATGAAAAAAGTAGGCTACACTGAGTCATTTTTACAAAAGGAAAAATATCTTATTTTCCAGAGTCATTGTCATTCATATGGTGTGTTCCATTTTACAATAGTGTTTTCAATTTTGCACTACGATGTGCTGTAAATGCTTGGTAGTGTGCAGCAAAAGCTTAGTTGGAAAATGGAAAATACGACTGTGTGTAGCAAATGAAAACATGAGTTCCATTTTGTGAACACAATGTAGAGATTTGATGGCAAGAGTCTTCTTGCAAAGGGAGTGTCAGGTTTAGCATTTTGTGTGTGCAGTTTTCAGTTTTGTGTGTGCAGTATTGAGAAAGCCGTTATTGTATTGAGAAACATGTGTTGACAACCGTGAAAAACTGTAACTATGTAGTTGCTGTGGCTGCTGTGGCATACAGTGTGTTAAGTTTGTAGTCTGAGCATAGTGTAAAACGATCTCCAATTAGTATGACTGTATGATAAGCACTATTTAATTTATGCCAGTCTATACTTCCAGGTAATTTCACTCAGCATCCTTTCAAAGCAAAAAAAGATTATTTCACCAAAATCCCTTGTGCTATGTGTCATTAGCAGTTGCCTTTAGCCCTTGATATCGCGTAGCAGCATACATCACATGGAAGCCACTTGGAGAGCAGAGGGTGGGGGAGGGGTAGGGATGTAAATGGTACACATGTACACTTTCAGCCCAAACTGTCATGGATCGACCACCAGTTGTAGGCTTGGCACTACACTACTTTTCACAAAGCATGACAATTACCTGCAGACTAGAATTGGGCAGTATCCAAATTTTGACACCGTCAAAGTCTGATGATCACAAAGATGTCTGCCTCCTCACTGTGCGACGAAAACTCAGTGAGCTAGCAGCCAAAGAGGAGCAGAAAAAAACTTTGCTAAATCATGAAGTATGTCTTACCTTTGCTGTTTTGTGGTCAAAAGTTATACTCCAGCTCGAAAAAACGCTGCTAATGTCTCCTCCTATGACCCTGTTTTGATTAGAGATCAATCACGAAGGTCCTGGTTGTATACATAAAGAGAAGGGGGTTTCTAGAATCGAGGGAGGGCTCTTCATGCAATAACCTATGTATGGGGTTACTTCCTTCTGGATTATCATTGGTATTTCTATGATGAATTTGGGTGGGTCGCTGAGCTATTGACCTGTGTAACCTTGCAGTTAGTTTCACCGCTCTGTCTCATGAATGAGCAGAGCCCTCACATAGGACCCTGCTGAGCAGCCCGAAGTGTTATTTTACTGTTTCATTTGCATTTCGTCCTTTTATGAGAGATAAGAACAACAGCAAGCAGAAAAAAGGCTGAAAAAGTGTTTTCAACAGAGAAGTTTCATGCTTGGACGAGATAATGGTACTCAGACACATACCTTTGTTAAAACATCTGTAAAACTGCTCAGGTTCATTTTTTTAGTCTGTACTTTTGCACAGTCACCTTTTTCTCAAGTAAAAATTCAACCAGATACATTGAACGGAGTGGACTTCATTTTTGTTATGATGATGCTACAATTATGTTAGGCCCCTATAGACCTATATGTGCAGCATTTTTTTTTTTTTTATGACGGTAATGAAACTGATACCGTTGCTTTTTTTTTTAGATACCGCGGGATACCTTATTACTGGATTACCACCCAACCCTACTGCAGACTCTTTTCAATGAGGTGAAGGCATCTTCTGAGGATAGCTGCATTATGTCTGCACTTGGCAATCAGCTTGGTCATCAGTAATTTGGAAATTTCTGTTTGAGTGTGTTTTCTGTCTGTCTGTATCATGATTATCGTAATAAGAATTATGGATTTAAAATAAAAACAGCTATTTCTTGGTGCTTACGGATGATGTTGGAAATAAAGAAATCACACAAGCTGAATAGCACAAGCATGTCTGTAAACATTAACGCCAATCAGTTCTGTGGCATTTTCAGTATAATATCAAGCCATCAATGCAGTTAGCTAAAGAAACCATCTGCTAACTAGGCCAGTGTACACCTACTTATAAAGTTTTTTTAATGAATCTTTAGTGGTTGCTCGAGTTTTACGTACAGTACTGCCACCGAACCATGGATGTATTTCCTTGGACCAAAAATGCATAAATGCAATGCATTGTGGGTGATATGTAGCTCTGAGGTGACCATCGTTGTTGAAGTGTTCTCTCAGTCCTCCGAGGACCGATCACACCAAGTTCACTCTCATTTTTAACACAAATGGAACAACACTTATGATGGCAGTGGGGATCGAAGAGGGCACGCGGAACAACAAATATGCAGCGTTGGTGTTGAATGTCCGCAGAATACAGTCATTTAGCTTCTCTCGTTACCTTGCTAAACCTGTACCTTGACTCTCCAAACCCATTCTGTCCCCACACTTAAATGCCTCTTTCTATTGCAACATTAACTGCTTGGCTGTGAACCAGATGGAGTGAGTTGTTAGAACTCCCGCTACTGCATGATAATCAGTGTTGGGAAAGTTCACTTCCTACATGAACTAGTTTCAAAGTTCAGTTCACAAATTTTAAAATGAACTTTAATTCAGTTCATAGTTCATAATTCAAAATTTTGAGCTAAGTTCACCGTTCCAAAAATGAACTAGTTCATAGTTTGTTTTTTTCCATATGTTGATACGAGCTGTTATTTTTCAAAATTATTGCCACAGCCCATATAGAACCAGAAACAGCAATTATTTTATCAGTTTTAACACTGTAACTAAGCGTCAGATTTCATCTTCATATTCAATTTTGAATCCAACGTGGTTTCATTAGCATTGAGGGGACAGCATTTCATGAACTAACGCGTTCAGGCACAACACTGGTGATAATATACAGCAGTTCTCATAAGAAAGACGAAAGTTATACTGTGCATTCTTAGCGTGGGAGCTAAGGAAGTCAGCTAATGCAAATGGAAGAACTACAAGCGCTTTCTGCTTGTGATATCGTTAACATTACCTGATCCCGCGACGACGAGAACAGTGACCGAACGTTTGGCTCCAGGCTGAGAGTTTAATCCAGTCTTCACAACAATATATAACCGGGCGACAAATAACAAACATAAAAATAAAACAGCCGATACAGCTGCTACCAGGAACGCCATGACATCTACACGAATAACAACAGCAACAACTTCTTCTTCTTCTTCTTCTTCTTCTTCTTCTTCTTCTTCTTCTTCTTCTTCTTCTTCTTCTTCTTCTTCTTCTCTGAGGTTTTACGGCAGCTGGTATCCACGATGTTGCATTACTGCCATCTTCTGGATTCACTTTCCATCTTTATCCATTTAGCCAAACCTAGTCCCGTCTGTCCAATCCAGTCGTTCTTAGAAAACGGAAAAATCTATTTCCTCCCTTGGTCATTATACCCACACTCTAATATATGTTTAATGTTGTCCTCCACCTGCCCTATTTCCGTAGCTGTGTCGTCATAACTCGTCTCTCGCGTGTGCATTTCCTGCATGACATGAAAATATGCTATACTATCTCAGTTTATGACACTGACTGCAATTGCCAGTTGGCTGTTTTCCCATGATGTTAGAGTGTGCTGTCTGCTTAGTGTGACTTGTCCTTCTCGTGTCCCCTGTTTCTTGTAATACCCACTCTGTTGTTTTTTGTTGTTGTTTTTGTTTTTTGGTTTGGTTTGGTTTGTTTTGGGTTTTTTGTTTGTTTGTTTTATTTAATAGAACAATTGAAAATACAAACTCTCAATGAGGATAATAATAATAATAATAATAATACAGATGTAAGTTAAATTCAGTATAAAAGTGCAAAAATATAACATTAGGGAATTCATGAATCACAGCAAAACAAAAGCAAAACAATACCATATAGTAACAAATGGGATAAGGTGCAAAAGATACATTTTATCAGGCATTTAAATTTAACATAAAATGGAGCAGCAGAATAATAACATATAAGTAAGTTATACTTTAGAATAGCAGAAGACTTGGCATATTTGATTTTTACCTTTTTAAGTGAATAAAAATAACTTAAAAACATTAATAAAACTAGGCTTAGCGTTCTTCCATTTAGCACAATGAATATGGTATTTACCCAATAGTAGGATGATGCTAATAGTGTCTGAAACAGACAGGGTAGATGATCCATATAAAAAATAATATGATGTAATTCAAATGGCGGCACATCATTAATTTTTAGAGATCCAATTTTTTATGTCACACCAAAAACATTGTGTAATCCATCCATCCATCCATTATCTATACCGCCTATCCCTTTCGGGGTTGCGGGGGGCTGGAGCCTATCCCAGCTACAATGGGCAAGAGGCGGGGTACACCCTGAACCGGTCGCCAGCCGATTGCAGGGCCACATGTAAGGACAAACAAACATTCACACTCACATTCACACCTACGGACAATTTAGAGTCATCAATTAACCTAATGAGCATGTTTTTGGTCTGTGGGAGGAAGCCGGAGTGCATTGTGTAATAGGGCATAAAAAAAAACAGATGTTCCAGAGTTTCACTTTCATCACTACAGAAGGAACATTGATCCATCTCAAAACCAAATCTTTTTTGAGAAGTTCTGCCACAGGATAAATTTTGTTTTTGACTTTAAAGTGTGTTTCTTTGACTTTAGGCAAAATAGGCCACTTGCTTTGTCTAATGTGCTCGAAGTAGTAGAAGTATATCCCCGCCAAATAAACCTTCTGTCATGGTCATGAAACATTTTGGCTTTCAAAACCCTACTAATAAATTTATTGTTACATTTTTTATCAATCAGATTATATCCATCCATCCATTTTCTATGCCGCTTATCCCTTTCGGGGTCATGGGGGGGCCAGAGCCTATCTCGGCTGTCAACGGGCGAGAGGCGGGGTACACCCTGGACCGGTCAGATTATATTGTCCTATCAATAAATTTGGAAGTACTGGTGGGGAATTATTGTACATCATAAAATTTTTAATCAAGTGAATCAGAGGCAGTGGAATCAGTTTACATAATTTGTTATATTCTCTTTGAGAACAGTTTAAATTATATTTTTCTGTGAAGTCTGTGTAACTTAAAATGACATTGTTATCATCCATTAAATCTGTTATATATAAAATGTCTTTCTTAAACAAACCCATCTTGAAGATTGATTTTCGATTAAGTGATATTACTCTATTGTTCCATAAGATTGAATTATGGGGAGAAAAGTTGTGGGTAAATATCATTTTCCAAAAATGCAAAATCTGCTTGTGAAAATTAGATAGCTTGATACCCACTCTGTTTCGTATTGCATGTAGATGTCTACAGTACCTTTTGCTGCATTGTTCCAAAACTGTTGCCACTGTTGTGTTCTGTTTGTGTTTTTGTCCACACTATGCCTTTCTGTAATGTCTGCTGGTATCTCTTACAGGCATATAGTAATATTGACACTACTTGAGTTCTTTCTGTGCTTGGTTTAATAATTGCCAAAGTGAACGACAACAACATCCTGTATCTCTCTGGCTTCTTCTACACAATTGGGCAGAACAATGCCCTAGGCTAGTACAGTGATATCTTCAGGTTGCTACCTGTCATTACACTTTCCCTTCTAGTTTTAACAATTTAATACTGACTTCAACCATTACTTTTTTGACCGCTTCTTTCACTAATTTCTGTTCGGGACACCTGAGTGTGCTGGAACCCACATGAATGTTACATTTATGCCTTTTCTAACTATTCGTGAGATGGTGCTCAAGACTTCGTAGAGCAGACCCATGTGACTTCTAGCTGTTCCTGATGAAATGCTTGCAAGGGCTGACACTGAATCACTGCATATTAACAAATGACTCCAGTTAATCTGCTCACTCCACTCTAATGCCATTAATATAGCATATAGCTCAACTGTACATATAAATAATCTGATGTTCTCTTGTTGAATTGTACTTTGGAACCGGGTACAATTACAGACCCTGTTGCGTTTGTTCCTTTGATACATCTGTAAAAATCTGAACCCATTCTTTATATTTCCAGTCTTTATAACTATAGTCAACACAAAGGTTTTGTAATATCCATACAGGTCTAACTGGCCACACAACAGTATCCTCAATCTCCTTATCATATATTCCTCCATCTCTTGTGACTTGATTTCCTGTCCAGCAAAAACTTTCTTTGTATGGCCTGTCCTTCTCCCAACATATCTGCAGCACCCTTTTTGCAGGATGGCTGTATCTATGTGCCCTTATATTTATCCAGTAGTTGGCCACCAGTTGCTTCCTAAGTATCCCTAATGGCATCTCACCTGCTTCAACTTGAATTGCACATGCTGGTGAAGTTCTAAATGCTCCTATGCATAATCTTAAGGCCTGAGCTTGTATGGTATTCAGGTCTGCTAATGCAGATTTTGCTGCTGAACCATACACAATGCTTCCATAATCTAATCGCGATCGCACTAGGGCTACATACATGTGTTTCGGTGATGCAAAGTCAGCTCCCCATTCCAATCCTGCCAGACATCTAATGACATTTATTACTTTCTAACATTTATTAGCTACATATCTAATGCGCTCTCTCCATGTTAATCTCTGATCAAAAAACACTCCCAGAAAACAAAAACTCTCAACCCTCTCTATGTTTTCTCCATATAATTTCATGCTACCTTCCCTGAGTTTCTTCCTTGTGAAGAACATAACTTTAGTTTTTTTCCACCAAAATGTAAATCCCATTTTGTTCCCCATTTTTCTACTTGGTTAATTCCATACTGAATTTTCTTAACTAAGTGGTCAACATTTCTTCCTCTTGTCCAGCGCCCTGTCGACTGCAAAGTGCTCCGCTTCCATTGGGATATTTATAAATACATCATTCATCATAATGGAAAATAGGGTTGGACTAACTACACTTCCCTGCAGTATCCCCTTTTCTACTATATATAGATCTGATAGCTCTGACCCTATCGTCACCTGAATAGTTCTTCCATCATGGAAATCCATTTTAACATTTTCCCCTTGATTCCATTTGAATGCAGTTTAATCAGAAGTCCCTCTTTCCACAACATGTCATATGCTTTCTCAACATCAAAAAACAATGCAACCAACAACCATCAGCACTTTCAAATAAAACATCTCACATACTTTTTAAATGTTTTGTTTGTTGTTTTTAAAGTAATTTATTATTCAAATATTTGAAGTTTAACTTAACTGTTTTAAAGTGCCAAACATTCACTTTTTAATCTTTACAATATTTGATTACCATTTACCTCCAATTTATCAATTATCAAATATTATTTATCATTTACATTAAACATGAAATCAATTTGTACCAGCAAAGAGACAAAACAAAGCACGCTGCTTCACTGCTGCTCAACATGAGTAGGCCTGCTGTCTATCCTAATTGTACATGAAACCAAACTATACCTTTATACTTTTCCTACTTTCAGCAACAAAACAAACATTTCTCATCAATATTATTTCAGTTTATCCATACCAGTAGCTTCTTCACAGTTTTGACCCAAGCCAAACAGTTGTTTCTCCTCATTCAGCTAATCAGCTGATTAGCTTTCCTCTCTTCAGCAGGGAGGCCATACACTGCTCCACTCTTCATACAGGTGTCATGGTTTCTTTGACATTGACTGATTTTGACTTTGGACTCAACACCTCCCACTTTAGCTCTTGGTTCCTGAACCCAAGGGGGTCACAGCAGTCTAGTTCATGTTTTGGTGTTGGAAGGGTTGTCCTGGGGGGTGTTCCAGGTAGGAGGTTCAGCAAACTCTGAGTCTATCCCTGAAGTCTGAGTTGACTCACTCTGAGATGGGAAACTCTGAGTATCCGGTTCCAGAACAGCCGATCTGAGTTAGTTCAATCAACTCTGAGTATGTTCACCTTGAGTTGCGCGCATGCACAATCATTATAAAAAGCCATCATCAATGGAGTCCCGATATCACGAGTCACCATGACAACTGACAAAAAAGATCAAGTTATTTTACCCTGATGGAGTTGGAGGTCTTATTGCAGGCCTATGTGGAGTATGAGCACATTATTTTGGCGTAAATGTAACACCACTGCAGCAGGAAGGAGAGAAAAACGGCATGGGAGAAAATTGCTACCCGAGTCAACGCCTAAATTTGAATGTAGTAGGAGTAGGAATAAAATCTGATTTTTATTTAGGTGCAATCAAACAGGGGAGAAACGAGCTTGGAAGCAACTAAAAATGAAATATAAAAACATCATTCAAAAAGGTAAGGCATATTTTGTTAGGCTATGATTGTTCCTCACTTTGATTTTAATTTTATTTTTTTAATTGACTTAGGCAATTAAAGTAAATATTAATTCAGTGGCTACTACAAGTAGTAATTTAAACCCCTAACAAAATGTTGTTTTAACACGTCATCTCACTTAATAGCCCACTTAGTAGATTAACACTTGATACAATGTTTACACATTTTTATTTTATATGTATTGAAGTCATTTAAAATGTGATGATGTGTCCATGAACACTCAATAAAATACTCATTTAAAAAAAGACTAACATTTGAGTTCTGGTCAGCCAACAGAAAGAACGCAGAGGCCCGAAAAACGGGTTTGTGTCTTTTTAAAAAATAAAACATACATTATATAAAAAAACTTCTTATATATAAAACTATATAAAATCTCCACCCCCCAACAGTTGTGGATGGTGTCATCTGCCTCCTTCAGCCTCCTACTACTGAAACAATTGAACACCCTGCAGCTGTAAGTATTCCATACTCAGATCTTGCCTCAGATGGTAGTTAAAAATATTATGAAACAGTATCTTTTCCTGCATCACAGGAGGATGATGATGACGAAACACTGTCTGCTTCCACAGGGAGAGATCCAGAGAGGCCTACTGAAGTGTGTCTTAATATTATGTATAGCTACTGGCAGTACTCTACCCATTCACATTCCTTTACATTCTTGAGTGGAATTTGGAGTTGGACATGTACACTGAAGTGATGAGCATAGATAATGGACAAACAACTAGCACATTCTTGGACTTCAACAGAACATGGCTAGACATGACCAGGAGGAGGGTCCATCAACTTCCACAGCGCAGCTAGACACAGTGAGATTTTTAGTCAATACCATGTTAAATCTGTATGTAGAACTGTAGAAATGTTGTCCATATGTTTCCCAGTTACCAGTGAAGGAGTTGTATAGAGTCCACCTCATGAAGGGTATAGAGAAAAGTTAAAAGGAAATGATCTATCTGGATTGCCAGATTAGAAAAACAGACCTTGAAATTCTATTACTGGAATGCCATTTGGGGTGGGTGCACTTCATAGGTGAAATATGTTAAGGGTTGGAACTATATTACAAATCCTAACTGCTGCTTTTGTACTTTTAGGGAATAAAGAAAAACAAATTGCATGTGAATTTGGCTTTAATTGACTGTTTAGATCAAAATTAGTTTCTGCTGATTAGGTCCCAGCCCTGCAATTGGCTGGCGACTGGCTCAGGGTGTACCCCACCTCTCGCCCATTGTAGCTGGGATAGGCTCCAGCCCCCCCGCAACCCCGAAAGGGATAGGCGGTATAGATAATGGATGGATGATTAGGTCCCTTGCAGCCCTTCCATCCTGGACATCTGCAGGGTGAATGGGATGGTCATCCTCAGGGTCATTAATTTGTTCGGCAGGGTGTTGCTCTCCTCTAATAGTTGCAATATTATGGAGAACAACACATGCCACATGCCCTCTCTGGGGTGACCCTGAGCTTACGCGGGCGCTGGAACTGGGATTTGAGTATGCCTATGGCCATCTGCAGCTCTAGTCCTGCAGTGGGCCACATTAAAACGTTGTTGGGGCCCTGGCTCAGGGTCACTATAAGGGGTCAACAGAGTGGGCTGGCATGGATAGCCACGATCCCCCCAGTAGGTAGTCATCAAACTCTCCTGTATTTATAGAGGACACATTCAAGCGCATTGAAATGGGAGACAAAGAACATTTGTACAAAGTTTTAGCTTCCTTACCATGTGCAAATCTGTTGCTCAGACTACACTCCTGGTAGATTCCGGAATCATGTACAGAGCCAGGCCACTTGACATCTACATTTGTAATGATGTAGGCTACATCACATATGATCTTCACAGTGCATAGAATGACATGAGTTACAGTGTAGTGTAATGTATACATTTTCATGTACATAATTCTGCATCACCAATGTTGCACAAAAAAACTACCATTTGCAAAAAAATGTAGCACTATGCATAAAATTTGCAGTGACGTGAGCGCACGTCCACGGTGTGCAAGGTTGGTGATGTATGGCCAGAGAATGTTATCGAGACAAATTATACTGTTGGATGAAAAGTGGTAGTGCTCGAATAGATATCCCTCTGGAAATGACAGGACATCTAATGTGGGTCAAAAGATTCCCTCGTGACATAAAGCATTTCGAATCAGTTGGGCTTCGATATCAATCGGATTGGGAATGAACGGGCAATCCATGTCTAACAGCTTTCTTCATGTGGGAGGAGACATGTAGAAACTCAGGGTTTCTTATCGTAAACCTGCCAGTGAGCAGATTATATTCACAGAGTCTATTACCATGGTGACTGACTCAGAGTTTCAGTCACCTCTCTTTCAGGAATGGATAACTCAGAGTTTCCCTCACCTCAGGTTTAACTTACTCTGAGTTTTCACATAACCCGCTTTCTGGAATACCCCCGATGTCTTTTGAGTGGTAACCTGTTCCAACTTTTGTCCATCTTCTTCATCACTTGTATTTCCAGTTTTATTCTGCTCTTCTACAGGAAGCAAGATGACTATCCACCTGACATCTCTGTGAAGAACTGTTGCAGGGATACGATCTGACTGCTCTATCTTTACCTTGCCCACCTTTTTGCCAGGTTTCACAGAGGAGGTTGGGTAGCTTGGGAATGTTCTGATATTTACATCTCTCATGACTCCGTTTTTGTCAGTGTTGACATTGACAACCCTGGCAAGTCTATACTGGCTCCTCAAGGCATTCTGGTCCACTACCCAGACGATGTTTCCAACGGCAACATTGCACTCCCTTGTATGCCACTTACTCCTGACAAACAAGTTGGGTCCAGCCAACTGACTCCACTTTTTCCAGAACTTGTTAACTTCTGCCTGGATCACTTTTAGTCTGTTGTAGGAGTAGCCTTCAAAGTCGAAGCTTCCTGGGTCTCCCTTAGGTCCAGCCCTACCGAGCAGTAGAGAGTTTGGGCTGATGTACTCAACACAGTCCTCCCGAGTCCTGGCATCAATTGGCCTTTCATTAGCCAGGTTTGCTGCCATGTTCAGGAACGTTTGAAACTCTCCCCATGTGAAGAGTCCATTTCCTCCCAGGTTACTCAGGGCTGTTGTCACGATCTGAACAGCAGCTTCAGCAGCTCCATTCATGGGAGGTGAGTCTGCTGAATGGATCTTCCAGCTCCAGTCTGTTCCGTGTTTGGCGGCCTCATTCTCTAGTTCTGCCTCTCCAACTAGTCCAGAAACAGGTAAAGTTCCTTTAGGGCAGACTTGGCTCCCACAAAGTTCTTCCCAGGGTCTGACCACAGCTTCCTTGGATGCTCTCTCAATGCTGTGAATCATTGGTAGGCTAGTAAAAACCCTTCAGTTGACTAGTCACCAACACCGTCTGAGTGCATAGCTCTCGATGCCATACAGCAGAAGACAACACCCCAGACCTTGAGCCTCACTCTCTTTCTCACCGTGTCCTTCACTTCATTCGGTCCAAATAGATCTACTGTTGTGAACTCAAATGGTCTGGTTGGCTGTGTTCGCTCCAGTGGAAGGTCACCCATGATTTGCTGGCACTTCCTTGCTCTGGCTTTTCTGTGTATCACACAGGTGTCAACAACTTTCTTAGCCAATCTTCGGCCTCTTATAACCCAGGTTTTTTTCCTCATCCGTAGGAGTGTCCCTGCTACCTCCTGGTGGTTTGCTTTGTGGGCCTCCTGAGCTAGAAGTGTTGATATCCACGCTTCATATGGTAGGATTGGTACTGTGGTTTCATCTTTAGGAAGAACTGTATTCTTCCTCAACATAATAACAATCCTGACTCATTTTCTTTGTATACAGCCAGTCTGTTGAGGGTAGTGTCATGAAAGGTAACACCCTCCTGGGCTGCAAGGAAAAGGTCTTGAAGTGCATCTTCACACTCTCCAACAGACAGAACAGCTTGCTTGGCTTTGGCCTTAGCCTTTTCTTTGGAGGTATTGCCTTCCACTTTGCCTTACTGACCACTGAGCCCTTCATCTTCCACCTTGTGGCAGCCCTCCACACCCAGGCAATGACTCTGACAAGTTTAGATAAACTACTGAATCTCTTTTCATCAACAAGTAGCTTAACTACCAAGTCAGCAGGGGGTCTGCAGATTGGAACTTCTCCCAGACAATCAAAAATCATTGGATGAGTCACAGGTTCATTGCAGTCAGGGGTTTGCAGCGCAGTACTCAGTTTTCTCTTCTGGGCTCTGGTCAATACTGCTGAGAAAGCCTTCCTTTGAAGTTTTTCTATGCCCTCTTTGGCATTTGCTGCAACTTCTTTAGCTGACTTTTTTGGCCACCTCCATTGGCCGCCTCAAGATGCAAGGTCCATTTTGCCATACTGAAACCTCATTGAGATCCTCAGGAGTCGTTCCTCTAGTTATAATGTCAGTGATGTTTATGTCTCCCGGGATACACCACCAGTTCTTGAGTGGTCCAGCCTTCTGGATTTCACCAACCCTGTTTGCAAAGAAGGTCTGGTATCCATAACTGTCCCACTGAATAGCTGCCAACACAGTTTGGCTGTCCAGCAGGTGGAACCATCATTCTACTTTCATTCGGCTGTGCTTTTCGACATATCTTCTGAGCAAAGACTGCACCACTGATCTCTGCCTTAACTGGTTCCCCTTTCTGGTCTAGTGGTGTAAGCTTTGCCTTGGACTCAACCAACTGACCTGGACACCTTGCTCAGTCTCCCACCTGAGGTATACCACAGCTCCGAAGCTCTTGTCACTTCCATCAGAGAATTTTATTCCCCAAGGTTTTCCAACCCAGCCATCTGGTGTGAGGCTTCTATGGAAAGTGATCTGGCCAAGACGCACATACTCCTCAAACAGTTTGATGGCTTCCTTCCAGAGGTCTCCAGAAAGTGGTTTGTCCCGAGTGTCTCGGGTCAGACTTCCACCTCCAGCCTCTTGGAATGCTTTCCTGACAAGTATGGTTCCTTTCTGCTTGGTGGGTGAAACTAGGCCGATTGGATCATAGAAGCCAGCTACTTGGTTTAATAGCTCTCTTCTGGTCAGTGCGTCAGGAGTCTTCTTTCTCACTTCCTCTTCAAGGAGGTCTTGGCCTGTTCAAATTTTCTTTCTCCGTCTTGAGAAGTTGATCGAGGATATTATGTAAAGTTTGTCCTCCTGGACCAGGTATCCAACTCCTAGGGCTGTACTTTCACCCTCCTTCGTCTGATTGGAAAGTATTTTGACTCCACTTTCCCTTGTTGATTTTCCTGATCAAGGTTCTTCTGCCTCCCAGTTTGCCTGCCTCCCACTTTGTCCTGACTGGACCCATGGCTTGAGGAAAACTCTCAGAGTTTCCATTACACCCTTTGTGATCTTGTCCAGCCTTTTCGGGTCACAGTGGGACATCAGGATATCATCAACATAGCTGTCCTCCTCTATGACTCTACGCTCCTCCTTCAGGTGCTTAAATATTGGCAGCCTCACTGTCTCCCGCATAGCCAGCTGTGCTATGCATC
Organism: Chaetodon trifascialis; assembly: GCF_039877785.1. Taxonomy (NCBI): domain Eukaryota; kingdom Metazoa; phylum Chordata; class Actinopteri; order Chaetodontiformes; family Chaetodontidae; genus Chaetodon; species Chaetodon trifascialis. The sequence continues at coordinate 1,876,316 of NC_092073.1, forward strand.
CTCCAGGTCAATCACCCATCTTCACTCTAGTGATTACATACTCTCCGATTTCCTCATCCTTAGTATCTCTCCACAGGAATCTGTGGAGATGCATCTCCTGGTCTTCCAGCTACACAGAGTTATACATCTTTTTGATGTCCCCCAGAACTGCAAAAACTGCCTGGATTGGATTGAGGTCTTTGGGCGATCGTTCATACTCAGCCCCTTGAATTTTTGGCTGCTGTTCCATACAATGCGTATTGGTGTTCAGTGTTGGGAAAGTTCATTTTCTACTACTTTTCACTAGTTCAAAGTTCAGTTCACAAAATTAAAATGAACTTTAGTTCAGTTCATAGTTCACAATTCAAAAATGAACAAATTCATAGTTCTTTTTTTCCATATGTTGCTGTGAGCTATTATTTTTCAAAATTATTGTCACAGCCCATATGGAACCACAAACAGCAATTATTTTATCAGTTTTAACACTGTACCTATGCGTCAGATTTCATCTTCATATCCAATTTTGAATCCTTATCCAGCCATGGTTTACATTAGCATTGAGGGGATAGCATTTCCCCATCAGAAATCAGAAAAAGCTTTATTGCCAAGAACGATTTTACACATATGAGGAATTTGCTTTGTTGACGTTGGTGCACGACACATCTATAAAAAAGAAGCTATTAAAAAAGCAAAAATGTAACAATATAAATATATATATATATACAAGTACGTTGGGGTTTTTTTTTGTTTTGTTTGGGGTTTTTTCGTTTGTTTTGACGAGCTCCCCTTTCTGCAATCTTTATTTCTGCACAGGTAGGGTACTATCATCCTAATTTCTCCAGAATTTCCTCTTGCGTTTTCAGGAAGTTGAGGAGGCTATCAAAATGATGTGTCTCTTGTGGGTTTCACCATAAATACAAGTCAGTCTTTCTTTACAGCATCCGGTAACTTGCTTTCAATTGACTTGGTTACCAGTGGATTCTTGATGGCTCCTGTGTCCCCAAGCTCTGTTAGGTCTGCCAGAACTTTCTCAATGGTTTGGATTAAGTCAATCACCTTCCTTGGCTGATTTTTGCTCTTAAAACAGGAATTTTCTCAAGTTTTTCAATTATCTCCAGGGTAACTGTAGATTTATTTCCAAATCTGTTTTCCAGTACACGGAACATGTCTTGAGCAGTGTTGTATGTTGACAGGTGGAGGTCTCTGGAGATTTTTTCATCCATGCTGTCCAAAAGTGCAGTGAAATACTCTTTTGCAACCATAAAATCCAGGCAGACTAGTTGGTTTTATTCTCACAATTGGTGCGGTGTGTGCAGCTGGTGTGGTTGTTATGCTGGCTGCTGCTGATAATGAGGCTGCCGCCTCTACACTTTTCTCCTTTGCAATCCTTCGTGCTATGGCAAACTCTGCTCTTCTTGTTTCAAGCTTATTCTTGATCTTTTTAAGGCCCTTTACTCTGCCTTCCAGATTAGGTTACTCCTCGGCTGGAATCCATAACTCCTAAGCCACTAGGCTTTTAATAGCTTCTTGGACTAGCTGTGTAATGAAGGTCATCTGCACTTCTTAGCAATCTTGATTTACAGCAGTGACTGATATCGCTTCTTCTAGGGATGGGAACACAGAGATCTGAAGGATTGTATCAGCTGGACGTCGAGGAAAATTCACCTGTTTGTCATGGTGCATCAAGTGCAACAGTAGCAGCCAGTCTGTGGCATCAGTGCCTGGGTCACACCAGCAAGTTGAAGGAACTCAAAAATCTGGTAACTGGAGTGGATTTTACAGCAGAGAAAGAAACCCACTTCTGTGCAGCGTGTGTGGAGGGCAAGCTGTCTAGAAAACCACACAAGCCCGTGGGAGACATTCGCTCCAAGCTGTCATGAACTTAAGGCATAGAACAGGCGGTTGGGTTGTCTGTGGTCCCATGCAGACTGAATCTATAGGTGGAGCAAAGTACTTTGTGACTTTTATTGATGATTATTCAAGATGCTGCAAGGTTTACTTCCGGAAACAGAAGAGTGAAGTCCTTAGCAAATTCAAAGAATTTGAGAAGACATTCTCAAATGATTGTGGGAAGAGAGTCACAAGACTGAGAACAGATAATGGTGGGGAATTCCCACACACCTCAGCAAAACGCCGTTGCAGAAAGAAAAAATCTCTGATTGAAGCAGCAAGAAGTATGCTATCTCATTGGTTGTGTTGCTTATGCTCATGTCCCAGACACAGAGAGAAGAAAACTGGAGAAGAAAGCTGTGAAGCTTCGTTTCATGGGCTATGCAAACAATGCCAAGGGCTACCGTCTGTGGGATGAAGAAAAGAGAGGAATTCTCATTCGTCATGATGTCATCTTCAATGAATCAGACTTTGGTTGGAAACAGGAAATGGAGTCCTGTTCAGAGAATCAATTAACCATCAACACAGATGAAAGGAGAACACCAGCTGATGAGACCACTGTCAACACACCTGCCAGAGAAAGTGGCAGAGTCAGAAGGCCTCCAAAGAGGTATGGATATGATGAGTTTGCTGACATGGTCACTGCTGATCATTATGCTAAGATGTGTTGTGTCACAGAGCCAAGCACACTGAAAGAAGCATTGATGAGTCCTAATGCAAAGGAAAGACAGGAAGCGGCTGACTTGGAATATGAGTCGCTGCTGGAAAATGAGACATGGGACTTAGTGGATTTACCAAAGGATCGCAAGGCCATAGGATCAAGGTGGGTGTTAAAATGCTTACTACTGTTAATTGTTCAATATGTTATAACTGGGCTGCACGGTGGCGCAGCAGGTAGTGCGCGTGCCTCACAGCAAGAAGGTTGCCGGTTCAATCCCCGGGTCAGGTGGGGGCTTTCTGTGTGAAGTTTGCATGTTCTTCCTGTGCATGCGTGGGTTCTCTCCGGGTACTCCGGCTTCCTCCCACAGACCAAAAACATGCTCATTAGGTTAATTGATGACTCTAAATCGTTGTAATTTGACAGAGAAACTTGAGAATGTGTTATACTGCCCTCTACTGGCTTCTTTTGGACCTCTTCTTGAGTTTGAATAAAAAAACAATAAAAACATTGCAACCTGTGGATATGTGAATGGTCCAGCACATCGGAGTAAGCGCTGGACTTTTATGGATCTAGGACACAGATATTGGCCTCAGCGGACTCATGAGTAAAAGTCGCGCTGGAAGTTGTGAATGAAAATGTTACATTAATGGAAATTAGCTTCATCAGGCAATCAATTAAGTGTGCACACTGACAAACAAAAAGAAATACAATGATAACCTGAAGCTTAAGGTTGGGAATGGAAAATGTGGAAAATGGAAACGTCTTGCTCAGATCAGATGCTTGTGACGTGGTGAAAATGAGAATGTATAGGAATGAGTTCTACAAACACGAGCTGAAGTTTATGAACAAGTTGAACTAAACCTATGAATAAAGACAGAAAGAATAATGGATGCTGATGAAATGCCGGCTAAATCACTCGCGTTGCGAAAAGGGAAACTCAGAGCATGCATGCACAAAATGAATGAAATAAAAGCCTTAATGGAAACCGAAGGGAATGTTGAAAAGGTGGATGAATCTGTTGCCTTGTTTCAGAGATCACTTGAAGATTTTAAGCAGATTCATGAATCAGACCAAACGTTTTTGCCTGAGGAAGTAAAGGAAAAGGAGAGAAATGATTGGTATGAACCAAAAATGTCCACGCTTTCAGATTTTCTTAAGGATGTGGAAAAGTGTAGAACATCTCAAACAGATCCTCAGTCACTCATTGGACCTAAGGACAGCATTTCCAATGTTTCAAAGAGGTTATGACTCAAAATGTTCAGAATCAGGATCAACCACTTTTTTTTCTGTTGCCTCAGCCCGTCTTAAAGTTGCCACAGAAAGAGCTGCTCTGCTGCTCAGGGAGCAGCTTTAGAAAAGAAACATGCCGTGGACATGGAGAAGGCTCAACTAAAAACCAAAATGGAACAAATGGAGTTGGAAATGAATCTGGCTGAATCTGAGGTAAAGTGCTGGAAAGCTTTGAATCTCAAAATGAACAGCTCTTACCAATGAATGTACCACAAACACAACATAGGGATGGCATGAATGAATACTTGGAAACTTACCAACTAAACACAGATGCAACAGTGAATTCAGAAACATCTCCAGTTGAATTTGCTGGGCTTGCAGCGATTCCCAAAACACCACTTCAAAGGTATATAAATCAACAACCCAAACCAATAATAAACTCTGTGCCACAAACTAAAAAAGTAACACACACTACTCTACAACAGTATGGTCCTACTGTTCAGAGTTCTCCTCAAACAGCAACAGGTGCTGGGATTAACATGATGAACAATGGTGACCATCTCTTGACTGTAATGCAGAGACAAAATGATATTGCTGATTTATTGGTTTTACAGCATAAAAGTATCACTTCCTGCACGTGAAATTCCAGTTTTTGATGGAAACCCTATTGATTATTAAAAATCTTTATGAGGGCATTTCAGCATAACATTGAGGAGAAAACAAATAACTGCCAAAACATGTTATATTACTTGGAGCAGTATACATCAGGACCCTGCCTGGAGTTGGGCCGTAGCTGTCTTCATATGGATGCTGTGGCAGGATTTGTGGAGGCCAAGAGGCTGTTAAAGGTGCATTTTGGATATGAAATAAAGATTGCAAATGCTTATATGGCTAAAGCTCTGAACTGGAACAATATAAAGCCAGAGGATGGAAAGGCACTGCAAAGTTATGCACTTTTCTTAAGAGGCTGTTGTACTGCCATGAGTGGTTTGCAGGACATGAGGGAGTTTGACCTACCATCCAATTTAAAGCTCATTGTGTCAAAAACATCATTATGAACTGAGGGAGAGGTGGAGAACAGCAGCTTGTGACATTTTGGAACACAGGAACACACAAGCAGGATTTCAGGACCTTGTGGCATTCATTGAAAGGCAAGCTAAGATACTACAAGATCCTCTTTTTGGTGATATTCATGATCATCTCAAGCATATTGGGACTTTAAAGGTCAAAACTACCATAGACACAAAACCAAACAGATTTAAAGTAAAGGAAGCAGCTTTGCTACCACAGTGGCAATGGTGTCTGACAGCAAAGAAGAGAAATGGACACAAGAGAAATCACCAATTATGAAATGAAATGTCAGAGTTGTTAGGCCAAACACCCCTCTATTCTGCACATACAGAGATCTCCCAAACCTGAGACATACACTCACAAGGCAGAGCTACATAGTATGGCAGCTAAACCTGAAGAAACATCGATCAACAGTGCTCTTGGTCTGCCGTGGAGAAAGGACTGACCATGGATGGGTCAAAAAGTGGGAAAGAATTTCACAATTGCATGGTGTGTACAGTTTCCCTCCTCAACTATGCATGTTGTGTGTAATGTGATGAATAAACAAATTCTTAATCTTAATCTTGTGTCACTTGGAGAGGGTGAGGCAACTAGGGCTGGTGGAGACTGTATATTGGCCATAGTTCCAGTGCTGGTTAAACTCTGCAATGGAAGTAAAACTGTATCTACCTATGCCTTCCTGGACCCCAGCAGCACTGACACATTTTGTACAGAGAATCTCATGAAGAAGCTCAAGGCTAGAGGCTGTAGAAGTGAAGTTCTTCTGCAGACTATGGGAACAGAAAAAACAGTTAAGAGCTATGAGTTAAGAGGTTTAGAGGTTGGTCATATAGAAGATGGAACTTACCTGGCACTGCCAAAATTATATACTCAGAACAAAATTCCTGTGACAAAGAAAAACATTTTCACCCAGGCAGATTTAAACAAATGGCCTTACCTGCAGGAGATCAAGGTGAAGGAAACAGATGCTGATGTGTATCTTCTTATTGGAGTGAATGTACCAAAGGCCATGGAGAATCATTAATAGCCAAAGCAATGGACCATATGCAGTTAGAACACTGTTAGGATGGGTGGTCAATGGTCTACTCAATGTCTCCACTACTATGGAAAAGGAACGCACCATGGCATCTGTGAACCGAATCTCCATTGTGCATATTGAAAGGCTCCTGGAAAGACAATATGCACACGACTTCCCAGAGAAAGACTATGAGGAGAAAATGGAGATGTCAGCTGATGACCGGCAGTTCATGCAGATTGCCAAGTTCTGTTATTTTCACAAATGGTCACTACTACTTACCTTTACCTCTTTGTGATAGGAACATCAGCATGCCAAACAACTATCAGATGGCAGAACAACAAATGTTACATCTCAAAAGGAAATTTCAAAAGGATCAGGTTTATGCAAGTGAGTGCAGAGACTTTATGAGTGACATCATCAGAAAAGGTTATGCTGAGAGGGTACCATCAGGAGATTTAAAATCAGAGAATGGCAGGTTGTGGTACATACCTCACCATGGTGTGTACCATAAACATAAAAAAAACCCTCTGTGTAGTCTTTGATGGTGCACCAACCTTTAAAGGCACATCACTCAATAATATACTCCTACAGACTTAGCTAACTCTCTTATTGGTGTTCTGCTCAGATTCCGGCATGAGCCAGTTGCAATTATGGCAGATATTGAGAGCATGTTTCACCAGGTGAGAGTTCATAAAGAGGACAGAAACATGCTCAGATTCCTATGGTGGCCAGAGGGAAACACAAGCAAAGAATTGGAGGAGTATAGGATGACAGTTCATCTGTTCAGCGCTGTATCTTCTCCAACCTGTGCAAACTTTGCACTGCAAGAAACTGCAGAGGATAACAGTGGCAAATTTGATGGAGAGGTGTCTGACACAGTCAAGTTTAATTTCTATGTTGATGATCCTCCTTGAACCGACACTTTATCGTGGTGGAGGAGTTTGAGTACCCGAATGATCCTAGAGGCTATGTTGTCCAGGGCTTAATGCCCCTGGTAGGGTCTCCCAAGGCAAACGGGTTCTAGGTGACAGGTCAGACTAAGAGCAGTTCAAAAGCCCCTTAAGAAGCAAAATAATTCAAGGAAGCGTACATCGCCCAGATTGGTGTCACCGGGCCCCACCCTGGAGCCAGGCCTGGGGTTGGGGCTCGCAGGCGAGCGCCTGGTGGCCGGGTCTTTGCCCACGGGACCTGGCCGGGCACAGACCAAAGGAGCGACGTGGGCCCGCCTTCCCGTAGGCCCACCACCCGCAGGAAGGATCAGAAGGGGCCGGTGCTATGCGATATTCAATTTCAATTCAATTCAATTCAATTTTATTTGTATAGCGCCAAATCACAACACAAGTTGTCTCAGGACACTTTCCATATAGAGCTGGTACAGACCAAGCTCTTTTATCTACAGAGAACCAACAATTGGGTGGCAGTACTTGGGGGCGGGGGCCCCGACGACCCAAACCCTGGACAACGACTCTGGCTATGGGGACATGGAATGTCACCTCGCTGGGGGGGAAAGAGCCTGAGCTAGTGCGGGAGGTTGAGCGGTACCGGCTAGAGATAGTCAGGCTCACCTCCACGCACAGCCTGGGCTCTGGAACCCAACTCCTTGAGAGAGGCTGGACTCTCTTCTACTCTGGAGTTGCCCGTGGTGAGAGGCGGTGAGCTGGTGTGGGCTTGTTTATAGCCCCCCAGCTCTGCCGCCATGTGTTGGAGTTCTCCCCGCTGAGCGAGAGGGTCGTTTCCCTGCGCATAGGTCTCTCACTGTTGTTTCGGCCTATGGGCCAAACAGCAGTGCAGAGTACCCGGCCTTCTTGAAGTGGACTGGAAAGTGCTCCAACCGGGGACTCCATTGTTCTGGATTGTTCTGCTGGGGGACTTCAATGCTCACGTGGGTAGCGACAGTGATACCTGGAGGGGTGTGACTGTGAGTAACGGCCTCCCCGATCTGAACCTGAATGGTGTTCTGTTATTGGATTTCTGTGCTAGTCACAGTTTGTACATAACAAACACCATGTTCAGGCATAAGGGTGTCCATCAGTGCATGTGGCACCAGGACACCCTAGGCCGGAGGTCAATGATCAACTTTGTAGTCGTATCATCTGACCTTCGGCGGTATGTCTTGGACACTCGGGTGTCCAAGGGGCTGAGCTGTCAACTGATCACCACCTGGTGGTGAGTTGGATTTGCTGGCAGGGGAGGAAGCGGGACAGACTTGGCAGACCCAAATGTACCGTGAGGGTCTGTTGGGAACGTCTGGCAGAACCCGCTGTCAGGGACAGCTCCGGGAGAGCTTCGACCAGATTCCGAGGGAGGTTGGAGACATTGAGTCCGAACGGACCATGTTCTCCACTTCAATTGTTGATGCAGCCGTCCGTGGCTGTGGCTGTAAAGTCGGCTGTGCCTGTCCTGGTGGCAACCCCCGAACCCAGTGCTGGACACCATAAGTAAGGGATGCCGTCAAGCTGAAGAAGGAGTCCTATCGGGCCTGGTTGGCTCATGGGATTCCTGAGGCAGCTGACAGGTACCAGCAGGCCAAGCGTGCAGCAGCTCGGGCAGTTGTAGAAGCAAAAAGTTGGGTCTGGGAGGAGTTCAGGGAGGACTACCAGTCAGCCTCAAAGAAATTCTGGCAAACTGTTCGGCGCCTCAGGAAGGGAAAGCAGCTTTCTGTCAACACTGTTTACAGTGGAGGTGGGGAGCTGTTGACCTCAACTGGGGTATTGATACTCGATATTGTTGGGCAGTGGAAGGAATACTTCGAGGATCTCCTCAATCCCACTGTCATGTCTTCTGTAGAGGAAGCAGAGACTGGGGACTTGGAGGTCGATTCATCCATCACCGGGACTGAAGTCACTGAGGTACTTTGCAAGCTCCTCAGTGGCAAAGCACCGGGGGTGGATGAGATCCACCCTGAGTACCTCAAGTCTCTTGATGTTGTAGGACTGTCTTGGTTGACACACCTCTGCAACATCGTGTGGCAGTCAGGGATGGTGCCTCTGGACTGGCAGACTGGGGTGGTGGTCCCTCTTTTTAAAAAGGGGGACCGGAAGGTGTGTTCCAACTATCGGGGGATCACACTCCTCAGCCTCCCTGGGAAAGTCTATTCCAGGGTACTGGAGAGGAGAATCCAGCCGATAGTCGAACCTCGGATTCAGGAGGAACAATGCAGTTTTCGTCCTGGCCGTGGAACACTGGACCAGCTCTATACCCTCCACAGGGTGCTTGAGGGTTCATGGGAGTTTGCTCAACCAGTCCACATGTGCTTTGTGGAATTGGAGAAGGCATTCGACAGTGTCCCTCACGTCATTCTGTCGGAGGTGCTTGGGGAGTATGGGGTTGGAGGCCCTCTGTTGAGGGCTGTACAGTCCCCTTACAACCAGAGCAGGAGCTTGGTCCGCATTGCCGTCAGTAAGTCGGACCTGTTCCCGGTGCATGTTGGACTCCAGCAGGGCTGCCCTTTGTCACCGGTTCTGTTCATCATTTTTATGGACGGAATTTCTAGGCGCAGCCCGGGGCCAGAGGGGGTTCGATTCGGGAGCCGGCAGATTTCATCTCTGCTTTTCGCGGATGATGTTGTCTTGTTGGCTCCCTCAAGCCTGGACCTTCAGCATGCACTGGGGTGGTTCGCAGCCGAATGTGAAGCAGCTGGGATGAGAGTCAGCACCTCCAATCTGAGGCCATGGTTCTCAACCAGAAAAAGGTGGCTTGCTCCCTTCAGGTTTGGGGAGAGTTCCTGCCTCAAGTGGAGGAGTTTAAGTATCTTGGGATCCTGTTCACGAGTGAGGGAAGGGTGGAGCATGAGTGAAGAAGAAGTGAAGAAGGAGCTGAGCCGAAAGGCAAAGCTCTCGATTTACCGGTCAATCTACGTTCCTACCCTCACCTATGGTCATGAACTTTGGGTCATGACCGAAAGAACGAGGTCCCGGATACAAGCAGCTGAAATGAGTTTCCTCCGCAGGGTGATAGGTCGCTCCCTTAGAGATAAGGTGAGGAGCTCTGTCACCCAGGAGGAGCTCAGAGTAGAGTCACTGCTCCTCCACATCGAGAGGAGTTGGCTGAGGTTGCTCAGGCATCTTTATTGGATGCCCCCTGGACGCCTCCCTAGGGAGGTGTTCCAGGCATGTCCCACCAGGAGGAGGCCCTAGGGAAGACCCAGGACACGCTGGAATGACTATGTCCCTCGGCTGGCCTGGGAACGCCTCGGGATCCCCCTGGAAGAGCCGGGGGAAGTGAGGAGAGGGAAGTTTGGGCGTCCCTGATCAGACTGCTCCCCTGCGACCCGGCCCCGGATGAAGCGGGAGAAAATGGATGGATGTTGATGATTGTCTCAAGTTAGTTCCAACAGAGAAGCAAGCAATATGCCTTGTTAAGAACCTCAGAGAAATGTGCTCCCTTGGAGGATTCAAGCTGACCAAGTGGGTTAGTAATAGTTGTACTGTATTGGCATCCATCCCTGATGATGACAGAGCAAAGCAAATTAAAAACTTGGATCTGGATAGGGAGCAGCTGCCTAATGACAGAGCATTAGGACTGTACTGGGACATTGAAAATGACATATTCAGCTTTCATGTCACTGTTAACAACAAAAGCCCCACCAGAAGAAACATACTTTCCATTCTTAGCTCTGTGTATGATCCTCTTGGTTTTCTTGCACCTTTTGTATTAAAAGTCAAGCAAATCCTTCAACAACTTTGTAAAGCCAAGTATGGATGGGATGAAGCAATGCCTGTGGAATTGTTAAAACTGTGGCAACAATGGCTCAAGGATCTGGATGAGCTGGCCAGATTCCAAATTAACAGGTGTGTGAAACCAAAAAACTTTGGCCAAGTAAAAACTGCACAACTGCATAACTTTTGTGATGCAAGTGAACAAGCTTATGGAACTGCAAGTTACCTAAGGTTCACAAATGACTCTGAAGAGGTACATGTTGCATTTGTGATTGGAAAATCAAGAGTAACCCCACTCAAAACAACGACTATCCCAAGACTGGAACTCACTGCTGCCACACTGGCTGCACGAATAGACAGAATGCTTCACTCAGAACTTAAAATTGAACTCCAAGAATCCATTTTCTGGACTGACAGCCAGTCTGTCCTGAAATATCTTAAAAATAAAACATGGAGGTTTCGCACCTTTGTGGCTAACAGAATTGCAGCGATCCATAACTTGTCAAATGTGAATCAGTGGAGGTTCGTAGATTCCGAACACAACCCAGCTTATGATGCATCTCGAGGACTGAGCATTGAACCTTTTCTCACTTCCAAGAGATGGCTTCATGGACGAGAGTTTCTGAAAAAATCTGAAACAGGATGGCCAGGAAATCCTGTAGAACTCGGCTCCATTCTCCCAGATGATCCAGAGGTGAGGAAAGAAGCTTGTAGGTAGCACTGTCACCTCTACCTCAGAGAAAAAACCAACAAGTAAGCTTATTGAGTACTATTCATCTTGGGATGACTTGAAAAGAGCCATAGCCTGGATGATGAAACTAAAGAATCTCCTTCTACAAATGAACAGGAAGAAGAAAAAGGAATGTGCACTGATTGGTCAAGATAAAGGAAAATCACAAAAAGGAGTCTTTCAGTAGAGGACATTGAAAATGCAGAAAATGCCATTATTTGCTATGAGCAGAGACAGCATTATGAGGAGGAAATGGCCACTCTGGAGCAAGGAAAGAGCTTGGTTTGTACCAGCTCTATATGGAAAGTGTCCTGAGACAACTTCTGTTGTGATTTGGTGCTATACAAATAAAATTGAATTGAATTGAATTGAATTGAATTGAATTGAATTGAATTGAATTGAATTGAATTGAATTGAAAACCGTGCAAAGAGGAAGCTCCCTGTGTAAGCTGGACCCTGCCATTGATGCTGATATCCTGAGAGTGGGAGGAAGGATGAGGAGGATGGCTATGCCCACAGAGATCAAGCACCCCAAGATCCTACCTAAACATTCTCATGTGTCAAAGTTAATACTGAATCACATTCACAAACAGGTCGGTCACTCCGGGCAAGGTCACATGCTCTCCAAACTTCACCAACGATATTGGCTGTCTGGTGCCAACTCTTCAGCAAGAAAGATTATCAAAAGCTGTGTGTTTTGCAGACGACAACAAGCAAAAGCAGGTGAGCAGAAGATGGCTGATTTCCCTCTAGACAGAGTTACACCAGATCTTCCACCCTTCACCGATGTTGGTATAAATTATTTTGGACCCATCAAGGTGAGACGTGGCCGTGCTCTGCTTAAGAGATGGGGAGTAATATTCACTTGCCTTGTATGTCGGGCTGTTCACCTGGAGGTTGCTAGCCAAGTGGACACAGATGCATGCATAAATGCTATTCGTTGAAGGCACCGATTTCATAGGTGCACAGAGAGAATAGGGGGAGTCCGTGAAACAGCTGGATAGGGCTGGGCTGATAGAATGATAGTGATATGTCTCGCGATAGACACGTTCTTAATATCAATATAAAATGCGTTCGATAAAGCATTCGATAATTTTTTTTTTCTTCATCGGAAGATACCTGAAGTTGCGAAGCGAGGTTGGTCGCATGAACAAAGGCACTCGCTCTCAGGTAACTGAGCAACGTAGGGAGTAATCGCTAATCAGTGAGAGAGACACGCTAACACACCAATCATGTAATATTATCAAGTTCGGTGCGCCGTGTCGTTGTCACGTGTTTGTTGCTCCGCGAGGAGTGAGATGAGAAATAGAAAGTGAGCGCTGCAGCGAGCGAAGAAATCGTCGATAGAACAGGGAAAGTCAGCTCGCCAGTATGGAGTTTTTGGGATTTTATAAGTCGGACCGTAGTCAGACCAAAGTGGTCTGTAACTTATGCAAGACTTTCGTCCCCACCAAGACCGGTAACACCACAAACTTATTTAACCACCTTAGCCGCGCTCACTCTTTGGAGCGCAGCCGTATTCGCCAACGTCCGCCAACAGCAGCACCACCGCACAAGCAGCTGACCACCATGCAGAGGTATCTGCTTCAGTGCCTGATGACAAATCATCTAAAAGGCACGAAGACGTAACAGAGGCAGCGGCATATCATATAGCTAAAGACATGCTTCACTGAGCACTGTGGAGAAGCCAGGTTATAAACATCTCTTACACTTACTTTTTTTTTCTTAAACACACTTGCAATAAAAATATAATTGAATAGTTCATGTATGTTTAGAGTAAGAAGAGTGACTAAAGTTGTTCATATGTCTAGGCTGGTTTTATAGTTCAGTCAGTGTTACTGTACTGTCTATCATGTTTGTTTGTTTGTATGTTACAGATGTCAAGTCTACCTCAGTTTTTGCTATGTTTCCAAAACATTGCACATATCTGAAGACATTTTATTCAGCAGAAGGTGAATCAGCTTGTGAACTTTCTGTCCTAAACCTGCAGAAAAAAAGTTCTCAGGTTTCTCTCTGTTTACATTTTTACACTTTTTTTTTACATTTATTATTTGAGTGTTTTCCATGGTTGTGTTGACATTTCCTTTCTGCCTTGATAGTTGAGGGGATTATAATCAGAGGAAAAATGATTAAATTGAATGTATTTTTCTCCTGGTCCTTATTTTAAATAGGTAATAAGAATATCAATATTTATCGATATCGACCAATATAAAACACTTATATCACAATAGAGTTTTCAGCCATATCGCCCAGCCCTACAGCTGGATAATGACAGAATCCAGGGATCACTTCTCAAAAGAGGAATTGACTGGACATTCAACCCCCCCTCTGGAGCTCATCACGGTGGTATCTGGGAAAAGCTAATTAGACTGGTTAAAAAGATCCTCTACTCCGTCCAAAAGGAACAAACTCTGGGTGATGGTCTAAATACAGCTTTGTGTGAAGTGGAAGCTAAATATGAATGATAGACCAATTACAACAGTAACCAGTGACCCAAATGACCTTGAGCCACTAACTCCGAATCATCTGCTCCTCCTAAAAACAAATCCTGTCACGCCCCCTGGACTTTTCCAGGAAAGGGGCATCTATTCAAGGAAAAGATGGAGGCAGGTGCAATATATGGCCGATTTGTTCTGGAGAAGATCGGCCAGAGAATACATCCCACTTGTGCAGGAGCGAGATAAGTGGAATAACATTAAAAGGAATTTAACTCCTGGAGACCTTGTCGTCATCATTGATGACAATGCCCCAAGAAACACCTGGCTCCTAGGATGAGTGGTCAAAGCTCTTCTAGGATCCAAGGGCCTTGTCCGCAGTGTTTTAGTAAAAACCAAAACCAACACAATTCAGAGACCCATCACCAAACTCTGTCTGCTTCTGGAGGCATCTGACTGAGTTTGTTAGTCTCTTTCTCTTTCAGTGATGTGCACCTCTGACTCTTGAAACTCTGACCCTGCCTGAGAGGAGCAGAATGGACTGATACAATGAGTGTACTCCTACATGGATATGGACGATTGATAATATGAACTTATTTGGCAGAGGCCAATGTCCTGTATTATTGTAATGTCTCTATTAATGTATTATTCTGGACGACGTACTGACGTGCTGAGGTAAGCGTATCGTCTCACTTCCTGTTTCTGGTTGCTGCCTTAGGAGTAGCGTGCGTTTGTCGCTCTTGTTCCTCTGAGTGTAATTTGCTCTGTGTTTTGTTACAGTGGCCTTTTATCCGTGCTCTAAAGTAACATTAGTTCTGCTCAAGCACCCATAAGTCTGTTCATTTAGCGACCGTCAATTTTATTTGTCTACGCGCTTGTCTGCTCTGCTAGCTACATCAGCTTAGCCTAGCAGCTAGCGATGGCTTCTCTCTGTCCCTCTCCAGCTCTCTCCTGCTTGGTGTGTCACATGTTTAGCTACTCCTCTGCCTCCTTTAGTGATACTGGTACGTGTAATAAATGTAGTTTATTTGGTGAGTTGGAGGCGAGGCTTAGTGAATTGGAAGCTCGGCTCCGCACCATGGAAACCAAACCATTAGCTGTAGTTAGCCAGGCCCCCGTAGCCGGTGCGGACCGACCAAGTGCAGCTCCGGCTAGCCGTCCCTCGACAGCTCCCGAGCAGCCGGGAAACCAGGGAGGCTGGGTGACTGTTCGAAGGAAGCATAGTCCCAAGCTGAAGCCCACGGGTCGCCACCAACCGCTTCATGTTTCTAACAGGTTCTCCGCACTCTGCAACACACCCGCTGAGAAACCAACTCTGATTATTGGCAGCTTCATTTTGAGAAACGTGACGTTATTGACACCAGCGACCATAGTCAAATGCCTGCCGGGGGCCAGAGCGGGTGACGTCGAATCAAATTTGAAACTGCTGGCTAAGGATAAGCGTAAATACTGTCAGATTGTTATTCACGTCGGCGGTAATGACACCCGGTTACGCCAATCGGAGGTCACTGTAGCAGAACAAGCCCCTAACTGACTTTCTCTTACCCGCTCTGACTTCTCATGAGAAACGGAGTTGTAAACCAGTCTAACTGATTGAACTATAGACCACCTAGAATGCTCATAATGAAGTGTGATTTCGAAGAGAAACAGGATGTCCCATGTCAATGCTAATGGTCCCCCAATAGCCCTAAGGAGGTAAAGCCGGCTGGGAAGAACAAAGGCCAGGCTTCAACTGAATCCACAAACAGAGTCTGCTGATGGGTTGCAAAGTAGCCAACCTTAAAATGAACTGTTTGTAAGCCGGAGGACTTTGTTTCTTGGTATACCTGACAATTGCATCTCTGTATGAATCAACGCTGGATATATTCACATGACTAAACCCATGATCTGTATGCTGCCCATGTTTTCTCATGTCCCATGACAAGCTGTGAATCTAACTTTGTTTTAAGATTTACCTGAGGCTCTGCTATGGAGCCTTTCTACCATCTATGGGTTCGTAGGGTTTGAAGTTGATTGTGCTTTACAAGACCTTTATTAAGGAATAATCATAAGGATGATAATCATTTTGGCAAATATTGTCTGCATTTCTTTATTTCGTAATTTCTTTATCTTTATTTCCTTCTTTATCTCTTTCTATTTCTTTTGTTGTTGTATTAGCTATACATTGAATTCATGTTGGGATGAAACTGTACCAGGATTATCATTTAATGTTGTCACCCAACCATAGGAAGTGCCTGATGCATGCTGTGAACAATGTTGAAATGTCATTGAAAATTTGTTATTGAAACTATATGTGATTGACCATAGTGAGAAGCAGATGAGCCCCTCGTGTGAGTCATTGATTAATTCAGCTCCTTGAGGCGATTGCGCGTCACAAAGTGTCTCACATGTTCGACGGCCTGCCCGTTAGACACGCCCCTGGAGCAAGGTTTAAATGTCTGCAGCCGCAGCATGAATTCAGTGCGTGCGCTCGTTACTCACAGTGCGTGCGTTACTCAGAGTGCGCGCGTTACTCAGAGTGCGCGTTACTCAGTTTTGTTTATGTTATGTTTAGTTTTGTCTTTTAGTTCTTTGTCTTAAGTTTTGCACAGTCGTTTTTGCTCTTTAAGTTTTTCCCGTCTTCAAGCTACTCAAAAGCCATACCGAGTAGCGTGATTTATTTTTCAGAAGACATGTTTCTATAATTTGCCGCAAGTTTTCAAGTTAACCTTTTTGTTTAGCCAAACGTTTTGTTTTAACATCAGTAAATTTAGTCGAATAATAATAATGTTGTAGCCGTTTTCGACTGGCCATCGAAGAGACTCTTGATTTGTACTATCAGTCTAAAACAATCCGTCACGGACTCAACCGAACCAAACCCTGCAGCCAGCTGTTGATCCTTGGTCCGACTAACGACCATCCGGAGCCGTCCCTCATCTGTAACCGACACTGAAGAACCAGTTCCAGAGACGTCACCGTCCAACATCAGCTCGGTGCGCTTGGCCTTCACCAGACCACTGAGTAGATCGAGCCAAGGACGACCATCTGGGCATCTTCGAGTTAGTTCGGAGCAGAGCACAACGGGACGCCATCAGTCAAGTAGGCATGCTAAGCGGGTTTGAATAAGAGTTGGTCCGTGAGGTTAAGATACTGCTAATTTATCCAAATTCTCTCAACTACTTGTTAATTCCCTAACTTTACGTTCGTGTCCTTATTATCCCCTTACAACTACTTCTCACTATCGCCAAACTTGTTTTACCATTGTGTTGCCATAAGTTTCTTTTGTGTTCTGTCATATCACCTCCCATCTTCTGTCTTATTATCCATGATACATCACTCATTATCCATAATTCTGCTTAATAAATGATATTTTGATATAAGTCCTGGTTAGACGGTGTCCTTTTGAACTGAATATATACGATCCCTGTATCCAGAGTTTACACTTCAGATTATCAGACTGGTTTACTGTTAGTTCATTCGTTAGTATTTATCAGCGTTATAGCAGATAATTTCTGCAGTCCTTCTTAGCTGAGGAAGGTGGTGCCCCGTTATTTTATCAACGAATGCAACATCAAATTAAGGTAGTTCCCTAGTTACACTACATCACTAAAATTAATGTGGAATCGGTGTGTACATATGCTAAAACGATGTCGGACTCCGTAGTTTTCTCTGGACCCCTGCCAAATCTGACCAGTGATGACATGTTTAGCAGCATGTCATCATTCAATCACTGGCTGTCGAGGTGGTGTCCAGTAAACGGTGTGGGCTTCATTGATAATTGGCAGACTTTCTGGGGAAGACCTGGTCTGATTAGAAGAGACGGCATCCATCCCACTTTGGAGGGAGCAGCTCTCATCTCTAGAAATCTGACCGATTTTATTTATGAACCTAACCCCTGACAACTCATAGTTGAGACCAGGAGGCAGAGCTGCAGTCCTACACGCTTCTCTGCGCCTCCATTAGAGCAGTTACCCACCCAACACTCCATAGAGACTGTGTCTGCCCCCCGACCACGTAAACTAAGTAAACCAAAAGTACAGAGAAGAGGAGTTAAACATAAGAATCTAATTAAAATTAAAACAACCACTGCAATAGTACAACAAGATAGGAGAATTAAATGTGGACTCCTTAACATCAGATCTCTGTCCTCTAAAGCTGTTCTAGTAAATGAGTTAATATCAGACCATAATATTGATTTATTTTGTCTGACTGAAACCTGGCTGTGTCCTGAAGAGTATGTGAGCCTGAATGAAGCTACTCCTCCGAGCCATATTAATACTCACATTCCTCGAGGCAGCGGCAGAGGAGGTAGAGTTGCAGCCATTTTTGACTCAAGCCTTTTGATCAACCCTAAACCTAAACTCGACTATAACTCATTTGAAAGCCTTGTTCTCACTCTTTCTCATGAAAAATGGAAAACAGTGCAGCCAGTTTTATTTGTTATAGTATACCGCTCTCCTGGTCCTTACTCCGAATTTATAGCTGAGTTCTTGGAGTTTCTATCAAGTTTAATCCTTAAAGCAGATAAAGTAATTATTGTAGGTGACTTTAATGTACATGTCGACGTTGATAATGACAGCCTTAGCACTGCGTTTATCTCAGTATTAGACTCAGTTGGCTTCCATCAGAATGTACATGAACCAACTCACTGTTTTAACCACACCCTCGACCTTGTTCTGACATATGGCATTGAAATCGAAGACTTAATAGTCTCCTCACAGAATCCTCTTTTATCGGACCATCATTTAATAACTTTTGAATTCATATTACCAGACTACCAGCCAGTAGGCAAAAATTCTTATACCAGACTCCTGTCTGATAGTGCTGTAGCTAAATTTAAGGATATGATCCCATCAGTATTTAATTCAATGCTATGCATCAATACAACAAATGATTCCCATGCTGTTAGTCCCTCCCAGATTGACTACCTGGTTGATCGTGCTACAGGTTCATTGCGTATGACACTTGACTCTGTTGCTCCCCTAAAAAAGAAGAAAATTAAACAGAGGAGGTTAGCTCCATGGTATACTCCTCAAGCCCGCAAATTAAAGCAAACTTCACGGAAAATAGAAAGGAAATGGCGTTCTACCAATTTGGAAGAATTTCGGTCCGCCTGGCAAGACAGTCTTAAAATATACAGGAAAGCCCTCTGCAGTGCCAGGGCAGCCTATTACTCTGCACTAATAGAGGAAAATAAGAACAATCCCAGGTTTCTCTTCAGCACTGTAGCCAGGCTGACAGAGAGCCATAATTCTGTTGAACCATGTATTCCTTTAGCTCTGAACAGTAATGACTTCATGAACTTCTTTAATGATAACATTCTAACTATTAGAGACAGAATTCATTGGCTCCTGCCGTCAACAGGTACTGTTTTATCTTCAAACACAGAAACCATAGAAACTGTTACTCAGTCTGTCGCAGTTTTAGACTGTTTTACTCCTGTCGACCTTCACCAACTAATTTCAATAATTTCATCATCAAAATCATCAACCTGTATTTTAGATCCTATCCCGACTAAGCTGTTTAAAGAAGTATTACCTCTAATTGACTCTTCAGTATTAGACATGATCAATCTGTCTTTATCAACAGGCTACGTACCACAGTCCTTTAAAGTAGCTGTGATAAAACCGCTACTGAAAAAGCCTACTCTTGATCCAGGGGTTTTAGCCAACTATAGACCGATATCCAACCTTCCCTTTCTCTCAAAAACTCTTGAGAAAGCAGTTGCCAATCAGCTGTGCGACTTTCTAAACAATAATAGTTTATTTGAGGATTTCCAGTCAGGATTTAGAGTACATCATAGCACAGAGACAGCACTGGTTAAAGTTACAAATGACCTTCTAATTGCATCTGATTAAGGAATTGTCTCTGTACTAGTCTTATTGAATCTTAGTGCTGCATTTGACACCATTGACCATGGCATCCTATTGCAGACACTGGAACACTTCATTGGCATTAAGGGAACTGCGCTAAGCTGGTTTAAATCCTACTTGTCAGATCGCTCTCAGTTTGTACGTGTTAATGGTGACTCCTCTGTGCTCACTAAAGTCAGCTATGGAGTTCCACAGGGTTCTGTGCTTGGACCAATTCTATTCACCTTATATATGCTTCTTTGGGTAAGATTATCAGGAAGCACTCAATAAATTTTCATTGCTATGCAGATGATACCCAGCTATATTTATCAATGAAGCCGAAAGAAACCAGTCAGTTAACTAGACTACAAGAATGTCTTCATGACATAAAGACCTGGATGACCTGCAATTTTCTGATGCTAAACTCAGACAAAACTGAAGTTATAGTAGTAGGCCCTAAACATCTTAGAAAGTCACTTTCTGATGACATAGCAGCTATGGATGGCATTGCGCTGGCCTCCAGCACCACTGTAAAGAATCTGGGAGTCATCTTTGACCAAGACATGTCCTTTCACTCCCATGTAAAACAAATTTCAAGGACTGCCTTTTTTCACCTACGTAATATCGCAAAAATCAGGCATATTTTGTCTCAAAATGATGCAGAAAAACTAGTCCATGCATTCGTAACTTCCAGGCTGGATTATTGCAATTCTTTACTATCAGGCTGCCCAAATTCGTTGCTGAATATTCTCCAGTTGCTCCAGAACGCTACCACACGTGTTCTGACAAAAACCAGGAAGAGAGATCATATTTCTCCAATACTAGCCACTCTGCACTGGCTCCCTGTAAAGTTTAGAATAGAGTTTAAAATTCTCCTCCTTACTTACAAAGCCATAAATGGCCAGGCACCTTCTTATCTTAAAGAGCTCATAGTACCTTATTGCCCCACTCGAATACTGCGTTCCCAGAATGCAGGTCTACTTATGGTTCCTAAAGTCTCAAAAAGCAGAACAGGAGTCAGAGCATTTAGCTATCAAGCTCCTCTCCTGTGGAACCATCTTCCAGTCTTTGTCCGGGAGGCAGACACTGTCTCTACATTTAAGAGTAGGCTTAAAACTTTCCTTTTTGATAAAGCTTATAGTTAGGGCTGGCTCAGGCTTGTCCTGGACCAGCCCCTAGTTATGCTGCTATAGGATTAGACTGTCGGGGGACCTCCAAAGATACACAGAGTTCCTCTGTCCTTCTGTCCCTCTCCATCTGCACGCTTTCATGTCCTACCACGGAGTGTTACTAATTTAGCTCCTTCCCCGGAGTCTCTGTGCTTGGTCGTCATGCAGGTTCCACAGTGGCTGAATCTGGATTGTGGATTGCAGCTGCGTCTCCTGCCTTGGCCCTGCCTGACATCCACTGCAACTGCTACTGCTATTATTACATCCACTGTCACTGTTACTGTGACTGCATGTCTGTCTCTCTGTCTCTGTCTGTCTGTCTGTCTGTCTGTCTGTCTCACTCTCCCTCTCTTGTTCTCCCTTTCTCACCCAACCGGTCGAGGCAGATGGTCGCCCACCCAGAGTCTGGTTCTGCCCGAGGTTTCTGCCTGTTAAAAGGAAGTTTTTCCTTGCCACTGTCGTCAAGTGCTTGCTCATGGGGGAATTGTTGGTTCTCTGTGTTAAGGCTTTGCAGCCACCAAGTATTAGGACCCAGAGATGCAGAACCAGGAGACAGGGATTGTGTAAAACCAAGGAGAAATTTATTAACAAAACGAAGAACAGAAAACACGCTCAATGAGTGGAATGATAAACAAACAAAAGGTGCACTCAAACAGAGTGGGAGACGAAGCAAACAAAAGACGCACTCAAACGGCGCGGATGAACGAAGGGAGCACCGACGAAGCGGGTATGGATCGAGGCACGCATGGAAGCGGCAGACAGGCACTGAAACAAAGAAAAACACAGCACAATAAATGGCTGGAGAATAGGGACAACCAAAAAACAAACTTTCTCTGAAGAAGGGAACAAACAACAAGACTTGTACTTACGAACCAACTGATCACTCTCGACATGGAGAAGAGGAATAATCCGGCGACGAGGAGCAGGAAGTCCACGTCTTAAATACTCTCCCTGATGAGGGAGAGTGACTGCAGGTGAGTCGCAGTGGGAGGAGCTGGCAGCAGGTGAGGGGCTGCCCAGCCATGGATCCAGGGGTAGACAGACAGACACACACAGGGAAAAAGGAGAGGAGACACACAGGGAGAGACAGGATCCTAGGTAGGTACCCAGGAGCGTTCCTCAGGACCGTACCCCTCCCAGTCAACGAGGTACTGGAACCCCCTGCCACGTCTTCTGACGTCCACCAGGCGGTGGACAGAAAAGACAGGATCCCCGTCGATGAGTTGGGGGGGAGGAGGGGGCTCGGCCGGTGGGCACAAAGGGCTAGAGGAGACCGGCTTAAGTTGGGAGACGTGGAAGGTGGGATGAATCCTCATGGAGTCCGGGAGCTTGAGAGTGACGGCTTGTGGGTTAATGACCTTAACTATAGGGAACGGACCGATGAACCTGGGGGACATTTTCTGGGATTCAGTCTTAAGAGGAATGTTCTTGGTGGAGAGCCAGACTGACTGACCTGGTTCATAAGCGGGAGCAGGGGTCCTGTGGCGGTCTGCAGCGCGCTGTTTCACCATCTGATTGCGCTCAAGGGCTCTGGAGGCCCTCTGCCAGATCTCCTTGACCCTCGCCAGATGTTCAGCCACCGAAGGAACAGCGATCTCGGCCTCCTGTATGGAGAAAAGGGGAGGCTGATAGCCCAAGGAGGCCTCAAATGGAGAGAGACCGCTGGCTGACGACGTGAGGGAGTTGTGGGCGTATTCCACCCAAGGGAGAAGAGAGGTCTAATCAGAGGGGTTGTCGGTGCAGATGCACCTCAAGGCCGTCTCCAGATCCTGGTTGGCCCTCTCGGTCTGACCATTGGACTCAGGGTGGAACCCGGACGTCAGACTGACCGTGGCCCCCAGCGCCATGGCAAAAGCCTTCCAGACTCGAGACGAAAACTGAGGACCACGGTCAGAAACAATGTCGTGGGGATGCCATGCAGGAGGAACACATTCGCCACCAGGAGTTCTGCAGTCTCTAGAGCGGAGGGAAGCGGGAGAGCGATGAAGTGTGTGGACTTGGAAAAGCGGTCGACAACAGTGAGAATAGTGGTGTTACTTCGGGAGGAAGGTAATCCAGTGACGAAGTCGACCGCAATGTGAGACCAGGGTCTGCCGGGAACAGGGAGAGGAAGGAGAAGACCGGCAGGTGCCTTGTGGGACGCCTTGCCACGAGCACAGGTGGAGCATGCAGCCACGTATTCCCGAGTGTCGGCCTCCATGGAAGGCCACCAAAAGTGGCGACGCAGCAAGGAAATCGTGCGGTTGGCTCCAGGATGGCAAGAGAGGCGATGAGCATGAGTCCACTGTAAAACCTGAGAGCGGACAGAGGGAGGGACAAACAGCTTATTGGGAGGGCCATTACCTGGGTCAGGGTGCTGGTGCTGTGCTTCCCTGATAACCCCTTCGATCTCCCAGGAGAGAGCAACGATGACTCGCTCCTGAGGGAGAATATTTTCTGGTTCCACAGAGCTCTTGGAGGGGGAAAACTGCCTGGAGAGAGCGTCCGGTTTGGTGTTGCGGGAACCTGGTCTATATGTGAGTGTGAAATTGAACCAGCTGAAAAACAGAGCCCAGCAAGCCTGTCGGGAGTTGAGATGTTTAGCAGTCTTGATGTATGCCAAATTCTTGTGATCGGTCCAGACCATGAACGGCTGTTCAGCTCCCTCAAGCCAGTGCCTCCACTCCTCCAGTGCCAGCTTGACAGCCATCAGCTCCCGGTTGCCAACATCATAGTTGCGCTCTGCAGGGGAGAGACGACATGAGAAAAAGGCACACGGGTGTAAACGATTGTCCGACTCGGCGTACTGGGAGAGTACCGCCCCGACCCCAGTGTCAGAAGCATCCACCTCAACCACAAATGGTCTGGAGGGGTCCGGTGAAATCAGCACTGGGGTGGAAGTGAACATAGTCTTAAGTCTCCGGAAAGCCTTGTCAGCCTCTGCTGACCAGTCGAACTTTACTTTAGAAGAAGTTAACTGTGTCAGAGGTATGGCTATCTTACTATAGTCCCGTACAAACCTGCAGTAGAAGTTAGCAAAGCCAAGGAAACGCTGCAACTCCTTCCGGGTCTCTGGAACTGGCCACTCAGCGACAGCCCTGATCTTCTCGGGATCGGCCCTCAGGTTGCCCTCCTGGATAATAAACCCAAGAAAAGAGACGGTGTTTGTGTGGAACTCACACTTCTCAGCCTTCACAAAGAGGCGATTCTCCAACAGCCGGGTGAGGACCTGTTGAACATGGGATTCGTGTTCCTCCAGGGACTGAGAAAAGATTAAGATATCGTCTAAGTAGACAAAAACGAATCTATTGAGGAAGTCGCGGAGGACGTCATTTATCAACGCCTGGAAGGCAGCAGGAGCATTAATGAGACCAAAAGGCATGACCAAATATTCGAAGTGTCCCAGCGGGGTGTTAAACGCGGTCTTCCACTCGTCTCCCTCCCTGATACGCACCAGGTGGTAAGCGTTGCGAAGGTCTAGCTTGGAGAAGATGGTGGCCTGTTGGAGTGAGTCGAAGGCAGAGTTAATCAGAGGTAATGGGTATTTATTACGCACAATTATCTCATTCAAGCCCCTATAGTCTATGGAAGGGCGGAGAGACTTATCTCTCTTAGCCACAAAGAAAAAACCCGCGCCCAGCAGGGACGTGGAGGGTCTTATGGTACCCGCGGCCAACGACTCCTGGATGTATTTCTCCAAGGCTTCACGTTCCTGTCGCGAAACATTATAGAGACGACTGGAGGGAAGAGGAGCGCCGGGGAGGAGGTCGATGGTGCAGTCGTAGGGACGGTGAGGAGGAAGAGTCAGCGCCTTCTCCTTACTGAATACCTCCCCGAGATGATGATAGGTGGCAGGAACCAGGGAGAGGTCCAAAGGCCCCGGAGGAGATTCAGAGATCCTATCCTCTCTAGCTGTGGGAGGAACGGCTGAACAGAGACAGTTAGCGTGACAATGAGCACTCCAGCCAACAATCTTTCCTTGACTCCAGTCAATATGTGGGTTGTGTTTTTGAAGCCAGGGATGCCCAAGAACGAGGGGTGAGTGTGGAGAGTGAAAAATGAACAAAGAAATTTCCTCATGGTGATTGCCAGAGAAAATGAGTCTGATGGGAGCTGTGTGTGAGTTACCTTGGCCATCACCTTACCGTTGAGGGCATAAGCCTTGATCGGCTCCTCCAGCCCCACCAGATCACAGCCCAGATTGGCAGCCATGCGCTCGTCCAGCAGATTCTCCTCTGCGCCAGAGTCTATAAGAGCCAGACAGATTAAAACCTCCTCTCCCACCTCCAGGGAGACCCGGGCCTGCAGCTTGCGGGTTTTGGGGTTAACAGAGTTCAGAGAGATTGGGCTCGTCAGTACCCCCAAACCTACTGACGAGCCCTGCCTTTTGGCCGAATCGGACAAGCTGGCAGGAAATGTCCAGTGCGTCCACAATACACACACTCACCCGCGGCAATCCTCCACTGACGTTCCGAGGCGGTGAGCCGGGCTCTGCCAAGCTGCATGGGCTCCTCCCTGTCGGAGGGCAGAGGCGGAGAGACGCGTGGCTGATGAGTCCTGGGTTCCAGGGAGTCGGACGCTGATCCTCGCTAGCGGGGTGGTGGTTGAACAGGGTGGCTGGATGAACGACGCCGTGACTGTTCCCTCCGACGGTTGTCCAGCTGGACTGCCATGTCGATAAGTGCGTGTAGATCTGCAGGTTTCTCTCGGGTGGCGAGCTCCTCCTGCAAAGACTCGGAAAGCCCATGAGAAAAAACTCCCTGGAGAGCGATGTCGTTCCACCCGGAGTCGGCTGCAATAGTGAGGAAAATAACGGCGTAATCGGCTACGGCTAGAGAGCCCTGGGAGAGCTGAAGTAAGCGGCTGGAGGCATTACCCGCATGGTCAGGATGGTCAAAGACCAGTCTAAGCCTGTTCTCAAAATCAGAGAAAGTAAGAGAGCTTATGTCCACGGACGAGTTCAGTGCCTCCGCCCAAGTCAACGCCTTGCCCTGCAGTAACCCGAACAAGTAATGAACACGGGAACGGTCAGACAAAAACGCACGTGGACGCTGACGGAAAACAACACTACACTGCAGCAAAAACCCCCGACACTTCTCCCAAGAGCCGTCGAACGGTTCGGGGATCGTGACCAAGGAGTCAGAGAGTGTAGGTTCGGACGGGCTAGCAGTAGGCTGCGACGAACTGGAAAGAAAACTAGAAAGGCTGGCCATATGGCGAGACAGGTCGGCAACCTGCGCCGCCATATGCTGTGAGGAATCACACAATGCCTGTAACAGTTGATCATGCTGGCCCAGCAGAGCGCCCTGCATGGTCACTGCCTTGCGCACTGGATCTGATGGGTCCATACTGGCCGGATTATTCTGTTAAGGCTTTGCAGCCGCCAAGTATTAGGACCCAGAGATGCAGAACCAGTAGACAGGGATTGTGTAAAACCAAGGAGAAATTTATTAACAAAACAAAGAACAGAAAACACGCTCAACGAGCGGAATGATAAACAAACAAAAGGCGCACTCAAATGGAGTGGGAGACGAAGCAAACAAAAGACGCACTCAAACAGAGCGGATGAACTAAGGGAGCACCGACGAAGCGGGTATTCAATTCAATTCAATTCAATTTTATTTGTATAGCGCCAAATCACAACAGAAGTTGTCTCAGGACACTTTCCATATAGAGCTGGTACAGACCAAGCTCTTTTATCTACAAAGAAACCAACAATTCCCCCATGAGCAAGCACTTGGCGACAGTGGCGAGGAAAAACTTCCTTTTAACAGGCAGAAACCTCGAGCAGAACCAGATGGTATCGAGGCACGCGTGGAAGCGGCAGACAGGCACTGAAACAAAGAAATACACAGCACAATAAATGGCTGGAGAATAGGGACAACCAAAAACAAACTTTCTCTGAAGAAGGGAACAAACAACAAGACTTGTACCTACGAACCAACTGATCACTCTCGACATGGAGAAGAGGAATAATCCGGCGACGAGGAGCAGGAAGTCCACGTCTTAAATACTCTCCCTGATGAGGGAGAGTGACTGCAGGTGAGTCGCAGTGGGAGGAGCTGGCAGCAGGTGAGGGGCTGCCCAGCCATGGATCCAGGGGTAGACAGACAGACACACACACAGGGAAAAAGGAGAGGAGACACACAGGGAGAGACAGGATCCTAACACTCTGTAGATAAAAGAGCTTGGTCTGTACCAGCTCTATATGGAAAGTGTCCTGAGACAACTTCTGTTGTGTTTTGGCGCTATACAAATAAAATTGAATTGAATTGAATTGAATTAATTGTTATGTAATAAGCAATTAAGGGCTGGTATATTAGAGTCATTTTGACATATTTTGTTTGATTATTATTAATATTATTATTATTCTTAACGAGCTAATGAATAGCTGTTCCAATTAAGCTTATGAGTTCATTTGACTGTTTAAAGACTTATAGTTTAGATAAGCCACCGCGCAGGAAAGGAGTTCATATAATGGAAATGTGGGACAGGTGAGAGAGATGAGACAGGGAAGAGCCACAATTTTTTCTGACCACTCTCTTTTCTTTGTTTTATTTTTCTATTATTGATCATGAGCCTTAAGTTGACACTGCAAAGGGACACAAATAAAACAGTGCTTTGTGACTCAAGAGAGGCAGTGATTGTTGTTTTTGTTTTTTGGAGCGCATCACAACCATAGCGAACCCCTGAACAAAGGACGGCAGCTTCCACCCGGTTGCCGGTTAAAACGGCTGTCATAATTTGTTTTCACTGTCATGCACTGGTTTCCAACTTACAAGTTATCCTGAGGTTTACTTTGCTCAGCTCCTGCACAAACTTGAAAAATGGATGTAATGGGACAACTCTTTTCCTCTTCTCAAATTTATTATTTTATTGGAGGAAATGTTAGGTTGAAAACCTTCAACCAGAAACAGAAATGTACAACCATCATCACTTTCAAATAAAACATCTCACATACTTTTTAAATGTTTTGTCATTTTTAAAGTAATTTATTATTCAAATATTTTAATTTTAACTTAACTGTTTTAAAGTGCAGAACATTCACTGTTTTTAATCTTTACAATATTTGATTACCATGTACCTCCAATTTATTAATTATCAAATATTATTTATCATTGATCAATTCACAGTATGTGCGCCTGCAACACTGTGTGTCAGACAGAGAGGTCAACAACACTGGGGCCCTGCAGGGGACTGTCCTCTCTCCCTTCCTCTTTACCCTCTACACCACGGACTTCAAGTATTGCACAGAGACCTGCCATCTTCAGAAGTTTTCTGATGATTTTGCGATAGTTGGATGTATCAGCAAGGGTGATGAGGATGAGTGCAGGGCTGCTGTGGACAACTTTGTCACATGGTGTGAGCAGAACCATCTGCAACTAAATGTGGCAAAGACTAAGGAACTGGTAGTGGACCTGAGGAGAACCAAGGCACCTGTGACCCCAGTTTTCATCCATGGGGTCGTTGTGGACATTGTGGAGGATTATAAGTACCTGGGGGTACACATGGACAATAATCTGGACAATAATAACCTGGATAATAATAATCTTCTCCAAGCTAGACCTGCTGAATAAGCTAAGGACTATCATGGACAAGGTCTTACACCCACTTCATGATGTGCTGGCAAGGCACAGGAGTACGTTCAGCGAAAGACTCATACCACCAAAACTAAGGTCTGAATGCTACAGGAAATCATTCCTGCCTGTGGCCATCAACCTATACAACTCCTCCCTCTGAATGGCCCTTGGACTTCACTGTCACTGTCTGGTCTGTTCTGTTTTGTTGTATATTTTACAGTTTCAGTTTCTGCACATCTAATTCAATTTTGCACAGTCAATATTCAGTATATAGTGTAATTCTAATATATATTTTCCATCTCAATTTTGCACATCGAATTGCTCAGTATATAGTATATAGTAAAAATACTTGTTTTATTACTGTACATTTTATTGTGTGGTATATTTC
Organism: Chaetodon trifascialis; assembly: GCF_039877785.1. Taxonomy (NCBI): domain Eukaryota; kingdom Metazoa; phylum Chordata; class Actinopteri; order Chaetodontiformes; family Chaetodontidae; genus Chaetodon; species Chaetodon trifascialis. The sequence goes on from NC_092073.1 coordinate 1,904,935, forward strand.
TGTATATTTATATATTTCTTATTCACATATATCCTTAGTATTAATATTCTGTTTCTTTTTATATTGCCTTTATATATATATTCCTTCTTGTTCTGACTTTCTAATTTTATTCTAATCTATAATTCTATTTTGCATGGAGCACTGCTACAAAAAACAATTTCCCCTTGGGGATCAATAAAGGAACGCTGATTCTGATTCTGATTCTGATTCTGATTCATCGAGCAGCTCTTCTATTACCTGACCATTACTGTCTGTCCTTCCACTCCCTGATAAAGTGTGTCCATTGTTATTACTGTTATTCGGACCTTCTATCTCTTCAAGCTTGTTTAACTCCAGTCTTTTGCCTGGATTATAATAATTCACAATCACCAGTTCTTTCCTTTTCATGTAGCATTTACTACTCCTGCTATAAAGGTCACCAGTTTCTTCTTCTGTATCATTTGTTTTCTTTTTGTTTTCCTGCAGCAACTTGCTCTTTACTTCCTCCCTCCTCCCTGCCAACTTTACTGTCTCAGCATATGAGACCTTTTCTTTCACCCTTATCTGTTGCACCTCCATGTCTTTTTTGTGTACTTCACATCCCCAATAAGCCACACTATGATCACCTCCACAATTATAGCACTTTGGCCCCACTGCCTCGTCACACTTTCCATGTTTGTGCCCTCCTTCACATCTAGTGCATCGTCATCTTTTTTGCACCTTTTGGCCATATGCCCAAACTCCTGGCAATTGAAGCACCTTACAGGTTTTGGAGTGTATTGTCGTACACTATATCTTAGGAACCCAAAATATATTTCCTTTGGCACAACCTTTTCCTCAAACTCTACCAAGATGGTTTCAGTCTCCTTTTTTCCACCCCCTTGTCATTCTTTTCATACTCCTCACTTTGTTATTCCTTGCCTTCAGGTTTTCTATCAGTTCCTCAGGATACTTTGATTTTCCCCACGCCACTCATTTTCTTTGCTTTCTCCACCTCTACTTCTGTATTGCAGCCTATTAATAAGTTTCCGTCACCTAAAACCTTCACATATTTAACTTGTCCAATTTGCTTTCTGATGATTTTTGTTAACTTAAGCAGATCAATCTTTTTTACACCTCCTCCTCCCTCAAACCTCACTACCACGTTGAGCAGTCCTGCTTTATAATGCCTGTCTTCACCTTCTCTTCCGTCGCTTTCCAACCCACTCATGCTAGATTCTTTGTTTTTCCTTTTCTTACGACTCTTTCCTATTCTTCCTTTTACCACCTCTCCCCACTCACTCTCCCTCCTATCATCCTCCTCACTTAACTCCATGCTGTTGTCCCCATCGGTCTTCCTCCTTGTTTGCAAGTGTGATCACCAGTCTGAAAGAAGTTTTATTTTGAAAATCAGGTGCATCCGCCTGTGCCTCTGTACACATCAGACACACGCTAACAATAATAACAGTTACAGGAAGTCAGTGCAGAGCAGCTAAAACTAGACTAATGTGCTCTCTGCTCTTGGTTCTGGTTCATAGTCTGGTTCTTTCCAGGGTGAGGGACCGCTGGCAAGCTGCTGCCGCGCCTCCTCCATTGTTCTCGCTATTTCGATATTTTGTTGTTCATATCGATTTTTTAAATATGTGACCTGCCACGAGAAAACCAGCAACAAGTTGGCCCGGCGCAAGTTGAGTAAACAACGAAGAATCTTTTTTTTTTTTTAATTAGTGATTTTTCGTTTTTGAATTTGGGTTTTTTTAAAGGAAATTCTCCGTCCTAGTTGAGGGTGTGGCGATTCAACAGTAAATTAGTACACTGGCTTTCTTTGGCTATTCACACGCTTCTGTTCTTTTCTCGGCCAATCCGCTGCACGTTAAAAGGAAAGGCTACTTATGCAGCTTCTGGTTATACTGATGCCGGTACACTGTAAAAAAAGATTAGTTGACCCAACTTAACTATGTCAAGTCATCTTGTTGCTTTGACTGAGTTAATTTGAGTCAACTTATAGTGTCAAGTTTTTTACAATACATAATTGACACAACTTGCTATTTGTTGACTCAACTTTCTGTATCAAGTAATGTGGACTGGAAAACATTACTTAAGAGAACTAAAAAATATGTTGGTTGAACTTATTTTGGGCTGCACGGTGGCGCAGCAGGTAGTGCATGTGCCTCACAGCAAGAAGGTTGCTGGTTCAATTCCCGAGTCGGGCCTTTCTGACTCTGTGTGAAGTTTGCATGTTCTTCCCGTGCATGCGTGGGTTCTCTCCAGGCACTCCGGCTTCCAACAGACCACAGGTTAATTGGTGATTCTAATTTGCCCCTAGGTGTGAGTGTGAGCGTGAATGGTTGTTTGTGTATATATGTTGCCCTGCGATCGGCTGGCGACCGGTCCAGGGTGTACCCCGCCTCCCCCCATCGACAGCCGAGATAGGCTCCAGCCCCCCTGCGACCCCAAAAGGGATAAGCGGCATAGAAAATGGATGGATGAACTTATTTTATCAAGTTAGGGCAACATTATTATTTTTTCTTATGCTACTTACTTACTTGAGTTTACAGAAATTGCTAGATTTCAAAATTTTAAGCAAAATAATATCTACAAAGAATCTACATGAGAATTAGACAAACTAAATATTAACACAAGAAAAAATAGCTGAAAAGACAATTCAATAAGGACCTTTATTTAACCCCCAACAAGTCCAACTACAACCAGCCTTGCTTCAAAATAAGTGCCAATGGATGTCGAGAAACTTGCTCAAAATGTTGAAAATGAAAACATTCAGATTACTGAAATGTCCACTCTCTTGACAATTTCTCTATAACATCACATGGATTAGTGTTCCTCCAAACAGAGCAGTAGAAATAAGTCAGAAAATGAAAACAAGGTGGACATTTAATGGACAATTAGTGTGCGTTGGTTCGGCGAAGAGAAACACTTGCAGGACCACCTCATTGAGGGGCAGTTGCCCCAAACAGCATGGCCTACACTTAAGTGAAGTAACCCTGTACAGAAAAAAGAAAGAAAGAAAAAAAAAAAACATATACAACCATTATCAGCACAAAACACACTAAGTTCAGTTTCCTTAATTGTGTATGTGTATTTTTAGATGTGCAAAATACTGTGCATCACCACAAGTCTCTGAAAAATTGCACAGTTCACAATTTAAAGCTTCCAGATTTTAATGTATCCTAACATGAAATAAAAACGACTTTATTATAAAGTGGACACACTTGGCCATGTCACTCAATTTGAATGGTAAGTGATTACATTGTAAAAACAGAAGAAATTCTTGTGCGTGTGTGTGTGTGTGTGTGTGTGTGTGTGTGTGTGTGTGTGTGTGTCATGATTTTGTGTGTGTGTGTGTGTGAGAGAGAGAGAGAGAGAGAGAGAGAGAGAGAGAGAGAGAACAAATGAACAATCAAACTGTTTCTTTATTACAATATAAAATTAATTAATTTATACATTTATTAGTATGCCATACCATATGTCTGTGTTGTGCTCTTTAACAAAGAAAGTATTTCAGCATGAAAGCATGTGTTTTTAATGTGTGACAGCGTCCTGTGTCATAACTACATCTCTGTCATTTGTAACAAACCAAACCATGTGAAAATCGGGTAAAAAGTTATGATTATTGTAGTTGGACATAGAAATAAATGCACTGGGGTCGCATGGGAGACCCATCCAAGATGGCGGCCGCGCTGAACGTCAGTTCCAATAGGAAGCGTCAGTCAATGAGGTATCTACGTATATTATGTCTATGGTGGCAGCTGCCAGCTGGAGATCAGACCCGGGTGTTAGGATCCTGTCTCTCCCTGTGTGTCTCCTCTCCTTTTTCCCTGTGTTTGTGTCTGTCTGTCTACCCCTGGATCTATGGCTGGGCAGCCCCTCACCTGCTGCTAGCTCCTCCTACTGCAATTCATCTGTTGCCACTCTCCCTGATATGGGGGAGTATTTAAGACGTGGACTTCCTGCTCCTCGTCGCCGGATTATTCTCTTCTTTATGTCGAGTTTGATCAGTTGGTTCGTAAGTACAAGTCTTGTTGTCTGTTCACATCCTCAGAGAAAGTTTGTTTTTTGTTGTCCCTTTTCTCCAGCCATTTATTGTGCTGTGTTTTCCTTTGTTTCAGTGGCTGTCTGCCGCTTCCACGCGTGCCTTGATCCATACCCGCTTTGTCGGTGCTCCCTTAGTTCATCCACTCCGTTTGAGTGCGTCTTTTGTTTGCTTCGTCTCCCACTCCGTTTGAGTGCGCCTTTTGTTTGTTTATCATTCCACTCGTTGAGTGTGTTTTCTGTTCTTCGTTTTGTTAATAAATATCTCCTTGGTTTTACACAATTCCTGTCTCCTGGTTCTGTATCTCTGGGTCCTAATACTTGGCGGCTGCGAAGCCTTAACACCGGGGTTTTTTTGGTCAATAGGAAAGGAGCTATATGCTGATCGTTAGCGGTTCAACTAGCATAAAAACCCGCATCGACCCGCTTATTTCAGTGGGGAAGCGGCTCATAGGTACTGGGCTAACACGTTTTTTTATTTAAACACGGTCAACCCGCTTTAAACAGCATTGGGCTCCTTTCCCACTGGCCAAAAAACCACGGTGGGCTGCATGGCTGTTCACCCCGACTGCTGCGCATTGCCATGGATACAGAGTGTAACAGCACACCTGAAAACACTCACTTATCACTACGTGTTTATACAGCATCTAACTCTACATAAAAAAATATCCATACACTACTGCAGTGGTCAGTGTTTTTCCACTCCTCTTCCTCATGGACCATAAGTTGCTCTGTTATTTCGCTGTCTTGTCAATCCTGCGCCAGATTGTTTGAGTGCAAGCAAAACCTATATATTAACAGGTTGATCCAGGTATAATATTCCCACAGTCCACACCGTTTCCAGAATAATATGGACAGGTCTCGCACTGTTTCACTCCCATAAGAGTATATTGTCGGTGCCAAATACTTGTTACAGTTGAATATGAGGCTCAACCCTACATTAACTTGCTGTTTCACTCTGGCGGCGCTAACCAGCTAGAGTTACATGCTAACGTATTTCCGAAAATGAATGAACATGAAATATTCATCACAGGTTTAATATCTTAACGGATCATTTGAGATGGAGACATTAGACGACCAATGTACATTACCAACAGATGAACTAACTAAGCTAAGCTCAACACTGCGCGTGACTTCACATTGCGGGCGCATACGTGTTGGTTGAAATGTCCACCTTAACGTATTTCCTGAAGTTAACTGAATGGATCATCATGGGTCTTTAATGAGTTCCGCGCTTTTTTCAAGTTGAAGTTGTTGTAACTCTTCTTACTTTGCTGTAATGGGAAATGAGTTCTCTCAACTTGACAGCAATAGTCCTTCTGACTAAAAGCCCAAATCCCTTTTAACAGTGTAATGTGGTGTCTACATGTTTGTCTTCGTCGGTGTGTTCGAGTGATTTGAGAAGTGCCTTCATTCAAATGGCCACACCTTCCTCAAATATTTTCAGATTTCCATGTGTTAGACATCGTTGGAAAGCTTAGAAACTACAGTTTCGGAATCTATAAATAACTCAAAATGCCCCCTGGGAGACTTGTTGCTGGTTTTCTTGTGGCTGGTCACATATTGTGTCGTATGAGTGCTGGACTTTAAACCCATCTGTTAGATTCAGCTTGTTCAATCTGACACTCCAACACCGAAACAGCACTTAATAGTCTCTACCTGTCTGCTGCTACTGCCTCGCCACTATAGCCAGAGCCTGGCTTCGCCGATACCGGACTCATCTGTATGGGACTCCTGTGGCTCCTCTCTGCACTCTGTGGCTGGATAGCCTGCTCTGGTGTACCTCACGAAGCACACCCATTCGGACTGGTCTGCTGCCACCCTGCCAGCTCTCCTGGACACTCACCTGCGCCCACGGATTGCTGTCAATGCAGAGGACGCCGCCTCCTCGACACACCAATACCCTGGTGGTGTCCGCCTGCTGGCCGGCTAGCCTGTTTCTGATCCCCAGCGCCGTCCAACTGGTCTCTCCAGCGAAGCTACAACCAGCACGCTCCACTCCTCTGCCTCCGCTGCACTCTGTGGCTTCATCATAATCCATCCATCCATCCATTTTGTATATCACATATCCCTTTCAGGGTTGCGGGGGGGCTGGAGCCTATCCCAGCCGATTGCAAGGCTTCATCATAATCACCTGGACCTATTGCTGGATTGCGCCGATCTCTCATCAAGTGGATTTTTAATCTGCTTCTTTGGATTGCGCTGTGTTTGACTCTCAATTCAATTCAATTCAATTCAATTCAATTTTATTTGGATAGCGCCAAATCACAACAGAAGTTGTCTCAGGACACTTTCCATATAGAGCTGGTACAGACCAAGCTCTTTTATCTACAAAGAAACCAACAATTCCCCCATGAGCAAGCACTTGGCGACAGTGGCGAGGAAAAACTTCCTTTTAACAGGCAGAAACCTCGAGCAGAACCAGACTCTGGGTGGGCGGCCATCTGCCTCGACCGGTTGGGTGAGAGAGGAAGAGCAAGAGAGGGAGAGTGAGACAGACAGACAGACAGACAGACAGACAGACAGACAGACAGACAGACAGACAGACAGACAGACAGAAATGCAGTCAGAGAGAAAGAGAGAGAGAGAGAGAGAGAGACAGAGAGAGAGACAGAGACAGAGAGACAGACATGCAGTCACAGTAACAGTGACAGTGGATGTAATAACAGCAGTAGCAGTTGCAGTGGATGTCAGGCAGGGCCAAGGCAGGAGATGCAGCTGAAATCCACAATCCAGATTCAGCCACTGTCCATGGGAACCTGCAAGACGACAAAGCACAGAGACTCCAGGGAAGGAGCTAAGTTAGTAACACGCCGTGGTAGGACATGAGAGCGTGCGGATGGAGAGGGACAGAAGGACAGAGGAGCTCGGTGTATCTTTGGATGTCCCCCGACAGTCTAATCCTATAGCAGCATAACTAGGGGCTGGTCCAGGACAAGCCTGAGCCAGCCCTAACTATAAGCTTTATCAAAAAGGAAAGTTTTGAGCCTACTCTTAAATGTAGAGACAGTGTCTGCCTCCCGGACAAAGACTGGAAGATGGTTCCACAGGAGAGGAGCTTGATAGCTAAATGCTCTGACTCCTGTTCTGCTTTTTGAGACTTTAGGAACCATAAGTAGACCTGCATTCTGGGAACGCAGTGTTCGAGTAGGGCAATAAGGTACTATGAGCTCTTTAAGATAAGAAGGTGCCTGGCCATTTATGACTTTGTAAGTAAGGAGGAGAATTTTAAACTCTATTCTAAACTTTACAGGGAGCCAGTGCAAAGTGGCGAGTATTGGAGAAATATGATCTTGCTTCCTGGTTTTTGTCAGAACACATGCTGCAGCGTTCTGGAGCAACTGGAGAATATTCAGCAACGAATTTGGGCAGCCTGATAGTAAAGAATTGCAATAATCCAGCCTGGAAGTTACGAATGCATGGACTAGTTTTTCTGCATCATTTTGAGACAAAATATGCCTGATTTTTGCGATATTACGTAGGTGAAAAAAGGCAGTCCTTGAAATTTGTTTTACATGGGAGTGAAAGGACATGTCTTGGTCAAAGATGACTCCCAGATTCTTTACAGTGGTGCTGGAGGCCAGCGCAATGCCATCCATAGCTGCTATGTCATCAGAAAGTGACTTTCTAAGATGTTTAGGGCCTACTACTATAACTTCAGTTTTGTCTGAGTTTAGCATCAGAAAATTGCAGGTCATCCAGGTCTTTATGTCATGAAGACATTCTTGTAGTCTAGTTAACTGACTGGTTTCTTCCGGTTTCATTGATAAATATAGCTGGGTATCATCTGCATAGCAATGAAAATTTATTGAGTGCTTCCTGATAATCTTACCTAAAGGAAGCATATATAAGGTGAATAGAATTGGTCCAAGCACAGAACCTTGGGGAACTCCATAGCTGACTTTAGTGAGCACAGAGGAGTCGTCATTAACGCGTACAAACTGAAAGCGATCTGACAAGTAGGATTTAAACCAGCTTAGCGCAGTTCCCTTAATGCCAATGAAATGTTCCAGTGTCTGCAATAAGATGCCATGGTCAATGGTGTCAAATGCAGCACTAAGATCCAGTAAGACTAGTACAGAGACAAATCCTTAATCAGATGCAATTAGAAGGTCATTTGTAACTTTAACCAGTGCTGTCTCTGTGCTATGATGCACTCTAAATCCTGACTGGAAATCCTCGAATAAACTATTATTGTTTAGAAAGTCGCACAGCTGATTGGCAACTGCTTTCTCAAGAGTTTTTGAGAGAAAGGGAAGGTTGGATATCGGTCTATAGTTGGCTAAAACCCCTGGATCAAGAGTAGGCTTTTTCAGTAGCGGTTTTATCACAGCTACTTTAAAGGACTGTGGTACGTAGCCTGTTGATAAAGAGAAATTGATCATGTCTAAAACTGTAGAGTCAATTAGAGGTAATACTTCTTTAAACAGCTTAGTCGGGATAGGATCTAAAATCCAGGTAGATGATTTTGATGATGAAATTATTGAAATTAGTTGGTGAAGGTCAACAGGAGTAAAACAGTCTAAGATTGCGACAGACTGAGTAACAGTTTCTACGATTTCTGCATTTGAAGACAAAACAGTACCTGTTAACGGCAGGAGTCGATGAATTCTGTCTCTAATAGTTAGAATTTTATCATTAAAGAAGCTCATGAAGTCATTACTGTTCAGAGCTAAAGGAATACATGGTTCAATAGAATTATGGCTCTCTGTCAGCCTGGCTACAGTGCTGAAGAGAAACCTGGGATTGTTCTTATTTTCCTCTATTAGTGCAGAGTAATAGGCTGCCCTGGCACTGCGGAGGGCTTTCCTGTATATTTTAAGACTGTCTTGCCAGGCGGACCGAAATTCTTCCAGATTGGTAGAACGCCATTTCCTTTCTATTTTCCGTGAAGTTTGCTTTAATTTGCGGGTTTGAGGAGTATACCATGGAGCTAACCTCCTCTGTTTAATTTTCTTCTTTTTTAGGGGAGCAACAGAGTCAAGTGTCATACGCAACGATCCTGTAGCACTATCAACCAGGAAGTCAATCTGGGAGGGACTAACGTTAGCATAAGACTCCTCTGTTGTATTGAGACATGGCATTGAATTAAATACTGATGGGATCATATCCTTAAATTTAGCTACAGCACTATCAGACAGGAGTCTGGTATAAGAATTTTTGCCTACTGGCTGGTAGTCTGGTAATATGAATTCGAAAGTTATTAAATGATGGTCTGATAAAAGAGGATTCTGTGAGGAGACTATTAAGTCTTCGATTTCAATGCCATATGTCAGAACAAGGTCGAGGGTGTGGTTAAAACAGTGAGTCGGTTCATGTACATTCTGGCGGAAGCCAACTGAGTCTAATACTGAGATAAACGCAGTGCTAAGGCTGTCATTATCAACGTCGACATGTACATTAAAGTCACCTACAATAATTACTTTATCTGCTTCAAGAACTAAACTTGATAGAAACTCCGAGAACTCAGCTATAAATTCGGAGTAAGGACCAGGAGAGCGGTATACTACAACAAATAAAAGTGGCTGCACTGTTTTCCATTTCTCATGAGAAAGAGTGAGAACAAGGCTTTCAAATGAGTTATAGTCGAGTTTAGGTTTAGGGTTGATTAAAAGGCTTGAGTCAAAAATGGCTGCAACTCCACCTCCTCTGCCGCTGCCTCGAGGAATGTGGGTATTAATATGGCTCGGAGGAGTAGCTTCATTTAGGCTCACATACTCTTCAGGACACAGCCAGGTTTCAGTCAGACAAAATAAATCAACATTATGGTCTGATATTAACTCATTTACTAAAACAGCTTTAGAGGACAGAGATCTGATGTTAAGGAGTCCACATTTAATTCTCCTATCTTGTTGTACTATTGCAGAGGTTGTCCTAATTTTAATTAGATTCTTATGTTTAACTCCTCTTCTCTGTACTTTTGGTTTACTTAGTTTACGTGGTCGGGGGGCAGACACAGTCTCTATGGAGTGTTGGGTGGGTAACTGCTCTAATGGAGGCGCAGAGAAGCATGTAGGACTGCAGCTCTGCCTCCTGGTCTCAACTCTGAGTTGTCAGGGGTTAGGTTCATAAATAAAATTGGTCAGATTTCTAGAGATGAGAGCTGCTCCCTCCAAAGTGGGATGGATGCCGTCTCTCCTAATCAGACCAGGTCTTCCCCAGAAAGTCTGCCAATTATCAATGAAGCCCACACCGTTTGCTGGACACCACCTCGACAGCCAGCGATTGAACGATGACATGCGGCTAAACATGTCATCACTGGTCAGATTTGGCAGGGGTCCAGAGAAAACTACAGAGTCCGACATCGTTTTAGCATATGTACACACCGATTCCACATTAATTTTAGTGACCTCCGATTGGCGTAACCGGGTGTCATTACCGCCGACGTGAATAACAATCTTACGGTATTTACGCTTATCCTTAGCCAGCAGTTTCAAATTTGATTCGACGTCGCCCGCTCTGGCCCCCGGCAGGCATTTGACTATGGTCGCTGGTGTTGCTAACTTCACATTTCTCAAAATGGAGCTGCCAATAATCAGAGTTGGTTTCTCAGCGGGTGTGTCGCCGAGTGGGGAGAACCTGTTAGAAACATGAAGCGGTTGGTGGTGACCCGTGGGCTTCAGCTTGGGACTATGCTTCCTTCGAACAGTCACCCAGCCTCCCTGGTTTCCCGGCTGCTCGGGAGCTGTCGAGGGACGGCTAGCCGGAGCTGCACTTGGTCGGTCCGCACCGACTACGGGGGCCTGGCTAACTATAGCTAATGGTTTTGTTTCCATGGTGCGGAGCCGAGCTTCCAATTCACTAAGCCTCGCCTCCAACTCACCAAATAAACTACATTTATTACACGTACCAGTATCACTAAAGGAGGCAGAGGAGTAGCTAAACATGTGACACACCAAGCAGGAGAGAGCTGGAGAGGGACAGAGAGAAGCCATCGCTAGCTGCTAGGCTAAGTTGGTATAGCTAGCAGAGCAGACAAGCGCGTAGACAAATAAAATTGACGGTCGCTAAATAAATAGACTTATGGGTGCTTGAGCAGAACTAATGTTACTCTAGAGCGCGGATAAAAGGCCGCTGTAACAAAACACAGAGCAAATTACACTCAGAGGAACAAGCGCGACAAACGCACACTACTCATAAGGCAGCAACCAGAAACAGGAAGTGAGACGATACGCTTACCTCAGCACGTCGGCACGCACTACTTGCCAAACAGCAGATGAGTAAGCAATGAATAAACCAACAAGAATTAGCTTTAATAATGATGGCAGGAGAGTGGCCACTTGTATTGATCATCTCTATTTAAATACACCTGAGATCTGCTCCAAAGCTATATCTACGCCCATTGGATGCAGCGATCACAATCTAATTGCAATAGTCAGGAAAACAAAGGTGCCCAAGGAGGGGTTGAGAATAATTAAGAAGAGGTCGTTTAAAGCATTTGATGAAGAAAAATATGTAAGAGATGTTTCAAATGCTAAGATATCAAATATTTTGCTGCTTGAAGATCCTGAAGCAGCCTTTAAAGTTTTTGATGATACATTAACAGGTGTCATAGATCAACATGCACCTGTGAGAAAAGCCACAGTGAGGACTGTTAACTCACCATGGTTGGACAGAGAGGCAAAAGAACATATGATTGAAAGAGATAAGGCAAAACAGATTGCTTTATCATCTGGTATTAAATCAGACTGGCAAGTTTATTGTAAGTTAAGAAATTTTGTTACAAAGTTAAATAGGAGGAGAAAAAAGAATATTATGATAAAATAGTTCAGGAAATGAAGCACGATAGTAAAAGATTATGGAGTACACTAAATGTTTTAGTTAAGGGCCACACTAAATCTTCACCATCTTACTTAGAAACGGGAGGAGAGTTCTTGACCAAACCCAAGGATATTGCTAATCATTTGAATAATTATTTCATTAATAAAATTGATAATAAAATTAATAAAATTGATAAGTACTGTACAGCATAATGATACTGACCTTGCAGATAGACTATTTAACCAAATTATGGAAGGTAAAGAATGTATCTTTGATTTCAAGACTGTGACAGTTTCGAAAGTTGAGTTATTATTAATGAATTGCAAGAATAAGTCACCTGGTGTTGACTATCTTGATGGAAGGTTATTGAAACCTATTGTTGGTATTGTGGCCCCAGTGGTAACACATATAATTAATTTATGTTTGATAAAAAATATATGGCTACAAGGATGGAAAATTGCAAAAATAATACCAATTTCGAAAAACAAAAAGTTGCAGTTTTCTGAGTCAAATAGTCGACCTATCAGTTTATTGCCAATTTTGAGTAAATTCATGGAAAAAATTGTGTATGAGCAAATTCAGTCATATTTTTCTAATAATTGTTTATTTACAGATTTTCAGCACGCCTACAGGGAAAAACAACAGCTATGACACAAATGTTAGATGACTGGTGTAATGAAATCACGCAAAAGAAAATGATAGGAGCTGTCTTCCTGGATTTTTCGGCATGAAAAATCATGAATTATTATTGGCAAAACTGAAAAATTATGGGTTTTCATCATCAGCTTTGTTAATTATTAAAAGTTATTTGAGTGAGAGACGGCAAATGGTTTATTTCAACAGAAGTGAGTCAGATTTAAAACAAGTTAGACATGGAGTACCCCAAGGAAGTTGCCTTGGACCTCTTTTGTACTCAATTTTTACCAATGATTTTCTTTTGGTATTAAAAACAGCTCACATAACAATGTATGCCGATGATACAACAATTTATTTAGCTGAAGGAACTATTGATGGATTAAATAGAAATTTAAGTGAAGAAATGAAGTTGGTTTCTGAGTGGGTTAACTGTAATGGATTAATTTTGAATGTGTCAAAGACAACTAGCATGGTTATTGGATCAAACCATTTACTGCGTTCAAACCCAGAGCTTAATGTCATGATTAATAATCAATGAATTAAACAAGTGAAAGAGGTAAAATTATTAGGAATCATCATAGATCCAACATTATCATGGGAAATGCATATTAAGAGGATAATAATCAGAATTGGAAACATTCTTTCAGTGATTAGGAGATGCTCTAAATATCTAACAACACAAATTACTAAAGTCATTCAAGCACTGGTTTTGTCACATATGGATTATTGTACAGTTGTTTGGTCCAATACCTCACTAGCTAACATCAGAAAACTGCAAATTATACAAAATAAAGCAGCATGAGTTGCACTTTGGTGTGGAATAAGGTTGACTATTTGTCAAATGCATGACAGTCTTGGTTGGCTGGATGTTAAGCACAGATTGTCATATTTGTTGATGGTTTTTCTTAGAAATATTATAACAACTAAAATGCCATATAGTTTGTATAGAAAATTATCTTTTAGTTCAAACATACATACTTATTCAACTCGACAAGCTACTGGAGGTTATTTTATTTTACCCAGGGCACTCTCTCAAGGTACAGTATTGTATAGAGCTATGAAGGAGTGGAATGCCCTTCCGAATTATGTTATACAACAAAGAAACATGGTTAGTTTTAAAATGAAACTAAGAGATTATTATTTTGGTCGCAATTTTAACCATTAGTAGCCATTATTTGTATTTTTATTTATATTTTTATTGTATTTGTATTTATTGTATATCTGTAAATTGGGTCCTGGTATCCTTGTTGTGTAGTGATTCAATGTTGGAGCAGGTAACATATGTTAAGTGTTTGTCTTGGATGTTTTGTTTTGTATGTGTTTTCTGTATGTATTTTTGTTTTTATGTATTTCTGTATTGTGTGTTAATGGTTTGTACTTGTCATTTGTTGCGATTAAAAGACCCCAGGAAGAATAGCTGCTGCATGGCAAAAGCTAATGGGGATCTAAATAAACTAAACTAAACTAAATTCCTCTGGAGGTGTCGGGGCTCGCCAGACTGATGCTAAGGAAAGGGGCCAAGCAGACCATAGAGAAGGTCTATGTGGTTAAAAACCTGAGCATGCCTTTGCTTGGGTTGCCAGCCATTAAACCCCTTGGCTTGCTCATCCGTGTCGACAGCATAGACACAGAGACCCTCAAGACAAGTTATCCTAAGCTGTGTAGCGGGCTAGGCATGCTACAGCAACTTTACACCATCGAGCTCAAGCCAGGTGCTGTGCCATATTCTGTAAAAATCCCCAGGAGGATTCCACTATCTCTGGTGGGCGAAGTTAAAAAAGAGCTCCAGCGCATGAAAGCTCTTGGCGTTATCAGCCGGGTGGAGCAGCCGACAGACTGGTGTGCTGGCATGGTGTTCTTGCCCAAAAAGGACAGAAAAAAGGTGCGGCTGTGTGTGGATCTGACCGACTTAAACAAGTATGTGTGCCGTGAAAAGTGCATTCTGCCATCAGTGGAACAGAGCCTGGGAATGCTTACTGAAACAAAAGTGTTTAGCAAGTTGCATGCCAACATGGGGTTCGGGCAGATTCCACTAACAGAGGAATCAGCCTAGTACACTGCATTCATAACACCCTTCAGGCGGTTCCACTTTAACCGTCTTCCATTTGGCATCACCTCTGCGCCCGAACATTTCCAGAGCAGGATGGCAGAGATCACAGAGGGGCTCAAAGGTGTGGTCTGCCACATCGATGCTCTGTTGGTGTGGGGGCGGGATCAGGAAGAGCATGACACTCGACTTCTTGCCATGCTACAAAGACTGGAAAAAGCAAGCATCACACTGAATGTGGACAAGTGTAAACTCTCTAAGGGTTTCCTGGGCCATATCGCAACTGCAGGCATCTGTCCTGACCCAAGAAAGACAGAGGCCATCACAGACATGACAGAGCCCACAAATGTGAGTGAGTTAAGGAGTTTTCTCGGTATGGTCAACCAGCTGGGAAAGTTTATTCTCCAGCTAGCGGAAAAAGAAACTGCTCAGTGACCTTCTCTTGAAGAAAAACTGCTGAGTCTGGGATGTGGACCAGGCAGCAGCGTTTGCAGTGCTAAAGAAAGCTCTATCCTCTCCTCCTGTGCTTGCCATGTACGACCCAGGCAGAGACACCAAAGTATCTGCTAATGCATCATCATATTTTACTTAGCATTCTTCTCTTGAGGTGGGAGGAAGAATGGAAGCTTCTCGGTCACACATTCCAACCGAGCAACGATATTCACAGGTAGAGAAGGAGGCCCTGGGCCTCACATGGGCCTGCAAACGGTTCCGGGATTTCCTCATAGGAGAGCATTTTTGCCTGACCGACCATAAACCCCTTCTCAGCCTGCTTGAGCTCAAGCATTGGATCATTTGCCACAGAGAATACAGCGCTTCAGGATGAGGCTGATGCACTACTCATACTCTATTGAGCATGTACCAGGAAAGTCACTATGGACACACTCACCTGTGAAATCATGCATGTCCACTGATGAGCAGGAGCTGATGGAGAGCACCAACATTTACATGGACTGCGTCATTGAAAGTCTACCTGTCAGCTCATCATACAAGGAAAATCTGAAAGAGCAGCTGAAAGCCGACAGTGTCTGCTCATGCATCATGACAATGTGCACAGAAGGATGGCCAGCGCATGCAAAACAGGAACCAGTGCTGAAAAACTACTGGCCAGAGCAAGCTACACTCACAGTGAAAGACGGCTTACTGCTGAAAGACACACGGTTCATAGTACCTTCAGCAATGCGGAATGGTGTTCTCGCTAAACTAAGGACACCTTGGTGTAGTCAAGTGCAAAGCACATGCATGTCAGTCTGTGTGGTGGCCGGGACTCAGCTAACAAGTGAACGAAATGGTGCTCAACTGCAGGACATGCATACAGAAGTGGCACAATCCCAAAGAGCCACTTATGCCATTAGAGTGCCCTGAAAGACCATGGCAAAAGTTGGGGACAGACCTGTTTGTCCTGGGGAGTAAAATATACTTTCTTGTTGTCGATTATTTCTCCAGGTATGTTGAGATTGCACACTTATCTCACACCAGGTCCACTGACATCATTGTTCAATTGAAGCCAATCTTTGCTCACCATGGCATCCCGGAGGTCCTGATGTCGGATAATGGGCCAAAGTCTTCACTTCCTATATGTAACTACATATGGGTTCAGGCACATCACAAGCAGCCCGGGATTTCCACAGAGTAATGGTGAAGCAGAACGGACGGTCCAGACTGTGAAAAACCTCCTGAAAAAGTCAGCAGACCCCTACCTGGCTCTACTCTCCTATAGGGCCACACCTCTCCAGAGTGGATACAGTCCGGCAGGCATCACTGTGCCCAAGCTCTCAGTGACTTGTCACCAGGACAGCGGGTATGGGAAACCAACATGAAGGTATCTGGAACTGGCACCACACCACTCTGAGGTCATACTTGGTGGGTTTACCTCGGGGGTGGTGAGACGAAACCGTCAGCACCTAATGCCTCTACACACACCTGCACAAAACAGAGGTTCACCACTGCCGCAGCAGATGCCAGAGTACCCCAAGTCTCACCTGCAGAGACTCCTGCTCCCAGAACCAGGTCTGGGAGAGCCATCGTTAAACCTATTAGGCTTAACTAATAAACTGACATGCACCAAAAAGGACAATATGAAACCTGAAATAAGGAAATATTGAGAAAAAGAAAGAAACCCCTATTTTAGTTTATGTTATGGACATCTTATGTTACTGCTATTTGGGGTTGTTTTGAGCACTTTTAAGTTAATACTTGAGAATTTAAGAAACCATAACTGTTTCCTCCCCTTCATCTCCAAAATACTTGAAAGGGTGGTTGCCGCACAACTACAGTCTGTCTGTCTGTCTGTCTTTCTGTCTCACTCTCCCTCTCTTGCTCTCCCTCTCTCACCCAACCGGTCAAGGCAGATGGCCGCCCACCCAGAGCCTGGTTCTGCCCAAGGTTTCTGCCTGTTAAAAGGAAGATTTTCCTCGCCGCTGTCGCCAAGTGCTTGCTCATGGGGGAATTGTTGGTTCTCTGTAGATAAAAGAGCTTGGTCTGTACCAGCTCTATATGGAAAGTGTCCTGAGAAATAATCCGGTTTCTGTCCAAAACACAGCACTGAAACAGCCCCGGTCAAAATCACCAACGACCTCCTCCGTGCAGCTGACTACTTACCATTCTCATCCTCCTCGACCTCAGCACAGCATTCAACACCATCTCCCACACACTGCTCCTGGACTGCCTGGCTGGTATTGGGATCACTGGTGCTGCACTCTCCTGGTTCACATCATACCTCACTGACCGCCAACAATTCGTGCAATTCAGGAATCACAACTCTGGATGTTTGGGTGTTTCACTGGGTGTCCTCCAGGGGTCAGTCTTGGGTCCACTTCTTTTCATCATTTACCTCCTCCCTCTGGGCACACTCCTCCGTCATCATGGGATCCATTTTCACTGCTACACCGATGACACAGAGGTCTACATCTCTTCCAAACCCACTGCTGCCATCCCTCCCATGTCCCTCATCACCTGCCTTGAAGACGTCTGGAGCGGATGAGCAGGAACTTCCTGAAGCTAAATGGCAATAAAACCGAGGCCCTGCTTATCAGCTCCAAATCCACCCTCACTAAATTACAACACACCCCAGCTCCATCCATCACTGTTGACGGATTCCCTGTACCCTTCTCCCCCCAATTCAAGAGCCTCGGCATCATTCTGGACAGCACCCTCTCATTTGCACCCCATATTCAGAACATCACCTGGACTGCATTCTTTCACCTCCGCAACATGTCCAGACTCTGCCCATTTGAACCATCTGTAGGAATATCTTGTTTTGGTGTTGATTAATATAGTTTTGTACTATTGTCCACTTTGGTATCAGTTTAGGTTTCTCTTTCATTTTTGCTGTGGACTAAGATATGTGGACCACACAATGAATCTCCAAGGAGGTATGGCAGATGATAGATCTAATGATACTAATGATCTTTTTACACTTGTTTTTCACTTTATCAATATGTCAGCACCAGGTGAGTTTTTCATCAAACCAAACTCAGATCACCTTAGCCTGTTCCAGTACTTGTCCATACAATTTCATGGGTGCTGATTTATGGCAATTAACAAAACATATGACTTGTGATTTAGCAACTGGCAATTTAAACCCCAATTTGTTTTCTTACACCTACGACACCTTTTCTTGCTTTTGTTGATTGCTGCTATGTGGCTTTATTTTTGGCATATGAAGTATCTCCATGGGGGATTAACATATATGGCTTAACGTCATAACTGGTGTATCCTATGTAAACTTTGCTTGGAAGTCTAAGCTCATTGAATATGGTCATGATGGACAGGCTGTCACAGCTCTCTCCATTTCCATTTTTCCATGAGCAAAGGTTGGGATGATTAATGCAATTATCCCTGTGTTTTTTGTCAAAAATAAATGTGTAAATTTTGTTCAAATTACGCACTGCTGAAGTGTTAAAGTGCTCAGCAGACACCCGTGATGGTATCAAAACCTTTTGGGATAGCTTACATGAATGGCTGATTAACAAACATAATTCCTGATTTTCAACATTAAGTTGTCGCTTTTTTGTGATTGTGATAACAGCTTTTTCTATATATTTTATATAGACACATTTCTTAGGTTTCTTGGGGAAGTGTTCAGCCTACCCCAAACTTTCCATCTATTGAAACTCAATTGAATTGTTTTAAGAAAAGCTGATATGTATATGTAAATGCATTAACTTTATGTAAATGTCATTGTACAATGATGTTCTGCTCGTGAACAGGGTAACGCATATCGCAATCATATATCCTGTGCAATGGATCTTGTATGGATCGGCGCACAGACTCATTTTGAAGGATGTGTGTTAGCATTTCCGCTGTCATGTCTATGGTCCTGACGTGTTGTCAATATGTCGTCAGTATGTTCATTTAAAACTGTGCATGTTAGTAAATTGGGTTTCGAGTTAAGTCAACATGCCGTCTTAGAAAGGCAAATGTTGGACTTCATCGTTTGGAAGTATCGCGAGTATTTTATTTTGCTGCACTTCCGGTGGCTTTACGTTCTCTTTGTTTAGGGACTTTCGGTAAGATGTTGAGAGGGTGTATGCTAGAGAAACCCCGAGAATGACCTGTCTCCACAGTTGCTGTTGATGCGGGACTTTCTCAGACGCATTTCTTTTTGTCTATACACAGTCAGACCCATTCCAGTAATTCATATTGAATAATCTCCATTTCCATTTTAAAAATCTTTTTTGTCCTTTTTTGTTTAGTTAGGCATATGTTGTTTAAATTTGAGTTGCTATTATTTATTTATGTTTATTGCAGAGCATCTTATGGGTTATTGTTGCTTTGATTATTTACTGCATAGTTTTTATGCATTTTCTTTGCCTGTATGTTGTTATGCTTTTGTAATACAGTTGATCCACTAAAAGCAAAACAAAGAACACCAAGCTAAAAACTACGGACACGTTATTATCAGACGAAGCTAGTATCGCCAATCTTTTCTACAGGACGTGAACGCTGCATGTGTTCAGATTGCAGAGGCTGAATTGCAACCGGAGCAAGATGGGCAGCTAACAGCTGGTCTGCGCTTCTGCATCAACATCATCATCCCTGTGAAGCTCGATGACAGGTGGGTAACATACCATCGCACTCACAAAGTTGTGTGTAGTCACTCGGCCATCTTTGAATGGGTAAATGTGTGGGCGTGTTGTCATCAGCTTTCTGTGTAACCGATGCTGTGCGACTCCATGGAGGAGCATCAGCAGCCGTGCTGCAACGCTACAGGTGCACACATGCTGCATGAACACACACGGCCGCGTCCTTCACAAGATCACCGTCCCTGCAGACAGAAGGTCATGAGACGACGCAGCGTCTCCCGGTGGACAGATGTCCTCTGATCGGCATTTACCGACCTGCTGCAGCAGATAATGGACAGCTATCGTAGGATGCCCCCCACCCCGCGCGCACACGCACGCACTTACACATACATTAACTAAGTAACTACAAGGATAAATCAAATTGCACATGTCAACGTGATTATTATCATTACCTTTATTTAACCAGGAAGTCCCATTGAGGTTCAAAATCTCTTTTACAAGAGAGACCTGGCCAAGGTAGCAGCCAGTCAGAACATGTTAAAAATGCAACATATACGACATATCAAACAAGCAAACAAGCAAACAAACAAAAACATACAATCTTCCACAATAAAACAACAAGAACAACTATTAAAACATAGTGGACCTCTCAAGAAAAACAAGCACATGTCTCCATCACCACATTCTTTATGATGCCCTGAAATGTATTAATTGATATGAGTGTTTCTAATCCAAGGTCCTTCTGCAGATTATTCCAAGCCCATGGGGCATAGTAGGAAAAGGCAGTTATCCCCAAATCAGGGACTTTGCATTTGTAATGAATTGTAAAGATGCATGATACACCGAATCAAGACTACTTAAGATGGAGGAAGCTGCATGCATATACAATATGTCACCGTAATCAATCACAGACAAAAAAGTAGCTTCCACAAGTTTTCTCTTAGCACTGAAGGTAAAACAAGACTTGTTCCTAAAATAAAAGCCAATCTTCACTTTAAGCTTCCTGACTAAGGTTGTAATATGTACATTAAATGAAAGCTTGTCATCTATCCATATACCCAAGTACTTGTACGAGGGAACCCTTCTAATGGACTCACCTTCAGAAATGAAGATGCCAAAATCACCAGGAAAATGCGACCAAGCTTTTGTGATATTGGAATTATCCAGAACCAGCCAAAACCTGGCAACCTTCGATCTATAAAGCATTAGCATTAGAATTTATTTTAACATTCCTTTACCATACCTGTACACTACACACTTTTTTATTTATATATATATATTCTGTACATATATATACTTCTTATACTTTTTTAATACTCAGTGTACACTTTCTGTCTACTGAATGACAATAAAAGCTGTCTAAGTCTAATTAGTAAATGAGTTATTAAACATAAATAAAACCATTAGTTCCAACTCGTAACCCCCTTAATTCAATTCAATTCAGTTTTATTTGTATAGCGCCAAATCACAACAGAAGTTGTCTCAGGACACTTTCCATATAGAGCTGGTACAGACCAAGCTCTTTTATCTACAAAGAAACCAACAATTCCCCCATGAGCAAGCACTTGGCGACAGTGGCGAGGAAAAACTTCCTTTTAACAGGCAGAAACCTCGAGCAGAACCGGACTCTGGGTGGGCGGCCATCTGCCTCGACCGGTTGGGTGAGAGAGGAAGAGCAAGAGAGGGAGAGTGAGACAGACAGACAGAAATGCAGTCAGAGAGAGAGAGACAGAGACAGAGACAGAGAGACAGACATGCAGTCACAGTAACAGTGACAGTGGATGTAATAACAGCAGTAGCAGTTCAGATTCAGCCACTGTCCATGGGAACCTGCAAGACGACAAAGCACAGAGACTCCGGGGAAGGAGCTAAGTTAGTAATATGCCGTGGTAGGACATGAGAGCATGCGGATGGAGAGGGACAGAAGGACAGAGGAGCTCAGTGTATCTTTGGATGTCCCCCGACAGTCTAATCCTATAGCAGCATAACTAGGGGCTGGTCCAGGACAAGCCTGAGCCAGCCCTAACTATAAGCTTTATCAAAAAGGAAAGTTTTAAGCCTACTCTTAAATGTAGAGACAGTGTCTGCCTCCCGGACAAAGACTGGAAGATGGTTCCACAGGAGAGGAGCTTGATAGCTAAATGCTCTGACTCCTGTTCTGCTTTTTGAGACTTTAGGAACCATAAGTAGACCTGCATTCTGGGAACGCAGTGTTCGAGTAGGGCAATAAGGTACTATGAGCTCTTTAAGATAGGAAGGTGCCTGGCCATTTATGGCTTTGTAAGTAAGGAGGAGAATTTTAAACTCTATTCTAAACTTTACAGGGAGCCAGTGCAAAGTGGCGAGTATTGGAGAAATATGATCTCGCTTCCTGGTTTTTGTCAGAACACGTGCTGCAGCGTTCTGGAGCAACTGGAGAATATTCAGCAACGAATTTGGGCAGCCTGATAGTAAAGAATTGCAATAATCCAGCCTGGAAGTTACGAATGCATGGACTAGTTTTTCTGCATCATTTTGAGACAAAATATGCCTGATTTTTGCGATATTATGTAGGTGAAAAAAGGCAGTCCTTGAAATTTGTTTTACATGGGAGTGAAAGGACATGTCTTGGTCAAAGATGACTCCCAGATTCTTTACAGTGGTGCTGGAGGTCAGCGCAATGCCATCCATAGCTGCTATGTCATCAGAAAGTGACTTTCTAAGATGTTTAGGGCCTACTACTATAACTTCAGTTTGGTCCGAGTTTAGCATCAGAAAATTGCAGGTCATCCAGGTCTTTATGTCCTGAAGACATGCTTGTAGTCTAGTTAACTGACTGGTTTCTTCCGGTTTCATTGATAAATATAGCTGGGTATCATAGCATAGCAATGAAAATTTATTGAGTGCTTCCTGATAATCTTACCTAAAGGAAGCATATATAAGGTGAATAGAATTGGTCCAAGCACAGAACCCTGCGGTTTATAAGCAGTGACTCATGAGAAAGTTGTACCAGTATTTTTACTTTCAAAAATACTCCAGAACATCTACTGAGTGGACCTTGTGGTGACATCACTGCTCATTCCAAGGTCAAGATCGACAATTTAAAGTGTATTTGTAATTGTATTGTAATTTAAATGAAAGGCATGAACTCTTAGCATGTGTTACGCTCAAGTGTAATGCTATTGTTTGCTGTGGTGTTTGATGTCATCATTCCCATCATAGGAAAACAGCATAAGGTGATGACTCATTCTGCCTGTGATCATGTGTCGCACATCAAAAATACATTTTCAAGAAGAACTAATCAGTTCATTTTGCATGATTCGATCCCTCTTTTCCTTTCCTCTTACCTCTCCTAGGCCCACTGAAATCATCCTAAGACAAAACCACAGAAGAGGAAGTGAGAGAGACGAAGGATGGACTCCATCTCTATGATGGATGGCAGCAGGAGCCCCGTGTTCCTCACAGCCTCCTCCTCCCACCATCTCCACCATGCCCAGACCTGTTTCCTGCCCAGCAGCATGAAAAATGGAGTTGGAGACACAGGAACCCCCTGTCTGTCTGCCCAGGCCACAGTGGCCGTCCTGGGCTCTGGTGACTTCTCCAAGTGCCTGACCATACGCCTGCTCCACTGTGGCTTCCATGTAGTGGTGGGCAGCCGCCATCCCAAACTGGCAGCCCATTCATTTCCCCATGTGGTGGATGTGACACACCATGAAGACGCTGTGGGAAAGGCCAGCATTGTGTTCCTGGCAATCCGCCGTGAGCATTATTCTGTCCTGTGGGACCTCAAGCATCTACTGGAAGGTAGAGAACAACACATATACACAATGAGAAAACTAACCATAAATTTAAAGGAAGAAGACTTTCTTAAATTTCTTCAAGCTGATCTTGATATTGCACAAAACATGGTGGCTGACTGAAGGAAAGCAGGTAGGATCATAAAAGAAGGAGGAATAATGCAGCCTAATAGGCTAAGTAAGCTCCATGACAACTCTAAAGCATTGCCTATACTATGATGCTCTATATTAAAGGATTTAATGTAATACTTAATATATCTAATAATACATAATATATAATATATAATACATAATAATCTAATATGATAATATAATATGATTTCTCTGTGTTAATACATTACTCACGTGCCATATATATGTTGAAATATTTTTTGGCCTCTGTAATCATTCATCCTGTTCACACTGTTATGAAGTAATCCTTTTCAGTATGATTCTTCAATTACAATCAGACGCTTTTATCCAAAGCAAAGTACATATCAATTCACACACCGATGGCAGAGCATCAGGGGCAGTTGTGGGGTTCAGTATCTTGCCCAGGGATACTTCACTGCTTCACTGCTGAGACCAGGGATCGAACCACTGACATTCTGATCGGTGGACGACCACTCTACCTCCTGAGCCACAGCCGCATTGATTCTCCTGTAAGAAATGAAAGACAAAATTCACAGTCCTCATTCTTTATATATTAAAAAAAACATCCGCTGAAGAGACTTCAGCAGTCTCAGTCAGAGAAATCATTCAAAGCTAATACCACGTTTTAGTTTATGTTTCCCCAGACTGCTGCAGTGGAGGGATAGTAACAAAAAGAGGGAGGAACACAAAAAGACAACATTTGGAGGATACCCACAAGATTTGTCTGACTGATATTAGCTTAAGCTTAATTTAAAATACATTACAAAAGGCTTTCTTCACTGGCACTGTTGACAGGAGGAATGATTATGTATGTAGTGAGTGTTGTGTTAGAATACAGTTGAAATATTCTGATCTTCCATCCATTTTCTATACCGCCTATCCCTTTCGGGGTTGCGGGGGGGCTGGAGCCTATTCCAGCTTCAACGGGCGAGAGGCGGGGTACACCCTGAACCGGTCACCAGCCAATTGCAGGGCAACATGCAAAGACAGACAACCATTCACACTCACACTCACACCTAGGGGCAATTTAGAGTCACCAATCAACCTAATGAGCATGTTTTTGGTCTGTGGGAGGAAGCCGGAGTGCCCGGAGAGAAGCCACGCATGCACGGGAAGAACATGCAAACGTCACACAGAAAGGCCCCGCCCAGGGATCGAACCAGCAACCTTCTTGCTGTGAAGCACGCGCACTACCTGCTACCGTGCCGCCCTATTCTGAACTTGTCCAACATTTTAGCACACATTATCAATATTATTATTGTTATTGTTATTATTTAAGTGACTGGAGCAACTAATGTATGTGCAGTGATGTAAAATCATCACCAGATACTCTAGAGAGGCCTATTGTGCTGCTGTAGTTGTAGCGAACAACCTAAGTTTAGTATAAAATTAATATCTTTAACTACGCAAGTCATGTGTGTTTGTCTTTTTGTATTACAGGCAAGATCCTGGTGGATGTGAGTAACAACAGGAAGGTGAACCAGTATCCAGAGTCTAATGCTGAATATCTGGCTTCACTGCTGCCAGACTCCATCGTGGTCAAAGGCTTCAATGTCATCTCAGCCTGGGCCATGCAGCAGAGCTGCCCCAAAGATGCCAGCACACAGGTACAATTAAGCATATTCTACTACTTGGGGAAAACAAAGAAAAAAAAAGAAAAAGCCTTTTCTGTGGATTTCAATGGCTTTTCATAGCCTTCAACAATAGAACAAAAGAATCACAAAGATGGCCCAGTTATCGTCAAGTCACTTAAGTATGGACCTTCAGTAATATGATAACAGCTAGTTGAATATGGGGGGTGTCTCTGTTCAAAGACGGCCTCAGATTCAGGTTTATTATCGCCAAGTTCCCACAAGAAAAACAAGGAATTTGACTTAAGATGATGGCTATTCTTACTGGGAACCTATAATA
This sequence comes from Chaetodon trifascialis, assembly GCF_039877785.1. Lineage (NCBI taxonomy): Eukaryota > Metazoa > Chordata > Actinopteri > Chaetodontiformes > Chaetodontidae > Chaetodon > Chaetodon trifascialis. Next base: position 1,930,233 of record NC_092073.1, read on the forward strand.
AATATCATAAGACAACAAAAAAAAAAAACAGTAAAAAAAAAGACATGCTACAGTAAAAAAGACATGCTCCAACTTTAAAAAGTGCAAGTGTTTGCATGGTGGAGGGGGTCAGGATAGATGGTGTGTTTGTGTGTGTGAGAGAGAGAGAGAGAGAGAGTGGAGAGGAGGGGTAGTGTGAGTCATGTCCTGTTCAGGAGACTGACTGCGCAGGGGAAGAAACTGTTCTTGTGGCATGTGGTCCTGGTCCTGATGGATGGAAGTGTCTGGAAAAGACTCTGTCCAGGGTGGGAGGGGTCAGCTGCAATTTTTCTCGCCCTCCTCAGGGTCCTGGAGGAGTGTAGGCTGTGCAGAGAGGGCAGACTGCAGCCAATCACCCTGCACCCTGTGTGGATGATGTGCTGTAGTCTTCCCTTGTCCCTAGCTGTGGCGGCTGGGTACCAGACTGAGATGGAGGAGGGGAGGATGGACTCAATGATGGCCAAATAGAAATGAACCAGCATTGGCATGGGCAGGTCACATTTCCTCAGTTGCCGTAGGAAGTAGATCCTCTGGTGGGCTTTCTTGATGAGGGAGCTGATGTTAGATTCTTACTTGAGGTCATGGGAGATGACTGTGCCCAGGAGGCGAAATGATTCCACAGTGTTCACTGGGGAACCATGAAGTGTGATAGGGGCTAGTGGTGCTGGAGTTTTCCTGTAATCCACAACCGTCTCCACAGTTTTTGCTGTATTCAGGGCCAGATTGTTTCCCTCTTACCGGTGTACCAGCCTGTCAGTTTTGCTCCTGTACGCAGACTCGTCTCCATCCGAGATGAGACCTATGAGGATGGTGTTGTCAGCAAACTTCAGGAGCCTGACTGGTGACTGGAGGTGCATTGATTGGTGTACAGGGAAAAGAGCAGAGGGGACAGGACACAGCCTTGTGGAGCACCGGTGCTGATGGTGCAGCTGCCTGAGACATGCCTGCCTAGCTTCATATGTTGCCTCCTGTCGGACAAGAAGTCAATGATCCACCTGCAGGTTGAGTCAGGCACGTTCAGCTGGGTAAGTTTGTCCTACAAACTAGCCGGAATGTTGGTATTAAAGGCGGAACTGAAGTCCACAAAGAGTATCGTGGCATAGGTGCCCACAGCGTCCAAGTGCTGGAGGATGTGATGTAGAGCCGTGTTGGCTGTGTCATCCACAGATCTGTTTGCTCTGTAGGCAAACCAGGGTTGCAGGGGATCCAGCTGGGGGTCGGTGATGGATTTAAGGTGAGACAGCACAAGGCTCTCAAACGATTTCATTTACATAAAATTCAGAAACTGTCTCTGTCTCCACTCCTAAATGCTACCTCCTTTTTGGGCCTGGCTGTAAACCAGGGTTTGTCATTGCTGTTGTATACCCTGGTACGTGATGGTATGCAGACATCCACACAGAATCTGACATATGATGGCAGAGTTTAGAGATTAGCCTTGTTAAAATCACTCAGAATAATAATTGGAGAGTCCGGGTTTGTGTGCTCCACACTCAGTATCTGTTCAGCAAGTGAGCTTTGTGCCTCCTATGTATTGCCAAGAGGTGGGATGTAAGATGTAAACACCAACCACAATGAATGAAGCAAACTCACATTGGGAGTAGAAGGGTTTACAGTGAATGAAGAATGATTCCAGGTTGGGGGGCAGTGTTGCTGGATATGTGACATCATCACACCAGCCGATGTTGATATATAAACATATTCCACCGCTTTTTGCTCTGCCGGCAAGCTCAGTGTCACAGTCTGCCCGGAACAGTTCGAATCCTGGCAGATGTATTGCAGCATTGGGAATAGTTCCACATAGCCACGTCTCCGTGAAACACAGTGCAGCAGATGAGGAGAAGTCTCTGGACTTCCACCAGTAGTTGTAGTTCATCCATTTTGTTGCCCAGCAAGCGAACACTGGAGAGGAATATGCTAATATGCAAGATCCACACTCAGGTCATGTGATGATGCCTGAGCCACCTCCATGACAACTAAGCAAACCATCCCCTGAAGAAGCCCTACAACTTGGAGTTGAAAGCTCCCAAACAAGCTAGGAAATGAAGTAAAGATTTTTTGTCAAACTTCTATTCCAACAGTAAAGAATGAAAATTCACACTGCCACCGTTATTACCACAGAGCATTGTGTTCAGGTTTAATTCATTTTGTTTCAATAAAAGTTGAAAAAAATCCATATGCATTAGAAAGAAGAGGGACAGCCTGAGTCCTTTTCAAAGCTCACTGCAAGACATTGTGATTTGTTTGGATCTGTGTTTTCTCTTATATTAGGAGATGGCAGCCAATGTATTGTATGTGACAGTGTATATGACTGCCTTGTTTGCTCTTTGACACATTACTTCTGTTCGAATTTAGGTATGAATTATAAAAAATCCATGTGAGCCCTCACATCCAGAGAAAGCTATGTAGCAGAACTGGCCTCTAACTGACCTTCTCTTACCCTCTCTGCATTCCATCAGGAGAAATGGAGTTGCAAAGCATCCCAACTTTCAAGAGCTATTGACCATTTGAACTGTTTACAGGGAAGGTGTTAATTTCAGAGACAAGATATCTGGCCAAGAGACATCTCCTCCACGTTTTCTTTTCGGGGGAGCCAGAGACACAGACACCTCAAAGTCACCTCAGTCAATCAAAGGTTGCCTTCTCCTCACTGTGTTTCTCATGGCAACGCTAATTCTTTCCTGATAGCCCCATGAGAGATCGGGACCATAAAACTGTCTGAATGAAAGGTGCCAGGCTCCAGAGGAACCTACAAAATCAGATAATGCTGATGGGTTGTAAATTAGACATTCCTGAAGCAAACTGTTTTGTATGTCTGTGTGCCTTCTTTCTAATACACCAGAATAACCAAACCTCTATGTTGAACTTAACTTTTGATGTTTTCACCTTGCAGGACCCACCATATGTATAATATTGACGTTTTTCCAGTTTCTCTAACTTGAAGAATGACAAAGTTGTGATTTTAACTGTTTTATAAAGTTTGTCTGAATTTCTACCATGGAACCATACTGCCATCTAGAGGTTCGTAACAGTCAGGTTGAACACGTTTGACATGATGCATTTATTAATAAGTAATCGTAATAGTGGTAATCATTTTGGGCAAATATAGTCTGCCCTTCTTTATTTCTTTATTTTGTGTTAGTTATACCCTGAGTCATCATATATATTAGGATGAGTATTAGAAACTGTTATCATGATTATCGTTTAATGTTGTCATCCACTCATAAGACTTGTCTAATACATGTTGTGAACAATGTTGAAATGCCATTGAAAATCGTCCATTCAAAATATATGTGATTGACCATAGTGAGAAGCAGATGAGCCCCTCGTATGAATCATTAATTAATTTGAGCTCCATGAGGCAGGATTACATCGCGCGCCACAAACCGTCCTACATGAGCGACGGCCTGCCCATTAGACATGCCCTGGAGCGAGATTTAAATGTATGCAGCAGCAGCATGACTCAGTGCACATTACTCAGTTAAGTTATGTTTTTGTCTTTAGTTGTTACGTGTTACGTTGAGTTTTTGTTAAGTTTGTTATGTTACATTTTAGTTTTGTCTTTTACTTCTTAGTTGTCTTAGTCTTGTACAGTCGTTTTGCTCTTCAAGCTACGCAAAAGCCATACCGAGTAGCGTGATTTATTTTTCAGAAGATGTGTTTCTATAGTTTTGCTGTAAACTTTCATTTTTCTAAGCCACACGTTTTGTTTTAGTGTCAATAAATTTTAGTCAAACAATAATAATTTTGTAGACCCTTTTCAATCGGCCATCGAAGAGACTATCAATTTTGTTGTTATCAGTCTAAAATAATCCTTCACGGACTCAACCGAACCAAAACCCTGCAGACAGCTGTTGATCCTTGGTCTGGGTTAACAACCATCCGGAGCCATCCCTCATCTGTAACCGACACCATAGAACCCAGTTCGAGAGACATCACCGTCCAACATCAGCTCTTCACCTTGGTGTGCCTGGGCCTTCCACCGGAACAACCGAGCAGATCGGGCCACGGAAGAGCACCTGGGCATCTTTGAGTTAGCTCGGAGCAGAACTTGCCGGGACGTCATCAATCAAGTAGGCATGCTAAGCGGGTTTGAATAAGAGTTGGTCCGGAGGTTACGATACTGCTAATTTGTCCAAATTCTCTCAACTATTCGTTTAATCACTTAACGTTCGCGTCCCTATTATCCCCTTTCAACTACTTCTCACTATCGCCAGCTTGTTTTGCCATTGTGTTGCCATAAGTTTCTTTTGTGTTATGTCATATCACCTCATATCTTCTGTCGTACTATTCATGATATATTATTCATTATCCATAATTGTGCTTAATAAATGAGATTCTGATTTAAGTCCTGGTTAAACGGTGTCCTTTTGAGCTGAATATACGATCCCTGTATCCAGAGTTTACACTTCAGATTATCAGACTGGTTTACCGTTGGTTCCTTCGTTAGTACTTTATCATGGTTATAGAAGTTAATTTCTGCAGTCCTTCTTAGCTGAGGAAGGTGGTGCCCCATCATTTTATCAACAAATGCAACATCAAATTAATTTAGTTCCCCTACAGCTAATTCATACAAGGGACACTCACAACAGTCAGGAAATCCTGAAATGATCCCCAGCTAGTCTAATGTCTTTATCAGTGGTGTAGACATTTCAGATTCAGCAAGGAAAAGAAAACCAAATATACCTACTAAAGTAATGAACATGTGAAGCCAAATACAAAGCCCTAGGAGTCCTGAGCTCACAGAGGATCACAAGATAAATCTGAGGGTGTGGTGAGAGGATTAAAAAGGTAGGAAGGTAGAAGGAAAACTCTGTCTGTGGCTCTTTAATGATGCAATATAACATTACAAAAAGATAGAGTCTTCATCATAGTCTGTCTGTGGCTCTCATCCCCAAACTATAGTTCATAGTTAGTACCTCATCTGGAACCCTGAATCTGCACCTGTTTCCTCATTAGCCTGCTCTTCTTCTCTTGCTCGCTGCTGTGTTTCCTGTATACAAAATAATCCATTAATGATGCCATTTTATGGGCAACCTGACTGCTAGTACACAGATGAAGAAGTCAGGGTTAGCTTGCTAATTAACTCTATCTAACATGGTTAACTAACATCAGTTGATGTTATTTTCCACAGTGGAAAGGCTGGTGATACTGGCTAGTTAACTGGTTTTCATCTTCAATCAACATGGCTCCTGACTTCACTCCAAACATAATGCACTCACTCACATATTAGCAGTGACAATTATGTCGACCCAAAATATTGGAGGGGACATGTTCCCTCCATCCATATGCAGCCCTCGCCCTTGTGAAGATGAAAAACACCTCATAAATATGTAGTTTCATTTTTTTTTAAAAAAAGGCTCAGTAATTTCCTAAAAGTGGTCAATGCATTTTTTACCAAATGTTACTAAAACCAGACAAAATATTGCATTTGTTGGGGACTATTTTTAATTGCAGATTAATCCACATAGGATGGTGTATATGACATTCAGTCAAAATAAACTAAAGTGTATGTTCATGGTAAGGAAGGAAGATGTCCTACAGTGCAGCAGTGTGGCTGTGTCTTTTGACAACAATGGAGCTCTATGGATCAGAGGAATATGTCATGTATTGTATGTCATATGTCCTCCCCTCTTTGGTCCATCCTTCCTAGTTGTCTTCACTGGACCTCTAACCAACTTATTCTCTCTTTAATCCCGGCTCTGTGCAGGTGTTCATTTGCAGTGACTCAGTGGAGGCTAGACAGCAGATTATGGAACTAGCCCGCCATCTCAACTTCGAGCCGGTGGATATGGGCACTCTGTCTTCTTCGCGGGACATTGAGAACATGCCCATACAGTTATTTCCTGGCTGGAAGGGCCCTGTCCTTGCTGCCGTGGCCCTCTCCATCTTCTTTTTTGCCTACTCTTTTGTACGAGATATCATCCACCCATATGTGAAATACAAGCAGAGTGACTTCTATAAGATTCCCATAGAGATGGTGAACCGAACACTGCCTACTGTTGCCATCACTCTCTTGGCCCTGGTGTACCTGGCAGGCCAGCTAGCAGCTGCCCACCAACTCTACTACGGTACCAAGTACAGGCATTTCCCACACTGGCTGGAGGGCTGGCTGCAGAGCCGGAAACAGCTGGGCCTCCTCAGCTTCTTCCTGGCTGCTGTACATGTTCTCTACAGCCTGTGTCTGCCCATGAGAAGGTCTGAGAGGTACCTGCTGCTCAACACTGCCTACCAGCAGGTCAGTGGGGTGGAGGGCGCTGACAGCATTTCCACACTGACACTCATAAATTTAACCTTCCACCCACACAATGCTGGCATTTTCCACCAACATTAAATTAATTTGTCAGCATTTTGTGTACTTTCATCAGTTGCTCAAAAGAAAGATGACATTTATAATGATACATGATCAGTATCAATGTTTTGTCCATACTCTAAGTACAGAGCATTTAGGCTAGTTTAGCATTAAGAATGGCAGACGGTGGAAGGTCCAGCATCCAACAAAAGTACACAAAACCTCTTAAGTTCAATTGGACACAGCTTGCTGGAGTCTTGTCATCACAGTGAGGTTGCTAGGTTTGGTACCTGTGTGGTGTGCAAAAAAACAAGAGACTAAAACCAAAACCTATACTCATCCACTGCATCTACTGATACAGTAGCTTGAGCTGCTGCACAGAAGTATGGCAGATGGATACACTGTTGTTTGTCAGTAAACATTTCTGGCACATAACTGTCCCTAAAAACACAAATTCTGTTTGTTTGTTTTTTATTTGTGTTTGTGTTCAGGATGAAGAAGGTGTTAATGATAATGTCATTTCCTGAAATTTAGAGATGTCTATAGGTGTATTTTTGTACTCATTCTAAACTAGGCTAATTACTTCCTCTAGCCTTGTCCACTCTGGACACACAGACATGACACTGATATCCATCTTCACATCTCCCTCTCAGAAGTATCTCTGCGATCCCTTACCTGCATGTCAGTTGAGCCGGTCATTATTGTTGAGCACAGACTGAATAACAATGATTATCTCAAATTCACAATATAGCATACATACTAACAGTACTGTGCTTTCTATGAGCCTTGAGCAAAAGTTCACTAAAAAAATTTAAGTCCAGACCGTTCTTTGAAAACCTAAATGTGGCTCAGAAAGTAGAGAGGGTCATCCACTGATCAAAAGGTTGGTGGTTCATTTCCCACCTCTTCCTGCTCGCATGTTGAAGGGTCCACGCGCAAGACTCTGAACCCCAAATTGCTCCTGATGGTCAGGCATGCTGTGCGTTAGCTCGTTGCCATTGGTGACTGAAAGGGTGAATAAGCAGCAACAACCTTGCAGAGCACTTTTGATAAAAGGTCTATATAAATGTTGCCATTTACCATTTACATGCTAAAGTGCCTGAAAGACTCCAAAACAGTACAGTCTACTTATACATTCTGTACACACTGCATTGGGTGTGTGACATGTTTCATCGGCAATCAGCACACTAGTCGACACGTACAGTATGTCAGAAATTTCTGCAGTCATAAATTCTGGTCATGTCCACATGGGTCCATGCAATTGTCCAAGCAGGTTTGTGCTAATTTAATTGAAAATCTATTTGGGAATATACACTACTGAAGCATAATCTACAGTGCACTGACATGATAAAAGGTCTTAAGGTGGGTCCGGTTTATAGTCTTAGTCTTGGGGGAATAAAAATTCAGTTTTAAGACCCCCAGTATTTCTTTCATGTTGCAGATACCTGAATGAATGTGTTTAATTGAATTACCACACAGCAAATCTGGGGTAGGTATTTTTCATATAAAAACTGTACACATTACACGTGGTAACACTGGTTAATAGGGCCTGAACACTTTACCTTTGTCTCAGGGCCCTTTTGCAGGTTAATCTGACCATGCATTTGAAAGAACTGAATGATGATGATTGTGGTGAATTCAGTTCTGAGCATCCTCTATGTTGACAGATCCATGCTAATGTGGAGAATGCATGGAATGAGGAGGAGGTGTGGAGGGTGGAGATGTACGTTTCCTTTGGGATCATGAGCCTCGGGCTCCTGTCACTGCTGGCAATCACCTCCATCCCCTCTGTCAGCAGCACGCTCAACTGGAGGGAGTTCAGCTTCATACAGGTACACACATATAAACCAGGGGTTTTCTAACACTGGACTCATTTGATACTGAGGAAAATTTAAAAACATGATGACTCTGGGGTTATACAGAGCATCTTTTTTCCATTATTTCTGTGTGGATTTATGGATGTTTTAGATAGTGATATTCCAGGAAAGTTACACAGAATCTCAATATATGTCTATAATACCTATCTGTTCAGATTTGACTTTATTATGGGTCAAAGAAAAATTAGTACAGTTTTTGTTGACTATTGCAGCAATTGGGCATTAAGGATTTTAAAAAAAACTTTAACTGCCTCCATGAGCTGTGTGTCAGAGCTGCTGCTGCCTATAACCATGGACCATGGAAAATAGGCCAAATCAGCAGCCAAACTACAATAACTTCTAGTTGTTTTTAGGACACTAGCATGGAACTATCCTCACAGTGAAGTTTGGTACATATGAATGTGACATTGTAAATGGAGTTGTGCATCTGAACTGCCTTGCTGGCTTTGCTCTCTTTGCTGTATGATCACAGAAGTTGTTACTGTATGTACCATCATGTGTGTTACTGTCTTTGCTCCAGTCCACTCTGGGCTACATCGCCCTGCTCATCGCTACCTTCCATGGCCTCCTGTTTGGCTGGAAGAGAGCCTTTGAAGAGGAGGCCTACCGTTTCTACCTGCCCCCCAGCTTCGTGGTGGCCCTGGCCCTGCCAGTGTGTGTCATACTGGCGAAGGTGCTGATGCTGCTTCCCTGTGTGGCCCGCAAGCTGCACCAGATTCGCCAGGGCCTGGACAGCAGTCAGTACTGGTGCCAGCGCCTGGAGCCAGTGGGCTCGGCTGTCCAGGTTTCACCTGAGAGAGTTACCATCATGTGATGGCTGCAGCACAGAGCTGTCTGCTCCTTTATCGAGATTTTGACATATACTGCCATATTTAGCTGTTTTATTGAAGCAATATTGTTACATAATATTGAACACTATTTATTCTCATTGGAAGGGCATATTATTCTTACTTTTTGACTGAACAGTTTTTGTTGACGTGTGAATTGTGTACTTGTGTGATTATTAGCTGTTACTATTCACTATTACTACTGACTTTGTATCACTATTACATCACTGTTTACCCATCTAAATTGTAAAACTGAATATTCTTCTTTTGACAGTATCTTGCCCATATGCTCAAAGTACTTTGCTAATATTTCATCAATACCTTGTTCCTGGTCTTGTGTTATGGTAGACATGACACAGACAGTGTTGTTCATTGCTTTAAAGGGGAATTCTGCAATTTTACACGTGACATTTAGTCATTGCACAGTGGGCCGCTAGTTCTGCTTGGCCAGTGAAAATAGTTGTATAATATCCTCTGTGGCTCTGGTGGAACTGTGTAAATTCTTACATAACCCTGATGTTGTCATAGTGATGTCAAGGAGAGCACTCAAGCAATCCTCCTCGAATTGGTCCAGTCTATGTCTGTACAGTTTATCTATAAGACCTTGGTTACCTCCGTAGCTAGAACAGGGAGAGACTTCCTGTCTGTTATCTGCTAGAATGTTCTCTAAATATTATGTTAATGTGTCTCTGTCTGAGGTCTCTGTGTTGTCCAACCTTGAGACTTTTGGGCTCCTAACTGTATAGAAGGCCTTTGATAGAAAATTCCTTCACAGCAGGCAGGGATGGTCAAATGAAAAAGCGGTACTAGAGTTGCATTATGGGAAGTGTAGGATCTAGTGTTTTTGATTGGAGCTTACTACTGAGCTGTATTATGGGAAGTATTACAAGTAATCAGGACATCTGGGCTCCTGCTTCTCTTCTCTCTCTTGTGAGTCTCCAAACTTCAGGGACAGTAAATTGCTGTACCTAACTAAGTACAGTATTTCTGCTTGACAGTTGACATTTTCATGCAATACAAATTTCTTTTCAGTATGGTTATGGTGGCCTTGATTAAACCTTGTTTTCATCACAGTGCTGCACCTGCATTGTGATGAAAACAGGACCAATGTGGTCATGATCCCATTCAGATCCACACTAGAAAAGAGAAGATAGTAGTTGTCATCTTGGGGCTTAGTTAAAGAAGTCTTCCGGGAATAAGCACTCTTGAAACAGTTTTCCGTTGTTGTCTTGCAGTGGTTGTGCTTTCTGTTTTTACAGTGCATTTCTCTATTTGCAGAGTGTTTTTAAAACGCTGTGCATGCATTCTCAAATTGATGAAGATGTCTTTAAGTTGCTTGTGTTTTGTCCATTTGCATGTGTTTTCTTGGGTTGCAGTGCTTTCAGTGCTCGGGACAGCTAACAACAAAATAAAGTTGAATCGGCAAACGATAAGTAACATAGAAGAAATTATTTCTCTATGAGGGTATTACTAGTTACTATGATTATCTTCAGGTTTTGGAATTGTTCTTAGTTTTGGTGACAGTGTCACACTGCAAACTGTCAAGATATGTTTGAAGGTATTTGTTGATTCTGCAACATCACTGTGTTGTTATGTTTTTCTGTCTGTCTGTAATGTACTACTGAATATTGTGTCCATCAGTCATGCTCTAATGAATGGAATTTATGGCTCAGATTGAGAATTCAACAGAGTTTCTGTTTTTGCACACTCTTCCCAGCAGTCTTATTTGTGACATTTGTGAAATTTAATTGACTGCAGGCAGTACAGCTTAGCTGACTACACGAGCTGATGCAGTTAGAGAAGTTGTCACTGAATTACAACAAAATCAGTTTGTCAGTCTATACATTACACATGCCATGCCAGATCTTTACCGTGAATTAGATGTATGTGTACCATTTCCATCACCAGTATTACTTTTAATTGTGGGCTGGTGTCATCATGTATGTAACAAAAACCTGCTGTTTCCTACAGCAGGAAGATCAGTGAACTAAAACCCCCAAAACCAAAAAGTTGCAATGCTGTGTAAAACAAAGAAACACAGAAATATATCATTTGCTAAGCCTTTCTGACATATACTCAAACGAAAACAGTACAAAGATAATACGTTTAATGTTTAAACACATCAACTTGAGGTTTGGAAATATTTGCTTATTCTGAATTTGATGTAGCAACATGTTTCAAACAAGTTGGGACATGAGGAACTCAAGACTGGGAAAGCTGTGGAATGCTCCAAAAACACCTGTTTGGAATATACCACAGCTAAACAGGTTCATTGGGAACAGGTGACAGTATCATGATTGGGTATGAAAGGGGCATCATCAAAAGGCAACAAGCAAGGTTGGAGCGTATAGTCCAAACATTTAACAGCAATTCTCATTTCAATTACTAGGATTTTAGGGATTTCACCATCTTTGGCATAACTACAGTGATGAATAAGTATAGAACAATTATTGAGCTTAGCGACAGATAAAGACTTAGATGAAGACAGCAGATAGGACAGGATCCCACCTCCATTCACCACCTCCACCTCCATTCTCAAATGGAGGAAATTCTCAGTTGAATGTCCATGGACATCCTGGAGGTCATGGTAATGATAGAGAGGTGTTGGGTTGTTCAATAAAATGACAATATAGCAATGATATTAAAGACCAGCATTCATGGACTAATTAGCCAAATATGGTGAATGTGACTTTGACAGCATGGGAAGGTGGAGGTGGTGATGAAGAAGAAGAAGACTGAAATGGAGAAAACAAAAGAAATTCACTGAAGGAGGAATGACAGCAAAATGTAAGGGGGAAACATCTTCCTTAACCATCCTGACCTCAATGAGCGTGACCCTGACATGAGACCATCATTCTGAAAATGCTTTTCCACCTATTTGAGTGTCACAGATGGACTTTCTGCTGCACTTCTTATGACATACAGACTGACAGTGTCAAAAGTACTATAACTTTGCACAAAAACCACAACCAGCCCAAATACTGAGCTAAAGCTGTTTAACAACTCATAATGGGCAAACTCATAATATCTACAGGATTTCAACCCAGATAAAAGTACTGCATTTATAGAAAAGTGAGAATTATGACACGAATAATGACATCTTCGCAGATTGCAGTAGAATCACTTTGCTTTCTGTCACTATTATATTTGTACAAGACATAAAATATTATAATCGTGACATATAGTATATTTGATCATTCCTAATGCTTATGATGTTGATGCCCCTTGTTAAAAAAATCATCATCAATCATTACACAAGGAAAAAAAAGTGTGGTTTATTTTTAACTCTAGAGTGTTGCACAAAAGATAATGGAAAGGCTGATTTGATATTCAAAAGGCACAGAGTGCTACCGCTAAATTATTTAGATAATCCATTTATGATGTGAATCTACAAACTGATCTAATACTTGTTCAGATAAATTACAGTCAATGACTGAATGCAGGTCAGGTTAACTCTAAAATGCATGGGTGTAGATGAGTCTGTGGACATGTTAGTCCTATGACAAACTGGTGTCCCATCATGATGTGAGGAAGAACCAAGAGTCATATTCATATAGTATAAAAACACTTTTAATAATGAAAACCCTAAATCTCATGGCAAGTAAAACTCATTTCACAACACATTTCGACATTTTCACAAATCACTCAAATAAAGTCAGAACTCTTGCAAAACCTTCGAGTGTGGATGGTTTAGGTTGTCTAGTGAAATGATGATGTGTTAAAGGTGCAGCATTAAATAAACTGATTTTTTTATTTATTAAAAAAATATATTGTGTATATATTGTACATATGTATATTGTGTTGGGAAATTGTACACCTTCATAAGTGAATCTAGAATGTGGTTTTAAAATGTCTAACACGGTCTAAAAACTGTTTTACCAGAGACTATTTCACAACCAAAAATGCATCAACCAGGCAGAACGAGCAATGAAAAACAAGTGGTGTTCTTATTACAATAAATGGTTTGTAGTGGAGTTTGAGTTGAAAAGTACGTCATTGTGTTAGTGTAGGAACTGAAATTTGGTGTGGCACCTTCTATCATTGCAGGTCGGTAACAAGGCACTTAACTGGATACTCTCCAAATTCATGAACGTGACTATAAGAAAGTGGATAATCCACTGCTTCGACGCCGCAGAACAGCGCCTTCTAAAATGTTCTGAATGTTCTAAAGTGTTCTGAACCTCATAGCTGTCAGTTAGCCACGTGTGCGGCAGCGACGCCATAAAACTAAGTCATGTGTGGGATCGCAGCTGCTCCAGGTGAGGCAGCAGTTCCTGGGCACTGGGTCTGCAGCGGCACTCTCCGTTCCAGCACCGGTTCAGCAGAATCCTGCACAGCCGCCCTTGCTCGGACCGGAACAGCGGGTGCTTCTGAACACACGGCCGCAGATTGAGCGCCACGACCGCGTAGAGCACGTGCTGCCTGTCGCCGGTGTATGGCTGCTCTCTGGTAATCAGCTGCCACAAGGTGATCCCGAAAGAGAAGATATCCGCTTTACTGGACACCCCCTCGCCTTTCAGCAGCTCCGGGGATCTGTGCGTGTAGGTGCCGCCGACGTGACTGAGATGGGGGCTGATGGCGCTCACTTCACAACCGCGGTCTAGTGTCAATGAACAACCGAAATCGGCAATTTTGCATACGTCTTCACTCGACACCAACACGTTCGCTGGTTTTATGTCCAGATGCAGAACGTTGTGGGAGTGAAGGAACTGCAAGCCGTGTACAATGTCCGTGGAATACCTGAGCCACCTGTCCTCCCCCAGCGGCTCTGCACATTCGTAAATAATCTGCTGCAGATTTCTGCTTCCGACGAACTCCATCAGGATCGTTCCGATGCTGCTTTCGTCTTCAAAATCCGCCGGTACGCAAGTAGTGGCAGCGATGATACGAACGATGTTTCTGTGGCGCAAATGTGCTGCGTTCAACTCGGCCCAGAAGCTCTGCCGTGACGCCAACTTGTTCTTGGTGCATTTCTTCACTTTCTTAAGTGCGACGGTGTCCCCGAGGTATTCCGCCCTGTAGACGGAGCCGAAGCCTCCAGAGCCCACAGGCTGCATGGAGCGCAGCTCCTTCCAGTGGATCACAGAGGACCAGAGCCGACTGGAGACCTTTCCGTGGAGCCGTTGTACGGGGACTTGCAAGGTGGGGCCGTAGGGATGTTTGGACAGCGGACTGCTGCAGGTCCCGATGTCCAGAGAGGGGTAGATGTCTTTGGGCAACAGGCGAGTCACGGGGATCGGAGAGGGCATCGTGCGAAGCGGAGACTGTCAGTACAGCCTGACGTCTGCTAGTGACTGAAAAGCATGTCAGCAGTCTGTACACTTTTAAGCGCGCACCGCACACACACACACACACACACACACACACACACACACACACACACACACACACACACACACACACACACACACACACACACAGAAGGAGAGAGAAAGAGCTACACCGCCCCTTAGTGCTGTGGAGTATGTAGTGCTTTCTGTTTGGGTTTAACGGGTTCATTCCGATGGTTAAACTCAGTTTACGCTGTCTACAGGAGGGGAGGGCGGGGGGAATGAACCGCTTTTTGCGTTGTGTGGTAGTAAAGCACAATAATATTTTATGTCAGAAAGAAAGTACTCTGTGTGAGCATGCCATGGGATAAGCTAAACAGCTGAGCAGTTTTGTGCAGCAGTGCTTAAAGACAAATTTTACTTACCAGATTGAGTATGAGTCTGTGGGAGGGAGTGCCACTGAAGAACTTGTAACACGGCTCAGAGCCTATTTGCTCCTTTCAGTCAATTCACTGAGAGTCTTCCAGCATGCAGAAACACATAATCACATCCTACTTCAGTGTAAGTGTTGTGACAACATAGGACTGCACACAGTGTACTGCATTGGCTGTCAGCCTTTTTGTGACTCATGAAGTCGCCATCCTTGGCAGATCTTAAGAACTTCAAAATAGGCTTTTAGATCATCTGCAGCATCTCTGTCCAGGACTGCGCCATGAAAACCTGCACTTGAGGCCAATTATAAATGGCCATAAATTCTGAATTTTCCAGAACCTCCACAAAAATATAGGGGTTTCAAGCAAACAGATAGGGAGATAAAGTCGGAGACACATGAATGTGAGGGCACACAGACAACAGTGACAGCAGGAAAGAGAGTTTGTCAGTTTACAGAGAAAATTACAGCTTGGTTTACCCAACCCCCATTCCAAAGAAGTTGAAATGCTGCATTAAACGCAAATAATGCAGTCATCCTTTTTGGCATATTCAATTGAAAACAGCACAAAGACAATGTTTTACCTTATCAACTGAATTGATTTTTGTAAATATATGCCTATCCTAAATCTCATGCACGTTTCAAACAAGTTGGGACAGGAGCAACACAAGACTGAGAAAGTTGTGGAATGCTCCAAAAACGCAGGCTCGGAATATTTCACAGGTAAACAGGTTAATTGGTTTCAGGTGATAGTATCATGATTGGGTATGATGGGGCATCCTCGTTTACAAGCAAGGATGGAGAGAGGTTCACCACTTTGTGAAAAACTATATGGGTTCAAAAACCATCCAAAAGTCATCATCCATGATGTTATGGGGGTGTGTTAGTGTCCATGGCATTCTGTGAAGGCACCGTTAATGCTGAAAGGTACATACAGGTTTTGGAGCAACATAGGCAGCCATCCAGATTATGCCTTTTTCAGAGATGTCCCTTCTTATTCCAGCAAGACCATGCCAAGCCACATTCTGCAGGTGTTACAGGAGCATGGCCTTGTAATAAAGAGAGTGTGGGTACTAGACTGGCCTGCCTGCTTAAAATGTATCACACATTATGGAGTGCAAAATACATCAACAGAGACCCCAACTGTTGAACAGCTGAAGTTGTGTATAAAACAAGAATGAGAAATATTTTCGCATTCAAAACTTGAACAGATAGTGATCTGAAAGGTAATGTATTCACAGTGGTAAACAGGCCCCTGTCCCAACATGTTGCAAGTGTCAAATTCAGAATGAGTTTATCCATCCCTCCATCCATTTTCTATGCCGCTTATCCCTTTCGGGGTCGCGGGGGAGCCTATCTCAGCTGTCAACGGGCAAGAGGCACGGTACGCCCTGGACGGGTCACCAGCCGATCGCAGGGCACATACACACAACCATCCACACTCACACTCACACCTAGGGGCAATTTAGAGTCACCAATCAACCTACTGTAATGAGCATGTTTTTGGTCTGTGGGAGGAAGCCGGAGTGCCCAGAGAGAACCCACGCATGCACGGAAGAACATGCAAACTTCACACAGAACCTGAATCGAACCTGCGACCTTCTTGCTGTGAGGCACACGCACTACCTGCTGCGCCACCGTGCAGCCTCAGAATGAGTTTATATTTACAAAATCATTTTGAATGCAAAATATTTTATTTTCATACTATATTCAATTAAATAAAGGACAAAAATGATTAGCAAATAATTGCATTCTGTTCTTTTTTACATTTTATACAGAGTTCCAACTTTTTTGAAATTGGGTTGTAGTTGAAATTTGACTCAGAGACAGCTAACCAGAAACTTTGTACACGTTACCTGTCAGACTGCTGACCTGCAATGCTGGGATAAACTCCAGCCCCTGTAACTGTGAACACTGGTTGGGGGAATGTTTGGAAATTGTTGTGCCATTTCGATGGGTTTGTTTAGCATTGCCAGAAGATTAAATAAACTAATGACATCAACTTATGAGACCAAAAGCATAAGAGAATTACTAACTCACAATATGTTTTAACAACAACATATCCAAGCATAAATCTGGCACCTGATATACAGCATGTGCTGAAGGTGAAGCTGTTCTCTCTTGTAGGATAGTGAACCAAACTGACAAAAATGTACCAAGTTAGGGTTGCTTTGGTCACATTGCTAAGTATATGAGCTATGCATTATATTTCTTGCCAGTTATTTTTCTTATGATCCACACAGCATACATACATTTGATGGTTTGGTTCATATTGTATTTATGAAAATCTCTTCCTCTAAAAACAACACAGCAGGACACACACACACACTGTAGTTAATTTTGACTCAGTCCCACATGCTGCCGAGAATACTCACTAGATCACCATATGTGGATTAATCCACCACTGAAAATAGTTCCCAACAAATTCAGCCCTTCTGCCTGTTTGAATTATGTTAAAAACTAGAGCGGCCCACTGTGTAATTAAATCACTGAGCCTTCATAAAAAGCTTATCTATATATTAGTAAGACATTTCTAAGGAGTTCTTCTTCAGTATGAACCAATGGGCTAAAAGCTGAGAGCCACAGACTGGACAGCGAATTCTCAAAGTATTGAGATGGACTAACACAATGCTTTGTTGATGAAGCATTGAATTGTTGACAATAAGAAAAATATTGTATAACACAAGGCAAATCTAGCTCAGCCGCTAAACTGTATTGGTTATGTTAACTCAGCTAAAACCATCACAGTAACCAACGGTTACAATGATATTCCAGCAGTTCCAGATGCAGATTTGGGTTTGAATTGAACAACCAACCTTTTTCAGCTTGTATGCAGAATTCACTCTCATTTACCTTGTTAAAAGCTGCAGACTTCTGGTCCAGATAGTTCTAACCACAAAATCAGATTTAATGTTAAGAGCACATTGTTGGACAGTGAGAAAAGGCTTGAAAGGACCACTGGCTTACACAGAAGCACACATTTTAGGAATGACCAGATAGACACAGTTAGATCCTTCTCTTATGTTTATTGAACTTTCATTACATTGTGTAAAAACACTGGAGTTGACGACTGCAGCTCTTCTCTCATAGCAGCAAGGTATGTAAATCAAATCAGGTTATTCTGCCAGACAATAAATAATCTGCGTCTTTGGATGATGTTGTCAATGTTTAAAGAACAACGGATAAAAGCTGCAGCATTAATTTTCATTTTACACAACCTATACACATACACCCGCACACACATACATATATGTATATATACACATACATATATATGTATATACATATATACATGCATGTATATATGTATATACATATATACATGCATGTATATACACATATATATTACACATATACACAAAATATATATATTGTGTATATATGCATATATACACAAACACACACATACATATATATGAATTACTTTGCCTATATTTATAAAATTACAACAGTAGTTTGTAAAATAGATTTTAAGTAGAATATTGAGAATTAGCAATGACTCCATCATTGTGACAGGATGGCATTGTTGAAATGTAACAAATAACAAAAACGACATGGCTGGAATGGAGTTCATCTCTGAACTTCCTCAGTTCATTTTGAATGGGGTCACATGGAGTCGTGTTTCTCTGTGTCAGCTCCAAAGTCTTCATCTCTGCTGAGTGACTTCACTCAGAACAATCTTCCACAATGTTTCCCAATATCATGACACACAGGTAGGGAGGGGGTGAGGGCATGTGATATTACAGGCAAGTCTGTCAAAAGACTACAAAAGTCACAGTACAATAAAAAATATATGTAGCTATATAGTACAACCAGGCACACTGCCAACTGTTCAGCTAAACTGGATACTTTGTTTGTACAAACGATACATTTAAGAACTAGAAAAGAGGTCTGTAGCACCTTAAGGAGCTTTAGAAGTATGTTAGCAGCTTGATCCAATACCAAAATATATTGCAGTATTGCAGTGTTTCTTACGTACACATTCAATAAAGTTCACTGGTACCACTGAAGCTTATAAAGAAGTTTGACAGGAATTGCTGAAGGTCTGTGCCTCTCACTGAAGAGCATCTCCTGTCTCCTGGTCACCAAACAACTGCGGGAGACATTTTATTTTTCCTATTTCTTTTTCCCAGGACAGTTCAGATTACTTTAGAATTATGAACCTGATCTGATATCAGACTCCAAATCAGACTGACTGTCTCTAATGTGTGGAGCATTTTAGTGTCAACTTTGATCCACAGTTTGTTGTTTTTACTCTCCCCACATCAAATCCCTGGATTCTGTCATACAGTCCATGTGAGTTATACATCAAGTTGAAACAGCTAGCTGATCTGTATTCATGCAACAGCTTTCAGACAGAAACCGTTAAGAAATCAAGTAATATTTTTAGGTCATATGTCACACTGAGGTCAAAGGATGATAGAGGAGGACAAAATCATCCTGGGAGTTATTGAACATACAGTCTTCTTAACAACTAAACAACCAATGACAAGATGATATTCATAGTTAAGTGCTATCGAATCGTCAATTGAAGCTTCATTATTAGCTCTCACCTAAACCAGCGGTTGAATAGTCAGAGAAGGCCTTCTGAAAAACTAGGCCAACAAATATCTGTGTTTAAGGTACATTATTTTGTTAAAAGACCCCTCAATGAGATACACAGAACACTTGTGCAAGTAAAGCAAAAATGACACTTTGATAGGAAAAACACTGTCAAAATTGTACCTGTAAAAATAAAACATTTTATATTGTATTTACATGTTATTGTTCTCTAAAAGAGCTAAATATATCATCTATACATTTGTAGTTAAGTTTGAAACAAATTGTATTGGAGGAAATAAAGGCATTCAATTTACAAAAAGTGCTAGGAAAAAAATAGCGGCTTGCTAACATCTCTTGTAAAACCACAAACCTTCACAAGATTCAAATAGCAAACTTCCATAAATGCTTTGCACATTACACATTCAACTCTACATTTCACACAACTGAGAAAAATATTGTCTCCATTCATTTCTCATCAATTCTGTCATTCAGGAAAGAAAAAGGGGAACTTAACACTTGTAGTTCATCATCATTTTTGAATCTTGTAGCACAAAAACTAGATGAGTATGTGAGGTAAATGATAACACTATTGGGTTACATATCCATCAACCATTTCATGGAAATAAGATGCACCATCTGTTAATGCTGTGGGGGAAGGGAAAAGGCCAAGTTTGGCAAAAATTTTTGCAGGCTGTAAAGTTCACATTTTTTCTGTACAGGGTGCAATCCAATGTTATGTGTGTACTTCAGATGAAATATGTCATCTTTATCTTGTGAAATACAGATCAGCTAACATCACCTTCATGGCATTTCATCCTTCAGTTACATTGGAGGGCTTACTATCGGTTGAAAATGTTTCAGTCTGTGTCAATATGATACAAGAGTTTTGATACTGATACCAAAACAATATACTGACCAACTTTTTCCTACAGATCCTTTTTTCATTTTACAAAAGAAGCAACAATGCTCAAATGTTGAGCATGAAAGTTCACTCTTGGCCCTGGGAACAGTAGTTTGACAAAATGATCTTAACTAAAGGTCCACTTACTAGTTTTGTTGTTGTTGTTGTTGTTGTTGTTGTTGTTTTATAGCCCTTTAAATAGCACCCAACAGCCTTCATTAAAAAATTGAGTTTGCTCAGTTGTTATGGAGTATAAGTATATGCAAGCAGAGAATTTTGGTCACATGATCAATGTTAAATGCCAAATGTTGCCCAAACATCAGCAGTGGGATGAGAATTTTGTAGTAAAATACAGTAATATCAAGTTGTAATAATTTATATTGGCTGAGGAAGGCAGTATGCCAAAAGTGAGTTCTGAGTGTGCAGCTTTCCCTTTTTTTAATGTGCTGCCAGTGAGCCAGCAACTAGGATAGGTGTTTGTTTTCCCTCAGCTTTTATCAAAATTGTGAATTAAATACAGAATTAATGAGTCAAAAAAAAAGAATGACTCTGACCGAGCATTTGATGTTAGCTTTCAGTAAAGATTTTGGTATTCAGTGCTGTGCACACAATTCAGTCAAGCATGATGTTATTCGTATGAGAAGGAAGACTACAGCCATAAGCCCATCACTGGCAACAGTTAGAAAGCATTTGTGGCCTCAGTATCATGTATGTAACTCCATGATATGGAGTTTCCTACACAAACCTATGTGGAAAAATTAGAATTTCCAGCAGCAGATATCTTTAAATACATTTTTTGTGATCTCAAAGATGTTTACTGTCAGCCCAGAATGACAACATTTTGCCCAGGTAGTATCATCTTTTCCCCTTTGATGAACAACAGCTGCAGCAACTATTCAATGCAACACTACCACATTTAGAAAATTTCAATACACAACAGTAAAGAGAAGTAATGACACGCCAATGCATCAGTGCAAACTTACTATCATTCTGTTGTTAGAAAAATACCTCTTGAACCCCAATTTTCCACTTAATGGTCCACTTAGTATCACAGATGTTTTCAGTATCTGCCTGTTTTAACACTTCACTGAAGATGTTTCGTGTTTACACAAACTACTATTCAATATAATAATAATACTTTTCAATGGCCATTCAAAAATCCTATATCTCAAGCTGGAATCAATCATTTAGAGGGTTATAAGTGAAAGGTGATGTTAGTGGATAGAACTGTATTCGTTAACTTGTGGGAAACAATATCTAAAAAAGTATATGTGATGTACATATATTCTAACTATGCCATTATTTGTACCACTCTTCTTTAAAATGTATATGTTAGTGTATTTTCCATGTTGATTTTAAAAAGCAGCTGACATGTTAAAGTATTACATGAAAAATAAGGCACAACCTCTCCTTACAAGTAGGATTTGAATCTTACATTGTGTCCATACTGATAACAGTCAAGCTACTGTTGGCTACATGTCTTCATGTTAAGAGAAGTATGTATTGTGTGAAGTGTGTATTTATGTCTGTGGGTCTCTGAACTGACTGTCCATCCAAGAGGAAATGCAGCTACTGTTCACTGATTATCTTCATTACTCACAATCAAACAACAGGCACCTCTTTTGGTGGCTTGGGTAGATTTGGAACTGCAGAAAATTGCAAAAATACTACTTCAAGAATCTAAGTGATAAGAATCACAGATGTGTTCACACCAAAACATTGTGTCCTTTCAAAAATGATCAGATCTCAATTTTGTATTTTTTGAATTAGAGATGCAGTTCCCTTAAATCTCCAAAAAACAAAACAGAAACATGTCCTCTTCCCTCTAGTGGCATTTATCCTTGCAGACAGTTTTGGTTTAAATGGGCTGAATTTTTCAGTGCTCTTTCACCCCCATTGTACTGGAGTGGATGCAGAAGTCTCAGAGACAATTATCTCAGAAACAACACAATTCCCAAAGGTGTTGAAACTGAATCCACCACATTTAACTGCATTTGACAGTCCTTTAAAGGTTTAAACTGGATGGACTACCTGAAATAATGATCGAAAACAAGCATGCTTTGGCCTATTCTATTAACATTTTCTTTAACCCAGGGATGGTTAGCTGTGAATCTCAGCTCTTTTCCAGCACTGTCCTGCTTCACATTCACTCATTCTACACATTTGCATTTGGGAGATGCCCAAGCACCACTATGATCTTCTATTGTCCATTGGTCAGCGGCTTTGCTCGCACAGCTACATTTGTAAGTGCAAGAGGGCACTAGAAGCAGTTAAAGATGGTACAAATGACTGTTCCTGCACAGATTTTCAGCCTACCCAGAGCTCTCTGCCCACATGAACCTAAAGCAGTTTTATTTCTACCCTCTCAAACATTTCATTTCAGATAAAAACTCTCCCCTAAAGCTATATATCACAGTACTGAGAGCTGAATATAAATGACGAATGAAGGCAAATCATACCAAACTCCATAAATAGCAGACAGTTTGATTGTATACTTAGAGGGATTTCACTCAAATTAGTGTGCTTTCATGTTTAAAGCTGTATCGCATAAAAAAAGTGCTGTTAGCTTGCATATCAACACTTTGATCTTAAAAGTCTAACTGAGCTCTGAAGATTTGCCAGTAATATTCCATTGTCTCATTTAACCTTTGAGTGTTGTTGAAACATGTAAATACTCTTTTCCAGCATCATAAGTAAGCGTACACTGAGATGCTAAGTTTTCATTGCTGTTATCAGTAAAGAGCAATTACACTTATTCCCTGTTCACATTTGCACAAAAACTGGATTGCCACCAACTCTTTCCTTCATACTTAATAATAATGAGCATTTCAATTACTATTTCAATTATTGACAAAGCCTAAACTTAAGTCTTTGTGTCTCACAGCTCCATCATGTTTTTAGCTTTTTAGCTGTTCATAGAATTAGGCACTATAGTCAAAACCTGAAAAGACTAACATGTGTTTTGTGTTTTAGGAGGTGACCTCCACTTTAATCTAAACAAAGTGAAGTGGAGCCTGCAGGAGGAAGTCAGAACATGTGGCGGTGGACATTTATTTTCACAATCAAACTACTGAACTGAGGGATTCAGAAAACCTGCATGCTGAGTTTTAATGGAAGCACAACATACTAAAGCATGTTTTCCATGCCTCACAAACCTCTGTAAAAGAGGGAGAGAGTATTCATGCCTGAGGAAAACATTTAGTCAGGCTTTAAAAATGGAATGACTACCAAGGTGTGGCTCAGTCACTCATAAAAGATTTCCTCTTAGGATTGTGAATATTTGTTTCACATTCCATTCTTTTGGCAAAAATACCAAAATAGTAGCAAAGTTTGGCAGTTTCACATAATGTTACAATGATTTTATATATTATTAAACAGTTCAACATTGTTCTACACTGGATGAGCAAAAAAAACCCCCAAAAAAACTGAACTGGCATATTTTATATGGATATTCTATATCTAGTTCTTGGTTCAAAGGTAAAGAGTGGCTGGAATATTTGGTAAAGAGTATATTTGCAATTTATCTAGCAATTGCTAATTTGACTTTCAATGTGCATATTGGTGGTGCACATTGTAAAAAGTAATGATTTCTACAGATATTAAAGGCTTAAATTGGGGCACATCATCTTAAATTCTTTAGGCTTTATCATTTCTGAGACACAGGGGAGAAGGTGCTTTATATTTTATTTCAAGGGGGGTAGGAGTCCAGTAAAAATATTAGTTGTGTTATACAGGCTCTTGCTTTTTTAAAAAGCAAGGCATTGGGTTCAGCCCCCTGCCTACCCAAATTGTTTTACGAATCCCCAGTTTGCATTTTTATGCGTCACTTTTGCATACCATCCTTGCAATGACCTTTTTATGATACTGTACTGTATACAATAACATTAGGTACCACATATACACTTAAAACGTGATGACATGCAGATGTAAAACGAGCTTTCTGCATATTTTGAATCTGATCTACAGCTAAAAGTTTTGTTTCAGTCCAACAGTCACAAACAAGGCACTCTAACTACAGTTCTTAGAAACTTAACTGCGACTAAAGGCACAGGTGCTTGAAAACAGACAAGAAAGAAATGGAGATACTTCACGTGATTATGCATTTTTGCAGGAATAATGTCCTTCAACCTTAAAGAAGTGCTTGCTTTGTGGTCTTTGATTAAATTGTTTTTTTTTTCATAACCTTTGAAGAATAAGGCACACTGATACTAACAAAGGGAGAGTGGAACAATTTAGTGCCATATTCAAAACCATCAATAAAGACACATTGAGCCTGCAGTGCTCAGTCCTACTAAAAGATAACGCTACTGTGATAAAACTTGTACGGTTACGCATGTTTGTGTGTCATGGTTAAAGGAGTTTTTTGTATGTTTTAACTGTACTCTCAACATCATTGGAAGTGAGGGCGTGTCTTGTCATGATTCTTCAAGATTTAATTACAGGTTGAATGAATGAACGAATGAATGAAAAGAAGTAATTTCTCAGTTTTCTGTGATGAAACTGGTGCCTGTGAATCCAGACACATGGTTGATCTTAACTCTCCAACTCAGAATGCTGTGTGTGTGGGGTAGGGACGGTGGGGAAAATTGGACAATGGCAGCCCTTGGTGTCAATTCAATCCCTATGTTGAAATACCCTGAAGATTTTTCATCTACCTGTCAGTCTTCAGCAATGTTTGAGCAAATATAAGACAGTTCTGTCTGTGTTTAGTTGACTTTGGGATTGGGGGATGCCTAAGAAACTCCATAAAGACACGCTTCAGCTTTAATGAAAATGCTCCCACTCTTGGTGAGTTAAGATAAAACTTGAGCAGAAAATCCACTAACTACCAAGATGAAATGTAAAACTGTAACACTGTTGCTCAGTAGTTCCTCCTCAGTACCTTGTCTCTAACAATATGAATAAACTTTATGGATTGATCAAAAGGACCAGACTGATGTTTTTGCATGTTTTAGACTATTTACCACAAATCACAAATACTTTAACTTTATGCTAATATTCCTTCATAGCATGTTTGAGATGTTTTGATTGAGCTTTCCCACCTTCCAGGAAGCCGTTGGTTTCCTATAATTTCATTAAATATTGGAAATAAACTTGCAGGTACTTGCAACCGGGCTGTGTAATCCAGCACAGTGAACATTAGGTCTGCTTTACCTGCTGCCATGGTGATTTCATTGTACTGCGTGATAATGCAGTTGTGAGCATGGATATTATAGTGATGATAATGACAAAAAAACAAGCAGACATGATCACTGTGACAGATTACCTGACTCAAGTAAGTGGATTGCCATACAGATTAGAAATCAATGAAACGCAATAGCTGCCTGGAATATTGCAAAAATCCAAAATCTGGTTTGGTTTGGAAAATGGTCAGCAGTCATTTATAGTATGTGACGTATTAAATAGATGTAAATGGGCAAAAACATCCCAAAACTGCAGATTGGTCCCTACGACAAGAAAGACACAAACTAAGGTCAACTGTGACGACAGATAAAATCACTAAGTTCAAAGTGCTGCACAAAACACAATATACATTGTAAAATCTGCATAATAAGGTCAATCTATCATAAAGCATGGGGTTTAGGTAAACAAAGGAAAATGTCACTGCAATCAAATAATTATTATCAGTCATCTATGTGAAAATTCTCCTACACCCAAAAGACTAATTCATGTTAAAACTGACGCAGCTCTCACAACTGATCCGTGTCCAACTTTTTGCTTCATTAATGTGTATGTGGTGTGTTTTTACACTACTGTTTGTGGTGTGGTGCACAGAGCAGTGCTGTGCAGTCTGTAATGACCTTTGTGAGCACAGCCCATGACTAAATTCAACTGAATTCTGCTGCAATTAAAAATTGTATATTCTAGCCTGAAAATCTATTAAAAGCCATTTCTCCTGGTAATGAGAGCAGACCAGGATGAGTTATACAACTTGAAAATAGCAAGAAACCAAGAATTTGGAAATTGTAATTTCATTAACACTCTAGTTTAACACAATAATTTTTCCATTATTATGTGAACACATCATTAGGGAATAATGTATGTGTACTGCTGTTAGTGCTAATCATCATGTGTCTCTTGTGTATGTAAGTGTCTGCTCATGTTTTCATATTAAATGGACAGAGGTGCTAACATCTTCAAATGTGTTACTGGCATCTTGTTTTGCTGTCTGCTGGTGTGATTGTATAGCTCAACATGTGTGTCAGTATGTGTATTTGATTGCATGTGTGCAATGTGCAGTACATACTGGATCACTGAAAAGCTTGGTGGAAGCGGGGCAGTGTGGTGGGTGTGCTCAGGTTGGATATAAAGGAGGAGGG
Organism: Chaetodon trifascialis; assembly: GCF_039877785.1. Taxonomy (NCBI): domain Eukaryota; kingdom Metazoa; phylum Chordata; class Actinopteri; order Chaetodontiformes; family Chaetodontidae; genus Chaetodon; species Chaetodon trifascialis. The sequence continues at coordinate 1,956,707 of NC_092073.1, forward strand.
GAGCCCATGAAGCGGATTCTCTGCAGCATCAGGGCCATCAGGGGCATGGGGAGGCAGCTGGACAAGAGATGAAGGCTCTTCATTGGGTGGGTAGGCAACGCCCTGCCCCCCGCTGCCCCCTGCCTGGTTGTAGGGAGGCCCGTTGAGTGGCAGGAAGTTGAAAAGCTGTGAGAAGTCCATCAGAGAGGAGGATGAAGCCAGAGAGTCACCTGCAGAGGCTGCTGCCACCGGCGTGGACATTTTGGACAGGGACACCTCCTGGCTTGTTTCCTCCAGCACGCCCACTTGAGTCTCCAAGTCCAGTTTGGAGGAGGAGAGTTGGTGTTCTTGGGCTGCAGAGGATGAGGGCATGCTGCTCTGCAGCTCCATCAGGTAGGTCTCCAGTTCTCCCTTTAGATTTTGCTCCCGCTCCTGTGAGGAGAAGGTGTATGAGGTAAAATTGGAGCCCAGCGGGTACTTTAAAGAAAAGGGGTGTGTGGTGGTGGGGAAGGGCTCTGTGTCCAGGACGGGGCCTGTGTACATGTTGAGCTGGTGTGGCCTCGGCGTCAGCATTCCTGGAAGCTCGCCCTTGATGCCCCCAGACAACAAGTCGTAGACGACTGGCTCCAGCGAATCAGCTGGCTCAGTTTTTACCCTTAGCAGCTCCCGGGCGTGGCTCTTTTTCACGTGACGTGTCAGGTGGTCCTTCCTACCAAAGCGCTGTGCACAGTACTGGCAAAGGAAGTCCTTACGTCCGGTGTGCACCACCATGTGCCGTCGCACATCTTTACGGGTGTAAAATCGCCGCTCGCAATGCTCACAGCGATGCTTTTTCTCTTTGGTCCCACCAGAGGACTTGCCAGCATGTGTTTTGAGGTGTTCCAGAAGAACCCCTGTGCTGGGGAACGGTTGCAGGCACACTTGGCAGGTGAGGTCTCCACTGTTGGCAGCGTGGAGGGCGAGGTGGCGTTTGAAGCCCAGCTTGGTGTTGTAGCTCTTGCCACACTCCTGACAGGTGAATGCCTCCTTGTACGGGTCGTGAGTGTGTAGGTGATTCTTTAAGTGATCCTTGCGGTGGAACATTTTCTCACAGTATGAACACTTGTGGTTTTTTTCTGGCGAGTGAGTTGCCATATGCCTTGGAACACAGACACATTCTATGAGCACTCAGAATTGTTGCAATCATGTTTTAAGTTGGCATGCTTTACAGTACACATAAACACAAGACCTGAAACTAGTATAAACACATCATTCTGACTACTACTGAGCACTATGTTACCAAAGGTGTAAAGAGAAAAGCAACATGCTGCAGCCTGTTATGAACTGCTGCTTGTTTGTACCGTAGCAGCTTGTATTTGGAGACGAAAGCCTTGGTGCAGTCAGGGTGGGAGCAGCGGTAGGGTCTTTCTCCTGTGTGAGAGTATGAGTGCACCTTCAACTTCTCCAGACTGTTGAAAGCTTTCTGACACTCCTGGCAAGGGAAATTTTTCTTCGGCTTTCCCTCTGCTCTCTTGCGCCTCCCCATGGGCGTTGCAAGTTTGGCTTTCTCCAGAATGTGGTCACGGTGGCCCTGGGTTCCCGTGGCCATGGCACTCTAAGGCAGACCAGCTACATGGACAGGGGTGCAGTGGCCAAGTACTGATGCAATTATTCTATCCAGTCTTATGTACTCACCGCCGGGACTCAGGAGCCTGAGAGAGAGAGAGAGAGAGAGAGAGACAGAGAGAGAGAGAGGGGGAGGGAGGGAGAGAGAGAGAGAGAGAGAGGTGTAAATGTATGTAAATGGTACAGTTTCAGGCTGCTGACTGAGTGGCTGGCAGTACAAAAGGCAACTAAAACCTAAATCAATTAAATCAACAGAAATACTGATCTGAGGCCTGGCTCTCTTCTCTCTTTGGGTAACATTGGTGATCCTGGATTATTGGTACCATGTAGGTGGTTGTCAACTAGCATATTTAACTCTGGGTTTCACAATCCAGCTCAGCTTTGTCCTTTCCACAGAAGTAAACACACCTGACAAATAACTCAAAAAATTTTCTGAGGTACTTCCCACTATAATTAATGTAATATTTAATGGTTGGCTGTAAATAAGTGAGAGAATTATTACATATGTCTTTTTGTATACAACTGCCATTTCCGAAAGGATCAGTTGTACAGAATAAGTAGGTTTCCCTTTTCTATATCAAGATGAACAAATTATGATGAATATGTGATACACATACAAAGTTAAAAGTAATGTAAGATTGTTTCTTCTGCCAAAGCAGAGAGGAGAGAGTTAGTACTAATGAATACTGCCTAACCTAACCCTAACCCAATAAAAGACGACCATGGATACACATTTTTTAAAAATTATTACCAAAACGTTGCCTAATGTTATTTTGAGTTGTAGTGATGTAATACGAGTGTTAAAGCATCTTCACTGCCAGGACTCCTGACAGAAATTAAATCATTTATATACTGTCACTCATTAATGTGGTGACCTACCCGTCCTTTTGTTAGAAGTTCTGTTTTAAACTGTGGGCACATGGACAGCCTGGAACAACAGTGATTATTCTGACCAATAAAAATATTCATCTTTAGAACTTGTCATGTTATTGCAAATTCAGCACTCTGCAGCTGCGGCAGGAATAAAGACTTTACCTTTCCAGTGATCTGACTGGTCAGTAGCCAGGCTGAACAGGTTTTGATCTCAACCTCTGAAGTTTATCTGCTCCAAAGCAGGATAGCCATGCAGCCTAGGTTACCATGGTGATCAACAGCTTTGTGATACCAGAAAACCTGTGATAAGTCTAAAGATAGCTGGATGACTAACTAATCTTGCTCATAATAAAAGGCCCCTGCAGTTTTCTAGACCTTGCCTGAAAGTTGACCAAGTCCAATTGACCATGGCTTTTTTGAGTGCCCCAAACAAAGCAAAGTATGCTCGACCTCATGTCCTGACTACCTCATCAGGTTATAACACTAAATGAAATGCAGCCCCTCCCTCTAATTCCCACTAGATTACAGAAACAAGCCTCTATATCACAATAGTGAACTGGCGATAGCAATAATACTACCAATAACACGACAGGAGTGTGTGATCTTTTGTGCTGGTCGCTTGGCTGGGTGTGGTAATAATGATGTGGGTGAGTTACTCTCTGCTGTTATCTAATAAGACCCTGGATACAGACTGACAGTCTCTGCAATATTGATTGTAAGACTGATCAATATTCTGGCCGATGAAAGAGAAAAATATCATAAACAACAGACCTTAGTGATCTTGGTGAAGAATAGGGAATTAAAAGATCCGAAATCTAAAACAGAGCAGCTTTAAATGAGTCCCAGATTTATTTTTGGTTTCAGTACTTTCCCACCTTGTGTACAGCTTTCATTTTTTGCTAAATAATAAAACACACCTCCAGCTGCATCTATGATATACTGTATGTTAGACAATATCAATGACAATGACACATTTCTTTGTTCTCAGCTTATGGAACAAATGTTTTCCTTCAACTTTCTGTCAGCAGCTGGAAATAGATATTTGTTGGTAGGCTGATGGATGTCAGTACTGAACCCACATTTGACAGATAAACTTCTATTAAACTGCATCAACATTTATGATATCAATTGATTTAATGACAATTTTTCCTTATATGATGTGATGATTAAAAAAACATCTAGGTTGCAATACATTTCATTGAAAATATATTTGCCCCTGCAAAGCAGCAGTATATCAGCATAATTTCACAGGGACAGGGTGGCTGGTGTTGCATCAAGCTATTTTAGCAACTGCAGTTAGAACACATACATGTATGTGTATAGTAAATAGTGAATGTCTGCATGTACATAAAGCTTTTATCCCAATTTGGTGTGCCTCCATCCATTCACACACAAATCATTGGCAGGAAGATGCCATGCAGGGTGCTGGCCCTTGGGCAAGGCACTTGCCCTTGTCCACATTGGACAAGGGGAGCTGAGGATTTAACAGCCAACCCTGTTTTTAGTGGATGCTCTACCTCCTGAGCCACAGGTGAATCAATGACATTTAATTCACTGCAGACTACTTTACTGACATTATTTCCATGCTCACAATAAACCTGTTTGGGGAGTGTAGAAATGAAAGTCTTGATTTACATTTTTCAGCATTATTGTTGCACATTTCTATTAAAAACATGCTGAAATCAGTAAATAATCAAATAAATGGTGATGTCAAAGAGAAAATTTTCATTAAAATACAATCCACTCCCTTTTGTGTGGCCATATTTGCAGGAAACTCTCACCTAATTCTTCCCACTGACGTCTGATGCTCTGGGACAGACAACATGCATTTCAGGAAAACACCAGAATGTCATGGCACAGCTTCCATGAGGCATGATAACAACTGTGATGGATCCATTTACTCTAAGCAAAGTCTCTGCAAGCTGCGTGGAAATTAATGGAAAGCTATGGCTACCGAAGACGTACGGCAGGGGTTGTCAAAGTGCAGCCCTCAGAAACATTCTGTATTCCGTTTTGTCATCAAAGTTTATGCTGTATTTCAAAGGACTGCCTGACAGGCTAATGTGGAAGTAAGAGGGAAGAGCTATCAGGGAAATAATGGTTTCAGGACAAATGTTTGTTGGACCTTGGGGGGTGGATACAGGGATCTGCCTTATCTGCAAGTAGGTGAATACAGTCCTCAGGGAATTGAATATAATGCCATTATGAGACCAATCATAAATCCTATGACAAGTTCATGGGTTTTCCTGTGAAGCCCTGCATGTATGCTGGCTCCCTGAATTGACACTCAGTCATCAAAACTTTGAGAACCCATGATATAAGGAAAATGCAATGAAAATGCAAAGACTGACAGACTGATGACAAAAGGATGTTCAAAGTGGTTGATGAACAACATACAGCAAAACTAAAACTAAACCACAGCAAATATATATAAATGTATACTTGATAATACCCAGTAATAAACTGTATTCTGATTCAAGTACAGTACATCTTGTATGCTGATGTTATGTACTGGAATTGTGAGGCTCTGAACTGAAATTAATAGAAATTTACTGTACATTTAATACACATAGTGTACAGGTAATACAGGTGCATGCCAGTATATACATGACTACTACTACTACTAATAATAAGAATAATACTAATAATACAGTGATACAGTAATTATGCTAATACTACAGACATATCACACATGTAAAGTTTTCATAACTTGAAGTAAATGGGCTACAACATCCAAAAACCTGTAGAAAGTCTCCTCTACCCCTGTGCAGGGTCACCCATCTTAACAAAGCAACAGGTAGGGTGACGTGCCCTTTTAACCAGGAAATGAACTCCATGACAGACTGATGTGAATCAGGACAATCAAGTGAATATTTTAGAAATGGCTGCAAGCAAGATCTGTTGTACCTCTGTAGCCAAAACCACTTCCACGCACCTCCCTATATATAATGATTTTGACAAAAAAAACTCCCTCATATATCTTAGCTCCTCTACAGCTAACGTGACAGGCAGTCGAATCTGTCCCAATCAGCTTTGTGCTAGTCTGGAAACCCTGTTAAATGATGTCTGTGATTCAGTAAAAGGACAATGGAATAGCTCTTGCCTTAAGCCAACCAAGTCTGAAAATTTAATTGAATAAAACACAGATCAAACTGTGCTGAATAAACACAGGAGATATCCAGCAGGGAGAAACAAAAACAGATAAATAGATCACCACATCCACTATCACACATCCTCTTATTATATTAGTTCTCAAAATTCAAACAAGACTAAAAATTCACACATTGATATTTATCACTCAGCAAAATTTACATGAACTGTATTAATTCTGGGATAGCCACCAAATTTGACAATGACTGATTGATCTATACAGGTGCACAGTTTTTAATAGCCATTTATCCATGCAGCTCTGCAAAAGCATCAAAGTGACAGATGAAATAAAGAAAGCTATCGCATCATTCCTTCTTCCTCATTTTGATTGTGGAAAGGGCTGACATTTCTATATTACTGTTATTAAATTCAATGTAAAGTTTCTGTAACTTTATGTAATGAGAGTTTTACAGACTTTTTTTTTTACTATTGAAATAAAGGGTTATTACAATCACGTGTCTGCACTGACTCATGCATATCAAACAGAAATTAACCAAATTACTGCAAATAATTAGATTGATAGCATCCTGCTATTTTGCAATAATTAAGACTTATCAGCATGAAATTTTAAAGAACTTATCATTTTTACCTCAATAAAAAATGTCATGCATTCTTAAGCCAAAAAAGCTACATGAATTCATTTTCATTACTGACTCTTAATTCAAACACATTATAGTAACACATCAATATGCTTGTTATGATTGAGGTTTTGTCGGTGTTAAAAAATCAGTTTTCTGTTTGTTTGTTTTTTTTTTTTATCATTTTGAATAATACAAATGATGATAATAATAATAATCCATGAGATACATTCTGTATCTTTACTCACTTCCATTAACTGTTTGTCTTAACTTACCAAATATACTAATTTCTGAATAGATATAGAAACAATTCTTAAATATTTCTAATTATTTTGTTGAAATTTCTGTAATGCAAAAGTGTACTTTCACTAAGTTACAACAATATAGTCGCCATCAATCTCAAGACAAACAAAGTCAAGTACTTGATATTTTGTAAGACCAACTTTGGGGAGGGTTGTTCTTTAGCTGAAAACACATGTTCTCAACAGCAGGATAATTTAGCACATAAAAGACATGTCTGTCTAATCACAGCTGCAATCAGAACAAGAAATAAACTACATCAGGTTCATTTATTTAAAAATAACCCACGCAGAAGGTGCTGTAGTGCAGACTTTTAAAAAGTAATATATGAATTGTACTGCCTTCAAAACGACAGTGGCAATGTGTCATTATCAAAGCATTTCAATTCTTAAAGCAATTATAAACATTAATATAATATTCAAATTTCAAGAAACTCAAAAGCAAGCAATTAAGAATCACATATTCATTTCTATGGGAAATGATGAGCACTAAATAAGACCCATGCATGCAGACAGATAACATCCTCCCAAGCTTTCTCATGTCAACATTAGTTCCTCCTATCTTTTCAATCAGGATGAAACATATAGAACGTTTCCTTCCAGCCTCAGCAGCATTTAAAGTCTCATGTGAACCAAACAGCGAACATCTGAATCAAAGAAAGAACAACTTCTCCCATGCAACTCTCTGCCTTATTCACTTTAGCATTGTCAAGATTATATTGTATTGATGAACACAATCGCGTGCAATTAGCCGCATGGATTCAGCAGCCCATGTAAAAGACCGAAGTCAAAATCATGCCATGGCAGCTGCACAGCAGTTGCAGACTAATTCCATATTAGATGCAGAGTTTAGGTGTTGCTGTAGGTCGCCTATAGGACAGGTGTAGAGACCAACATTGAGAACTCTTCACTTCGGGAACTGTTTCAATATCAGCTTTCTAACCACCGACACAAACACACTGGCTACTTCAGTTCAATAAAAAAAAGCAGCTGGTGAAAGCAGCTTCTGATCTCCAAACTGTAAAAGTTTACAGAACGTGTGCTTAACGCTCAGTACATTGACATGATCGGCTCCTGTAGCCTCCGCTGTATTATCGGCTGCAGCTATAGGGCCAGATCCTTTAAATACGAATTAGGCTACAAACGTACACAGTGCAACCTGCCACGCCAATCAAACTGAACACAGACTGACTTTTCGTCTTAAAAGAACTTATGTACGATAAGTTGGGACGCAGGTTGCTCAAGCAAATCTTAAGCATTGCTTAATTAGTTTGGCTTATGTTCTCCCTCCATTTTGCTACTTTTTTTGACAAGCAATTTCTTGCCGTTTCTTGTATATCAGCCTTCCTACGGGTCATAGCCGAACTGTCATCTGTGTGACATCGTGATCGATACCTGCAGTGGGTGAAAATACGATATAGCATATAGCCTCAAACAGAAATAGCATGCCTAAACGCCACTGTAGCTGCTACATGGTTGCATTTGGCGTTATGGAAAGGAGATGCTTGAATCGATAAGGACATGTTAACACTGCTTATGATGAAGTGAAGAGAGAGGCAAAAAATGTGAATGCAAATAGAAGGATAATTGACATTACTGCTGAATCCAAGTGCGCCTGTTCCTGCGGGTGCTCATCGCACAGCCGTTGTTATTAAAAAATAAATAAACTAAGTGAGGAGCCTATGTTCAACTTTACTCAACTTTCCTTCATTCTGCTGCTCTCTGTGGTCTTTTAACGTTCGCGGACACGCACTGTAACAGTAAGGCTATCACTAGTGACATTATTTATTTAAAAAAAAATAATAATCAGCACTTGTGTCTTCCCTTGGTTTTCTCTGTGGTCCCAAACGGAGTACTGATTAACACAAACTTTTCCCCAGCTCACCCCTCTCTCATAATTTAAATAACCCCGATATTTTAATTCAAAAACTGAGCAACCGTTTACTTAATTTACATCAAACTTACCCCGGACGCTTTAACATCCTTTCTGTTGAGTTTTTCTTCACTTTCAACTATTTTCCGAATTTTTAATAATTTTTTTCTCATATTTTTTGCTAGACGCGGCGGGCCTGAAAATTGTTTGCTTTCCCGTCTTTCGAGCAGCCATTGTGTATGCGCTGCGATGCAACCGCACTATGATTTAGCCACGCCCATTAAACGTCCCGCCTACCTGTGCTTTTTGATTTGTGTAAGGCGCTGCCACTTTCACTTCAAAATCAGTTACAGTCCCTTTCAATAAAACTCAATTTTTGGACTTGCTAGATAAACTGTCAATCGTTTGAACTTGGCTCAGTCCAATTTCCAAAGATAGGAAGACCAACATACACAGCCAATAAATTCTATTGGCTAATTGAATTGTCAGTCTGCGTTGTTACTATTCAGGGATTCTTATTGGCTGATGCCGCTGGCAGTTGTCAGTGACGTGTGGGTGATTTTCCTGGTGCGCTGTTGCTGCAATGACACTGGGTCTGTCTTGAGCATGATGGGGAGGTTAGCATATAGCTTGCGTAGCTGCTAGCCACATGTAGTGTTTAGCTGTGCGCTAGCAGTCTAGAGCAAGAGTTTTGCCAGAATTCCAAGGCAAATAAACGACAAAAGTGTTTTTGAATAGCTACAGGATGCGTAAGGGGACGTAAATAGGCTTGCCAGTTATTTTGATCAGTTTTCTAAAACTGGATAACCTTCACTATTGTGGATATATGGTGCATCCATGATTCATTAACCTACTCCTGGACAAAAGTTGGAATTTGTAAAAGGTAGGCTTTAACATTGTATAGCTGTATCTCCATTCACCCCTAACGTTAATCCTCCTCTGTTTAGAGAAAAGCCGCGGGTAAGTTTCACCTTTTGCCGTTTGGTAACCACAATGAAGGTTAATTTGTGACCATGTAGCAGCGTTACATATGCTCGGGAGAAGCAGCCAAACTTCCCTTAAGAAATGGTGAAGATAAGTAAGACGTTTTTATTGTAAAAAACAGAAAATAAATAGATCAATAAATAAAGATGGTGTCTACAAAAGAGAGAGCCACTTTTCCATTCGGCATATATTTTACACACTTAGCTGAAATCGTTTTTATAGAATAATAAATAAAAAAAATGTGTGTTCTGGCTAATGATAGCAAAGATTGTAAACCTAAGATGAAGGTTAAACTCTAGTACTTAGTTAAACTTACTGTGATTGTGTATGGTGTAATGTCTGACATTTTGCAGTAGGTACTATAAATATAATGTGTCATAATATTTCGTTTTCGAACTGAATATGTTGTCTTGGGGTCTGTCAGAAATTGAGGTGATTACAGTAAAAGACCACCATATTTTAATGGTATCTTCTGAAACCTTTGGGAGTTTGTAAAATCAGAGTTTAGTTCATTAGAGAGTTCTGCATGGACATGCTGTTGAAAATGCAAAATTGTCTGGTGGACTGTTACATTTTAACAGTATACTGGTAAAGATTCTTCCCTAGACAAAATTGGAGAAAAATTAAAAACAAAAGAAAGAGGAAAAAAAAAAGTCTAAAATATGACTGATAATGGCTTATCACAGGTACATCAGTATTAGCGTATGTTGGCTGACGAATAATAAGCTATAGCAGTACCAAAAAGCAAAGATATGTTTGAATTACCAAAAGAGTACAGTTAAAGACACATGAAAACATAAAAATGAAATTATCATTGGTGACACATACACTGTGGTCAAGCTATTCTCATTAAGTGTGTGCTCATGGGGGTGTCTGTAGACTAAGAGTATGGCCTGACCTTCTCTGTGTGGAAAGTGTCCTGTTGGTATTTAGCGCTATTTAAATAATATTGAAATGAATTTAATTTTTTGAAGTTTACTGTTTAGAAAAACTACTGTTTACTGTTCGTGTGATATCTTTATTTTGAAGTTTATTTTTCAATAGTGAAACTTCCCACTCAGTAGGCCTACATGTCTTTGTCACAACTATTTAATGATAGAATCTGAGGGATCCATATCAAAAATATGTTTACATCATGTGTTGATGTTAAAAATGAATATTGGCCCACATGTAGATTAGATTAGATTAGATTGGTATGGTCCTTATAAAGATGGGGGCATGCAACAAGTGTCCCTGGCCAGGTTCAAAGTGGGGATGTTGTGCTGTAATAATAATATTACAGTTGGGTCACATTTGAAAGTTGTCTCTATAACAACATACAGTATTATTTGATGGAGACTGACTTTAAAAAATATTCAAATGAACTGAGCTGTAGAAATCAGCCTACAATTCCACTTTGCATGGATGAATTACTTTTAATATACACACACACACACACACACACACACACACACACACACACACACACACACACACACACACACACACAGAAAAGGTAAAACATGACCCTACTTCTGAGAAAGAAAACTTGCAAAAACTGAACCTGTTCATATTCTCCATCTTTGCACAGATCCAAATGGATAAAAATGTACGGAAAGTTCGGAATGAGGACATTAACCCATGCATCGAAGTAAGCTGACAACATACAGCATCGTGTCAAACATCTGCCTGCTGCTGCCACATGACAGTGTTTCTATGTTTCTCATAATATTTTTTTGTTGGAACATCTTCTCTTTTTCAGGAAACTGATGCCTCTCAGAAGTGTTTGGAAGCCTACAACTATGATAAGAGCAGGTGTGCAGCCTATTTCCAGAGATATAAGAACTGTAGGAAATACTGGGTGAGTGTATGTTTCCATAATCCAAGAGAACTAACTGATGAAACTGGTTGGAAAAAAAATCCTTATGATGCCTTATAGACATTGTGCTTGTTATATTTGTACATGGGAGATTATATAAAGCTGAGAGTCGGTTGCAGGGAAGGCATGCTCATCACAGAGAACTAGGCTTTGACTCCCAGCAGCCATGCCTCTGGGTTCTTGTCTTTGATGCCACAGTAGTGACATCCACTGGTTGGTCACTGGTGCCACCATGAACCATGGAGGTATCAGTTGTTTAGGGCCCTGTGAAATCCCTTTCCATTTTTTCCAGCCTCTTTTTTTTCTCTCTCAAATTCACTGTTTTCTGTTTTAATTTTTCTGAATTCTGTGTTTTACGATTTATGTAGTACCTTTATTTAAACAAGAAAGGCCGTTGACAACAAGCTCACTTCTGCAATGGTGCTGTGAGAACACTATATAAAAATGACAATACATATAAAGTAATAAAGTTTCACAAAAGATACATCAACAAGTTTCACAACAGGCTAAGGACTACAACATTAGAGATACCATTTCAAATGAAACACCGACATTCACATTGCTCTGTCTATCAAAAGAGATTTAAATTGATGAAAAGGGATCAGCTTGTCTAGTTTTAAGAGTTTCTGCAGGTTGTTCTATTTGAGTGGTGCATAATATTTAGAGCCAGTTTCCCAAAGGATATTGACATGGTGACCCTCCAAGACCAAATGGCAAGTGGGACATAGTGCAGTGTGAAATTCATTTATAGTGAAGAAGTTATGAGAGATACTGAGGTCATTTGCCAAGAAGTGCTTTATAGAAAAACAGAATGCAGAGCCATTCTCTTCTGACAGCTAATGACAGCCACCCAACTTTCTCATAGAGTAAATACTGATGCATTCTACAGCCATTACCAGGTATGAAACTAAGACCAGAATGATAAGACTGCATCTGAAGGTATCAGAGTGGAGACAGAAGAATGCATAGAAATTACATCACCATAGCCCATAATGGGTCAAATGATTGCTTTCCGCATTTTTGACAAATCCAAGTCTTGTTTCTATGAAAAAAAAATGTTTCCTTTAAAGGGCTAGGGTCATTAATATGTGTTCATTCATTAATATGGCCTGTCATCCATCATCAGGAGTTCATATGATAAAATGGCTTTGGTGTCTCTGCTATATATTTGGGGCAAGTAGCACAGTGTTAATCCAGCTGCCTTGCAAGGTCACTTGATTTGGGCAACAAGACTGTTTACCATGTTCTCACGTGACCTGAGAGCAACAGTTGGTAGTGATAATGCACCTCTGTTGCATCTCTGTTGAGGTCGGCACAAATCTGCTTATTATGTAATACACTCGCAAAGACTTTTGATGCTGTCATCACGGTACAACACCTTGGTCTAAAACCTGATTGATGAGATTTTAAAAGGGAGTATTGATATAAAAATGTTCTCCCTTGATCCTTCACCAGTTTCTTAAACACTTGAACTAACCACAGAAGTTTGGAAATTGGTCAATTATTATTCAGCTCATTTGACTGACGCCTTTAATGTAAAGGAAGACAGTAGGCTGTCCTCCACAAGTTAGAGATGCTTTCTGATACGACAGTCACATTAAAGATATAAGAAAAGTTTCTTCAAAGGAATTGTCATGTTAAACCTAACACCACTGTCTTGCAAATCAGCAAAATTATTGTTCAGAGGAGTGTCTGAAATTCCTCATGGTTTGGATTTTTGTAATTTCGTGTCATGGATGCACGCTAATGAGACGTTTTCACTGCAATCAAGAGAAAAAATACCACTGGATCTAGTGCTGGATGATAATGCTGTGGTCTGTTGGAGAGTGTGACGTTTCCGTATTTCTGGATCTGGACGAGTGAGGGAGGAAATGAGCTGTGTGAGATTGACTTTTGAAACTTTTGAAATTATCACAAGCTTTGACAGAGCTACTAATAGACAAACAAAATGCCAACATGTGTACTGGACAACACTCAATTGCACTGGAGAAATAAAGGCATAGTTTGCTTTGCAGGAGAATTGACTTCAGCAGCTAAAGTTGGGAGCCATCCGCCGTTCTGCTGGTTTTGACAATTGAAGTGCTTCAAGTGCATGTTATTATCGGAAGGAGTGTCTAATCATACAATTTCAGCAGTTCAGTAAGAAAAATGGGTTTTTTTTGTTTTTTTTCAATCAAACTGAGCTTCTAGAGTATACAGCTGGAACACAGGGGTAAGTGTGTGTAGGCTTCTCTCACGTGGGCCAATGCTTGACCAGGAACAGACTTAGATTTTTCATTTTTCCCAACAGAATATCCGACTCCCTGCATACAGCCAGCAAATCTTCAACATACATGTGTCTTGCATCGCGGTGGTACTTCTAAGAGTTTGTTGAAGTGATGAGCTCTTGCAGGCACGCTGGCCCTGCCAACTTAATACCTTGTCTAAACCATTGTCTAAACAGCCAAGAGAAGCCAGTAAGGTTACGATAAAATTACAATTAGTCATTTGGCAGACCCTTTTATCCAAAGCGACATACATATGAATTCACACATGTTCTATACTTCCCTCCTCCCATCATCTGTTCAGTGTCGAAGCCATTCAAACTCCACACCTCCAGTCTGTAAGGCAGCATGTGTTGTCTCCAAGCCAAGGCTGGGATAAACCTGCTGATGTCATTATTTCCTCACAGAAGAAATTACACAACTGTTTTCACAGACAGCTAGTCATGACTTGAAAATTGACCTTGACCTGGTAAACTGGTAGACGGCTTGTTTGATATAAACAGGCACAGCTGCATTTGCTTTTAGTGTGAGGACAGATGTATCTTTTGTAAGTGTTTCTACTAATTATGGAAGCCAGTGGTAGCAGCTAGCCATCTGTAAAGCATTTTTAAATGAACTAAGCTTTTTGTTTTTCTTTTCCTTGCAGCACAACATAATGCTGCAGAGGAGAAGAGACGGTGTGAGACCTGACATGCCCACTGCTGCAGAGAGGCAGGAGCTGCTGGCTGCCAGCGGAGGCAAACCATACTGACACTCAGCATTGTCAAATGAAAGAGAAAATTTCAACAAATGTTAAAATAATGGTGAAGACAAAGGCAACATAGGCCACCATGTTGTGCTTGGTCTTGCCTTGTGGTATGAAATTCTGTGCTTTTGTTTCCTTGCTAAGCTACAATGGAGGCATAGAATTTCTTATTAATTTTGATTTGCGTGGCTCATGTGTAAAGCCTCATTTTAGCTCCAGATGAACTTTAGAATGTATTTTTACATCTCATAAGTACTGGATTACCCATCACTTATACTGGAGTCATGCTCACTTCACAGCTTGTACAGACAAAAGGATGACCACAGACACAAACAAGTTCTAAGCTCTCTCAAATGTGTCACAGAATTCTTTAATCATTTGTTATCTATTATAAAGAATTAAATGATTTAAACAAAGCATACTGTTCTCTCACTGTGAAACTTGTACATGATTACTCACAACTTGTGCATTTTCATAGGACTACTGTGTGTTAATAAAGATACATCATTATGATTGTACAAAATATAGGAAAGGCGTAAAGCCAGTCCAACCATCAGCCAACTCTCTTCTCAGTACTGTACTAGTGTGACCTCCAAACAGCACCAGCCTTTTAACTGTGCCTGTGACTGGAAAACTGGCATCAGGGCAGAGAGAATATGGCAAAATCTGTGAGCTGCACTGAGTGTGGGCGACTGACAAAAAACTGCATAGTTTGAAATGAGGATTGCAACAACCCTTCATCAAGTATGAAAGAATGAGCAATTCACTGACTGTAGCAGCCTCTGTACGAGGTGAAAATGGGCAGACTTTTATACATGGGATTACTTAAACTGGAGTGCATCCTGGCGCAGATTTGACTGACATGCTGTCCTGGATGTGTCATAACGCCACTGGATCAGCTGTTGAGGCTCCTGAACCAGCCTTCCTGAATGACACTTCTTAGTGACAGCACACCACACCAAGAGCATCCAGTCCAGCCCGGGCTTAGGCTGATGTCGTACTCCACAAGAGCAAATCCAGCAAGAAACTAAGTAGGAGGGCCACTGCTCACTACTGTCTTTGCAAAACAGGTATGACCCACTGACTGGTGAAAGGTGTGATATACATGTTGAATCTATGTTGAACCCAGGGAAAATAATGACACCACAAGCATTGTGGCTGACAAAAACTAAAGAAATAGCCCCAAAACTACTGCTAGTACAAGGGCCTGAAGTAATAATAGTTAACCTGATAGAAGAAAGAAGAAACACAAAGTAAAAATTCTTACAAGTGAAGGACCTGCATTTAAACTCTTAAAGTAAAAACACAGCATATTACATTATTGAATTACTTATTTATCAACATAAAAGCAGCATTTTATTCAATATGGAGCTGATGGAGATGGAGCTAATATGATGTGCTACAGATAATTTTGGATGATTTAAGGTATGACAATGCTTCAGATTACACAGGATGATCACCTGGCAAGGATTCACAGTCCCAGCTCTGACGTTTAAGTCGACAAATGAAAGGATTTGTTCCAAGCAGAAAAGAAGACATGGTTTTATGAGCTCTATGGATGTACTGAAGTGATGTTTCAGTTATCGTTTACCATTTTGTACAACTCTATCCGCAGGACATACAATAGAGAAGTCTTAAACGTTCTCTCCCTTGTACTGCATTGGTGCCAATGACAAGAATTTTGCTTATAAAACGCATTTTAAGATCCTAAAATAGATTACCCAGCAATCTATATCAGGCTCAGCTCCGCCTAGACCAGAGAGCTGCACTGAAATACAGCTCAGTACACTGATAACTAATCATTGATCACTGCTTCGCATTCTTCCAAAAATAATCAGAGGAATTTTACAACCATGCGGCGATTTCATAATCCAACAAGGAATCACTAATTGGAGTCTTTGTCATCGATCCGCCCTTTCTGTCAACGACCGCAGCCGACGTCGTTGACGTAAGTGTATCACTGTCCAATCAACGTGCAGACTGATCCTGAGCGGACTCTGCCATCAAATCGATGAACGGTAGAAGGCTGTTGTTACTTGGCTCGGCGGGAGTCTCAACGCGTCGGGACACTATTCGAAGGAGAAGTCAGGCTCACAGGCAGGTTGTCACTTCTTACCTTTACTCCTCTGCTCTGTCCTCAGCCATGCTGACTCTCTGGATTGAATTTGCTCGTTAGATGTTAATAAGACGACACTCCTGAAACCACCGACACACAGACAGTCAAAAGAGTAGTGTAACAGGTATCAGTCCGAATGTTTGTTCATGTGGATTTCCCTCCAGGTGGCCTTTGTAGACACATTTAAATTACATTTGTTGCACTTTGAAATTGTTCTACAGTGGTGTTGTTATTAATATGGCTAACAGTGACTTTCCTTACACAGATAACTGACATTCTAAACACACTTACACTGATTATTAATCAGTAGTTGATAGAAATGAACCTGAAACAATTTAGAATTCTGTTTCAAGTCATGGTGAATATTCTCATGTCAAGGTTCTGGTTAATTTCTCTTATCTAGATTTGTGGCTTTTCTGTGTTTAAAGGTCCCCTGTTATGAAAAACCCACTTTTTCTGGGATTTGGGGTGTTATTTTGTGTCTTTGGTGCTACCACACGCATACAAAGCACCGTCTGTGCTTTTTTTTTTCTGATTTCTGAAAGCACCCTTCCAAGCACCCCGAATTCGGGGAGTACTGTTACGTAACAAGCCCGGACCTTTGCATGCTCCCACCTACCAGCCAACAACCCCTACTCCTCTCTCTGGTGTCTCTCCACCCACCAGATACAGCGCTACCTTCTCACAGATCCGCCACTTCACTATCAAAAGCACTGTGTTAGGATTCATCATGTCGAGCTGCCACACCCAGTGTTCTGTTGTTGGTAGTAGATACGAGCACAAATCGCTCCATCGGCTCCCAGCCACAGAGGTCAGAAGAACAGCGTGAATTGAATTTTTGAAGGCAACGTTCCCACTACAGTTGGCAACAACCAAGGCAACCGAGGCTGACTGTTTCTCCAACCACGGTCAGTACTTGGCAGGATTAGCCCGGAGACTTTCTCTAAAGGAGAGCTCACTTCCAGCTTTGCGTGGAATACGTGCAGACGAGGGACATGTAAGTATACAAATAGTTAGCTCACCGATTATTGAAACTTTGGCAAAAACATGTCCCACTAAGAAAAGTGGTTTCTGTTGGAAATTAATTACATTTTCATGAATAAAAAGAAGTAAGGTTATAATCAGGGGGTCCTTTGCACATATGTAAGGTTCTTTTATAGGCTTATTTTTATTTTTTTAAATGATAATTTAATGATTATATGCTGGCCCAAAATCAGTTGTCCTCAGATAGGAGATAATCATTTCAACTTAAAAAAAAGAAATAGTAATAATTGAATTGAATAATATCTTTACCACGTGAAAGAGTACATTGCAGTATGTATTAAAAACAACAAACAGTGAGTTTTGAACAATATTTACAATTATTTTGTGGTTGCTCAAAATGTGTCCCACATTATTCACAACTGTCAGATATTATAAAAAGCAATAAAATCAGGCAACTACAAGGTCAACTATATTCCTGAGGACCCTATTTTCAAACCTTCAGCTCTACTGCATGCCTCCGGATCACCCAAGCTCCTATAAGTTTGCTATTTTCTCTTAAATTTGTTCATATTTTTGAACACCGCTACTGTCATAACTATAACATGTCAATACACTCTCTTTTGTTAAAAAAAAAAAAAGAATGCACACAGTGCACCTACTACCTACCTATACAGTGGCGTTGCTAAGGTCTCTTGGTGCTCCAAGCAAGAAATTCCTGGGGCCCCCAACCCACCCATGCACGTCGCAAAAATTTAGTTTTTGCGCACATAAATGAGCAATTTCTGGGACATTTGAGATCAATACTGAAAAAATAGATTTGTGGTTCTCAAAGTGAAGTCCAGGGACCAACAGAGGTCCCTGAAAGCCCAGGCCTATCAATAACCGTTGTTGTAAATGAGTGGACGGGGCCCCCCTAGTGGCTGGGGGCTCCAAGCAACTGCGTGGCTTGCCTGTCCACAAGCCCTGCCCTTGCCTATATAGCACATAGTATACAATATCCCTTGTAGGCTATGCATCTCCAATGACTAAAACCAAATGAAAATGGCACGACAACATTTAACCAAATCCAACATTCACAACATTCCCCCCAGTTTCATAG
The DNA here is from genome assembly GCF_039877785.1 of Chaetodon trifascialis. Classification (NCBI taxonomy): domain Eukaryota; kingdom Metazoa; phylum Chordata; class Actinopteri; order Chaetodontiformes; family Chaetodontidae; genus Chaetodon; species Chaetodon trifascialis. Next base: position 1,975,114 of record NC_092073.1, read on the forward strand.
TCATTTGATGATATGGGAATGGGGTACTTTTAAAAATAATATTGCTTAATTGTACCTTAGGCCTATATTCCTTGAAAAATGTTATCACAGTGCTCAGGATTGTTATTTTTTTGGACCAAATAGTTAAATAAAGTTGTTAAGCAAGAAGCCATTGACTTGAGTGGTATAAATTTTGGAATTGTATGTCGTAATGAGGCCACTGTCACCACTGTCAGATTAGTATCACCACCATCAGTTCTAAAGTCACTACCGTCAGAGGGAGTTTTATTTGTTTTAAATGAAGGTGCTTACAACATTTTTCTTCAGTGCTCTTGAGTTATTAAAGTAATAATCTCTTTGAATACAAAAATATGTGTGTTAAATAAAAAACATTACTTTTTCTATTTAGGCTTAAAGTAAATGTTCTTTTAAGGGAGTACATGTAAAACAGTATAAAAAATGAACAAAAGAGAATATTCATTCATTTAACAATATGTGTTCTAAGAATGCCCGATAATGATTTAAAAACTCTAAATACATATTAGATTTTTATTATTAAGTAAATAAAAAAATAATTTGCTTTTTATTGTGTCTGACGGTGTTGACAAAAACAAAGTAATAACTGAAAAAATGCCTGTTTTATGAAAAAAATACAAAATGAGGAGGTTGCACCAGTACATTGCTTAACAGCCAAGACCTTGGTCTATGATGATATACCTTCAGATTTTGTAATTTAAGTAACTTTTTATTTTCAAAATTAAAACGAATCCGAATTCCCAAGAATCAGTGAGCTGTGTGTTTCTTTTGTAGATTAGCGCGAACTCTTGCATGATGTAGTGTGTGTGTTTTACTATTGAGAACGATGTAAGGCTAACCGTTAGCTTCATGACTTCAACTTCAGCCGTCAAAGGTTAGCTCACTGCTACCATTTGGTACTTTTGGTACATCACATCACGTTTCTGATCTTGCAAATGATTTAATACATGTTCGAGGGAGATGTCAGCATTCATAAATATTAAGCTGTGTTCATTTTGCAGTTTTACATGAACTAAGCAAGATGTGTTTTGCCACATAGCACAAGCTAAGACTAACCACTAGCTTCTAGTTAGCAATCAACATGGTCTCCATGTGCAAACCCAGTGACCCAGTAGGTCAAGTAATACATACACGGATGCTCTGCAGGGTCTAAGCTTCGGGAATTTGAGAAAATAATAATTTTGGAAACGTTTTCTAAACTGGTGTATGTTAGAAAAGCCCAGGGCAAAACGAGTGTATGGTTGAGACTGTTACATCACAGCACAATTTACACTCCAAGCGTTTTTTCTCTGGAGTTTATTTATGAGTGATTCTTTTTTACGCTGTATGTAGCTGTTGGCATAGCTATACATGTAAGATAAAGCTGATGTCACTTCTCTCTTTTTATATAGGCCAGTGCATCATTACAGTTACCTACTGTTGATCAAGTGTAGCAGTGAGCTGTTGCAGCCTTAAGTGCTTGATTTATACTGTAACAGTGCTGTTATGCTTTACTCCAAAGTATGTTCTGTTATCATAACAATATACTATTGTTTCAGGTGTCCAGGCTACTGTGTCCTGCAAGGACTACTGTTGTTATGCACTGCATTACAACAAGAATGCTGATCAAGGACAAGACACCACATCATCAGGGGATCCTCTTTTCAAACTGAGCTTTCCACTGTTCAGGAAGGGAGAGTGCAGAGCCAAACCAGTGAAGACTGAGGCCACATTCGTAAGTGTTAACTTCTTTTTTTTTTTTTTCGCTCAAAAAACAAACATTTATACTGTACATGACACAAAGTACCGCAACTTGGTACTTTCAACACAATAAATAAACCAAAAATATACACACTTAACACTTAACTGCAGGGAATCTTCCCTGGGCGTCAGGAAACTCCCAACGTATCTGAAGTACTACGCATGATGGGATGACTACATGAATCTTCTGCCCAAGGGAGCTCCAGCACCAGCTCACAAAACTCATATAGGCTAGATACCTGTAACAACTGAGAAAATTGAATTTTATGTTAGTCAACAGGTTCTATAATGTCAACATCTGTATTCACATTTTTCTAATATGGATTCAGTGAATCCTTCACTTGTACTGTATATCCATGTACAATTATTCATGACTGCAGTCAATAAATATTTATTGTATATCTCTAAAATGTTTCATGTAAATAAATGTGTAATATACAGTATTTGCTAAGGAAAAACTTAGCTATGTTCAAGAAAAAATATGACTGACTTTATTGAGTTTATTATGGTGTATGAACACTGAAGTTAGCTGTAAAGGGCCATAGTCAGCCCTGTAAGTGTTGTATGCACATTTAGGCAAACAGGTTCTAAACCTGGATGGTTGATCATGCATGGAGGCCTTTCATCCAGCTGCTGCAGCCGTCTTGTACCCGATTATGCATGACATAAGGTGAGTATCTGCAGTGGCATGTTATCTGCAATCATGCACTGTGATCGGGTAAAGATCCTGTGACCTGTGGCACCTCCTGGCAGCATATGTTCTCAGGCTCTGACTTTCCACATGTGCACTGATACAAACAAATGAAAAAATGCATGTATAAAGCTAAAGAAATAAGAAATCTTGCATACCAGCATTTCCAACCAATAACAGCACCCATTTTTACATTTGAATGTGTGTGCTCTAGCTACTTTTCCTCAGCCTGAGGTGAATGGTCAGTAGTGCTGCTCAGCAGTGTCGTCTGTGTGCTCTGCCCATTCATGTGTAAATGACAAGGAGCACTGAAACTAACAGCGCAGTTAGACCGGTCAATGTCTCAGCAACCCACTGATTGCTAGAAACCCCCTCCCCTTTATGTAAACAACCAGGACCTTTGGACTCTGCTTTCATATGATACCAGGCTTGTGTGGTTTGTGTGATGCGGTGAAATCAGCAGACGCACTAAAGTGGACATACGCTATTTCTGTGTTTTCATTACATGCACATATAATTTCCTGGGGGATGAATTATGTTTCATTTGGGTGCCAATGCTTGGTATAGGCTTTTAGCTGAGTTCCCCCCCTGACATTCTGGTATGCTGCAAGTTAGAATTGGTGCTTTCTAGCGTGAGCATTGACTGTCTGAACTGTGGGACTCTCACGCTGCCTCCTGTACAGGCGGCGCTCATATTGAAGAGAAAAAGATAGAAAGACGTTTTTTGACTAACCTTTCAGAAGTGCCTTGCTGAATTCTCTGAGGTTCTGTAGGAGCCTCCCCTCCTTCAGGATCTGATTCAGGTTCGAACATGTACAGTTGAATTACTGAAGAACTTGGTCTGTTCACTGCCGCCATGTCCGCTACTTTCACATGCATAGTGCTACATGCATCTAAGCTCTACCCGTTACCTAGGTAACATGGGTGTGGCAGCAGCAGCTCATATGCATTTAAAGCTACAGACACCAGAAACAGCACATTCTGAAAGGGACTAAAACAGAGGGAAACAGAGGGGGGTGAGAATCTTTTCCTGAAAGCTATTTCCAGCATACAGCTTCAAAAACATGTTTTATGGAAATCATAGACCTATGTAACTTATTGAAAAAGCTTCATAATATGTCACCTTTAATGTTGTTTTAAACTGAGTATCTTTGGGATTTGCTCTGTTGGTCTGACAAAAATGTGACTTTGGTCTCTCAAAATCCATGGTAGACATTTTACATTGTTTTGTGACTATAAAATTAGACAAAACAATCAAAAGGTTATTGACAGATTCATCAAATTGAAATAATTGTTTGTTGCAGCTCAAATCCTAGTATTCATTATTGCACAGGTAGAGATTTTGGAGCTCAAAAGACAGATTTTGTTTTGTTTTTGTTTTTTTTTAATCTATATTGAAGAGTTTGGGGATCATTATGCAACAAAGGTGTCAACTCAAGTCACATGACTTGAAATCAAGAAAGACTTGACTTCACCTTTAACACCAATGACTTGTGACTTAAATTTCTCCGAAGATGACAGTGTGAAAGTGTGAATCAACAGGTATAATCTGAACAAATCCAACTGCATCTGTTGCTCAGTGACATCACATTGGGATGGGGTCGACAAAAAGGTTTGATTTTAAAGGTTAGAAAGCTTACTTGAAAGTGCTCATAATCACAAAAACTAATTCCTGTTAATGTACTATAAAGTGCTAACTGTTCTCTGTGCTGCTTAAAATTTTAAACTACTCTTTGTTTTTAGTGAAGGTGTTGTCTATGTCTAGACACATAGGTTAGGACTTATAAGTTGGGATATGGCAGGAGGAAGAGAAAGTTGGGGGAGTGACGTCACAGCACACCAGTAAAATGGCAGTATGGACAACTTAGCCTCACTGTCAAAGAAAAACGCAGCATTTTGGATTGGGGATATTATGGGTTTTAACAGATATCAAAGGTGAGCCCAAAAAATTCTCACTGATTTTGGCAGAGGGTTGATTCAAACACATGAGGAGAAACTTCACCGATGTTCTCTCTATTCTCAAGCATGCACACAATAAAGGCATCACACATTACAGGATATTATTAAGGTTATCGTGCCAGAGGGAACAATGCACCACCTCAATGATCTGCTGGGGAAGCAGTTGGAAACAAAATGGAGATTGATGTGTTTGCATGAGCTTGCTGTAGTATTGCTTTGCTGTTGAATGAGTCTGGATGAGACACAAGATGGCTTGTCTATTCTTCAATGAGAACTGGAGGTGAGATGTTAACGGTCTGTTTTAATATCCATCAACAGTAGTATGCTCACTAACATTAGTGTCAAGAGCTAGAATGTTTACTGTTGCTTGGCAACATCATCAGCTGCTTGTAGACTTGTCTTTCTCATTGGATACAGTGGTGCTTGTAGGAAAATACTGACGTAATTATCAAAATTTTAACACCAAAATATCAAAACCCACTGAGTCTGTGAGCAGTTCAAAAGGTTTCAACCTCCATCTATAAACCTCTCACTTTAACAGATAATGTGGGCCAAACATCGGTTCCAACCAAGGTCCCAGACCAGTTTTCTGAATCAGGGATGAATTGTCCCTCTGTACTCTGTAGCCTGAGCCTGGTTCAAGGATATTACACATCCTATCTCCAAGCTTTCATGTGGCATTTCTAAAAGAGTGTGAACTCTTTGTTTAAAATATTTAAACATTAAAAAAAATCTATTTAGTACCAATGTCACCTCAATTCAAACAACAGCTCCCTTTTAAAACTCTGTGTGTCTGTGCTTGGTGTGACAAAATCACATCATCATGTTCTGTTTAAGAGTATTGTCTTATCTTTATTATCACAATCTAAATTATATTCTGAACATTAACTACTCTTGTGGCATGCAGAGCAAAGTTTTGATGAGCAGGCATACGGAAAATAGAGATGTGCGGTTTCAGATCCATGAAAAAAGACGGCAAACTGGTTTGTAATTAAGGATTTAAAATTCACTTGAGCTGATTGACGAGGCTAAGTGGGTGGACATGTCGCTCTACCAGAAAAATCTCTAAATGCACAGTAGACTGTAGATTCTAGATTACTTTATCCCCCCCGCTGCATAGTGAGTGTTTTAAACTTCATGTACTGATAGGATGATGTTATTTTTGGTATCTAGTAGAAGAGTCACACAGCTTAGATTTACAGTCAATTGTTAAAAGAAACTGGTTCTCACAAGGCCATCTCATCCCAGACATCTCAGACACTGAAGATGAAAGCAAGCAATGAACCTGAAGGCACTACAGCTGTTTGGTGGTCATATCTTGTATGTTAAACCTTGACATAGATGTGACACAAGACAAGTTTCTGACAATATAACACAGTGTGACAAGAGATGATGTGTGTCATGGTTATGTCATGTTAACTGTGGCTGCCTGAAAAACAAATAAAATGCAAACACAAGTTACTGAGCTTCAGTACAAAGTGACCTTTCCTCTGAATTTGAGCATGTATTTTTTCTTCAGCTTATTGAAACTGAAGTGGAGAGGCAACCCTCACACACTGTCACAGTCACTGGAAGTCATTTGTAGACAAACTGTGTGTGTTTGGTTTACAGATTTGCTGCCCTCCATCAACATTCTCATGGATGGATATGTTGATCTCTGCTGTTCATTTGGGTAAGCTAAAGATTTCCTTCAACACCCCAGCCTACAGTTTAAGATGGACATATTCATCTCTTCATGTCTACCAAAATGTATGCAAAACAGCATTACAGGCAGGTTTTTTTTTTTTTTTTTAAATCAGATTGAGGGCTTCGTTGAACAAATTGGAATATCGGCCCTGATTGACACAAAAATTAAGTAAGGATTGGTGATCCTCGTGAAGATAGTACAGCAACTGAGGCTGTGGGGTGATAAGCAACTGCAACAGTGATGCTGATAGACCTGGACATCTTTTGATTTCCTTGCTGACACAATTGAACTTTGCCTACATGCTTGCTGCATGGCCTGAAAATTCATAATCTAGCAATGCTGTTTGAATTGTCAGTGTACCATTAGTCACATACAGTCAAAATGTACATAGTGACCAGGCCTTCATCCATGGGGTCAGGTCAGGCCCGGCCCAAAACAGAGACATGGGTCTGTCTTCCAGTAGGCCCACCACCTACAGGAGGAGCCATAGGGGTTTGGTACAGTGTGGATCAGATAGTGTTCCAAGGTGGGGGCCTTGGTGGTCCAATCCACCACTAGCTTTTGGGTTCTGTCCACTTGTGTTTTGTGGATCTGGAGAAGGCCTATGACCGGGTTCCCAGGGGCATCCTGTGGGGGATGTAATGGGGTAATGGCTCCCTGTGCTGACCAAGTGTGAGTCTGGTCTGCCTAGTCGGACCTGTTCCTGGAAAGGGTTGGGATCCGCCAAGGCTGTCCTTTGTCACTGGTGCACCTAGGCGGTTCTAGGCACAGCCGAGTGGTGAAAGATGTTTGGTTTGGTGACTTGAGGATCTCCTCTCTGCTTTTTGTGTATGATGTGGTCCTCTTGCTGGGGCAGTTCACAGCCAAGTGTGAAGCGGTTGGGATGAGAATCAGCCGGTTCAAGTCTGGGGCCGTGGTTCTCAGCCGGAAAAGGGTGGATTGCCCTGAGAAGACCCTGAGATTGAAGTATCTCGGGGTCTTGTTCACGAGGGAGGGTAGGAGGGAACTGGAGGTTGATAGGCGGATTGGGGCAGTAGCTGCAGTGATGCAGGCGCTCAAAACGTCCGTCGTGTTGAAGAGGGAGCTAAGCCGGAAGGTGATTTATTGATCTACATTCCAACCCTCACCCATGGTCATGAACTTTGGGTAATGACAGAGAGAAAAGGATCATGAATACAGGCTGTTGAGATGAGTTTCCCCTGCTGGGTGTCTGGGTTCAGCCTTAGAGATACGTTGAGGATCTCGGACAACTGAGAGGGGCTTGAAGTAAAGCTGCTGCTCCTTTGCGTTGAGAGGAACTGGTTGAGGTGGCTTGGGGTTCTGGTGAGGATGCCTCCTGAATGTCTCCCTGGGGAGATGTCTCGGGCATGTCCGTCAGGGAGGAGACCTCGGGGCTGACCCAGGACACGCTGGAGGGATTCTGTCTCTCAGCTGGCCTGGGAACTCAGCAGGAGCTGGTTGAAGTAGCTGGGGAGAGGGCTCTCTGGGCTTCCTTGCTGAGGCTGCTGCCCCCACAACCCGGACCCAGATAAGCGGAACACAAGGAGTATGAGTTTGAGTATTTAAAGGGTGTGCATAATTCAGAAATCACTGTCAGTGACTGTAGTGGGCTACATTTTAAAGCTGGAGTAAATATATTGGTAAAGGAAACTAAATGACCCAAGGCAGTGATCACCAACCTATTTAAGCCTAAGATCCATGACCTCGGCCTCAGTGAAAGACTACCCATCCATCCATCCATCCATCCATCCATCCATCCATCCATCCATCCATCCATCCATCCATCCATTTTCTCCCGCTTATCCAGGCTAGGTCGCGGGGGGAGCAGTCTGAGCAGGGACGCCTGGACTTCCCTCTCCCCGGACACTTCCCCCCAGCTCTTCCGGGGGGATCCCGAGGCGTTCCCAGGCCAGCTGAGTGACATAGTCACCCCAGCATGTCCTGGGTCTACCCCGGGGCCTCCTCCCGGTGGGACATGCCTGGAACACCTCCCTAGAGAGGTGTCCATGGGGCATCTGATAGAGATGCCCGAGTGAAAGAGTGAAAGACTAGATCTACCTATTGAAATGCTCAGAATAAAAGATCAGATTGACTTATGAGTTCAGGCCTTTTATTTAGGCTAATTGTATTTAAATTACATGAAAAGTTTTGGTCCAACTTTAACATTTATTCAACCAAGAAAACACTGTAACTAGTATATCAAACAGGCCATAGCTGTCTTGCTTTAAGAATTTTACATTATACCTTCAAGCCCAAATTTCATTATTTACACAAAAAATAAAGGCATGTGATCTATTTTGTATTTGTAAGTGACTTAGCCCATGATAGACAGCAAAGAAAAAAAAAATCAACACACTTACAGTGATCATGTGAGGTGCCAATGTTAACCGGGTGGCTGTGGAGGAGGTAGAGGGGGTTAGTGAGCTGAAGTTCACTTCAGTGTTTTGTTGCATTGAACTATGTAACTGGAGCATAATTAACCCTTAGTTAAACATTTACAATAACTAAAAAAAAAGGGCTTACCCCAGCCCAACACACCACAATCCATGGTATGTATACAAATAGACATGAAATCTTCCCCTCTCCTTAGACTTCCTGTGTGGATAGCATCACTACTCCATGCTGCCAAACGCCTGAAGAGTGACTGTGCCCGTCGGAAGAAGGTCTATAGGCTTCTGCAGAGGAAACTGGTTGGTACTCATATAAGAAAATGCAAACACATGTACACGTTTTTGACCGTATATCTTTTACACATTGATGCTCATGTAACAGTAATAAAACTTGCAACAACAAATAACTTGTTTCACTAATAAGTTTGAAATAGGTGTCGTGTGTGACGTATGTGTTTGCATGAGGAGACAGAGTGGGATGCAGCAAAACATAGTATTGATAGTTGGCCCACAGCAATCAGTCCAAAGTCAGGGCAGGATTTCTCTGGATCCTTGTTTTACCACTCCTCACTGCCAATGGGGCCATGAATTGAGGTGGTTCTGATCAGAATGCCTCCTAGACACATTCATGTAGAGGTACAGTATTCCAGTCATGTCTAACTGGTAAAGAGACTATTGGGCATACCCAGAACATGGACGATTATATATCCCATCTGCAGGATGTGTCTGAGGAGAAGAAAGTCCTGGGTCAAGATTACCAGCAGGATTTCTCCTGATCCATGTTATTATCACCCCCCCATGTCTGGACTACCTTGGTTTCACGATGGCCCGAAAAAGCATCCTCAAGCCAACAGCAGTCATGAAATATTGTCTCAATTCCTTTTTTTTTTCCCTTTATCTTCCTCTCACTTTTATTTCAGATGTTTCACAGAGTTGGTGTGAAGGAGGGCAATCTGTGTCTGCCTACCTATGTTTACCCTGAAGAGGTGAAAATGTTGTTGCGTTCTGTATTCTCACAGAACATTTGTGACTATCCTGATCCCTGCCATAAGCAGGTGAGTATGAGCTCCTTTTACCTGGTCTCGAAAGTCATTTTGTGATGCATGTAAAGTCAGCTCAGATTCAGATGGTCAGTGTGTTCTGGCCACTGGCTCTGTATCAGTTGTCACCATTTACCTTATAGTTCCAATAATATGCACCAAAGACACTTGTGCCACATTTCCACTAGCGCGGCTCGACTCGACTTGACTCTACTCTACCCGGTTGTTTTGTGTTTCCATTAGGGATAGGACCTGGTACCCGATACTATTTTTAATACCTGCTCTGGCGAGGTTCCAAGCGAGTAGAAGCAATACTATATGTGTGATGTCAACAGTCTGTCGGCAACTGATTGGCCGGAGAGTGTCGTCACTGGTCTGCGACGTCCAACACCGGAAAAACAATCCCGCCCCCTCCATTGTAACGCCGGGCAACAGCAACCGCTGACTTTATTCTTTATTCTCACTCGAGGGAAATGGCTGCTTGTAAAATATCACCGTGGTCCGTCGCCTTTTCTGGGTTTCTTCTATTGCTTTGTGTGTGACAAAAAGCAAAAACCGAGCAGCAAATACAACATCGCCTCGATGTCCTCCATTGTTTGTCGGCTCTGTTTGCGTCGCGTACAAATTGACGTCATGGCAGTTTCGCGCAGCCGTGGTATGACAACCCCGCCTACGTTGAGGAGGTACTATGAAGTACTCAATTGTAATGGAAACTCAACCAAACCGAGTAGAGTAGAACCGAGTCGAGTAGAGCTGGAACTGTGTAATGAAATGTGCCATTGGTGTCAGGTGTATTCTCCTGTTAAAATGATGTATTGTACAATTTTGATATTTTAAAGGAAAATCAGAGTCTCCCATATGAAATAAGATGCATTTTTTAAAATTAATAAAATAACGTTTTACATGACATACAGTATACTGTAATACATAAATAAGCATGCACGACTAAAAGAAAAAAAGAAATGCACAAATTTGAAAAAGTAGACACACAAACAAGAAACATATGAAATAAATAGATACACTTGAGTAACTATTATTTTTGCATACAGGGCGCTAAAGGAATAGTTCAACTGCTTATTTGCTGTTTGCTGAGAGGATGTCTCCTATGCAATCAGATTTGTGTCAAAATAATCAAACAAAACTTCCTTAATATCAAGTAATATCATATCTTCATCATTACTTTCCCCTGAGACTTGACTGTGACCTCAGTGACGTCATTTCAGCACTTTTCGACTCGTACCCATAAACTTGAACTTGTATTCACAGTGAAGACTTCGTAGTCGTAGAAAAATTAGTTGTATTTATAAGACTTTGCACTCACAGCTTTTAGACTCAAACTCATATAAAAACAATCATAACCCGAACCCAATTTCACAGAGTCACGTATGTGACAGCAGAATTTTGTGTAAAACAACTTTTATGACATACAAATTGTTAACTTTCCAAATACGAACATTAAAATATGGACACATCTTTTTGACAGCTATCTTACACCATACCAAACCCAAAGAATAAGTTCAAGTAGTGCGTGCCCAGTGCTGCCATCCAGGGTGTCTGTGTTGTTTTTCGCGCGTGCTGCACTGAGCAACTTCTGGGCACTGAGCTGTCACTCAAAAACTCACTAGCCAATGGCGACGCACCCCTGAAAAAGCCCGCCCACGTGAGAGATTTGACAAAAACTCAGGGAGCACAAACGAGAGAGCTGGCAGCGTGACTGCAAAGATGACAGTGAGAGCAAAAGTCTGAGCTGTGAGAAAGAAACAGAGGATATGACAAAAGTAAAAGACCAATAGTTTACTCAATTGCACAAATAATTTGTTTGCAAGTTACAAGTTTTATTTTTTAGATGACATTTTTTTTTGCTTCAGTGAGTTTTATTCTCTCTCAAATTTTTATTTTCGTTAGATATTGAAGAGGTTTTGTTTGATTATTTTGACACAAATCTGATTCCATAGTCTCCTGTCATTTGCTCATTTATTCTCAGTGGTTTCCCCTTGATCTGCTGTGGCTTCAATTGTACCTCATTCATCCATGGCTTTTGAAGAGCATCTGACAAATTAATAAATGTGAATGGAAAATGGAAAACATGGAGCCTGGAGCCAGTACTGTAATGAATAATTGTGGAAAAAAAACAAATGTGCTTAATATCTATTTGTACCAATTCAGATAAGCTACTGTATACATTATTTACTCAAATATGAGGTATATAAAAGTGTTCTTTTGTCATTTTTACATTCAATGTCGGTCAAAATGGTCATAATATACTGATGTGTAACTGTGGCTGTATTGTTTCAGATAGTGTACATCACTGTCGAGGATCTGCACAAAGTTGACATCAACTAAAGTATGTGTCTGTTTATTTGTTTGTCTGTGCTTGCACTGAATGTACACATCCAGTTATGGACCAGTGCCAATTTTGTAATGTTTGCAATTAGATATCAGTATCAAGGTTTATTTTAAGCATGTTTCAAGATTTTCTACTCCTAAAAAAGACATCATTGGTTGTTCTGTATGATGTTAATGTTACTGTAACTGTGCTAAGTTTTGTTCTGTATGTTTCATGGTTGAATCTCATTTTGAATCAGGCCTCTTAGGTAATCTGCAGTGAGTGTGCTGTAATTAGAGAGAAACCATTTTTGATGAAAAGAGTAGCTGAAATTCTGTAAAACACTATCACTTTCTCTCCATGCTCAACACGTCTCAGCTGAATGCTTCAGTTGTCTGTGTCACATGCATCTGTTGAAAATATGATACTACACAAATAATACAACACAAAAACACATAATGACACTTGAGTGGTTTGCACATCCATGTGATAACAATGCTGTTACAATGCAAATTAAAGTTTATCTTTTGAATAATACTTTTCATTTCCTGCAGCAGTTTGTGAGACGATCCTCTCCTATCAAAGCCAGCTTAGTTTAGTTTTTGTTCTTAAACACTTTCAGTCAGAAGAAGCATAGAACAAAGACTCAGTAATGGAAGTGGATTTTTTTTTCTTTCTTATATAATTAGGGCCATAACAAGAATGATTTTATTTTTTGCAACACACCACACACTTTTGAGTTTTGAGCCTGTACCAACAAATTTGTCGAGTGAAATGTGCAATGAGCAATGTGTTAAAAACTGAGAAACAACACTTTATATATAACCTTAATTGAAAAGAGGAATAAATAAAATAAAAAGTAGCAGTAGTTATGTAGTATCTGTAGAACTAAATCAGATGCCCTTTTAATTTTAATTTTGATTGCTTTGGTCAAACATAATAAATGCCTTTGGTTCTGTCATTGTCAGTTTTTTTTACTGCTTAGTTTAATATCTGTTGTCAGCAATGTCATCATATGTAATCACTTCAACAAATGAAAGAACATCTGGATTTGTTTAACAGTTTGTATTCAGAAAGTGCATTTCATTTCAAATTTGTTAGACTTTGTAATCATTTCCCTACAAAGTTCAGTAAGCCCTCTTAATTATCACTGAAATATACTTATCTCTGAATACTACATCAAAAACAGGCCGCAAGTTGAGAGATTTATCTTCTGTTAAACTTTAATTGGCAGCCACCTAAAGAGGTTTTTAAAAGTGCCATAGCATTTTTTTTTCTTATTTGTACCAAACATACTTCAGCTGAGTACTAGAGATGACAGTTATGTTGACCAGAAGAACTAAATATCACAACTCAAATTCTGGTCAACCAAATGTTTTTTTTGTCACGGTGAAAAATGTAATGGCCTCAACACAAAAAAGCTCATATACAGACCTTTAACACTTCAGACACAAGCATGTTTCTCAGACTAAACAAGAAAAACAAATGAGACAAAGGGAGTTGGAAGCCATTGCTAACTCAGAATACAATGAGGAATGGGAGGGTCATGAGCTCGCCCCTTCTTACCAACAGCTCACAGGTAAAATAACTATAGCATCATACAACTGAGAGAGGAACTGGTATTTCTCTTTTATAGGCATGTGGCCTCAATGGTGTCTGCTCATCAGGCTCTCATTCCACTTTTACACGCTTAAAAGAAGTGATTGTCTCCTTTCCTATTGTTTTTTTAATTTTTTTTTCTGGTGTGTCTCTTTCAATGTCATGAATGCGCCAGAAAACAGGGAGCAGTAAAAAGCAGCATAAAGGCCAGTCACAATGTTATGGTGGTTACTTTTTATGTTTTTATGAGACAATGATAATGAGATTGAAATGAGCTGTAACTAGTTGACAATTCTCTCTGATATCAGGCAATATTTACAAGCCAACATCCACACCATCAATGCGCGTCATCACCATGCCAGACAAGGGGGGAAAATTAGCCTGTCCACCCAGGTGCCATGTTTCCATTACTGCCGACTGCAGCTGGAGACGATCAGTGCCTGTGACTACTGCAGAGTCATTTGACCCAGGAATGAATGCTGAATGTACCCTTTCCCACTGAATACAAAAGCCAGATGTTAGTGGTGTCAGTGGGCACTTTTTGTCCAGTGTGAAAGGGATAATAACTCCAACATTTAATTTAGCAAGACAAGAGAGTTATCACTAACCTGTGGAGAGCAGCCACCAGACGCCATGTTGAGGTTGACCTCCAGGTTGACAGTCCTGCTGTCCTTGTGTTCCAATTCATAACTGCATACTGCAGTCACGCCCTTGACTCTATGCTAATATGATTGGCTGGAAAAGAAGGTGACATCTGATACAGAAAATTCACTTGTGATGCTGTGAAGTTCACAAATGACAAGCAGACCTTGTAAGCTTGGGTTCAGCAATCTATATCTAAATGTAACAACTTCCAAATATGTTTTTGATGATAATTGCAAATACTTTTAAATACATGTATTTTTGTATGTCTCTTTTGCATTTCTATTGCTATTATAATAAATATTTGTGTGTGCATTATACAGTGAATACATTGTACACCTTTTTTACATGAGGATTTCTTTTTTACATTTATATACAATGATATATATTTTTGTGTACTGAAAAATATTTTTACAGAGAGAGTTATTTAAGCATAAATCACAAAATACATTTGTGACTCCTGTGCTCATTCATTAATATTGAGATTCATCTGATTCCTTTGAATAGACACTGCTAAATCCACAGGCATCACTGTAGGGACTGTCAGAAAATCACAAGGAGTCCTCAAACCATCCAACACCTTCACATCTCTGCTGGTGCACGATAATAATAATGATGTTGATAATAATAATGATAAGAATAAGAATAGCAATAATAATGATAAACTTTATTTAATAGCAACATTCATTCAAGAATTGCAGCTCTAAGTGCTTCCAAGACAAACTGACAAAGTCCAGTTGCGAATGATTAAATGCCCTGAAGCTTCCCTTGGTTGTAGTCCATTAAGGGCTTTGTATATGAGGAGGAGGACCTTAAAATCAATCCTGAATGTTACAGAAAGCCAGTGCAGAGCAGCTAGAACTGGACTAATGTGCTCTCTCCTCTTGGTTCTGGTCAATTGCTGAGCTGCAGAGTTTTGAATGAGCTGAAGTCTTGCGGTGTTTTTTTTTTTTTTTTTTTTCGGGAGGCCAGTAAATAATATGTTACAGTTATCAAATTGGCTTGAAAGAAAGGCATGAATCAGGTTCTCAGCATCTTTCTGATTTAGAAATGGATGTACTTCAGCGAATGTTTCTAAGGTGGAAAAATGCAGTTTTAGTCACCTTGATGTGACTTGGGGGCTCATGCATGCGATATGTTAAATTATTTTGCCAACAGGGGGCGGTATAAGTCAGCCCTGACGTTGTTGTGTATCGGCGATTGTGACGGCTACTGGTGATGAATGACAGCGTAAGCAGCGGATAAGCTACTTGGCTGGATGTGACGGGGAGTCCTTTGACTTTTCAATCGAAAAATGTCATACGTTCACACTGCAGACGGTCCGGGCGGGATCAAGTGGGTCAGTGATTCCTTGACGTGCGCGTGCACGTGACTCGCAGCTGGCATCAACTGCGTCAAGTGTCTGGGAAAGAAAAGTTGCTCCGCGAGCCTCCAGTATGTGAGACGGTCTCTCCGCTGTACCGAACAGTTGTGACAAACAAGTCCTGGGAACTTATAGCTGAACTGTGAACTTTTCCTGAGCCACAAAACAACTTCCACTGGCTGAATCCAACAATGGACAGCTCGGGCTGCAGCAGAGACTCGGCGGCGGAGAGCAGCGGGTCGGCGCGCGGAGAGGAACCGAGCGGCGGCGGGCGGGCGGAGCTGCTCATGTACCTCACCCGCCTCCCAGAGAGATACCGGACCGCCAAGTTAAGCCTGGCAGCTCACCTGCTCTGCTGGGCTCTGCTCCGATGGTACCAGGTGAGATTTCTAACTAACATCGTTGGCTGCGAAAAGTTTCGAGAAAAGTTTAAAGACAAACAAATGATCAGACAAATGATCGGGAGTAGCAGAACAAGACCTTAGTGGAGTCATGAGGATGTGATGTTGAATTCCACAGAAATAATCCACCATGAAGCGCAGCATTTCAAGAAAAATATGCAGTAGTCCCCTCACAGCACCTGTGACATCGTCTGCTAAGAGTCAGACACTGAGCTGGAATGAATTCTGCTTGGTGGAGATGATGAAGCCTAATCTAAAATGGATTCTTTATGGCCCATGACAAAATATGACAAATACTTTATTAACGCTGTCAAAACGTCACACTGATTCACTGAATTATAGGCTTACACTTGTTTTCAAGTCTAAAAATAGTTTAAGTGAAGTTACCGTGTTTTTTTCTTTTTTCTTTTCCTTTTTATTGACTGCAGTTTTAGCAACCACATGCTGATTTTTTTTTCAGACTCCAGCATTGTCTTTTTTATAGATTATAGACTGTCAGTGGTTGTCCTATGACAACGACTCACTCTGCTCTCCAAATGAATGATTTCAAGCATATAGTAAATACAAACTAAGGAATTGAGTTGTTTTTGTTGAATTTTGGCTGATGAATGAAGTTTATTTATTTATACAGTTTAAAGGTACAGATGATGATAATCAGGCCAGCTGACAGTCTTGTCTGGGCCCGGGACAAGATAATGTTAGATGGGCCCTCCCCTCCACCACCGCCGGGTTTTTTTTGTCACTAAACATCACCAGTTATGTTTGATATATTGTGATAATGCAATAAATAAGGTATTTTATATGAGGGGAAAATCTTAGCTCTCCATGGCAGCTGAGATTTTTGTTAAATATGACATTTATATACTTGTCACAAAGGACCTGCTAATATTATTAAGAGTTATGCATACACATTTTCTAATTCTTATACATGCAGGAAAAATAGACCAGGGAAGAATAAATTAGGCATTTTAGTTTGAAGAATTTTCTCTTTGTCAACTGATAATACAGTAAATATGCATGTATATCAAACTTTAAATGAAAACTTTATCAGTTCAACGTCATGCTAGAATTGTCAGTTCTGTAACTTCAAAACCAAATGAACATCTCATAACTGACATAAGTTCCTCTCTTCTCCTGTCTTCCTCTCCTCACCTCTGCTCCTTCTCACCTCTCTCTCTTATCTTCCTCTCTTCTCATCCCGCTCTCTCTCTCTGTCTTCTTCTTCTTCACCTGCAGCCTGACTCTGCTCCTCCGCTCCACCGTGACACTGACACACCCCCTCTCTCTCCTCTCTATCACCGGTAGCCTCACTGCTGCTCCGGACTCGGTCCAGAGTGACACAGCCCCCCTCTCTCTTCTCCGTCACCGGCAGCCTCATTCTGCCCCTCGGCTCCACCGTGACACAACCCCCCTCTCTCTTCTCCGTCACCCGTAGCCTGACCCCTGACTCCTGACTGCTGCTCGCTCTCCCTCCTCTCTGTTTCTGTCAAAGATAACGTGTTTTGTCAGGCTTTGTACAAGCTAGGCTAATGGCCGTTAACATTAGAGCTAGTCAGTTAGGCTGCGTTACAAGGTTGGCTGCACTACTTACCTTGCTCTATTCCACTCGTCCCAGCTTCACTGTCGGGACATTTTTTTTAAAATATTTGTTTAGAACATTTCTCAACCCTTTGTTGCCCTCTTCTCTTTTTCTCTTTTCTTTCCTTTTCTGGGCACCGGACTTGTGCTTACCAGATATTTTGATCGTAGACCCGCGCGCCTTCTCAACTTCAAATTAATAACAACATCAAAGTTTGATCTAGGCCAAACCATTTTTGTGTTTGGGGTGGAAGGGTTCATGATCACTATTTCTCAAGGACAACTAGGAGAATACAAATAAAAAACTGTAATGTGATTGAAATAATAGTTTTCCACAAATAGGACTATTCTTACATTTTTTTAATTCCACAATTTAATGAGGGCCCAGTTGTGGGCCCCCCTCTCCCTGGGCCCGGTACAGCAGACCCATTTGTCCCCCCCTATCGGCGGGCCTGATAATAATAATAATGATAACTGATGGAATAATTCTCTAAATTGTTTCAAAGTTTCAGTTTCACAATAACCACTTGACTGTGTATCATTTGATACAGTTATCAAATGATAATGTAACTTTTATTATAGCTTAAAGACCACAAACTGACTCAAGCATTATCTTAATCTTTCCTGACTGATTGGATCAATGAACATACAGTGTTACTGTCGTGTTCTGATGATAATGTGGCCATAAAATAACAATGTTTGCACTTTTTATTGTAAATTAAAGGTAAATTGAAATAACAGTCTTTATGATTTGTACATATCACCAACCTAATATTTTAGACTGAAGGACAACTTGGGATAAAAGTAAAGAACAAGAGTAATTTTGTCCGGCATTACAGAGATGGATCTTTCTGTTGTGAGTTTGATGTTTTGGAACCATGTAAAACAAATATAAACTTCTGGAGGGACTTTGCATGACACAGTGGTCGACCCACCATCCATTTATATGAACGCTTACATTCCATGAAAAGTGAACCAATATTCATCCTTCCACTGAAGAGTCAATAGAACGATTGGCTGCTTAAATCCTTTCAGATGTTTGGAATAGTTGAGTCCAAATCATACCAATAATGTGAATATATTACAAGAATCTACAGAGTGTGGTGATATTTTTCATTTCAGTCATCAAGTTTTAATTAGTCCCCTTTTTCCAATTTCTGAAGTAGGAGCTCATGCAGTCGTGAAAGGTCATTTTTAATTTCTCTGTGAGAGAACACAAGAGAACCTCTTGTGTGCAAAATGATTCTCAAATGATAATTTTTCCACCCAGGTGATTATCTTTTTTACCCATATTGCACGCAAGGTATATTCTGGCCCAAATTATTGACAGCATAATGGCTTTTGTGCACTTTAGTTGGTGATGTCAGTGCTTAAGTGCATCATGAATGGTTGTCTTAACTCCCTGCACATTGACTTGACAAAACCATTAGCCAGCTTAATAAGACGGGGTGTGTCAGGAAGAGGGTTGGTCCACAAGGTTGAAAATGTCTGTGGATTTGGCTCATGTTCTTGTCTTTGCAGCACTGACTGCAGGGACAAGCAAAGTCATGTCTTCACTCTGCCTGCATGCTCAACTTTGTTCAGCAGTTATGGAGGTGTGTTGACTCATATCCAGCCAGACTGATCCACCTCCTCTGCACATTATTGGATTCCAAGCCTCAGTTTTCAAATCTCAGTTCATGGACAATTGCAGACATGCTGTATGTGTATGTATGTATGTATGTATGTATGTATGTATGTATGTGTATGCTGTATCTTCACTGATATTTCAGAGTAGAACAAAACACCCTTTGGGCGGTGCAACCTTTTTCCATGACCCTCCTCTTCCCCCCTTGGCCTCAGTGGAGGAGGGGGGTCTTTGAATGGCTTAAGGTGGATTTGTCCATAGTTGCAACAGCCACTGAAGGATTTGTGATTGCTGTGAGCATTAGACACCTCCGATTGGAACATCAGAATCAGAATCAGATTACTTTATTGATCATTGAGGGGAAATTGGATTAGTTGCTTTTGCTTCCAATGTAGTAAATGAAATTGAAAAAGGAAATAAGAATATCTTAGAGAAAATATGTAAAAATATGTACACTATACACTATACTACAATGTAAATCAACTAGGGCTGTCAGTTTAACGCGTTAATTAGATTAATTAATTACGCTGCAAATTAACGCGCTATAAAAATTAACGCAATTAATCATGAGTGGCAAGTCAATGCACAAGCATTTTAAATTTGGCCCTTTGAGTGACCCGTAGGCTGCAGTGAGGTCGCATCCTACCTGCGCCACTAGTCAAAAACAGGGTGACAACAGACATGGATGCGACACCGGAGAGCGAGGCAAGCCTACTTGGACCTTTGAACGGCAAGTTTATTTATAAAAAGAACAAAGACGGGACTATTAACAAGAACGCAGTGATTTGTACCTTGTGTAAAAAAGAATTTTCCTATCACCGTAGCAGCTCCAGCCTGAATTATCATTTAAACGCTAAACATGTAGTTGCTGCTAGTGCTGCTAGTGCTACCGTGAGCTCACTCTGCCAACCCACACTTGCTGAGTTAGGAAAACGAATGAGCAGAGCCACGACAGAAAAACTGACAAACTCAATCGCAAAGTGGGTTGCTGCTGATTGCAGGCCGATTTCAATCGTGGAAGACGAGGGCCTAAAAGAGGCGTTTCAGATAGCGTCATCTGACTCTAATTTCCAGCTACCGTCGAGAACTACAGTGATGAAAAGAATTCACCAGCTGTAATGTGAATGTCAGCAAATTGTAATGTCCTAGAATTCAAATTCTTTATTTGGGGACCTTTAGCAGATATGAGATTAAAATGCGATTAATTAGATTAATTAATTACAAATCCTGTAATTAATTAGATTAATTTTTTTAATCGCCTGACAGCACTAAAATCAACCATAAATAATAAACAGTATGAAATATGTAAATATGTAAACTATGTGCATTAGGGATGCACGATATATATACATATATTATTATATCGATGTTCGTCATTTTTTAATATATCGGCATCGGTCCGATGAGTAAAACTGGGCCGATATTAACAACTGATGTTTATACCCGTCTTGTTGCTATTTGTGTATGTGTGTCGGGAGAGGGGGAGGGGGATTTGGCCATGCAGTATTTGTTTGGGCGCGTGTCAGTGACACAAACGCAGCACAGGATTGTGGGGTGTCACAAGAAGATATTCGAAAAGCAGTATGCAACACTTGCAAAGTCGAGGTAATGCGAGGAGGATGCCGCACCACAAATTTAATATGTCATTTGAAAAACCGGCATCCAGAAGTTCATAAACAATGGCGGGAAGCTAACGCTGCTAACGTTAGCCAGCAGGCAAAAACGAAAGCAGCAGCAGCCGCAGCTGGGAGCCCAATACAGCAAGTACTTGACCAAACCAAGAAATTTGCCAAGGACAGCGCAAAAGCCAGGTCAGTAACAAACAAGGTAATGGAAAAGATTGTTCTTGACAACCAGCCATTTTCCATAGTGGAAGCCTTACTGCTCAGTGGATTGATGACAACTTTGAAATGAAGAGAGCTGTTTTGCATGCACAAGAGTTTGCAGGATCGCATACGGGGGCTGCTATTGCTAGCGCATTTGACTGCATGTTTGCTCAGTGGAAAATTAAAAAAGAATGCATGTTGTGCTTCGCGACAATGCACGGAATATGCAGAAGGCAATTGTTAAAAGCCTGGGCTGCATTTCTCATACGCTGCAGCTAGCAGTGCATGATGGAGTGTTAAGCCAGCGAAGCATCTCTGACTGTGTGGCTATTGGAAGGAAAATAGTCTGACATTTTTGCCACTCTCAACTCACCACCTCTCGGTTGAGAGACATACAGCACGAGTTAGGCATGAAAGATAAGATGCTACAACAAGATGTCACAACCAGATGGAATAGTACTTTTTATATGATGAAAGGTCTACTGGACCAGAAGCGTGCACTTGGTGTGTATGGAGCAGATCATGAACTGCCTGCTAGTTTCAGCGCATATCAGTGGGGCCTTGTTGAAAACATGACCACGCTTCTCACTCCATTTGAACAATTAACGAGGGAGATCAGCTCACATTTGGCTACTACTGCGGACGTGATTCCCTCTGTTGTGGCACTGAAACGTTTGCTGAGCAAGGCAGCTTACACAGACAGTGGGGTCCGCACAGCTAAAAACACTCTACCAGAAGCTGTGAACGAGCGATTTGGAAGCACGTTCTCTGAGCCGCTTTACTACTTGGCAACAAACCTTGACCCTAGGTACAAAGACCGTTATTTCGACACTGTCACCAAGCAAGCGGCGGTAAATATGCTCCAGAAGCAAGTGGACAAAATGATGTACAGCGACAGAGCTACGGAGACACCGGACACGGAAGAACCGCAAGAGAAGAGGAAAACTCGATCATGGAACAGCAGGCAGGCCGGACAAGCCACACCACCAAGTGTGCAGGTATCGTATTATCAGACCCTATTTTTTATTAAAATAAGGAAGCCTGTTAAAATCCTTTGTGCAATGATTTTTTTATTAATGTGCTGTACATTCCATTGAGTTACTAAAATAATAGATATACTTAAATGAAAAAACTAATTGTTATAAAAAACCTTATTTAGCAATGCTTCTCTGTCCTCTTGAGGTTGACCTTTAGCACAGGCCATCTGCTCAGGCAAAGTTCACCAAAGCTCTTAAGTGGAGGGGAGCAATGTTGTAATGTCCAGATTGCTGGTAATTTATCATACATACAAAGTAATACACTTGTCTACATTCCTGTAGGTGCATGGCTATCTGAGTGAGCCCCCCATCCCCAGAAATGAGAGCCCACTGCAGTATTGGAAAAGCAACATGTCTTGCTTTCCTGTCCTGGCCAAAGCAGCATGCAAATACCTTTTGGCTCCATGTACAAGTGTGGACAGTGAGCGTCTCTTCTCTGCTGCATCACACATTGTTGATGAAAAGAGAAATAGGATCCACTGCGAGAAAGTAGAAATGCTTCTCTTTGTAAAAAAAACAAAAAACAAAAAAACCTGCCTTTGCTGATGAACGAGGCCAAGACTATAACCTACAGTGTCAGGTGGAAACACTATTTTAGTGTTTGGGACATTTACTTTGAGTACATGGTGGCTGCTTTAAGTTGGAAAATGTACAAAGACTACCATGTCTTTTGAGTTACAGTTATGTCAGTTCTAATATTTTGATTTACCATTTGTATAGATGGGACTTGAAATTGACTTGCACTGATTTGCACTCGTATAGTGTTTTTTATGTTTGCTTGGTGGAAACATTGCGTAAGTGTTGGGACATTTACTTGAAAATTACAGTGCAAGTTGGAAAAATGTGCACTGACAGTCAGGACATGTTTTTGATATTTTTGATTGAACCTTTTTCACAGAATTGAGTTTAAATAGAGTGGACATGGGCTTAAAACATGTTTTGCAATTTAATAAATGCCTGGTTGCCATGAATACTGGAAAGTTTCATAAGGTAACTTTGTCAGGATATTATTTTGATTTATGATCCTTATTTTAATTTATGGTCCAAACTTTCTTACAGGAGTTTTATAAGTTGAGGGTTGAGGGTACTTTAATTTACAATAACACTTGCTGCAAGTGGTAAAGGTTGCTAAAAAGTAACACTGTTGGTCACTTGTGTTTTATGGTAGCCCTGCATGCTTTGAAAATAAAGAAGACACACAGAAATTCAGTTTGCATGATTTTCAGTCTGTACAAAATTTTATCATCTCAGAAACTTTTTTTAAAACATATATCAATATCGGTAAATATCTGTTATCGGCCATAACAGCAATGTTGATAGTGGATATTGGTATTGGTCCAAATTTTCATATCAGTGCATCCCTAATGTGTATTATGCAACAATACATAGCAACCATGTATAGAGAAATATATCTGTTGTGCTATATATTCTACATTAACTGACCAGAGGAGGAGATAGAAGCCACTGATATCAAGACAAGGAAGCTTTTCACAATGCATGGAGGGTTTCATCCCAAGTCCAGCTCCCTGCGACTGTACGCATAGCAGACAGAGGGAGGCCGAGGACTGGTGAGCGTCAGAGCCATTGTCTAGGAGGAAACAACTAAGATCCAACAACTAAGATTGAAGAATACACCCTGTTTCTTAAAGATGAGCTGCTAAGCAAATACCTCAGACAGCAGGAACCTGATAATACTGATAATCGCCCTATATATATGTAGTATATACGTATATATTTATGTGTGTATATATACTAGTGCTGTCAAAAATATCATGTCAATTTTAATGGCGTCATTTTTTTTAGCGCAAGATTAATGTTCTTTGTGACCTAGTGAACTTGTAGTTTTTTATAAGCTGTGGCCACTGCTAGTAACATTACAAAAACTACAGGATCCGATTGTAAACTGGAAACAAAACAATAGGCATGCCCCACACACGTGTTTGGTCTTGCCTGCTCGCTAGATTTAAAAAAGTAGGCTACCGGTTTGTCAAGCCCGAAACGCCGAAAATGGATGCGAACGAGATTCTGAATGGAAAGTTTAGTTCCAAAAAGTTGCCAGATGGGTCGACTGACAAGACCAAAGTTATCTGTGTGTATTGTTGGTGTGAACTGAGTTATCACCGTAGCACATCCAGTCTGAAATTCCACTTGATGGCCAAACACACAGCGAATGCGAATTCTCTGCAACCTCCTTGTCAAAACCAGGCGACAATGGATGGCTTTCGACAGAGGCATAATATTAGACATAATGAGATGTAATGTTCATTCTTTCTGGAGAGAAATAAGAGGCTGGGTTGATAAGCCTCTGGTGAATA
This sequence comes from Chaetodon trifascialis, assembly GCF_039877785.1. NCBI lineage: Eukaryota > Metazoa > Chordata > Actinopteri > Chaetodontiformes > Chaetodontidae > Chaetodon > Chaetodon trifascialis. The sequence continues at coordinate 1,999,350 of NC_092073.1, forward strand.
AATAGATGAGCGTTATAGTCTGACTGCTTGTATGTTCAAAGGAAACTTAAGAAAGGAAAGTTTAAGCCATGATTTAACTGCACTATAGCCTGAGTCCTAGTTTGCAATGATGTGCACTTTGTAACTTTATCTTGTATCACCCTGTTTTGATCCCTTAGAAAGGGTTGTTGAAGGAGTTTTTTTGTACTTATTTTTTGTCATCTGTTTATTGACAGTGTTAAATTGTGTGAGATTTTGCTTCAAATGTGAATTACTGCTCAAAGTGAGAATGCTAGTGTAAAATATAACACTACACGTTGTTGTTTTCAATAAAATCATTTGCACAAAGCAAGCGTATCCACTTTTCCATGTTGATAAGATTATTAAAATGATAATTAATGGGACATTTAGAATAGATAAAAATGTGTTATTAATTTGCAATTAATCGTGAGTTAACTATGACATGCATGAGATTAATTGCGATTAAATATTTTAATCGACAGCACTAATATATACACACAAAAGTATGCAAAAGTATTCATACCCCTTGAACTTTTCCACATTTTGTCACGTTAAGACCACAATCACACATATATTTTATCGGAATTTTACGTGAAAGACCGACACAATGTGGCACACAATTGTGAAGTACAAAGAAAATTATACGTCCATCCATCCATTATCCCTACTGGTGAGCGTCAGAGCCAGTCGCTTTCGGGGTTGCGGGGGGCTGGAGCCTATCCCAGCTACAATGGGTGAGAGGCGGGGTACACCCTGAACCAGTCGCCAGCCGATTGCAGGGCCACATGCAAGGACAAGCAAACATTCACACTCACACCTACGGACAATTTAGAGTCATCAATTAACCTAATGAGCATGTTTTTGGTCTGTGGGAGGAAGCCGGAGTACCCGGAGAGAACCCACGCATGCACAGGAAGAACATGCAAACTTCACACAGAAAGGCCCCGCCTGACCCGGGGATCGAACCGGCAACCTTCTTGCTGTGAGGCACGCGCACTACCTGCTTGCACCACCGTGCAGCCCAAAATTATATGTGATTTTTTTTTTTTTTTTTTTTTTACAAATAAAAAACTGAACCTAAAGTATTAAAAGTAAAAGTACTCATTATTAAGAATATATATATATACACACACACACCTATATATGTATATACGTGTGTGTGTGTGTGTGTGTGTGTGTGTGTGTGTGTGTGTGTGGTAAATGGACTGTATTTATCTTGTGCTTTTCTATTCCGACGACCTCTCAAAGATCTTTTACCCACTCACGTGCACATTCATACAATCGTAGTTAGGAGAAAATTATACAGTATCTTGCCCAAGGATACTTTGACTTGTAGACTGCTGAGAATATTGAACCACTGACCTGATAAGTGGACGACCACTCCACCTCCTGAGCCACCTCACAATGTTGTCTGAAATTAGTTGTACGTTACCAGGGACCACATCATAGTTAAGATGAAGATGGCGCTGCGGATGGCTGCCTCGGTGTGTTGGTGCGCGTTATTTTGTTTTGTGTTTTAATTCTAGAAAAAAACTGTCTCTGTTCTGAAAAAAAAAGACTGTGTTTCTTACTTGTGTATATATATTTATATTGCTATATTTTTACTTTTTAATAGTATTTTTTAGTAGATGCGTCATGTGCCAACTTTACCAAAGCAAATTCCTCGTATGTGTAAAATCGTACTTGACAATAAAGTTTTTTCTGATTTCTGATTCTGATTTCTGGTTATGGGCAGTTAATGTTAATTTGTATTGTTAATGTTGACCTAAGATTCCTTTTTTTATTCAATGTGGTATGAGAAAATCTTTAGTATAATGAATACTGCAAAGCAGGGGTTAGGGTTCAACAAAGAGTAATGAAACAAATGATTGGTGTGCTGTAGTGACTGCTGAATCCTTTCACACACAAATTGTTAGAAATAGAATGAGACTTTTTTGCTTCATGGTTTTATTTCTGTTATTCTCATGGGGATACATGTAGAAGAGCATTATTTTTCATTTTGAAGGGGATATGTGTGTATGTTACCACTACAGTGGACATCATACATTAACAGAGTCAATATACTTAAAATGGAACTTGTGAACATTTTTTGCAAGATGCACTTACTAAATTGTAATATGTACAAGTAGTGGACAGCATGCATGGAAGCAGTTATAGGAAAAGATGAGTAATTACTTTCCTGTGGACTCTAACAGCTCCAACGACCTGGTCACCCTCATTTTCTGAAAAGTCAGACAGTTGTTTGAAATGAGACACACAAAGCAGTTAATCATGTATGAGAGTGGACTCTGTGACTGTAGTTGATGCCATAGATCCAAAAGTGAAGGGATACGCATAAGTAATTACCTGTAGCCTTATGGTGTAAGATCGCTGTCAAAAAGACATGTCCATAATTAAAGTTTTGTATTTGTAAAGTTAACAATTTGTTTGCCATAAAAGTTGTTTTACACAAAATTCTGCTGTCATATACGTGAGTCTGTGAAATTGGGTTTGGGTTACGGTCGTTTTTATATGAGTATGAATCTAAATGCTGTGAGTGCAAAGTCTTATGAATACAACTCAATTTTCTACGACTACAAAGTCTTCACTGTGAATATGAATTCAAGTTTACGGGTAGACTTGAAAAGTGCTGAAATGACGTCACTGAGGTCACAGTCAAGTTGCAGGGGAAAGTAATTGATCCGCGATTTCTCCAACATGTGCATGCCCCAGATGCAAACATGCAGGGCAACGCTGCCAGCCCCATAGAGACTCCACTGGCAAAGCTCTCAAGTCTCACCCATTGGGTGTGAGACACACGCATTTCAACCCATTCACATGCTCACACGCCGGAGCCTATCTCGGCTGTCAACGGGCGAGAGGCGGGGTACACCCTGGACCGGTCGCCAGCACATACACACACCATTCACACTCACACTCACTCCTAGGGGCAATTTAGAGCCACCAATCAACCTAATGAGCATGTTTTTGGTCTGTGGGAGGAAGCCGGAGTGCCCGGAGAGAACCCATGCATGCACGGGAAGAACATGCAAACTTCACACAGAAAGGCCCGACCCGGGAATCGATTTCCACACAGAGAAATTACCAGGATAATGCCCACCAAGTTGTGCCACTATTTTTTAAAACAGTGGAATAGGTAGAGGAATTGGTGATGTGTCGGTCGCAAACGAAACGGCTCGTAGAGCCGCTCTTTGAAGTGAACGATTGGAGCCGTCTCCTGCCGGGGAGCCGGAGCAGGAACGGGAGCTGCTTTGTTTTTTTTTTACGCACTGAGCAGGATGGTGAAGGGCGGGGGTTACACACACACACACACACTTGCACTAAGAAATGCTGAATTGAATAAATATTTTTATTTGTACCAATTTATGTGTCATTTATCAGATCAGACCCCCGTCTCCACCCGAACCCTCACTGCCATTGCCAAATCTCACTCTGAACTCAGTTCAAAACTTGGGAGCCCTGCACAGGTAACGTCAATAATAACGTGCATAGCCATTATTTATTTCATAAAATCGGACCATTTTATACAATATACATTTCTTGAACTCACATACTTATTGCTTTAGCTTGCAAGATAAAGATATTTACATGCCGATGAAGCTAGTTTAGTGCTATTGTTACTGGGATTAGAAGTGGGCCAGTGCTAATTAGTTAGCACTGAACAGCTATGAAACATATAACATTACCCCTCAAAAAATGCACTGTCCTCATAATTTTCGACCAGAGCATTAACAGTCAAGCCAGATTTGGGATGAGTTAACGTGAATCACTAACTTATTGTCTCAAATTTGTAATTTCACTTGTAAACCGTGCAATAAGCAGGATGATTCATCACGTCCGGGTTTATTTCTCCATATCAACCTTGTCCCTCTTTCCGTGTTAACTTTGCACAAAGTTACAGGTTCACGTTAATTCATCCCAAATCTGGCTTGATTGTTAATGCTCCGGTCGAAAATTATGAATGATAGCACCCAATAACGATAGCAGTAAGCTAGCTTCATCAGCATGTAAATATCTTTAGCTTAGCTAAAGCAATAAATATGTGAGTCCAAGAAATGTATATTGTATAAAATGGTTCGATTTTATGAAATCAATAATAGCTATGCACATTATTATTGACGTTACCTGGGAAGTCTCTCTGGGGCTGGTGGCGTTGCGTCTGGGGTATGTTCATGCGCAGTTGGAGGAATCGTCAATCAATTACTTTCCCCTGCGACTTGACTGTGACCTCAGTGACGTCATTTCAGCACTTATCAAGTCGTACCTGTAAAATTGAATTTGTATTCACAGTGAAGACTTCGTAGTCGTAGAAAAATGATTTGTATTCTCAAGACTTTGCACTCACAGCTTTTAGACTCATATAAAAACAATTGTAACCCGAACCCAATTTCACAGACTCACGTATAGATGAGTCTGTGAACAGCAGACAGGACAGCAGAATTTTGTGTAAAACAGCTTTTATGACACATAAATTGTTAACTTTACAAATAGGAAACTTTAATTATGGACACGTCTTCTTGACAGCGATCTTACACCATATAGCCTCAGTCAACTCCGATGACCTCGTCAGTGTCATTTGCTGCCTAATATCTGCACGGTGCTTAGCTGAAAAATAATTCCAATGTGAGTTGAAGTTAGACCCACATAACCAAGGTTACATGTTAGGCCATGTATGAGGAAGATGGTGTATGTAAATGATAATTGTTTATGCCATTTCTTTGCAGTGAATCAGGTACTTAGCTAGGTAATTTATTATCATGGTGATACTAGCAGTTAGCTAAGATGGTGAATTAGCAATATACAAATGTTTATTTGTACATTTTAAAAGAAAGGTCAGTAACACTTTATTTGAAGTGGTGTGCATATGACTGACATGATGCTGTCATAACCATGATATGACATCTGTCATGGACATGAAGAAGTCTTTATGAATGTTCATTCACTGTCATTCAGTCAGTTATGTCAGTTTTAATGCAAAGTTGACACTGAGATGTCTTTGGTATGACAGCTTGACATTAACCATCATAAACATGCCTAGCATTGTTATCAACCTTAGAGTAACTATTTAGCTTCCTGCGTTAACATCACGTTAAACTGTCTTATGCCATCTGTTTTGACATTGGCTGTCATGAGACATTATAATTATGTCATGAGTATTTTTCTTGACCTCAACTACAGTGGTACAATTTGGACTAGAAAACTACAGTTAGCTTGGTTAGCCATCTATATCGCGCTCCAGGAAACAAGCCTGGCAAGAAAACCACGTTGGTGCTGTACTCCCTGTCATCAAACTATCCTGTGTTGGCCTCGGAGGCTGCGCTCACTCAAACTTGTGTCCCAGTCTGGCCATGTTTGCTGGGAGCTGGCAGAGTGCTATTTGAGTCTACATATTTATGAATTTCCTGTGAAAACAGAAAGTTATGGAATTTTACCAACATATAAAGCTATGTATTCATCAGGAAACTCATAGATTGCCTGTGTACTGCAATTATCTATCGTCAAACTGGCCTCTGTTTGACTCAGGGGCTGTGTTTGGTGCTAGTCCAGCATGTTCACTGGGATGCTACTAGTTAGCATTTAGTTTATTTTAACAACAAATTGGCCAAACATTTAATGGCCTTTTAATGACTTGTCCAAATTGTACCACCGTAGTTGAGGTCAAGAAAAACATTCATGATACAATGTCAAAACCAAGCACATATGAGAGCTTAATGTTAATAGTTTCTTTAACTTTGATAGTTAGGTTGTCGTGGACCAAACAGCCAAGGCACCAGGACACAGGTTTTTGGATGGGAAGTGTTAAATTTATTTCTCTAAAAAAACCCCAGAAATTTAACAAAGGCAAATGAAGACCACCAACTTAACAAAGTAACAGGCCCCATAAAAGAGGTCGACGAAACATAACTCTACTGAAAAATAGGGCTAACAAAACAAAATGCAAACCCAACTAATAGACCTGAAAAAAAATGAGGCATGAGGGAGGATATATACTAAAGGACAACTCAAAAGAAAGACAAAGGAATTAATAACTTAAATCACATGGCACTGTGACAAACAATGGAAATTAGATGTGCTTCAACAAACATATGCCAAAGTGTTAATAAAACAAATTCCCAAATCAAACTTTATGTTGTATGTATTGAAGTGGCTGCAAATGAAAGCAACTTAACATGTGGTGATGTGGCTGAGTGTGACAAACCTAACTTAATTGTGTGGCTCTGGCTGAAGCCATCACATAGGCCTACTATGGCATCTGCTGTCTTCTTTAATGTGAAGTTGGGGAAAGAGAGAGAGAGAGAAGGCGAGAAGAAAACAAGCAGGGGTCAGGACGTGGACAGAAATGCAATGACAGTAACAGTGACAGCACTCTGGATCAGCTGGGGAGTCTTTAGCAACAAATATAGGCAGCCTGATAGTTAGTCACTGTGTCGAAAAACAGTAATGAGTTTATTAAAACTGCCACCTGAATGTTGCAATTCTCCACAAAATACCTTCTGCTTGGTTTTTTAAAAATGTGAACAGCTCATTATGTTGTCGTTGTATTTTCTGTAATAATTATAATAATTTATTGTAATAAAGTCTAGAAAAGGGCTAAGGGTGATCCCGATTAATCTGAACAAGTTTCGACACCCATGCAATTATTAGCATTTGAGTGTGGAATCATAAGAGCAGTCACAAAAGTGACTCAAAACATTTTTTTACATGTTGAACATGAAATACGTCATTAATAATGCCATCAAGCACATCATGTTTTGGAAAGTAGTCTAAAAACATGCACACAAAGGGCAACCATTTACTGCACACAGCCAGTAGAAACTGAGAACAATTAGCTAATGATTAGCCTGATCATCAACTGTCAATAATCAGTACAGACGCACATTATTAGACTGTAAACCTTTAATCAAACCAGAAACTGACCACAGTCAATGAATGTCAGACAGCCTTATCATACTTTAACAGTTACCTAGTATTTCTGTGGTGACACAACAGATACAGTGTTTGAATTAGATGGAAGCTCCCTCCAGTTCCTCATGTGTCTGCAGAAACACATCACTCGAGAAACACAAGATAAAACCCGTCATATGTCAACATGCTTCTTGTTAATTCAGCATCAATATAATCCATCAAGATAAACTGTTCAACAGATTTTGGATTGTGCCACCTCAGTTCCCTTCCAGCCTCGTTGGTTAGCGGTGCTATTTTAGTGGGTGATGTCTGTGGGAATGAGAGATGAACCATTTCAAAACTTAAGATTTCTTACTACAATACAGGCTGGTTGGTGGATCAGATACATATCAAATTAAACACAGGCTCATAACATTATTAATTCACTGTGATAAAACAGGGTGTGTCCCCTGAACATGTTGATAGTGAGCTGACTGCCTCCTTTCAAATTTTATCACAGGATGCATACTTATCATCACTGTAAACAGAATATTACTATATATAATATTACTATAGATACAAACTCTATGTGCCTTCGTTGTTAGCTAACACTGTGCAGTGCTATGCTTGTAAACTTTAAAATGTTATTAATACTTTCACCGTACAGTGTTTAGGTACTTGTACTTATTGCGTAACGTTAATTGTTACCTAGTGGGTTAACTCTTAACTGTACAGATTACTACTGTTGATGTTCAGCGTGATGATGGAGACACTGGGAAATTTATTTTAAGTGACTTTACCTGGAACCAGGTTATCTCAGCAGACTCTCTCTTTGTTTCCACCTTCTGTAGAACCTCAGAGTACAGAAATACTTCAAACTGGACAGAATACATCAAATTTTACAGATATGTACATGAATCCCACACCACACACCCACATTCTTCAACTTTACATACACAAACACACAAACTCCGGCACATTACAGTCTGGATGTTCTGTTCAGCTCTGTTATGACAGAGGGGACAGAACTCCTGCAGAACTTCAGTCTCTTCCATGCAAGTGACCACAATCTGACTGCAGTATTTGATATTCAAAATACTGGTCAATGTCACAGTGGTCCTTAGAAGTTCAATGCTTTAAATGTCTTACAAAAAAACTTGTATTCATACTGTTCACTGTTATTTTCTTTTTAACTCCTCAGAAACTCAGATGCCAGTCTGCTCCTCTACAGGTAAGAAGCCAACAGAAAATTAAATCTTTTTTCTTTTTTTAACAGTTGCCTTTCTGGCTCTGCTCTGTTTGGAGCAAAGGGGTGTGCATGCTGTCACAGCAAGGGATAACTGCACTGACCCAAACTATTGTGATCCTGTTCGGTAGCAGGGCCTACCGGGGCCAATCTGAGAAGGTCTCTCTCAAATTAAAACTGTGCCTTGTGCTGCACTCACAGTGTGTGTGTGTGTGTGTGTGTGTGTGTGTGTGTGTGTGTGTGTGTGTGTGTGTGTGTGTGTGTGTGTGTGTGTGTGTGTGGCTGGCTGGCTGTGTGTGTGGCTGTGTGTGTGGCTGTGTTGGTGGCTAGAGAGAAATTTCTGTTTGTAGACATATTTGTGTCTCCTGACACATTTGTAACTTGTAACTGAATCTCTGTGGTTCACAGTTTTAAATTCACTCATGTTTCTATTTACCCCTTGATCAGGCTCACAGTTTACTGACCACTTTTGGAGCTTTGTTTTCTGTGTCTGTAACATGCAATGTCCCAGAGTTTGCATTGTTGTCTGCTTGTTCAGTAAAAAACGTGTTCACTGTTGGTTAAATTAGTTTCAAAAAGTGCAGGGAGGAATGGTGAATGTCGCTTTTAGATGAAGAGCTGCATGCTTACTGTAGTTTGTGTGAACCAGCAAACCCCCAGCATGTCTCTGAATTAACCAAGACTTTTTTGCATCATATGAATGGCCATGATTGCTCGCAGCTTGGCTCAGTGTATATATCACCTCAAATTAATTGTCTGAAAGAGAAATCGTTTGTATTAATATCACACAGATGGACTGAATTACACTTTGAAACAGAGAAGGCATAGGTCTAATTAGCTGAGAGTGGCAAAGCATGCAGATATATGAAATGACTTGCTAGTATTGGAAGCTGAATTGCATTATCTGAAGACGTTATGACCTTAAAGCCAAGAAAACTAGAAGCGAAACTCCAATATTGTCAATGTTTTTTACTTTTATTGTAATAAATTGTTAAAAAAGAAAGAAAAAAAAAAGTAATATCTTAAAATGTATAAAAGGTAGAAACACGTTGAATACAAACATAAATGTCCTGCATCTATTGTGGACCAATATCAACTGCTCAATGAGTGGGAAACAGGGACCTGTAACAGTTCCAGACAAAAAACATCAGCATTCAAAAATGATAGGTCTTAACAGTTAAATAAGATCCAAGTGCCAATAAGAGCTTGACATCAATCCACCAATCACAACACAACACAATACAACACAACACACAGATTGAGAGAGAGAGAGAGAGAGAGAGAGAGACAGAGAGAGAGCATAAACAGCATAAAGGGGAGAGTAAATGTTGAATACAAGCACAAATGTTCATGTGTGTGAGAGAGAGAAAGAGAGGGACAGAGAGAGAAAGAGAGAGAGATACTGACAAATCCATTGAAACCCTGTGTTGTTCGGGCACTTCTACACTGCATTACAAGGGAGTGAAAGCACTTTCACTATCGTGACCCCCACTTGAACCTCAGTGGTCTGTCTGGTTGATTTCCCAGGGTCTGGTTCTCATTGTCTCAAAAAATTGTCCACACTTTGAGGACACAGTGGAAGGAAATACGACCAGGTGCCCTCTGTATAATTCACAGAACTACAAGTACAGTCTGGTTCACTGTAGAACTCAGGAACCACAGCACACAGCAGTAATAGAACTAGTGGAGGTGAGTGGGACCAAAATCAAAAATCTCAGTAGTCTCAGAGGTACTATGACACTGTGTATTACTGTTAAAAAAAACATACAAAAAACAAAAAAATACCTTGGTTACAGACCTTTAAATTGCTGCCGTAATCTAATTTTTTTTCCAGGAATTCAAACAAGTCTCATGTTGTGCTGATATATATTTGTTTGGTTCCCTGTAAACCAACCAATAGTAACAGAAAAATTGCCCTTAAAATGGTGTGTCTATAAATATATATATAGTACTGCCATAAACAACTGTGGGCGGTGCAATTGCCTTAAAAGGTGGCAATGCAACCACTCAGGATACACTTAAAGGTGTGCTTGTAGTATCCTGAATACAGAGTATCCTGGAGTCCTCTCCACAGTAGTCCCATTGAAGGCTTCTAATAGTCCACAATCAGCTTGTTTTGCTTCCTGGGCTCTGACTTCCTCTCTGTAGGCTGTGACATTGTTGTTGGTGACCAAGCCAAGGACAGTTGTGTCCTCAGCATGGACAAAGAGTACAAGAGAGGGGCACCGGTGCTGAGAGCCAGGGTGTCTGCACAGCCTGCCATTTTCCTGCCAGGAAGTTCAGTATCCAGTCCATGAGGGCAGTATTGAATATCAGGTCTCTGAGCTTGATGATGAGCTAGATGGGCACAAAGATATTGAATGCTGAACTATAGTGAACATTTTCACATGTGTTCCTTTGCTCCAAGAGGGAGAGGGCAGTGTAGAGGGCAACAAGGATGGTGTTGTCCATTGATCTGTTTGGCCTGTATACAAATTGCAGTTAGCACATGTGAGTCAGGAGCAGAGAGGATGAAGGATTTGACTAACCGCTCGAAGCACTTCATGATGAGAGAGATGAATGCGACTGGGTGGTAGTAGTTCAGGCAGATGGCTTTGGTATTGAGGAAAGGGTAAACATTGAACTTTTTGAAACATGAAGTTTGGTATGGACTTATGTATAACTGATGTATGTTAACTGAAGGCTTCTGATTGGGGAACATCTGTACTATAGTCCCCTCTATAATGCAACTGATGCATTTGGTGATGTAGCCAATGGCCATGTCATAGACATATCTGTTAAGGTTGTTCTAGTGCTGAATGACAAACATTGCTGCTTATAAGGGCAGACTTGATCACAGCTTCTTTGTCTATTCAGATAACCTCCCTTCTAAACAGAAAAAGCCTAACATCAACAAGCTTATCAGGCTAAATTGGAATTTATAGAGTGTTAAGGGGTTAAGGCTCTGGAGAAAAATGTTTGGTCGTGAAAAACCTCAAACCCAGCAACTGTGCGACTGGTCCAGGAGTCAGCACAGATGGGCCATTTTCTCCTGGTGACTCGAGGTCTTCTTTTCAGTGGTGGTTGCTCACAGTGCTGTAGTCAGTGCATTTGTGTTCTCAAGTGCATCTCAAAGGTCTTTTGGCATTTAAAGCTGCCAGGATGACACTGGTGCCAAGTGCTAACTGCCACCTTCTTTGTGGGTCATTTTAATAGGCCAGCATGAGGGAGCTCAGCGTGGAACTGTGTTTGTCTCAGTCTGTCTGCGCCATAGCACATTACGGCATATTATCAATGTCAGGGCCAGTTTGGGACTTTCTTAAGAGGATAAACTAAGGTTCGTAATGTACTGTGAGCCAGTAAGCTTGAGTTTTTTTGTGCAAACAATTGGAGCACAGTATGAATTTGTGTTACTTAGTTTTTGCTGCAGTGTACGATTGATTTCATTATTAAGCTGTTTTCAAAATGGCAGGCTATGTGCTTGTCTTTTGCTTGTCTTCGGTGCTTTCTCACTTACAACTTCCCTGAACTTATGCAGAAGGGAACTATCTTGCCTGCCTTACGCTTTGGAGTCTCAGGTTTCAAAATTACACATGACCAATCTCGATCTGGCACATGCAGCCTAGCAACCAGAGAAGCCAATTACAGCCAATTTTGAAGATGGCTGACACTTCAAATAGCCAGTGAAATTCTGAACATGCCACTATGGCACTTGAATTTACAGCTCTGGTTAATCAAATCAAGGATTTCAGCCAAAATACCACTGTTAACCACAATTTGTGATAAGTGACAAGTAATAAATATAGTAAATGGCCTCAATAGAAGGATATATAGCCAAAATATGGGTAAAAATACCTTTATTATATATAGATAGCGAAACTTTATATTATGAAAAAAAAAACAAAAAAAAACAAATGAATGTGAATGTGAATGGAGTCTGGTGTAGGGCTGGGCGATATGGCTTATGTATATGTTTTATATTGGTCAATATTGATAATTATTGATATTTTTTATGACCTATTTAAAATAAGGACCAGGAGAAAAATACATTCAATTTAAACATTTTTATTTCAAATTGAGCCTTCCTCTGATTATAATCCCCTCAGCAATCAAGGCAGAAAGGAAAGGAAATGTCAACACAACCATGGAAAACAGTCAATTAATAAATGTAAATAAAAATGTAAACAGAGAGAAACGTGAGAACTTTTTTCTGCAGGTTTACTGCCAGGAAGTTCACAAGCTGATTCACCTTCTGGTGAATAAAATGTTTTCAAATATGTGCAGTGTTTTGTAAACATAGCAGAAACTGAGGTATCTTGACATCTGTAACATACAAAAAAACAAACATGATAGACAGTAAGATTGACTGAATTAAAAAACCTGCCTAGACATATGAACAACTTTAGTCACTCTTCTTACTCTAAACATACATGAACTATTCAATTATATTTTTATTGCAAGTGTGTTTAAAAAAAAAAAAAAAAAAAAAAAAGCATGTGTGAGAGATTTTTATAACCTGGCTTCTCTGCAGTGCTCAGAGGAAGCATGTCTTTAGCTACAGATATGCCACTGCCTCCGTTATGTCTTTGTGCCTTTTAGATGATTTCTCATAAGGCACTGAAGCAGAGTAGGTGCAGAGTGGTGCTGCGGTTGTTGCAGATGTTGTTGGACGTTGGTGAATATGGCTGTGCTCCAAAGGGTGAGCGCGGCTAAGGTGGTTAAACAAGTTTGTGGTAATACCGGTCTTGGTGGAGAGGACAGTCTTGCATAATTTACAGACCACATTGGCCTGACTACGGTCTGACTTATAATATCCAAAACACTGCCATACTGGCGAGCTGACTTTCCCTGTTCTAGCGACAATTTCTTCGCTCGCTGCAGCGCTCACTTTCTATTTCTCATCTCGCTCCTCGCGAAGAATCAAACACTAGACAACAAGATGGTGGTGCAACCGAGCATGTCACTCCCGCTGATCATTGATTACTCCCTATGTTGCTTGGTTACCTGAGAGCGAGTGCCTTTGTTCATGCAACCAACCTTGCTTCGCAACTTCTGGCTTCTTCTGAGGAAGAAAAAAAATTATCGAATGTGTTATGAAACACATTTTTTATTGATATTGATGACGTGTCTATCACGAGACATATCGTTAGTGTTTTATCACCCAGCCCTATGTGGTCCCATTGTGTTTTCCAGCTTATAAGTCCTTTTACCTGTCAGTGTGTTCTTATATTACTCAATGCCAGTAGTACTTAACAGTGATTCTGACTACTGGGGATAAAAGTTCAGAGTGTTACCTTTCAGACAAGACCAAAACCATGCATGTTCTCCAAATGGTTCAAGAATTTACTTTGGGTGTGTCTTTGATATGCATTTTAGGCTCATTTTTACTGGAATGGTAAGGTTTTCATTAAAGTCAGAACAATCTGTACTATGTCAATGTCACAGCTGTTTTCGGTCATGTCATTTTCAAAGTGGTCTTCCCAGAATTCGAGGGTATGATGGTGCCATCAATGTTAAAAGCATTATACAATCATGTTTTTATTTTGTATGCTAAAATCTGCAACCTTTTGTAAAGTTCAGGATGAAAAAGTACATGTCTAATGTATGGGAATTGTAAGAACTCCAGCACAGACATGACAATTGAACTTTTTTTCTAGAGACAGGGTCTGGATGTCAGTGGTTAACCACCGTGAATATTTTTGACCTGTCATGCATGTTGGTCTGTAGGTTATTTTGCATGCACAAGCACAGTATGATGCAGGTTGGTCCGAGCCATCACCCAGTTTGTGTGCCGAATGATAGAGACCCATATCAGAATCAGAATCAGAATCAGAATTCCTTTATTGATCCCCAAAGGGAAATTGTTTTTTGTACAGTGCTCCACACAAAACAGAATTACAGATTAGAATAAAAAAGAGAGAAAGAACAAGAAGGAATAAATATATATATAAAGGCAATATTAAGAAACAGAATATTAATACTAAAGATATATGTAAATAAGAAATATACAACACAAATTAAGAAATATACAACACAAAATATGCAACACAATGAAATGTACAGTAATAAAAATAAGTAATATACTGAGTATATTGGATGTGCAAAAAAATGTGCAAAATGGAATCAGATGTGCAAAGTGAAATTGTAAAATATTCAACAGAACAGACCAGACAGTGACAGTGAAGTCCAAGGGCCATTCAGAGGGAGGAGTTGTACAGGTTAATGGCCACAGGCAGGAATGATTTCCTGTATTGTTCAGTCCTCAGTTTTGGTGGTATTAGTCTCTTACTGAACGTACTCCTGTGCCTGGCCAGCACATTATGAAGTGGATGTGAGACATTGTCCATGATAGTCCTCATTGTCCATGATATGCTGCCAGTCAGTGTGGTCGATGGTGAGGGATTGAAAAAGCTAGGTCAGTCCCTTGAGTCCAAGTATGCTATGCCATCTAGAGTTACTGTGACCAAATACATTGAAAAACACTTCCAGGAGAAAGATGAACTAAAAGTCAAGCCAGCAAACGCAGACAAGCTAGCTCTGACCACTGACTGCTGGACAGCTCTCACAGTTGAAAGCCAAATCACAGCTACCTGTCACTTCACCAGTGCTGACTGGGAGCAAAGTTTCCATTATCGAGAAATTATCATTTTTTGAACTGGAAAATGTTTGATGTGAAAATATTCAGGCTGTAGATTTTCTCTCACTACTTCTCTGATAGCCACTATCTCTTTCGCTGCTCTGCCAATTCTGTGAATTAAGGGTTTCTTTCGACCAAACCAGAGTTGGTGGTGGTTGTTGGAACAGTATAAGAACAAATTATGAAGGTTTTGGTGAGTTTTATTTTGTTTTTGCCAAGTCTGAATGAAAAGTGTTTTGCAATGATAAAATTACTTTTTCTATAAATAGGGTCTGGCGGTTTTGCTGAGAGCAATATAGTGCTATTTTGGGTTAAACAAAAAGCATTTTACTCTTTAACAAAAAGGTTCGTCTCTGTAGGGGTCCTTTCCATATTGTTTGTAAAACATGTACAATAATAATCTGAGCCTATCAGAGGCTAAAAGAAACACTTTCAGTGGACACACATTGATAGTGCACAAGTGACCGATTACATTGTAGCCCGTTCAGTGGCTGACTGCTGGCTGCAGTGCTCTCACTCAAGAGCATTGAACCAATTTCAGAAATTGCCATCCCTGTTAGTCATTTAGACACAAAAATAGGGAAAATGGTCCAAAAACAGAGATAATATTTGACAAGAATTTCTCCCATTTGTCTGGCAGACACCATTTACTTGGAGATGCAGTCCAGTGTGCTCCTCAGCTCAAAATTAAGGTTGGAGTCCATCCTGCTGTGGAGTGACAGATACTTGTATGGCGAGAGGGAATGATGTATTTTGGCTGGTTTGCATTGGTCAACAAAGCCACCACACAATCTGTGATATGGCTATTCCTCTCTATGTGAAGGTGAGAAAAGCTGTAAGGGACCAACAAGACAAAAGCGGGAGTTTGTTGTAACAACCAGCCTCATTACTTCCACTGCATTTGATTTGTGTTGTCTTTGACTGGGGCTTCACTGGATCATACATACTCTCTGATGGCCAACAAAGCTCTGGCAAGTCAACAAAACACATGCTCTGCTGATCTTTTGCTGCCACAGTCACAAGAGCATGGGAATAGTAGTAAGGCTCTGAACTTTAGATGGCCTACGTTGGGTTGCTTGGCATTTAAGTAATTACACCAAAAGCTTATCCTACAGTTGCACTCACTGTAAACATTGGAGATTAGGACCAGGATTGTACCTCAGTGGAGTTGTGAAAAGGGAAGATTCACTAATTCATGAAGTTTTTCACTACTCCAAATTCCCATTTGAAAAGCTTCTTTTGAATTGATGAATTTCTTAATGTTAAATAGCGCTAAATATAATTTAACACATTTATAGCATAGGTTTGTGTTATAACCATCAAGCTGAGATAATATGACTGTTTTTGAGAAGTTTTTTTTCTCAGTTTGATATGGTGGATGCATTTATATGCTGCAAGACCCATTAGTCTCACCCAGTATGGCTATGGAGAAAAAGTCTGTCAGCTGTAGTGAATTCACAATGCTGTCATTGTATAAAAAACAGGCATAGGCACTACTTGGGTGATGCAACAGAAAATCAGGTGCTCCTGAAACACAAGTAAGCTAATACAATTAGGGATGCACCGATCCAATACTGGTATCGGTATCAGTCCCGATATTGAAGAAAATTCTAGATCGGGTATCGGTGACAATGGACCCAATACATAGGGGCTGATCTATTTAGTCTAACGCTATGCTATAGGCGCTGTGAGTGGTGTTGTGTGCAACCAACACGCACTGCTGAAGCGCACATAATGTGGACCGCGTTGTTTTCAAAATAGTATGTAATGAAATAGTGAAAGGATTGGCTATCTGGAACTTTTTCACACTACCTCAGCCTACAAACTCGACGGCTACTTGCAATATCTGCACAGTAAATGTTCCGAGGGGCGGTGGTTATACATCAAGTTATAACATGACCAACTTAATCATTCACCTACAGAGATTTCATGCCAGGGAGCATGTTGACTTCATCGAACTGAATAAACAAAAAGGAGGTGGTATGACATAGCTAACTTGATGAGATGAAGGAAAGAGGTGAAAAATTTAAACCTAATAGTGTGCAGGCAACAAAAATCACGGAGAGGATGTCCCGTGTCACTTTTAAGTTAAACTGCACACTGGCTGGATGAGAGTTACGTGCCACACAGTGCAATGCTCAATGCTACAAACTTCCGTGGGTCACACACTAGCGACACGATCGCAGCCAACCTGAAGGAAATGTTTGACATATGTTGAGTAAAGTCCACGTGATTCTGAGGGACAACGCCAGCAACATGAGAAAGGCGATGGACAGCATGAGAGTGCGTAGTTTAGGCTGCGTTGCGCATGCAACAAGGGACTTCTATCACAGCGTGCTGTGAGTGATGCTGTTGCAGGTGGGAGAGAGACTGTTGCACACTTTATATTCCTTTTATATTCCTAATTGCACTAAGTTACACTTGTATTTTTTTACATGTTGTTTGACCAAGCTAGAGAAGCTATTGTTTTAAGATTGTTGTACTGGTGCATATTTATCAAATAAATAACTCAGTACATATCTGTTTGTTTTTTTTAAAAAAACAGGAAAGAAATGTTTAAAGGTGACATATTATGAAGCTTTTTCAATAAGTTACATAGGTCTATGATTTCCATAAAACATGTTTCTGAAGCTGTTTGCTGGAAATAGCTTTCAGGAAAAGATTCTTGCCTCCCTCTATTTGCCTCTGTTTCAGTCCCTTTCAGAATGTGCTGTTTCTGGTGTCTGTAGCTTTAAATGCAGATGAGCTGCTGCTGTCCCACCCATGTTACCATGGTAACGGGGAGAGCGGAGAGCGTAGGCTGACGTTGCACTACGCATGTGAAAGTAGCAGACATGGTGGCAGTAAACAGACCGAGTTCGTCAGTAGTTGAACTGTATATGTTCGAACCTGAATCGGATCCTGAAGGAGGGGAGGCTCCTACAGAACCTCAGAGAATTCAGCAGGACGCTTCTGAAAGGTCAGTCTAAAAACGTCTTTCTATTTTTTTCTCTTCAGTGTGAGCACCGCCTGTACAGGAGGCAGCGTGAGAGGCCCGCAGTTCAGACGGTCAATGCTCACGCTAGGAAGCACCAATCCTAACTTGCAGCATACCAGAATGTCGGGGGGGAAACTCAGCTAAAAGCCTCTACCAAGCATTTGCACCCGAAGGAAACATAATTCATACAGCAATAAATCATATGCGCATGTGACGAAAATACGGAAATAGCTTATGTCCACTTTAGTGCGTCTGCTGATTTCACCACGTCACACAAACCACACAAGCCTGGTATCATATGAAAGCAGAGAGTCCAAAGGTCCTGGTTGTTTACATAAAGAGGAGGAGGTTTCTAGCAGTCACTGAGTTGCTGAGACATTGACCTGTCTAACTGATCAATGTTAGACTGTTAGTTTCAGCACTCCGTCTCATTTACACATGCAGGGGCAGAGCACACAGATGAGCAGTGCTGAGCAGCACTACTGACCATTCAGCTCAGGATGAGGAAAAGTAGCTAGCTAGAGCACAGACATTCAAATGTACAAAAATGGGTGCTGTTATTGGCTGAAAATGCTGGTATGCAACGTTTCTTATTTCTTTAGCTTTATATATGCATGCATTGTCTTTTTTTTTTATTTGATTGTATCAGTACACGTGGAAATTGTGCAACAATGCAGTCAGAGCGTGAGAACATACACTGCCAGGAGGTGCCACAGGTCACAGTATCTTTACCTGCACTTACAGTATGATCGCAGTGTATGATTGCAGATAACATGCCACTGCAGATACTGACCTTATGTTATGCATAACAGGTTACAAGACGGCTGCAGCAGCTGGATGAAAGGCCTCCAGGCATGATTGACCATCCAGGTTTCGAACCTGTTTGCCTAAATGTGCATACAACACTTACAGGGTTGACTACGGTCCTTAACAGCTATGGGAGACATAGCAGTGAGTTTCATCTTAACCAACTTCATTGTTCATACGCCATAATAAACTAAATAAAGTCAGTCATATCTTTTCTTGAACATATAGCCAAGTTTTTCCTTAGCAAATACTGTATATTACACATTTATTCACATGAAACATTTTATAGATATACAATAAATATTTATTGACCGCAGTCATGAATATTGTACATGGAAATACAGTACAAGTGAAGGAATCACTGAATCCATATTAGAAAAATGTGAATACAGATGTTGACATTATAGAACCTTTTGACTAACATAATGTTCAATTTTCTCAGTTGTTACAGGTATCTCGCCTATATGAGTTTTGTGAGCTGGTGCTGGAGCTTCTTTGGCCAGAAGATTTGTGTAGTCATCCCATGACGTGCATGTCCATCAAATCATCAATATACCCTGTGCAATACACAGACACACAGAAAACATGAATCATTAGTATCATTTATTGGATTATTCAACAACTGTTAATATAGTGACATTTTGCACTTTGAATTCTGTGTTTAAATGTGTAGTTTTTGGTTTATTTATTGTGTGACATGTACAATATAAATGTTTGTTTTTTGAGTAAAAAAAAAAAGTTAACAGGAATGTGGCCTCAGTCTTCACTGGTTTGGCTCCGCACTCTCTCTTCGTGAACTTTGGAAAGCTCAATTTGAAAAGAGGATCCCTGATGATGTGGTGGTTTGTCCTCTAACAGCATTCTCGCTGTAATGCAGTGCAAAAGTATATTTTTATGATAACAGGCCATACTTAAAGTAAAAGTAAAACATGACAGCACTGTCACAGTGTAAATCAAACACTAAAGGCTGCAACAACTCACTGCTACACTTGATCAACAGCAGGTAACTGTAATGATGCACTGGCCTATGTAAAAAGAGAGAAGTGACATCAGCTTTATCTTACGTGTATAGCTATGCCAACAGCTGCATGCAGCGTAAAAAAGGATCACTCATAAATAAAATCCAGAGAAAAAAACACTTGGAGTGTAAATTGTGCTGGGATGTAGCAGTCTCAACCATACACTTATTTTGCCCTGGGCTTTTCTAACATACACCAGTTTAGAGGATATTTCCAAATGCATTATTTTCACAAATTCCAAATCCTAGACCCGGTGAAGCGTCTGTGTATTTATCGCTTGACCGACCTGGTCGCTGGGTTTGCATATGAAGCCCGTGCTGATTGCTAACTAGAAGCTAGCGGTTAGCATTAGCTTGTGCTATATAGCAAAATGCTACTTTGTTAGTTCGTGTAGAACTGAAAAATGAACACACCTAAACATTTGTAAATGCTAGCATCTCCCTCGGACATGCACTAAATCATTTACAAGACCAGAAACATGGTGTGATGTACCAGAAGCTACGGTAGCAGCGAGCTGACGTTTGACGGCTGAAGCCGTAGTCTCTAAGCTAGCGGTTAGCCTTGCATCGTTCTCAATGGCAAAACAAACACGCTACAACACGCAAGAGTTGGCGCTAATCTACAAAAGAAACACACAGCTAATTATTTGTATACTTACATGTCCTTCCTCTGCAGGTATTCCACGCGAAGTTGGAAGTGAGCCCTCCTTTAGATGAAGTCTCTCGGCTAATCCTGCCTCGTACTGACCGAGGTTGGAAAAACAGTCAGCCTTGAATTGGTTAGCACACACCAGCAGGTTTTTGCCAATTGTAGCGGGAACGTTGCCTTCAAAAATGAATTCAATCAATGCCACTGTTTTGTCCTCTGTGGCTGGGAGCCGATGGAGCGATTTGTGCTGGTCTTTACAGCCAACAAAAGAACAATTCATGTAGCGCCTCAACATGATAACTACTTACACGGTGCTTTCGATAACGAAATGGCGTATCTGTGGTAGCGCTGTATCCGGTGGGTGGAGAGACACCAGGGAGATGGGGAGGGAGTGGTGGCTGGTGGGCGGGAACATGTTCCCATATTGCGTATTAGCGACCAACAATTGCGAATGGCTCGTTTGGAAGAGTGTTTTCAGAAATCCGTATCTCACTAGAAAAAGCGTGGTCTTATTTCACACTTTGTATGTGTGTGGCAGCACCAGAGACCCAAAATAACACCCCAAAACCCAGAAAAAGTTGTTTTTTCATAATATGGGACCTTTAAGTCAAGTCTGATGCACCAAAGAATGATCTCAGTCTTTTCCACACAATGAAACATATCATTTGTAAGGTAATTCAGTGCTGTTTTTCTGGATCGTGGTACTCCCTGTAATGTATGGTGTATTACCTGCCATCTCTTCGCCTGCCATACTATGGAGTTAGATCAGTCTCATAATTAATAAATGCACGCAGAAGGATTCACAAATGTATATTGGGATTTATATATAAATGTCTCTCAACACACAAATATTTTTCAATGCACACACAAATATTTCTCATTCTATATAAATGTAAAAATAATCCACATATAAATTAATAAAGTTCACAAATGTATTTTTGATGCACACACAAATATAACTTGTTTTAAATATATATCACGGAAATCCACAAATATCTTTATCTAAAAACATTTGCAATTTTCATCTAAATCATATATGTATATTGTGACATTTATTCATGAACTGTCGAATCTGTGTGTGAATGTTTTTGAGACTCCCCTGCCGTCTCTCGATCCACAAATGCATTTTTTTTTAACAGGGAAGTATCTGTAGCCAATCAGATGTCGCCCTCTTTTCAGCCAATCACAAGAACGTGCCCCACATGGGGGTGGGATGTACTTTTCAGCCAATCATATGAATATGATGTATGTATATGTTTTCAATACCATTTGCATAAAACCAACATATGATTTATGAATCATGGTAAAAATGATGAACAACATTCATTTCTTATCTCATCATTTATAGATACAGGCTATTGGGAAACTCTTCACAATGATTTGCCATTTTTAAAAGGTGGGTCCCCAGAAAAATAATTTGGGTAATACTGGTCTAATGTTACTTGGATCATATAATGGCTGATTTTAGGCAGTTAATGATCCTTGGTTGTCTGTAAGCATTGTATAGCTTACTTGTTAGCTAGCCATGATGTCACATCTATAATGTCCCAAGTACTCATAACTAAAACATACTTAATCATGCATGCCAAGGCCAGGCCAACAGCTGGACAAATGTCTGGGCTACTGTCTGACAGACCCTGTCAAACAGTCATTATATTTACTATAACTTCAATTTAATTGCAAGATGTTAACTTAACCTTTTTAGCATGCGGGAACGCTAGCATAGCCCGCTAGCATAGCCCGCTAGCATAGCCCGCTAGCATAGCCCGCTAGCATAGCCTGCTAGCATAGCCCGCTAGCATACGCTGCTAGCTGATGCTATGATAGCTCGCTAGCTCATGAAACTAGATACACACTTAAACCACGTAACTATATATTTCATACAATTTTCTAACTATGAGGAAACCTCACAACTTAGGAAAACTAAGTAAACCTGTATAATGTTTCATTTACACTTTCCGCATTACCACTGCCAGACGCCATGTTCATGGTCAACGACAGCCTGTTCTTGGCTGTGGCAGGCATTTATAGTGCTGTGCGGACGCGTTCATATGATTGGCTGAAAAGTACATCCCACCCCCATGTGGGGCACGTTCTTGTGATTGGCTGAAAAGAGGGCGACATCTGATTGGCTACAGATACTTCCCTGTTAAAAAAAATGCATTTGTGGATCGAGAGACGGCAGGGGAGTCTCAAAAACATTCACACACAAATGCAGCGAAGTTCACAAATGGAGAGCGGTTTGCAAATGCAGATTCAACAGTTCGTGAATAAATGTCACAATATACATATATGATTTAGATGAAAATTGCAAATGTTTTTAGATAAAGATATTTGTGGATTTCCGTGATATATATTTAAAACAAGTTATATTTGTGCGTGCATCAAAAATACATTTGTGAACTTTATTAATTTATATGTGGATTATTTTTACATTTATATAGGATGAGAAATATTTGTGTGTGCATTGAAAAATATTTGTGTGTTGAGAGACATTTATATATAAATCCCAATATACATTTGTGAATCCTTCTGCGTGCATTTATTAATTATGAGACTGATCTAACTCCATACCATACAGTACTTAAAAACATCGCCTTTTTGGTCTGGTCATGTAATACAGGGCTCTCAAGTTTTGAACTTTGCTTTGATAAATGACACATAAATTTGCAACTAACACATCACTAATTCCTCTACCTGTTCCACTGTTAAAACTGTAAAAATAGCAGCGCAACTTGGTGGGCGTTACAAGCGACAAGTGACAAAGATTCAGCGTCAGACCCCGTAAATGCTGTAGTAGTACTATTTTCCTCCAAACGGCGTCTTTTATCCTCGTCGTGACCTACTGAGGTAGAAACTACAGAAAAATACCTCTTCATTTTGCTTGAGTTTTCTTGTTATTCTTAGTTGTTGGTTTGTCACAAAAGTGATACAAAAGTTGCGCTTTCCCGACACAGATCAGCGAGTGCGGGAACGTTTACCCGGAAATGTAGTTCTTTTGTATTTGGATTGAGAAGGACAGTACACATAACTACAACTCCCATGAAGCATTGTTCCAACAACTGATGAATAGGACAAGAGACAGTAATATAGCCTAGTTTTCCTCACTATTTTTTTTAGACATGATACCAGCGCAACACCTTTGCACTTGTACTAGTGGATGCATATTTCTCTTTGCACAGAATGATTTTTAGTAGCAAATGCGATGTAAATTGTCGCACTGTACAGCCCTGTTTCCACTAGTGGTACATCGTGATCATGCTAAGCTACACAGAGAAATGGAAAATCAGAGGTGGCAACATATCAAATGTTGAAACTGAGGAATTTCATTGTTTTTGAAAATATAAAATAAAATAATGTCCTTACTTGGAATTTGATGCCAGCAACATGTCTGGCACATCACCTCTTCTTTTAACAACACTAAATTTTTGGGTGACCAATTGCTGTCATTTTGGAAGTGGGATGTTTTCACATTCTTCTTGCTTGTCTATTTCAGCTGCTCAACAGTTCAGGGTCTCTTTTGTCCATCCATCCATCCATTTTCTTCCACTTATCCAGGGCCGGGTCGCGGGGGGAGCAGTCTGAGCAGGGACGCCCAGACTTCCCTCTCCCCGGACACTTCCCCCAACTCTTCGGGGGGGGGGGGGGGGGATCCCGAGGCGTTCCCAGGCCAACCGAGTGACATAGTCACCCCAGCGTGTCCTGGGTCTTCCCCGGGACCTCCTCCCGGTGGGACATGCCTGGAACACCTCCCTAGGGAGGTGTCCAGGGGGCATCCGATAGAGATGCCCGAGCCACCTCAGCTGAATCTTCTCGATGCGGAGGAGCAGCGACTCTACTCTGAGCTCCTCCCGGGTGACAGAGCTCCTCACCCTATCTCTAAGGGAGCGCCCCGCCACCCTGCGGAGGAAACTCATTTCAGCCGCTTGTATCCGGAACCTCGTTCTTTCGGTCATGACCCAAAGTTCATGACCATAGGTGAGGGTAGGAACGTAGATTGACCGGTAAATCAAGAGCTTCGCCTTTCAGCTCAGCTCCTTCTTCACCACGACAGACCGGTGCAGCAGCTGCAGTAATGCGGTCTGCCTGTCAATCTCACGCTCCATCCTTCCCTCACTTATGAACAGGATCCCAAGATACTTAAACTCCTCCACTTGAGGCAGAAACTCTCCCCCAACCTGAAGGGAGCAAGCCACCTTTTTCCGAGAACCATGGCCTCAGACTGACTCTCTGACTGACTCTCATCCCAGCTGCTTCACACCCGGGTGCGAACCGCCCCAGTGCATGCTGAAGGTCCTGGCTCGAGGGAGCCAACAAGACAACATCATCTGCAAAAAGCAGAGACGAAATCTGGTGGCTCCCGAACCGAACCTCCTCCGGCCCCTTGCTGCGCTTAGAAATTCTGTCCATAAAAATGATGAACAGAACCGGTTACAAAGGGCAGCCCTGCCGGAGTCCAACATGCACCGGGAACAGGTCCGACTTACTGCCGGCAATGCGGACCAAGCTCCTGCTCCGGTTGTACAGGGACTGTACAGCCCTCAATAGAGAGCCTCCAACCCCATACTCCTGGAGCACCTCCCACAGAATGATGCGAGGGACACGGTTGAATGCCTTCTCCAAGTCCACAAAGCACTTGGACTGGTTGGGCAAACTCCCATGAACCCTCAAGCACCCTGTGGAGGGTATAGAGCTGGTCCAGTGTTCCACGGCCAGGACGACAACCGCATTGTTCCTCCTGAATCTGAGGTTTGACTGTCAGCCGGATTCTCCTCTCCAGTACCCTGGAATAGACTTTCCCAGGGAGGCTGAGGAGTGTGATCGCCCGATAGTTGGAACACACCCACCGGTCTCCCTTTTTAAAAAGAGGGACCACCACCCCAGTCTGCCAGTCCACAGGCACTGTCCCTGTCTGCCACGCGATGTTGCAGGGGTGTGTCAACCAAGACAAACCTACAACATCCAGAGACTTGAGGTACTCAGGCCGGATCTCATCTACCCCCGGTGCTTTGCCACCGAGGAGCTTGCGGACTACCTCAGTGACTTCAGCCCCGGTGATGGATGAATCGACCTCCAAGTCCCCAGTCTCTGCTTCCTCTAAGGAGGAGACATGACAGTGGGATTGAGGAGATCCTCGAAGTATTCGAGTCGTTGTCCAGGGTTTGGGTCGTCGGGGCCCCCGCCCACGACTGCCACCCATATCACATAGCACCGGCCCCTTCTGATCCTTCCTGTGGGTGGTGGGCCTACGGGAAGGCGGGCCCACGTCGCTCCTTCAGGCTGTGCTGTGGTCCCGACCCGGCCACCAGGCGCTCGCCTGCGAGCCCCAACCCCAGGCCTGGCTCCAGGGTGGGTCCCTGGTGTCGCTTATCCGGGAGATGTACGCTTCCTTGATTTTTTCTCTTTCATAAGGGGCTTTTGAACCGCTCTTAGTCTGACCCGTCACCTAGAACCTGTTTGCCTTGGGAGACCATACCAGAGGCATTAAGCCCCGGACAACATAGCCTCTAGGATCATTCGGGTGCTCAAACTCCTCCACCACGATAAGGTGTCAGTTCAAGGAGGAGGGTCTCTTTTGTTGTATTTTACATTTCATAATGCACCAAACAAGTGACAAGTCGGGACTGCAGGCAGGCCAGTTTAGCTGAAATAAGCAAGGTCTGTTGTGGCCGTGGTTTGGTGATCTGCTCTGACTCTGTTTTGTGTGTTTTTTCAGGGCTGGAACAAGGCAGGGGCAGGGCTGATCTTTGCAGGGGTTGAGCAACTCCTGACACACCTGTCACCTATCTCCCCTAATCAGGACTCTCCTTCTTAAGCATGCTTCTCCCACACTCTGATGCCAGATGGTCACTTTGCTCATGCTTGTGTTTCTCACCTCAGCATTGATCTCCAGGTTCCTGCCTTGTGTTCTCCAGCCGTCTTGCCTTCGCACACGCTGTGATTTCGTGAGTTTTGTTTTCCTGCCTGTGTGCTAACCCGTTACGGAGTTTTTTGTTCTAAGTGTCTGTCGAGTGGTTCTCCAGCACTTTTGGTTCTTTTGTTTGCCTGTGTGCTTTTTCCCTCAGCGGAGCTTTTGTTTCCTACCAGTGACTGTCGAGTTCTCTCCAGCACCTGAGTTTCATCCTACCTGTGAGTTTTTCCCCAAGTGGAGATTTTTGTTTTTGTGTGGTGGCTGTCGAGTTTTCTCCAGCGTTTATTTTTGGACTTTAGCCTGTGTGCTTTCCCTAAACGGAGTTTTGTGTTTTTTCACTAGAAGCTGTCGAGTGTCCTCCAGCAGAGACTGACTTCTCCGTTCCCGTTATTTCGGCTCCCTCAGTTGTTACTTCTTTTGTTGTTACTTTTTCTAAATAAACTGTGGTTACCGTCTCTGCATCTGAGTCCTACTTCCAGAGTCCGTAACAAGGTCTTCCCTAAAAATTATGTTGTCTACTTGGCAACATAATGTATGTTGCTCCAAAACTTGCGGTTCAGCATTCATGTGCAGGTTATCCATGCTGTTACCCCCGTACCATCATGGATGCTGACTTTGCACTGTGCACTGATAAAAAGCCAGATAGTCCCTTTTCTTTTGGAGAATGCGGCATCCATGAATTTCTAAAAAGAATTTCAAATTTTGGCTCATCAGACCACAGGACAGTTTTCTACCTCGCCTCAGTCCATTATAAATGATCTTGGGACCAAAGAAGGCAGTGTCGTTTCTGGATCTGGTTTCTATATGGTTTTCTCTTTGCATGGTACTTTCAACTTGCATTTGTTGATGCAGTGACAAATTGTGTTCACAGACAGTGGTTTATGGAAGTGTTCCTGAGCCCATGAAGTGATATTTACAACAGAATCACGTCTGTTTTCAGTGAAGTGCCATCTGAGGGTTCGAAGGTTATGGCCAGCCAACACTGGCTTTTGGCCTTGTCCCTTGCCTCCAGAGGTTTCAGATTCTCAGAACCATTTCATGACAGTATATATACTGTAGACAATGAAATCCCCAAATTCTTTGCAAATTTCTTTGCAATACCAAACAGAGATACTAACGTTTTTCAGGCTTTCTTGAATTGTTGGTGCTAATTTGCTACACATTTATCAAGTGCAGTACAACAAAGAAATAAGTAACCTCCGGGTCACATAAAACGGATAAATGAAATATTTTTTACTTTCCTATTATTGATCCCAGCATAAAATCAATCAAGTTAAAAAACAAACCAAAAGATTTTCTTTTTTCATTTTCCGATTTTGGATTCTCTTGAATATTGAATTTTGAAAAAAGTAATGTTACTTGGATTGTTGGAAATAAACTTCAGTTGAATTAAATTTTGTCCATTCAGATTTTTTTACTTCATCAGAATCCTTGACACTGGGTACATCTGATCATCTTGTCACAGTTGCTGTATGGGTGTCATACTCATACTGTTATACTAGGTTTATGATTTCTAATGATTGGCTGGTATAATTTTTTTCCTGTATGGTGTGGTGAAACCTGCTGTTATACAGTTTTATTCGTTATATTGTTACTGCCATCATGTAATACTTTGAAATGCGGTTATTTATGAATTCAGTTAGCATAAAAGAGGTAATTGAACAAATGTATACGAACTATAACAATACCATTTGAGTATACTAAATATAACAGTGATTAATACACTGCTACAATACAAGTAAGTCATATTTTGTTCCTATACTTTTTAGTTTGCCATTCTTTGAGTTAGTGTGCTGTATCTTTGGTGTATACTGCCACTGGCACTTTTGGTAATGAATGTGTGATCACTTATGAAAACATCCAGATATATGTAGTTGGCTACTTTCCATTCTATATTTTTCTATACTTTTCATAGTTGTCATTTAATGTGTACCATTAAAACCCATAGTTTTGGTTTAATTTGTTGGAGACTGATCATGAAACAAAACAAAATATTCGAGTAGCCTTACATACCTTTAAGCTATGTGGAACTCTGAACTCTTTCTGTTGATGTGGGAAGATAAACACCTGCTCTTTCAAGTTCTCTCAATTAAAAGAAAACAGGACAGGCAGGTGTATTGACAGCAACTCTCATCTGCACGTCTATCATAAACTTTAATTGTGCTAGTTATTTATGTGAACAGAACTTCCTGATCCAGCTGAGCAATTATGCTGCACAAAACCACTTTTGACTTGGTCAAAGTTTTGTGCTGAGCACTTTCATCCAACCCGAATAGTGTCTGTACCTACCAGTATGAAAACTGTCACCGTGTGTGGTCAAACTGAAAAGTTTTCACTTATTGCACACGCAAGGGTCCACTGCCATGATGTGTTAGAGACATGGGAAAATTTGCCCAGTGGGTGTGAAATCCTTTGCTGCATAGGAATGAAAAGCATGGAGATTTCCCACTTGAATATTGGGAGGAAGTGTTGAAACCAGAGGTGGCAAATGGTCTGATATCTGTGACCATTTATTTTCCACCTTCTCTCCTTCGTTTTGCCTTTCTCCTCCTTACGAGCACCGTCTAAATGTGAGCAGACACACAACCCTGTGACCCCTTATCCCCCTCCTAAGTATTTGTAGTAGTGAGACCTCAGTTCACACAGAAACCCACGCATCAGCATCTAGAGGCAAAACCATCACATTCCTCTCAGAGGCTTAGGGCTGGAGTGGGGTTCGTAGGGTGATGGGGTGACGGGCTGGCCATCCAGGCTTTAACACACAGTTGCACAGTTGACACAACAGAGATACTCATGAAATTTTCCCTTTTCACATCCAGCTAAGCTGTGGGAAATAGATTCTCACAAACTCAAATGTCCCATTTCCCATGCTCCCTCATTGTATCCATGGCTGTGAGAAAGGCTGGAGTCTTCTCATTTGGCTTTAAGTGCCAAGGCTTTGTCCTGGCATTTTCCCAATTTCTCTTTTTTGACCTCTGACTTCCTAGATAATGGACAGCAGTTCACATACTCCCTTACATTAATGATGGTGTATTATCAAATCAAATCAAATCAAACTTTATTTGTATAGCACTTTTCATACATAAAAATGCAACACAAGGTGCTTGACAGAAGATACATTTCCTCTCAAGGGACAAATAAAGGAATATTGAATTGAAAACATAAAATAGCAATATCATAGCAAATACCCCCCCCCCATCACGCCCGCAGACCTACATCATGCACACACACACCCACACACACCCACACACACACACACACACACACACACACACACGCCCACCCCAACGAAACTGTTGGTGTAATAACATGGCAGGGCACTGAGGAAATAATGAGAGGAAAAAGAAAACACCTATGGGGAGCTCATCCACGCTGCGAAGGATCCCAGCCCATGGCCACAGGGAGCGCCGCCGCAACAGAGACCCCCGACTCAGATAGACCAGGGTGGACTCCACACGCAAGGCAGAGCCCCCCAGTCCTCCGGGTCCGAGGGGTCCCTAGGACGATGCCCCAGCGGGCAGACCAGATACCCCTCCCAGCATGGAGGCCCCCCATGAGGAAACACTGGAGCTAAAACCTAAAAGATAATAGAATAAAAGACCTAAAACCTAAAATTGAATAAAATAAAAGGACCTAAAAACTAAAAGACAATGTGCGAGGGTAAAACATGTTTGAATTAAAAGAGTATAAGAAATCAATTAAAAGCCAAACTAAAAAGGAGACCTTTGAGCCTCCTTTTAAAAACATCAACGGCCTCTGCGGTCCTGATGCATTCTGGTAGGCTGTTCCAAAGCTTCGAACCATAATGGCTGAATGCCGCCTCCCCGTGGGCTTTGGTCCGAACCCTTGGAACAATCAAAAGGCCTGTGCCAGAGGACCTCAGGATCCGCGAGGGCTGATATGATAAGAACAGGTCAGATAAATAAGATGGCCCAAGACCGTTAAGACACTTAAAAACTAATAAAAGCACCTTAAATTCGACCGTGAAGCACAAGGGGAGCCAATGCAGCGATTCTAAAACCGGTGTAATGTGCTCCCGCCCTCTGGTCCTCATCAGCACACATGCGGCTGAGTTCTGGAGTAATTGTAAGTTAGGGATAGTCTTTTTGGGAAGACCAGAGAGCAGGGCATTACAATAATCTAGACAGCAGGAGATAAAAGCATGCATCAGCACCTCTGTGTTAGCCTGAGAGAGAAACGGGCGGACTCTGGCTATATTTTTAAGATGGTAAAAACCTATCTTTGTTACATTTTTAATGTGAGGAATAAAATTAAGCTCAGAGTCCAAAATGACGCCCAGGTTATTTACAGGTTGTGAGGGTGTAAAACCTTGTAGTTTTGGTAAAAGTGTCTTTCTCTTGCCTTCAGGACCAATAACTAAAACCTCTGTTTTATCCTGGTTGAGCTGTAGGAAGTTTTCTGCCATCCATGACTTAATGTCTAAAATACAGTTTAAAAGGGTATGTTACGACCCCTAGCTCGTGATGGAAAGAGGGAAGCAACATAAACCAGATGTTATCGGTTAAAGTAAAGTTATTTATTTTAAAGCTAAGGAAAATAATAAGTACAAACAAAAACCAGAGGCAACTCTAAAGGAAATGGCCTACGAGTGCTGATAAATCAAAAAACAATCAAAACCAAAAGAGGAATATCTGGAACTACACTAATTTAACAAACAAACAACAACAACAAAAAAAACAACAACCCAGAAACAAAACCCTCTCTGCTTAACTAAAGTTTAACAAAAACAGCAGATCAGCACCCCTTCCTCCTATTGTGTTCTAAACAAAAATCTCCACTACCAGTGGCGCTATTAATCATCAGTTTTTAAAGCTGGCCCTGGCCCATTCCTTTACAAATTTCTGAAATGCCTCTCAGTCTCTCAAACGATAACGTCTGCACAAATTCACACGACTGGCGCGCTGCTCTTCAGCCACCTGGAGTGCTGGTCCGCTCAAGCCTTTCAGCGTCCCGTCCTAGATTGGCGCCTAGTGATTGGTGAACGGCCCAGACTCTGCACCAATCCAGGGAGCTGACAGTCGACGATGGAAGGTGGGAGGCGGAGGGAGATCACACCTCCAGGACGAGCCAATTCTGCGCTGAGATCCGCTATGCCTGCTCTGCACACACACACTCCTCAGAAGCACGGCGTGTTAACCACAAAAAAGGGGGAGGAATGTCGGTGGCCATAACAGGGTATCAATAGATGATTATGATACAATGTTTCGCCTAGAATTTTTTTCAGGCCCGGTGGCACCCACTGAAAAAACCCTAAACAGACGAGATGCGTGGGATGGTGTATTGGCGCAGTTGGATGAAGTCAGGTGGCACAGCAAGCAGTCTGCAATTCTGCAATTATTATATTTGCATTCAAAGTTTTGTTCACCCAGACTGTATTCAAGATCACAAGGAGAGGGTGACTTAATAAGATGCATTTATTGCATACAAATGGAACATGCTTGATTACACATTGGCACTTCAACCACACAGTGTGCATTGTTCTGTGCTGCACTTGATTTTTCTCGGTTTAGAGAAGAACTTCACAAAGGCATTGTGGTAGGGGTATTTCCTACACATAATTGAGATTCTATCAGTTATAAATAATTTCAACATTTAACAAACATTAAACACAGAAGTTTTTTTATTCATTTTATTATAACAGAGTTACATTCATTTGACAGTGCCTGTGGAAAAATTACCCCTTAGTGGTTCTAGTGGAAAACTAGCCTATTGTCTGTGTTATTTTCATCATTATTGCTTACCAAAAAAAAAAAAAAAAGAAGCTCAATCAGAACAAAAATAAGCTAAACAACAAATTGGAAACTTACCATGGGGAGTGTGGTACAACCAAGGGCTGTATTTATGGTTATTAAGCCATTCGGGATCCCAGCCAGATTTTTTTGGACTGGGTTACCAGTCGGACCGGTCCCGCGGTCACCTGTCGGAGGGGGGTTGGCAATCGGAGGCAGTAGGCAGTAGGCAGTAATGGTCCTTGAGCAGTCCCCCTCTCCACTGCAGTCTGCCCCCCTTTCTTCCGTCTCACCTGCACCTGTCATTTTTTTTTTAGAGTTGCCTGGGTTACTCTCCCTTCATCTATTTTCCTTGGCTCCGGAGTCTGGCAGAAAAACTTCTTTATATTAAGACCCTGTTTACACTCTCGTGGAGTTTTTTTTCATGGAAAATGATCATTTTTAAAAACTCCGGCCAAAGTGGAGATTTCTGAAAACGCGGCGTGTAATCTGGGTTAAACAGCATTTTAGGTTCCGAAACGTCACAACATGCGACTGAATACGTAACATCACGTGAGCAACCTATGTTTACACTCGCGCCCATAGGTTTGGCATAGTTATGATGCGCTCGACGTCGTGTTTATCCGGGTTCATGTAAATGACAACATTTTTGAAAGTGATGTTGTGTGCACGATGTTATTTTTGAAAACGGAGGGGCCAAAATATCCGTTTTCCAAAATACCCTGCTACGTATAAACGTAGGGTAAGTTCTCTGTCGCCCGCAATATTTTTTCTTTTCTTCAGCGGTGCCATAGTTGGCTAGCTACAAACCTAGCTACATCCCATAAAATATGCCCCTGCTCTCAGCAGTAGTTCTCGCATCATTACTAGGCAACAAAGCAGGTTGACTCACATTGCGCTGCACAGAGGCGCTCCTAAATGTGAATGATTATTGATTTATGAATGAATGGATAGGTGGCTTATTTTTAGCATATTGGGGTTTTTTTGTTTTTTTTTTTGGCCTGGCGGGGGTTTTCTTGGCCTGGCGGCTGCCAGGCCTGTACAATGGTGGGGGGAAACACTGTGATAACTGAGTAAGTTGATTTGGGCAATAGTGATGTCATGGTTTTGACTTTAAATCCAAATCAATCAAAATAAGCTTTCATTTTTGATAATCTACACCCTAACGAGAATTTGGCTACTGGAACACGACATACCTGGAGCAGGACAGAGAACAAAACGCTGCTGGAATGCTACTACACCAGCAACCCCAGTGAGAGAGGATATATGAAGAGGATATGGGACCTATGGATGGATGCATCCTATGGATGCTTCCATACCCCACATCCATGAAGACTGCAAAGCAACTTGTGATCCTGTGCTGTAATATCCGTAAGAACAACCTACTGTCGCAATTAGAGATTGATGCAGTACAATGTGCCTCATCCATGATACAAAGATGCTACGGCAAGGGGGAGCCAGGACGACAAGTCAACTGGATGATGCAAGGCCACTGCTTGAGGACTGGAATTCAGCAGAGTTTTTCTGAAACTCTGCGCTTTGGCAGTTGCAACTCAGACTCCCCACTCTCTAGCGTTAAGCCATGAGAAGGCAGAAAAGTATTCTACAAAGGCAGCAGGTGATGGAAAAGGGGCCCCATCCCTTTAACACAATCTTGCTGTGCCCCCAGCAGCGGCATCAGTAGCATGTTGTCACAGTCAGACCAAAATTTGCCAAAGACCAATTTGCTTTCCATTCAGTTTTATATGGAACAGGGCCAGTCACATTTACAATGTGCTGTAAGAGGTATGACTATATGTCCTTTTCAAAACAATGCATAAATATGCCACTCAGTCTGACACTAACTTGTGATTATTGTTCCCAATAGCAACTATAAATCCCCAAATAAACCCTGGGTGAACTGTGCTGAGTTTTCAGGTATGTTTGCTTAGAATTACCATCATATACAAATATCCTGCAATTCTGACTACAGTTGTGCTGAATAATGCTATTAAACGTAATCCCGGAATAATTTTGCATTTTATGTAAATATGCTCTGTGGACAGCTGTGGATATAGTACAGGAAAGGAGCCAGCTGAGGTGAATGAGAGAGCAACTGTGCATTTGTGTTTGCTGCTCCCACGTGTGTGTGTGTGTGTGTGTGTGTGTGTGTGTGTGTGTGTGTGTGTGTGTAGTTTTCCAGCCAGCTGTACTTGGCTCCTCTGCTTCCTTCCAGAGCCTGACCACTAATTTTGGACTCAGTGGCCTCCAAGTCCAGCGCAAAAACAGTGCTTCCAATTAGAGAGGACAAAATGTTAAAGGTGAAGCCAGTCTGGGAGAGCAGAGTTAGCCCACTGTGGCTGAGTTACATATGCATGGACTTGGACATGGACACTGGCATCTATTCTAATGGGTTCCAACCAGTACCAGTCTGACCACAGCATCAGACTTTCTCTGCTTATTTTTTCCACATTTTCCATTTGACTTTAGCATGTAATTTTTTTGTTTTTTCATTGAATCTCATGGTGAAATATTTTGCTCCATTGTCATCACATTTAAGGATGAATGAGTCAGGTTTGAGATCCCGATTCCCATTTTTGCCCCTGCGTCCAAAGTGCAACTTAATATCATACCAGACCTTGTTCAGTAAGCCTTTCAGATTGTCTGGACTCGGCGCTGCAGAATATTTTAAGATGCGCTGGTCTTCAGGTGAGATCGGGGGGTGGTGTGTTGTTTTGTCCTTCCCTGCACTTCTTATCTCTTTGATGACTCCTTTGAAAACATTGTTAGCTCGTATAAACTCTGGGTCCTGCATTAAGTTCCATGAACAGCTAATCGGAAGTTCATTGATATAACGATTTAATCCAGCCCAAAGTCCAAGCTAGCTGCTGATGCTGTAGAGCTCCCCTTTAGTTGTCCAGAAGGATCCATAAAACTGCCTCAATACTATGTTCAGCTTGGTCTTCTTAACTAACTGAAAGTTGACCTGGATATTTTTTAGATTCAGCCAAGTCTGAAGGCAATTCAGAGCCCAGGTTGTCTGCCTTACATTGTTAGCTTCATTTTTGCTCTTCTCTAATTTGTCGAGGTTGGCTGATGTCATATCAGCATACCTGGTTTGCACTGATGTATCCAGGCCTCTTTCCTTCCTTTCATCCTCCTCTGAGTCTGATGACCATTCATAATTTAGATCAAATGTTATTTGTGGAAATACATCCATGTTTGCGGTGCAAAGTTTGCCACAATCTAAGATAGTTAACAACTGATGTAACGTTAATTAACGGTTATTAGAACACCTGTACAGCTGAGTGATAATGTCAGCAAAAAGTCCCAGTGCTGTTGTACACTATATCAGCACTCATGGAATGTCTCTTGTCCAATCAAATTACTTGGTTGGAACTAACTGTTGTATAAGTAATTTTATATCACGGTAACAGTAACAGTATGCATCACTCCATTTGTTTAGGAAATGGTTTACAATAACCATACCGTACCATACTTCATCACATTTGATTATTTTCTTCTTTTATTTGGAATTTCCATACAGGCAAAAAGAACTGCCTCACATGAGATGGCATGAACTGAAAATAAAAAACTTGAAAAAATTAAATAAACTTTCTTTGAAAATGGACAATTTAAGGTTCCAAATGAGAACAACAGAAATGCAACAAAGGTTCATTATCACCACCAACTGTTGCTCTCAGGTCACTTGAGAACGTGGTAAGCAGTCCTGTTGCCCAGATCATGTGACCTGCAAGGCAGCTGGATTGTTTCAATGCGCTGTGCGCACTCACTCAATGTGTAGCAGGGTAGCAGTGCATACACTGTGAATAAATATGGCGTAAAGGATAGGTCCCGCCATGGAAATGGTATTGCCAAATCTCTACCAGTGGACACATTATACTGTTGTCATGGTCTATACTGTCATCCTGTCCCCCAACCCTACCTGTTTGTGTGAGTGTGAGTGAGGGCTTTAGAGTAGGACCCGGCGACTTTGATCCAGCTCTAACCGAAATTCTTCCAGCAGCTGAAAATAGAGGGGAAGAGAAAGGATCAGAAGGTAGATGAGTATAATGGAAAGGGGAAGGCCAAAGAAAGCATTCATCACACAGGAAAATGAAATGAGCCAGAGGGAGCGTAATGACGGACTTTTCTTTTTTGGGACCTGTGGTTTCTCTGCCTGGTCATTAGGTTTCTCTGGCCCTCCAGACCCGACACAACAGATTTGTGTGTGTGTGTGTGTGTGTGTGTGTGTGTGTGTGTGCGTGCGTGAGAGAGAAAGAGAGAGAGAGAGAGACATATTCAGAGATAGAGATGCAGAGAGAAAGAATAACTGAGTTTTGGGCAGACAGAACAAGCGTAACATGATCCCTTTATATTATTGTTGGCAACAAGACTTTTCTGAAGAGGATCCTGTCCACTGAATCCACTGAAAGATCAGACCATTTCTCATGGTTTTGGAGCAACATAGAATTACACACCATGTTAATGAGTTTTGCTCCACTAGCTCTCAGCTTGAGAGGAGCTTATCCCCTCACCATCCACTTGCTCTTGACAGTGTTCCATTCTCAGTCAGCCATCATCAGAGATCAGACCACACAGTCTGATCTATTCAGAGAGCAGGCAAACCAGCAGCCCCAACACCAGATGCCTCTCTCTTCTGATATTGGGAAAGGATGTTTTAAGCACTTCTGTCTCAGGTCAGTTGCACCTCAATCTGCAATCACATACAGCACACCTGGGAAGAGTTAGATTTGAGAGGAAAAGGGACAAACAGCACAGGGAACGGTTGCCATTTGGAGGTTTACACAGTAGGAAAACAGCATACAAAAACTAGCAACACTTTTTGATATGTACAGGCAGTTCACCTAGGCCAGCACTGTTGTACTCCAGAGGGTATTTGTACTGCAAACCAGTAGTACCTCGAAAATCATTTGACAGCATAGAAACAGTGATATGTAAAATATATCCACATGTCTGTGTTTATGAGGAAAATCAACTAATCGATTAATACTAAGGATATATGTAAATAAGAAATATACAAATATACAGAAATATACCACACAATAAAATGTACAGCAATAAAACAAGTATTTTTACTATGTACTATCTACTGGCTGGTTTCACTCCTCACTTTCCTTACCAGGACTCTTGAATGCACGGTCTTTAATCAGGTCTCTGAATTCCTTTCTGATAACAACCTGCATGATCCTAACCAATCCAGTTACAAACGCAGACACTCTAGAGAAACTGCGCTCTTATCTGTAGTGGAAACACTACGATCAGCTAGGGCTACTGGTCAATCCTCTGTTCTACTATTGCTCGACGATCAGCTGACTTGACTTGATTAACCACCAAATCCTTATCTCCATACTCGCTGAGCTCGGCTTCTCAGGATCTGCTCTCCGCTGGTTTGAGTCCTACCTCTCAGGGAGATCCTTTGCAGTATCTTGGAGGGGAGAAGTCTCTAAATCCCACTGCTTGTCCACAGGGGTACCATCCACTTACAAGGCATCTCATACATTTATATGCTGACAATACTCAGCTCCTCCTTTCGTTCCTGCCAGACGACCCCACAGTCTTGGCATGGATATCGGCATGCCTCGCCGATATCTCAGCATGGATGAAGGAGCGCCACCTCCAGCTTAACCTGTCGAAGACTGAGCTCCTTGTCATCCCAGCCAGTCCCTCTATACAACAGATCAGTATCCAGCTTGACTCAGCTCTGCTCACTCCTGCAAAATCTGGCAGAAACTTGGGTGTCGTGATTGATGACCAACTAACTTTTAAAGAGCATGTGGCCTCTGTTGCTC